>NC_035109.1:403072395-403681966 GCF_002204515.2 Aedes aegypti | reverse complement strand
TATCTGCTTTATGTTTTATTTGAGCAGTTTGATTGCTTAGCAGTCTTAAATCAGCAGAAGCATTACTATCTAAAATCACTCTGTTGTAAATCAGCTTTTTCACTGCAAGATGTGTTTTCGTTCCTGAGCACCTTAAATGCTAGTTTGTTGCTGTACGAGTGTCAGAAAGAAGAGTACAGATTATATGTTACTGATTATATAAGCATTCTGCCTCTCTCATGCCTATGCCTAGTGTGTGGGATGGCTCTGTCATCTGATGAAATAGGAGAAGGAATGTTGAAAACAAGCAATAGAGTAAAGTGGGGCAAAAGTTCGAGTGGGCAAGAGTTTCTTTTTAAGATTTCTAGCTCAAATCAAATCAAAACTTAGAAATGTCATGGTGGTTCGAATGCTATTCAAGTAAGAGACTTTCACTCCAAATATCATGAAAATCGATTGAGATTTGGAAAAGTTATGGCTATTTGTTGTTTTTCGACGAAAATATTGTAATGTTTGGTCAAACTTTCGATGCATGGAACCAAATAAGGATAAAATATTTTTCTATATTTTGTGTAATGGCGTTTCTAGGCCTATCATAAGGATGTTTTGACGTGTATTAGTTTTTCCATAAATAGTTGGAATCAATTTTTGGCCCATAGCGGGGCAAAAATCCGAATATGCGGGGCAAAAGTTCGACCCATGTATAAACCCACGGAAAATTTTTCAATTTTTTCTGAAATCTACATATTATCTTCAAATTTAGTTAAATTTGCCTGATCGTGTAAAAATTGTCACCAAAATTTTATATTTCCACTTAGTTTTGCGAAAAACTGCTATTTTTGTGTATATTACAATTAACTCGGTTTTGGGCAATTTTTTGATGAAAATTTAGTGTTTATTTTTCGTTAAACTTAAGTTTACGGCTGGTGTAAGGTATGCCTGTCATAAAAGGATCGATATTTTGTGTTTTAGCCAGCGAACTTTTGCCCCACACTAGATTCGAACTCTTGCCCCACCGGTGGGGCAAAAGTTCGAATAAGACAATCAATTTTGAAACTGTTATAACTAAAAATGAGTAAATATTTTGCTACAAGTTTGTTCAGCAAAATTATAGCCAATATGTTGAAGGTTCGCTGTATGGTATTTGTTTTGTTTCATCTGCTATTATTTTCCTGGAAACTTTGATTATACCACTAAGCTCGAACTTTTGCCCCACCTTACTCTATTGCTATTGGAAAAAGCAGCGCGTAAATACTTTTCGTTTTCTCACGCACGCGGGTTCTGCAACAAAATAATTCCGCCTGATTTGAGAGCCCTACAATGAAATGAAATGATTTCCTACTATGATTTGTACATCAAATTCAATTTCATTAATATGCGTCGGCATTGGTGCTCACTGAAGCAAATTCTGCATCCAACTTCTAAATCTATTCTGGAACAAATCAATAAGCTACACCCAAGTATGGTATGAAATCAACGCTGAGCAATAAATCGTCTGTGGGTTAATCTGTAGAGCGGAGCATCATCATCAGTTCACCAGTTCGTGATTTCGAATCGCAATCTAGGAAAATTCAACAAAAAACTGCACCACAACAACAAAACAAATCAAAGAGAGCAACGATGACAGAAAAATAAAGGAGAAAGAGAAGGAGATCAACAGTATTTTTGTTTTGTTTTGCTCTTCACGGGTGGCGTTACTCTTTTTTGACAGCAATGTGCAACGTTCCAGAAGGAGTAGCATCAAAGCAGCCCGTTATTTCGCCAAAACCTGCATTGGCGAAGCACTAAAGGCAGCTATAAGTTCAAAGAGCATTTAATGCATTGCCATGCTGACGCATATAATGCTGGATGAATGCTAGTTGAAATGCTTATTGGTTACTTGGGAAGAGTTCTGCGATGAAACAAGTGTGAGTCCGAAAATCCACATGAATCATTCATGCTTTTATGCGCAGTATTGTTCGAAACGATATTCTACACACTCAATCAAAACTAATCTTTCCCATTAGTTTCAAAAGACCTTTATTTTGATACTTATTCTTTGTCCGCACCAACAACTGCACCGGAAAGCTTCACGTTCCAGATGAAATCATGTGTCCATCGTCTGGCTGGAGGAAATGACCAACCATTTTCCGGACCCGCCTGTCACATTGTTTCCTCTGGCTATGAATTTTTGTAGTGCGGGTGTGGAGGGCGACCAAATTGCAAACTTTTAATCAGTTTTGTAACTTAAATCAAAAAGTTTTATTTCGGCTGACAACGACGGTATGCATAAATCAGACCAATAATGTGCGCCTTGGCGGTGACTTGCTTGCGGCGAAGACGATAGGGATATTATAATGGAGCCTAATTGTGAACCCTCTGGAAGGATATTTCGCCTCCAGTGTGGGTGTTTTAAACGCTATTTTTCGTCGGTAAACAGATTACATTATTTACTAGCTGTCCAAGTGAACGTCGTATTAACTAAAGCGTTTTCAGCTAAGGCCGTGGAAAAATTTCATATTGATGCCTATATTTCTAGTGGTTATTTTCGTTTACTTATTTTTCCAGTGGTTTTCTTCCATTATTATTTTACAAAATAGAACTTGAATTGTATCCTTAAAAGTTGAAAATCACTTCAATATAATGAAAAAAAAAAAAAATCAATATGGGAGGAGTACGTATATTTGTGAGCTACATAAAAAACCATATAAATTGATTTAGGGGCAAAAGGTCGAAACAGAAACGTCTAAATTTCAAAAGGTTGAAAGGCAAAACGTCGAAAGGACAAAAAGTCAAAGATGGTGGTAAATGTTTCTTTTTTTACATATAATCTTCCTTTCGACTGCTGATGCCGTTTAAGATATTTGGCATTTTGTTTCCAATATTTTTCGATACAGTGGTCCAACGGTTCTGAAAAATTGGTAATAAATTTGTGTTTTTTGAAGTGCAAAAACAGGACTAATCATTATCGGTTCATGAAACAGAACTACGGCTTCTTGAGCACTAATCATGGCTTTTATATAGGGGGAGATCCCCCAGTGCCGGACAGCACCCAATACCGGACAAAGTCGAAAAATTGAGAAATCATGGTCCAATCAAGATGGTGTATTAGAAGAAAAGAAAGCTATGATTGAGACTAATGTTTGCGTAGAATAACATATCCTTGAAATATGTATGCCTTTTTTGAAAAGTAGAAAAGTTTGAAAATCTTAAAAAAAATAATTTTGAGCCTATTTAGTAATTATTTTATATATGAAAAAATACTTTGGATCACGCAAGCATGATCGAACATAATCCTAATTTGATAGTATGAATGTATTTTGTACCATAATTGAACAAAATATGGACAAATTGAAATTTTTGTTTAGCGCCTCCTGTCCCCCAGTTTCGGACAGCTTGATTTGTTATATGATATCTTTGTAATTATTGCACCAGTGTCTCTAAATACATTCATTTTTCATGGATTTCGTCGATCACGGCATCAAACATGCAATAAAATTAAGAAGAATAAACAATCAAAACAACATCGTAGAATGTGCTATTTTTCATCATATATGAAAGAAGTTTTTGATGGACATCTTGCAAATTAAGAAAAACTCAAATTGTTCTTGTAAATATTGCAAATGCATTGAATTGGCAATTTTATAATATTCCTATAGTAAAAACATTCAATGATGCTCAAATTTACAGAATTCGAGGCATTTCCAGATCGTGTTCGGTATTGGGTGCCACCTTTCAAGATCGATCAATTTGGTACTAAAATACATCAACAAAATCCAATGTCAAAATTCATATATATGTTTTCGAATTTATTTTTGTACACAATAAAAATGATAATATTTATCATAAATGGGTAACACGAGCACATAAAACCAATATTTTTCGACTTATGAATTTAGTGGCTTAAGTGTCCGGTACTGGGGGATCTTCCCCTACTTGACTTTAATGCTCATGTAGAGTAAGGTTGGGCAAAGAAATAATACTCCACAGTTAATATCTAACATATTGGCCAAAATTTTGCTAAACGAACTTGTGTAAAAATATTTACCAATTCAACGTCTTCAACGAATATTTTCCCCACCGGTGGAACAAGAGTTCGAAAAAATATGCTGGGAATGCTGTAAAATAATTACTACGCACGCTATGTCTAAACCAGCAGATTATGCAATTATGGATTTTTTCCCACTAGAGTTCAGTATTTGGGTTATATTTTCATAATCGGAAGGTTTCAAAATATTCCATCGGTGAAATTTTTCCCATTCATTTTGTATGGGCAAAAATGTGTAGGAAAACGTGATTTTCATTTATTTTCATAGTCTTTATATGAAAAAATAGCTAAAAAGTAGAAAAATCAAAATTTCACCGATGAAATATTTTAAAACTTTCCGATTATGAATACCGTAATTTCGGGTGAAATTGATCATTTTTCACGGATTTTCTAGTCTTTTTTTCTATAATATCAACAATGCCAAACAACTAAATGCAGGAAAACAAGTATGAAGGTGAGTCTCATCGATTTATGTACCGAAATTTTCAAACAAATATCATTTTTATGTTAACAAACATCTCTAAAATAAAAAATCAGAGGATCTCATTTCGGGGTGAAATTGATCACTTGTCAATGTCATTATTGTTAATTTTCAAAACAACTCTGCATGATAAATTTGAACTCCCTGAATCCGAATATGCTTGTCAAATTATTAAAATTGCAATATTTATATAAATAACGAATTACGCGGGAAACGCCTAAATGTATGCAATTTCCTAAGGAATTCAATGATATCTAACAGAAATTCAATTATTTCAACCATATGAGCCAATTGGTACGAGTTTTGGTGATGAAATCTGGTTTGAGGATATATCTCAAGCATCCTCACAAACTTTCAGGTTTATACCATGTTCAAATCCTTGCTTATAAATAGAAGTTCATAGGTGTTTGTCAATACTGCACCGTGCATGATTTTGAAATTTTACGTTATTTTCATAGTAATAAACATTCTTTAACGCAAAAAACTTCACAACACACAATTCGACAATAGTGACGACAAGCAACGTTCATTTACTGCAGCTTACCTGATTATTTGTGCTCCATTACAAGTAAATAAAATCGTGTGATACGATGATCAATTTCACCCTTCTGATCAATTATACTCGATTTTATGGTATCCATTCAGAATAAATCTTTTGGCAATCTGTCAACTGCAATCGATAGTCAAGATGCCAGTATTTGTTTTAAAAATATTAATTATAATTCTTCGAAACAGCATACATAAATATTCAAGTTTTCTTCGAAAAAAACTATCAAAGTTACCCCGTTTTACGGTACCTCCGATGACATGCTGGTTCATTCTGATCGAAAAAAAATACATTTTGGCATACCCTACGAAAGAAAATTTGTGATCTAGTGTAGTGGTTAAAACTCACACCTCTCACGCTGAAAACCTGGGATCGAATCCCACCCCAAGATAGTCTTATGACGTAAATCCCTATAGTTCCTAGGAAATTCGTGAAGAACGTATTTGTCGTTCTTTCATTAATTTTGGTTTAATTTTCAAATTTAATTTTTTGACGAAAAGATTTGATTTTTTTTATTTCGAGGATAAACAATCACTGACAAGCAACTAAATGAAAAAGTATTTGTTTTTTTTTTGTCAAATATTTCATTATTCATGGCTTGAACATGGCAGAGCAGTTTTGATTTTGAATTTTTCCGACGTTTGCTGAAAGTTCAAATAACTGAGCGAGTTCAGGTAGCAAAATATTTCTTTTTGAAGCTTTAAGTAACGTCTCTGAATGGGTTAACCACAAGTTCAGCACTCTCGGAAATGTTCATAGTATTGATGAAACACGTGAAATATTTCCAATGTTGTAGCACGTTGTCAAAATTTCGATTATTATCGAAATTACATATACCACAGAGTTTTTTATATGAGGATAAGCACCACAACAAAACTTTCACATCCTAAAAGTTTTAAAATATTCTGTCGGAGAAAAAAGGATTTTTTAAACTTCAAGGATTTTTTTTCATATCAAATTTAAGAAACCTCAATTTTGCAGCTAAACTGCCAAATACAAAATGTTAGGGGAAATTTTCGCCGATAGAATATTTTTAACCTTCCAATTACACAATCTTAGTCCAAATGATGAAGATTTTCTTAAAAAGTCCGAGGTAGATGAAAGTTCAGTAATAATTCAATAATTCAAAATCTTAACACCGTGTGCATGAGACTCGTAAAAACTGTGTTTTGTGATCCACCATAACGCCAAAAACATCATATGGTGAAGATGAATTGAACCTCTTTTAAATTTTCAAAATCTCAAATCTAGATAAGCAAACAGTTATTTTAAATAAAAATGTCACTGATTGGTCTCAACCAACGAATTACTAATCGATCATGTTTTCAGCGTGAAAGGTTATTTGGTCTTTAAATGTATACTCTTGAAAATTATAGATATAGCTTGGTTAAGTATAATTAAAAGCGTAAATTAAAGCAAAAAGTTGAGATATTTCAACACTGTTCCATCATTAGGGCCTAACTGACTTGATCGATTTCTCTTCAACAATCTTTTTTTTTCTCGCTAATTAATTTATTTAGTTAACATCTACACAGATAACACTGAATCAACAATTTCACGCCACAATACTCGGTTCGTGGCCGCATCTCTCCAGCCTCGGTTCTGCCCGACGCTCGCCAAATCGATACGCACTTGATCCGCCCACCTAGCTCGCTGCGCTCCACGCCTTCTTGTACCAACCGGATCCGAAGCGAATACCATCTTTGCAGGGTTGCTGTCCGGCATTCTAGCAACATGCCCTGCCCATCGTATCCTTCCAGCTTTGGCCACCTTCTGGATACTGGGTTCGCCGTAGAGTTGGGCGAGCTCGTGGTTCATCCTTCGCCGCCACACACCGTTCTCCTGCACACCGCCGAAGATCGTCCTAAGCACCCGACGTTCGAAGATTCCAAGTGCTTGCAGGTCCTCCTCGAGCATCGTCCACGTTTCATGCCCGTAGAGGACTACCGGCCTTATGAGCGTTTTGTACATGGTACATTTGGTGCGGGCGTGAATCTTTTTTGACCGCAGCTTCTTCTGGAGGCCATAGTAGGCCCGACTTCCACTGATGATGCGCCTCCGTATTTCATGGCTAACGTTATTGTCAACCGTCATCAAGGATCCAAGGTAGACGAACTCGTCGACCACCTCGAACGTATCCCCGTCTATCGTAACACTGCTACCTAGGCGAGCCCTGTCGCGCTCGGCCCCACCAGCTAGCATGTACTTTGTCTTGGCCGCATTCACCACCAGTCCAACTTTTGCTGCCTCGCGTTTCAGGCGGGTGTACAGGTCTGCCACCTTTTCAAATGTTCGGCCGACGATGTCCATATCATCCGCGAAGCAAACAAATTGACTGAATCTCGTAAAAATCGTACCCCGGCTGTTAAGCCCGGCTCTCCGCATAACACCTTCTAGCGCAATATTGAACAACAGGCACGAAAGTCCATCACCTTGTCGTAGTCCCCGGTGGGATCCAAACGAACTGGAGTGTTCGCCTGAAACCTTCACACAATTTTGCACACCTTCCATCGTCGCTCTTATCAGTCTCGTGAGCTTCCCGGGAAAGCAGTTCTCGTCCATGATTTTCCATAGCTCTACGCGGTCGATACTGTCGTATGCCGCCTTGAAATCGATGAAAAGGTGATGCGTTGGAACCTGGTGTTCACGACATTTTTGGAGGATTTGCCGTACAGTAAAGATCTGGGCCGTTGTCGATCGGCCGTCAACGAAGCCGGCTTGATAACTTCCCACGAACTCGTTTACTACGGGTGACAGACGACGGAAGATGATCTGGGATAATACTTTGTAGGTCGCATTTAGAATGGTGATCGCTCGAAAGTTCTCACAATCTAACTTGTCGCCTTTCTTGTAGATGGGGCAGATAACCCCTTCCTTCCACTCCTCCGGTAGCTGTTCTGTTTCCCAGATTGTGTCTATCAGCCGGTGCAGACAAATGGCCAGCCTTTCCGAACCCATCTTATGAGTTCAGCTCCGATACCATCCTTACCAGCAGCTTTATTGTTCTTGAGCTGGTGAATGGCATCCTTAACCTTCCTCAAAGTGGGGGCTGGTTGGTTTCCTTCTTCCGCAGTACTGACGAAGGCATTTCCTCCGTTGTCCCGTCCTTCATTGCCTGTGCTCTCAGCACCATTCAGGTGCTTGTCGAAGTACTGCTTCCACCTTTCGATCACCTCACGCTCGTCCGTCAGAATGCTCCCATCCTTATCCCTGCACATCTCGGCTCGCGGCACGAAGCCGTTGCGGGATGCGTTGAGCTTCTGATAGAACCTACGCGTTTCCTGAGACCGGCACAGCTGTTCCATCTCCTCGCACTCCGTCTCCTCCAGGCGGCGTTTTTTCTCCCGAAAGAGGCGGGTCTGCTGTAGCCGTTTCCGTTTATAGCGTTCCACGTTCTGCCGGGTCCCTTGCTGCAGCATGACCGCCCGCGCTGCATTCTTCTCCTTCAAAACCTCCTGGCACTCCTCGTCGAACCAATCGTTCCGTCGACTCCATCCCACGTACCCGACGTTGCTCTCAGCTGCATCGTTAATGGCTGCTTTTACTGTTCTCCAGCAGTCCTCAAGAGGGGCTTCGTCCAGCTCACCCTCTTCCGGTAATGCAGCCTCGAGTTGCTGCGCGTATGCCGCTGCGACATCCGGTTGCTTGAGCCGCTCTAGGTCATACCGGGGCGGCCGTCGGTACCGTACGTTGTTAACGACGGAGAGTTTTGGGCGCAGTTTGACCATCACCAGATAGTGGTCGGAGTCGATGTTAGCGCCACGATAGGTCCTGACGTCGATAATGTCGGAGAAGTGCCGACCATCAATCAGAACGTGGTCGATTTGCGATTCTGTCTGCTGTGGTGATCTCCAGGTGTATCGGTACGGAAGGCTGTGCTGGAAGTAGGTGCTACGAATGGCCATATTCTTGGAGGCGGCAAAATCAATCAGTCGTAGGCCGTTTTCGGTCGTCAGCCGGTTGGCGCTGAACTTTCCAATCGTCGGTCTGAATTCCTCCTCCTGGCCAACCTGAGCGTTTAGATCTCCTATGATGATTTTGACGTCGTGGCTTGGGCAACTGTCGTACTCGCGTTCAAGCTGCGCGTAAAAAGCGTCTTTATCATCATCAGTGCTTCTGGAGTGAGGGCTGTGCACGTTTATTATGCTGAAGTTGAATAACCGGCCTTTGATCCTCAACTTGCACATTCTCTCATTGATCGGCCACCACCCGATCACGCGCCTCTGCATATCACCCATCACTATAAAAGCTGTTCCCAGCACATGTGTATTGCCGCAGCTCTGGTAGATGGTATGGTTACCTCTAAACGTTCGTACCATTGATCCCTTCCAACACACTTCCTGCAACGCTACGATGCCGAATCCACGGTCTTTCAGCACGTCGGCGAGTATGCGTGTGCTCCAGATGAAGTTGAGAGATTTACAGTTCCACGTACCGAGCTTCCAATCACTAGTCCCTTTACGTCGCTGTGGTCTTCGCCGATTGTCCCGGTTCGTATTCTCTCGTTGATTATTCGTTGCTTGATTTTTTTACGGCTGGCTTGCAGGGCCTGACACCAACCCAATAGATTTCCGGAGGACCATTCCCCCTAAATGTTCGGAGGACCATAGTGCGCAGTTTAGCTTAGAGTCCTTCTCTGGCACTCGGACGATGATCAGCCGCCCCTGACATGGGGAACAGACGCTGTTGTGAGCCGCTCCCAACGTGGAGTACAGACGCTCCAGGTTTGCAGAAGCAAAAGCAAAAGCAAACCCCCCCTTCCCTGTCAGCATACGACCAAAGTTCCCACCGGGGGTTGGTTACCCGATCTTCCCTAAGGTTACTCGTACCCCGGCCAGTACCGCGAGGAGGTAGGGATAAGAGTTGCTGGGCAAGAGGCTAAGGACCGCACAAAGGGGTCTATTTTATTCCTTTATTCTCGCTAATAACTTCGCCAAATTAAACAAATTCGTAATATTTCTTAAAAAGTAAAGTCGAGTCTAGTACACGACACTGAAGACGGCCTTATAGTGAAGGTCGAAATTTGCATATCTGTCAAAGGATACAAACTATAGTGGAATTAAATAATAATCTACTAAAATCGGTTTCCATTTACAGTCAAACCTCCATGAGTCGATATTGAAGGGACCATCGACTCATGGAAATATAGAGTCATGGAACAGCTATTCTTTGGAAAGCTGTTTGAAGGGACCATCATAGTAACCATGATTTTATGTTTTTGGTATGGTTCCATGAGTCTATATCGATTAATGGAACATCGACTCATGGAGGGATGACTGTATTTATACTCCACTAAACAGCTCAAAGATTTATTGTAATATTTTCTTGTTTATGGAGCAAGATGTTGTGATTATTAATCTAACAACACAAAAACATGTCACGGAAAGGTAATCAGTTTTCTGCAATAAAACTGTCGCGGAGCGTCCGCCAAGGCTTCGCGGAGTACCAAGTGCTTCACGGAGCACGATGAAAAAAAGTGCTGACGTAAAAGACCGTAGTTACCACTTTCTTTGGAAAAGAATTAAAGCCAATGGCCTCGGGATGAACAAGCTCAGAGCTAAAAACCTCGTTATTGAAAAACAAAAAAATAATACGACATTCATTTGGATATGTATGAGACAAATTTTCTATTGCAGCTCGTAACGTAAGCAGTCATTTTTTAATTCGATTCAGAACCACAAAACGGCCACGAAGTCTTAAATGGCACAGTCAAGAAAATTTTCCTCTAATTAGTTCTCTGCAGTTAAATAGCGAACTACCGTGTGCCTATATAATTTTGATTAAGTAAACATCGTTCATAAATTTGATTTGGAAAGTGTATGAAGCCATGTGCTTATTTCAGCTGACACGGGTCGCACCCTAAAACCCATAAAAGCAAGTGCAACAAAAAGTCCGTCCTGTCGACATGTTTCATCGTTCAGTTGAACCACGGGTACCTAAATCAGTTTAGCTTGACTTGATGCTACATGTTTCGTATGACCTGCTACATGTGCAGGGAAAATGTCCCACCTAGATTCTACGATGATAGTCGGATGCATCTACTCACTTGATAAACATGTGGATCCCGGTCGTCTCCATCGCTCGGCTGATGCCTTTCCACGAGGCCACCATCGTGTATTTCTGTTTGGCAGTGAGCGGCAACCGGCTGTCCGTGGGGGGAGGTCCACAGGCGTCCAGACTTGGAACATTGTTACCTTTGGAGCCCCCGTTACTGCTGGCTAATTTCGTTAGTTCACAACCCATGGCGCTGCTGCTGCTGTTGTTGTGTGTTTGTTTTCCTATGTTTGTGTTTGTGTGGCTGTATGTGTGCGAAACAGGTAGAAGCTTTTCCACCAATAATCGATTAGTTTCGCGTTTTTCCTTTTGCGACCGACTGCAACCGACGACGACAATGGGAGCCTCCGAAGGAAGCACCGAACGTGAACACTTGATTTCCCTCTTCTCTTCTAGGAGGCTAGTTGTGGCCTTCAGCAAATTCCATCACTCCATCTCATCCTGTGCTGAGACAGGGAACACAGGCTGGCGACCGGGGACACGTATTATAAGAGCATCCCGTATCAAATCATAAAGGCAATTTATTTCCCCGGTCCCAAGGTCCTGACAAGGGAAAACTCCGACGTTGCAAACGCTCACTAATTAATGCTCTCACTCACTTTTTGCCGGGTTTAAGTGCAGTAATTGGAAAATAACACTTCACACTTTGCTTTTGCTCTCTCCCACTACTCTTGCGGGAGCTTCTCCGGAATCTCAGCACTGGCCGAAGCCTACACTCATTCACTCACTCATGTAATTCCGTGGTACCGATCGAAGAAGACGTCCCCCGCATACAAAACAGAGATTTGGTTTGGCTTCGACCCAAAACGAAGGGTTCAAAACGATGTCGAATTCTCACGATAAATCTCTCTCACGTGCCCTGGAATTGTACAGTTGGGTTTCACGCTTGATTACACCTGTGATTTCCCCAAATATATGTACGGATGACCACATGCATGTAAATGGGTTTACCAGAGTCAGGAGAAGTTCCGTCCCAACAACGACACACACACGTTTGGTGACGAAAGGTCTTTAAAAATTGATTAGCTGTCAGAGTTGTCGGTCGTCGTGAAACGGAACCCTCTGAGACCGGGCGGAATCCATGAATGAAAGGCCCCCCTCTTTCGGATGGGGTGGTAGTGAGGACTGTGCCGGAAGGGATGGTGGGTGCCCAATAGAAGGGAAAACCATTCGTCGACGTCGACTGTCGTCGTAGTCAAAGACGATGTCTCGATAACGTTCACTCTCGATGATGTATAGGTGGGACCGAACGACGACGTTTGCACATTTGGCTCAGAGTGTGGAATACTTGACTGAAATTTATAAGATACTGTTGATATTGTGACTCAATAGTCAATCAACTCAATTCGAATTTACAATAGGTATTAGCTTAAAGGAACTTTGTGTAGGCGGTGAACAAATGGTTATAAATGCAACATTTTCAAACTATTTCAATACCATTACCACCAAAATTAGGTGCCCTGTTGATTATGATCACGTAAACTGGAGGAAATATTATGCCATAAAGAGTCATTCTTTCGTTAAATCGTTTTTACTTTATAATTAACATATAATTTTTGTGATGGATGGTAAAAAGTTCTAATTATTTAAAGAATTTAGATTTGTGCAAAGACATAACAAATATATTCAAATAAAATTTGTTAAAATTAGGTGTCCACTTGGTGATAGTTTATTTTTATTTGTTCAGAGTTTTTTGTTACTAATATGGAAGTTGAAAACAAGAAGGATACCTGACGAGATATCGGATGAAATCATGGTTGTTAGTTCAATTTTACGTAATTAATTAATTTGAAATTTCCCTGTTTAAAAAGTATCATCGTTTCTGCCACACGAAATACGAATGCAAAAATGGCAACTTTGACAAAGAAAGCCATCAGTTAACCTTCCTACGGTATTCGGGTCAATATGACCCAAAACGCACTTTCAAAGCGCCACAACTTTTGTTTGTTACTTTCTATTGTTATGAAATTTGGTGTCTTTTAATGTTTTGTGGAAAATACAAGTTTCTCGTTTGAAAAAAATTGGGGGCTTTTACGTTTAAGGTGCTCGGGTCATATTGATCCGGATTTGACCTACGAATTTCGCAGCCGTTTTTTCACCAAATATTAATTTTTTTTTGTACTCAAAATTATCGTCAAGGCTTATATTTTGGTTGGGCTCGATTGGCCGCTCAGAACCGGTGCCAAAGGGACCAAGGTTTGTAAATTTTCGCAAGAGCATTTGTAAGAGCAAAATGCATTTGTTGTGAATTGTGAAACATAGTATTTGGTCTAAAACGCATTGAAAACTAATTAGTTGTTCAGGGCACTACTGGTTACCAAGTGGCCAAGGAGAAAATTCCGGAGGCCATTGAATGGTTCCCAGAGCATCCGAAGTAGTGGCCAATTTATGTTTTCCGTAAAACACATCAAAATTTGCAGAATTTTATAACAAATTGATCCAAGACGTTGCTATCTGTATATGGCAACATTGTCCATATGGGTTCCCATGAAATATTCTTGGGTACCCTGGGAGGCCCTGGAAAATTGGCCAATTCATTAATTTGATAGAACCATATCATGCGACTTATCAAATTTCTCAGAATTTCATACAGAATTCATTAGAGATCCCTCCCTGCAGTTATCTAAGGTAATGTTGGTCACCTATTGGTTCCGTAACAGGTTCCGGGATCCCCGGAGAAGTGGCCAAAAATTCAACCATATCATACCACACAATTCTAAAATTTGATAGAGCTGCCCCGTGGGGCACATTAAAATTTTCAGAATCTCCGTTATTTAAAGTAACATTGGCCACCTAGTAGCTCCGTAAAATGTTCCGAGATTCCCGTATAAGTACCAAATTCAAAAATTCATGAGTTATTTTGGCTACCTGTGTTCTAGGAGTTGCGGACTAGTGGTCAATTCAAAAACAAATCTACACATCAACATTTATAGAATTTAATGAATAATTTATCACAGACATTTCGAAATGAATATTAAATTCGTGGTGTACTAACCTGCTAAGAGAACCACAGAACAATATCGATATTGCTGTAAAATTTTTCAATGTTTTGCTATTTTAGAGATAACTTTCCGTTTTACGGTTTAACAGAAAATAACCACAGCTGTTTTTCATCGTTCCATGTACTACCAGCATACTTTTATCAGAATATTTTATTCAATGACAGAATCATTCTCAAGCCTGCAGTAGAACTCTGCCGCTACCGTAGAAATGAAAATTTTCAAAATATCCGCAATATGATGGTGGAAAAGCACTAATTTCCGACCCATTCATAGATTTTGACCTACTTTGTATGGAAATCCGAAAATTGGCACAGAATTCTTGTGTGTCGAAAATTAACGCTTTTCCTCTAGTCCCAATAATCTAGGCTTATAAGAGAATATTGCAGATGATTTCACTTATTTATTGTCTACTTAGTTCTCCATAAAATTCTGTTTGATTTGATAGTTATGATGACTGACAAAACAACACCTTTCATCAAAACTGGCGATCGCATTTGATGGGAGCAGTCAAGTATTTCTATTTTTTCGAATTTCTGCAAACAGGAGCACCAAGTGACCAATATTCCTTCAGAAAAGTTAGCTGGTGAATTTTCTAATCAGTCATGTACATTTTGATATTGACCTTAGCACATAACCAAATGTTGTTTGATACAACGGCAGATATTGAGATATATCGATTTCAAATTGTAGTCTACTCGAACGGTACATATTGCTTTCATTTTAATGTGACGTCTATATACATTTGTTGATTTTACCGCAATATGAAGGGCCTACTGTAAACAAAAACAGATGAGTATTGTTCTTAAGAAGATTCTTGAGGAATACATTGTGGTTTGGTGTCGATAGATACCATGACCCCACAGTTATGGATCAAATAGTGTGGAGTCCGACCTATAAAATTCAATAAAACGACATGGAAATCGTATAATTGTAATTAAAAAGCACGAACTGAATCGTTTCAAATTGGAACTTCGGTTAGTAAACTGTTTTGAGTGTAATATTTACATACGATTACATAAAAATAAAAATTGAATCAGTTTCTGAAAACCATATTATGGATCAATTTTCATATTATGGAACAAATTGTGACATATTACGGATCAGTGCGCAAAATCAAGTGATTTTAAACTCAATGCATCTGTACTGCATGATTTGGTGAAAGTTAACTATGTGTCACATATTACTGCAAAAAATAGCGATGTTAGAGATGGAAACAAGGGTAAAATGTCCTTTTATGTGATATACTGCATTGTAGTAACTGAGGCATGAACTGTTTTCGCTCCACACCAAATTTTCCACCCATTTTTGTCTGCTAAAAAATGAAATTTACAAACCTTGATGTTGTATTAGTATTATCCTTAGTGCTATTGTCTGAAAACGTCGAATCCAATGCTTAAAATGGTAGAAATCTACATTCTTTGGTAGTGATCCATAACCGTGGTAAACAATCATTTCGTGGTCCATATTATGGATCACTAGTTAGAAGTGCTAATATTCGGTATTTAGAATCAACAATCAAGAAAACTGTTTTCTAAAGATGAATTCACACTAAATCGAAGCGAACGAGCATGTTTTATGCTATAACATATGAATTTTACCACTTGTGGTTGCTTATGAATGCTGACGGCACTTCTACAGAAAACGACCATATAATGATAGCTGTGTGGTACCAACTAAACATTTGTCAAATACACCGTTATTAAGCGGTTGAATGTCTTGATTAACTTTACAAATGCTAGAAGACAAATAGTATATCATGGGAAAATAATGTTTTACGTCAACGTTTATGTTTTGAGGGAGTTATCCGATGTTGAATGCCAAAGTGATCCGTCATTGTGGGTGATCCGTAACTGTGTGGGCATGGTAGTTTCGTTTTAAAATGATAGCATATAAATCACAGCGGTTGTATGAAGTACAACTGTGAGACAGCCCGAAGGTTTAAGGGAAATTGTCTACATTGAGGCGTATTATGCAGATTTACAAAGTTTAATTTCACAATAAAATGTTCACACAAATGTTCAAAATAAAGCGCGTGGGTAAAAAAGTAGAGTCTGATCCGTTGAATCTGTTGCATGCTCCTTTGTGGGTGAGCGACGGAATCCCGATCAATTGTGTTCGCGTTGTGCGGATGAAAAACGAAATGCGACAGTAGTGTTGGATCCGTTGAATCTGTTGCATGCTCCTGTGAAGCGAGCAACGAAATTAGGATCGTGTTCGGTTCGCGTAGTAACCTCTTTATTGGATTCATTAGTCATCCGTGTATACGTTTAGGTATTAATTTCGAATTATATCTTTATCGTTTACCAAAATGAATCCTTTCCCATATCCAAACTTCCAGTGTTTGCTTGTGGAAGTACAGAGGACTCCTCGGCTTTCATAAAGCAAGTAACACGTCAACATTTCCCTCCCATATCCAAATTGACCTGCATACGGACGCAGCTGGCGCCGGTATTGTTTGTAACAATAATGAGAGCACCAGTACTTAGGGGCCGTCCATTAATCAAGTAGCATTTTTTTACTGATTTTTTACTCACGTAGCACTTCGTCACAAATACTGATCCCTGGGAATCCCTGGGAAATACGTAGCATTTCAAGCACATAACCCCCCCCCAAACCGATTTATATTAATTACTGACAAAACAAATTTTGTCATATAAGAGAATTGCACTTTTATAATTAAGACAACAGATTCCAGTAGATATGACCTATAAAATACTTTAATTTGGGTTGGACCCTTGTCATTATCATACAAATTCGAAACCGTTCAGGAAACTTTGGCCAGATATAGAAAGAGTCACAATTGAAATATTTTTTGTTCAATATTCAATATGTTGAATGGGTTCACCGATTAAATCGAATCATTTGAATCGATGTTTTGAATCGATTCGAATGTCACGCTCATATGAAAAATTACAACAAGAAGCTTGCAAAATAAGACCAAATGATATTGCACATGATCGTTAAATTATTCCGATTGAATAACGTTTGAAATTAAAAAATATGTGTAGATGAAAAACCAAATTTAGTACTATGCCATTTTATTTCGACGAACTGATAAAGGGGCGCACCTGTGGAGAGTGTACCCACCACATTCTTCAAAGGATATAAATAGCGGAACCTTTCAATTAGAATGCTTTCCTGCGATCAAGTTAGGAATTACAACTGTAAGAAAACCGAATACTTTATCACTTCTCAATAGTGATAAGGTAACACGACATGCACTAAACAAATGACGCGGGATATACTACAATAGATCAAATCTTGGTCGCAGTGGTTTATGTTCCGAACAGAAAAAAAAAATCTATTGACGAAAGATACAAACTATAGTGGAATTTAATGGTATAGTACTAAATTCGGTTTTCCATATAGACGGATTCCATGTCAAATCTGTCAGTCACAGAACTCGACCATCTTCGATTTGGAATATATATTGCACATGTTTTTGGTATGGTAGGATAAGTGTTTTTCATAGAAAAATTGATCATTTTGACTCAAGTGTAACTTTTGAATATGGCCTATATATTTTTGTATGCAACTTATTTGAAAAATTCTAACTCCGAAACTGTTGATTTTAGAGAAAAATGTTCTATGAAGAAGTTATAGTGAACCGTTTGGACTATAAGAGAAAAAATATACACTGGAAAATTTTTTATTTATTTTCATGAAAAATTCAAAAATAAAACTTAAATTTTAAATTACACAAAAACCCCGTTTTTAATATTTTATAAATTTTCACCATAGAATCTTGATACTAAAAAGATGTTTAGGACAAAGTTTCATGATGGAGAAATTTTTAATTATAAAGTTTTTCTATAAACAACTTTTGGTCGATTTTGAAAATTTTGATTTTTTGTCAAAATAAATACGTTCTGATGATACAGTAAGCATCTTGAAATGATTCTAAGCCATAATGATTATATGAATAATTTCTCTAGAAGTAGCCAATTTAAAATTATATTGAGTTTAATGCATAAAATATGGTTTAAATATTGAAAAAAGGTTATTTTCATAAGTTTAAGAATGGGAATATGTAATAAGTAACAGGACAATGCATTTTCCAAACTTAGTTCGTCACAGAAAAAAACACGGGTAATTAAAATATGATAATGAGGTATTTTTATTATTTCCAGCATAGTATCGCAAGTCAGTTCCATCTGTAAAAAGTAGGTATTGAAAAAATGGACTGTGAAGATTCCAAAATCGTTTTCCATACGAATATTCAAAAAATTCTAAAGGATTGGAAATTGTTCAAATCTTAATGAAATTTTCGCAATTTGCTTTTCACTACGATATCTTTTCAAGAAAAATATAAAGATGATCAAAACACGGTTCATTTTTGTGTTACACGGTGCGAAAGTCTGTAGTGGGACTGATATACGGTTACTTTTCATTATGGGACAATTTGACTTGCTGTTTTTCCTAGTTTTTCCGAACATATCATATGATTCCATTAGTTCAAGCATTGGATCTCTGTATTGAAAACTGAACAAAACTCAATTTTGACAAAAATGCAGAAACTTTCACAATATGCTTTTCACTCGGATATTTTTCTGAATAGAATAAAATTGCCAAAATACTGCTCATTTTAACGTTATGGTTTGTGGTTAGTTTTTTTTTAATGGGACAATTCAACTTGATATTTATTCCTCATTTATCAGAACAAAACGTGTTGTCTCGTCAGTTCAGCTTTGGACAGATATGTTGGGATGCAGATATGTTGAAAACTGATATTAAGGTGAAGATAAATCGATGCTATCGATTCCTCAAGAGCTCATATCTGGTGAGCCAAAGATTCATTTAAAATGAAAATTTGATTCATTGATTCAACGGATGTTAGGTTCTCCAGATTTGTGCTCTTGGAGTTTTGTCTTCGATGCATCTTCACCTTAAAATAACTTTGACAGAAATACAGATGGAACTGACTTTCAATTCACGAGAGTACAGTGTGTGAAATATTTTGCAGAGATCTGATAGCAGTACAAACATTTGTTTAGTATCAAACAAATGCTAGAGTGATGTCAGATCCCAGCCAATTATTTAACACAGTATACTACATGCTTTGAGCCTGTGCTGTTTTAACGGGCATGTAGTTTGAATGGAATGGACCAATGCACGAGCTCACTATTTGACGTTTGAGCGGTGCAGTGTTATTTATGTGGCCATGGTAACTAGCGAATTTGGCACCGCTCAAACGTCAAATTAATGAACTCGTGCTTCGGTCCATAGACCAAGTCATTTAACAGTGGGATATTTACCACCAGCATAATTGATGTAGAATTTTTTCCAGTTCTTCAATTGCACATAGAATACTACTGATTGGAACTCACAATACTGTTTGATGAAATCGTAGGTTGTAATAATCTACAAGTCTTCAACGAAAAGTATCGATTATTGTAAAAACACATTTATATACCTAAAAAAAAAAACATAAAAACAAATAATGGTTGTTTATAGCATCATATTGCATTGAAAATTCTCGACTGCCAGCAGCATATGCCCCAAGGGTATTCCCACGCCACACGGCAGTCTAGCGAACAATTAATTTCCGTCAAGTATTCACCAATCTTGCCTCACTGTGCGCAACGGAAGCCTGGCAGTTGGCCAGTAGCGCTGTGAAGATGTAAGCTACCATCGGGATTTCAGGCCAGCTTTGCCTCGTAGTTGGCCATGGCCTCGACTGTGTGCACAACACGTACGTCTCTCTCTCTCAAGGGACCTGGATCGCTTTACAATGCTATGCCACCAGATGAGACCCAAACCCGAAGCAACTCAACCAGCGGCACACATTATGTACTGCTGATAAGAACGGAATTCAAGGCAGTTACTGTTCTTCTTATTCCATGGATATTCTTCTTTTGTCCAGCGGTAAACCCAGCTCAACTCAGCACAGCACTTGAGTGTATGAAGGCTTTTCAGCTCCGCTCCTTCCACTTGCTCCAGGAAAACACTAGGCACTATTATGATCCCTTCTTCACTTTTTGGTTTTGCAATGCACAACAAATATGGCTCCGTCAATCCCTTCTTCAAAAATGTTTCCTCTTCATATCCAAAGGAAATTGCCACAAAACGCAAGGAAAATCTCAACAGCCCGTACGTGAGATAAACAATGATTCCATCCACGAAAAACCCCTTTTCTTCTGCTCATCAATACATTACGCTGGAACGCGGGTGCTTTTGAAATTGATTTTTCCGAACTTAATTTCCCTTCCAAACCCGCTGCCACCACTTGGAGTTCTGTAGAGAAAAAAAAAACTGCGCCACGAAGACAGGATTCCCGAATGTGCTTCCTGCTTTTCCGCCGTTTACACCGGCAACGCCTCCCACATGTCCTTTCCATCCATCCTTGAAACGGGACCCAAAACACATCTACCACCCATCAGCTCCACCACTTCGATTAACTGACCCTCATCAATGGGGAAAATGCACCACGCTCACTCGCAGCAGGCGACGCGACGAATTCTAGCTGCACCCACTTTCGATCGCGACTGTTGTTCATTCAACACTAACCGACCGACTAGAAGTTGAAATCCTGGCTGGCACCTTTGTATCCAAACCCGAATCACTCACGCTCTCAGCGACCGATGCGCGCATGGTTATCACTGTGATTCCGCGTTCGGGATGAACTCTGTTTCCTTCAGTAGTGAGTGACCAACCCCCGAGAGTTCGGGCTAGCATGCCATGAAAAACTACCACCACCCACACAAATTCCAGGTTGCTGAGTTATGGCGCGGATGCTCCCCATTCAGACAAGAGAAGAAGCACGGTGTGCTGCTTAGACCATTATTATCAGGAAAAAAATATCTTCATAAAATCTGTGCTCACCGGATGTTTTTATGGGGAAAAATATAGGGCCGTTATAAGGCTACTTCCTTTTGATGGTATAAGTCCACAAAGTCAAAGAAAGACAGGTCAGGATTTTGTAAATTTCTAAAAATAAGATGCACAATTGCACTGAATAGAAAGAGGCGAAACCTGTTTGTAACCACCATACAAAACGACAGGTGAGCAAAACATTGATAGTGATTTTTTTCTGATAATAACGATCTTGGAAGCACCGTGAACCATCAACACCGGCTGCAGACCATGTGATGACGCTGGTGAAGGCGGGAGGCACGCTGGGCCGACTGGTGGAAATGGAGACGCATGGTGGTCCAGCAGCGACAAAACAGGTGGTCAGGTTTTCATCCACTGCTGGGGAGGGCATGAGCTCTCTGAAATGAAGCGAAACAGGAAGAGAGACAAAAAAAAGTTGCAATAAATACTGTGACTTTTGTGGTTTGGGAATGAGAGCGACAGGATCGTGACAGAATCATAAATTTACTAGATTGGAACAGACTCGGAACGTGTGTGATGATAAGAGTATTCATTCCGATGGAGTGTGACTTAGGAACACACTTTTGCTGGAGGGAGTATTTGTTTTGATCGCAGAACAAGGGAGCGTGTAATTCGAGGTGAAACAGAACTCGATGATGGACGTTTATGTCCATCATGCCTAAAATTGCTGCTATAGAAGTTGAATTGCCATACTTTAATTTGCAAACGTGCCAATTGAAGCTATTGAATGATGGATGCTGATCACGTACGGTACCGAACTGTCGTCGATTATAAATGGTTAATGGACGTCATACGAGTTGTTCGGTAATGGTACGTGTAAGAAAGAATCCATTGTTTGTCTTTTTGGTTGGTTATAGCGCCGATATGCTTGAAGTGAGTACCTGTTGCTTATTTTGTTTTCAAAGATGTGAAACGTTTTAGCGCACAGCTATGAGCATCAATCTTTAATTTTAATGATTCATAATGAAAACCAAGAGTCACTGATATTTTTACTAGCTTTACATTAATTATAACTGCAATTTATAGTTTTATTTATGATTAACGATAAATCCCGTATAAAATTCTTGTGAACTTCGTAATAGCAAATTACACACAAATCGTCAATATCTTTATGATTAATCATTAATGCTCTGCCTTAGATTTCACTTTTTTCATCATAAGGATTCAATGATATCTTGGATACACTGCATGGGTTCCATGTAGCATTTTTTTCACTGATTTAATATACCCCCTAGGGCAATTCAAAATTTAAAAACAACTCCTAAATATAAATCATTGAATTATATTATGGTGTTTTTACAGCATTTGACGTGAAAACATTGAACAGGTTTGTATAAACTTCCGTTTCTTAAGAGGATTTTGTTTTATAGGCTGGTTAAATAAAAAGGCACTTGCAATGAAGCATTTTTCCATATGTTGCTAATAATAGTTTCTCGTAGTTTCAAATTATAGAAGGTTAAAAACAGATTTCAGTTAGACTTATCAACAAAATATCCCAATTTGAGATAGATCTTTTTATTATTAGGAGTTTCAAATGATTTTGAATATATTAAATGTTCTTTTACATGCAAAGGTATCGACCGTTATAATTATATTTTGAATCTGTTTACCTGCATATCGGTCTATTTTTCTCGAAGTAAGAGGGAGCATAGAGAAGAAAACAATGAATAACAAAACGGCTAAAAAGGAAAAAACGCAGTTCATATAGAACGATCATGTCTGTGGCTTATCGGGGAGAAATACGCATGGTATGCACAAACCATCCATGACTGTGTAACGATTCCCCAAAAATATAAGCCACCGATCGATAGAGCCTGCTTGATCGCCAAACAGTATAAGGTCGCTTGAAACCTCCTTCCTTTTGGCTGTCTTGGTAGTGTCATTCTAAAAACACGCTAAGCCGTTTCCATAGGGGACGTTAGCCACAAGGAAGGACGTTTCAAGTAATACTGTTTCATATGGTATGCCCCCTTCAACATCTATTCCAATTTATCTCGCCGTTCTCTTACGGTACCTATCCATCTAGTATTCATTGCTTTCTTCTCCATTCCTCCTCTTACTTCGAGCAAAATAGACCGATATGCCGGTAAACAAATTCAATACATTTAAAAGTATATATTAGAAGCTGTTCATTTTTTTACAAAATGATTTAATAAATTCTTGGAAAAGTAGAGAAATTTTATTTGTTTAAGTTGGAGTAGTTATTATTATTCAGTTAATCATATTCTGGAACTTATTCAAACCTCAAAGTTTAGGCTAAAAATTTTAAGATTTAGAGGTGGCACAAGCGTCTTGAATATTCAAGTTATAAAAAATTACCTTCAGTGAAGTCACCATAACTTCGGTAATTTCTAACCAATTCTGAAATTTTCAGCACCACTTTTTTCAAAATTAAATTTATGAAAACTTTGTAGAACATCAAATATGTCAAAAATCAAAACTAGTTTTAATTATAAGTATATATAAGTCCAAATTTTTACTCATTTTACTACAAAATATCTTTGTTTGACCATAACTTCATGCTCAACCGATTCCAAATTTTTTTGCATGCTTTTGAAGCGTATTTAATTGTTTTCAAAGTTTTCATACATCGCATTTCACAAAAAAAATTGAACAAGATTGCACAAAAACATGATTTTGAACAAAACTTGCCAGTATTTTTCAAATTTTTGTCAGTTAAATAATATTTCTAAAGCTGAAACTGGTTTTCCTCATTTGTTAAAGGATTTTGCAACACTTTTAAAATAATTTTGAAACAAAAATATTTTTGCACATGTTAAATAGTATATGTACCATTCAACTCGTTATTAAAACAAGATGCTTCATAAACATAAGTTTGATAAGAAAAAACTTAAGTAGTCCAAAGAAATTTGTGTTTTTTAATTAAAAGCTATGTTTTGTGTTATTTTCGTTGAATAACTTAGTCAAAATGATTTAAAAAAAAAATGTTGTATAAACAGTTTGGTAACAACGGAATGTTCTTCAAAAATATGTATAAATATTTGGAATTAGTTTAGTATTAATGAAGTAGCAACAAATATGAATTTTTGAGTAAAATGAAGAAACATTTAGATAAAACTATTAAGACTAGTTTCGATTTTAGACAAATTTAATGTTCTACAAAATTGTCATGAATTTAATTTTGAAGGTAATGGTGCTTAAAGTTGGTTAGAAATTACCGAAGTTATGGTGACTTCACTGAAGGCCATCCCAACTAACAATTCAGAGCTACAAACAAGCATGCATGTTTAATTTTTATTTAATAATGGTAATGACAGCTGAATAAAAATGTTGCTCTATAAAGAGCTGAGAAGGTGCTTTTTTAACACAAACTTAGGTCAATGATCAACGTTATGCATTAGAATGAACAAAAGTTGAATCGCCACTTATTAAACGTTTCCAAAGATTCTCATTCGACTAGTCAAGATTGTTTTACTAATGAGCTGAACAAGACATGTTTCCCCCAATTAAAAAGCCAATATTCCACTGAACAAATGTATATGTATAAAAGGGTATTCAGAAGACGAACTAACGTTTTACTTGCGTCGCACTTCAGCTATTTCCATATGTTAAACATAAGCATGAATAAGAGCTTAATAAGTTTCTTATAAAATCTTAATTCAGCTTCAGTATGTTATAAAATCAGTTGATCCAATAGAGGCCAAAATGACGATTAATTAACACATTGTTCAGCAATAAATAAGCCTTGTAAAAGCGGCCACAATATAGCTAAATTTCATAAAATGGACAAAATATCCGAAATTCATGTTGAGTTCCGAATGCATTTCAAAGCTTATAACTTATGCTTTCTCAAAACTTTTTAAATAGTCGTTCAGAAAATAAACATGGTCAGCCTCCAGAAATGTAAAATTATTTTGAAAAACAAAAATAAACATTTGAGCTATGTATTCCTAGTAGGAGCAATAGCTAATTATAATAAGGATAGCAGAAGGTGATATTAACCTGATAGATGTAATATATAAAAGATCTGGAAGCGATATTTAAAATAAACTGCATACAAAAAACAAGCAAAATGATGTTTTCTTCAGATCTTTTATGTCAATCAAGCTTTGTTTGTCAGTACTTCGACAAACAAAGCTTGATTGACATAAAAGATCTGAAGAAAACATCATTTTGCTTGTTTTTTGTATGCAGTTTATTTTAAATATCGCTTCCAGATCTTTTATATATTATATCTATCAGGTTAATATCACCTTCTGCTATCCTTATTATAATTAGCTATTGCTAAGCTTTTTTCGCCTGCTCGGGATGTTGTTCCGTACAATAAAAGTGGAAATTTCTTTGACAGAATTGATTAAATGCATTTCTAAAGCGAAATGACATTTCTTCACAACTGAATAGTGCGATCTAAGAAAAATGATTACCTTGGCCATTTCTGAAAAAATATTCCACGCGTCAGGATATTTGAACATTCTTCTATTCAGGCGCATAGTCCTCAGAACACTTCAAATGATTTAAATATATTTATACAGAATACTATTTCTTTAATGCATAATAGGTTTATGAAAAATACAATAATATAATTAATTAATACAAATATAATTTATAAAATAAATAAATTTCACATTAAATTAATGAATTAATTAAATTGAAGTTTTGAACAAACTAAAACTTATCATGAAATTAGATTAAGGTGAAGATGCATCGAAGCCAAACCTAAAATTTTCACGAACATAAATCTAGAGAACTAAACATCCGTTCAAGCTAAAAACTTAATCGATTGGTCACCACCAGCTTGTGACCAATCGATTAGGTTTTCAGATCGAACCGCTGCGCTGTTTGGTTCTCTAGATTTGTGCTCTTGAAAATTTGTGGTTTGGCTTCGATGCATATTCACCTTAATCATTTCAGACTGATATCACTTTGTGTAAATAAACATTATTTTTGACCATCATTGACATAAATTTTCTCACTGTGCGCTAAAAATAGCCGACTCTTAGTTCAGAACTAAACATCAGCTGAATAATATGCTTGTTCAGTTTCTGATTAGCGTACCATGTGTTGATTAGACGATGTCGAATAGAAGCTCAAACATGATCACTATTCAGCTATGAGAGGTTTATATTTTGCACAGGACGATTTATTCTTCAATTCTAAGATGGCGCAGATGGCAAGGCACACCGCTGACGATTGGAAGGTCTCGAGTTCGAATCAAGTATCCAAGCGATTTTAATATGGTTGTTACATCATGATAAATGTGTCACTACATTTGAAGCGCCTGAAAATAAAAAATATTTGTTTTTAATTATATTTGGACCATTCGTATAAAAGCTGAACTAAATCCTTGTAAAACGTTTTGAAAGCTGAAAAATAAAGTTGGAATTCGGCGACATGCTTTAAAGTTTCTCCAAATTTGTGTGAACAACGCCTGAACAAAGGTTGGCCATGAAAATTGTTAAAATGTTATTAAACATGATGCTGAATAAAACTGCAATAATGGTGTTTGTCAAATGAGTGAATGTTAGTTGGGATTTTAATAACTTGTAAATTCACCTTCAAGATGCTTGCGCCACCTCTAAATTGTAACATTTTTAGCTCAAACTATGAAGTTTCTCTTTTGATTTTGATCTCTTTTGGGATGGTACACAAATTATGTCACGCTAAATTTAAACTTTTTCGACCCCCTCCCCCCCTTTGTCACACTTTTTGTATGAGTCCTGCGAAAATTTTGTAAGGCATGTCACGCTGGCTCGACCCCCTCCCCCCCTTGGAGCGTGACGTAATTTGCGCATGATCCTTTTGAGACCCTTCCCTCCCCCTTGTCAAACAACGTCAAAATTCGAAAAAAAAACTTCGACCAACCCCCCCAAAAAGCTGCGTGATTTATGGGCGACCCTGCAGCTGAATTTGGAGCCATATTTTACATCAGTAGGGTAAAACAAAACTATCAAAATGTTCTCGAAGCTTCTATGATTTGAAACAGACAGAAATATCCATCCAAAATGCGGCGTAACATCATGCACATGATTCTTTTCTAGATTTTACATTACACATCGTGTAAAATTACATTACCATCAGGTGAATTCCGCTACACATTGAGCAGCATAGACTTTAACATATTACACGAAAATTTGCACAAATTTATTTTATGGTAATGTTGTTGATGGAAAGGGTAGTGCTATAGGATACGTACGGTAGACGTTCTGGCCGACAAATATTATATTTACGCATTGCGATCATGCGCTGCTGATTAGAACAAACTCACCAAATTACTCTTTCGAAACTCCTTTGCAATCCGCCGCTCCTCTAACAGTGAACGCATTGCTGGAGCCATCACAATGCACTCTCTTGCTTTGGTTTCACCAAGCAGATTGCTGACAAAACGCGAAAATGGAAAAAAAAACTTCCATTCTGGCGACGCAAAACAAAAACGAACCCGCTTGCCTGGGTTTTAACGAAACCACTTTGTGTAATCACAGAATATCTTTTTCAATCCGTCCAGGTGGCGAAGTACCGTCGACGAAGGTACAAGCGCAGTCGCGAAAAAATCACAGTTGTACAATTTCAACTAATCAAATTACAATCGGCAAAATAACAAAGAACGCACCTTTTAGTTTAGTTGTTTAGTATCGACGTAATATTCACATTCGAATTAAAGTCTGGATGGCGTAGCACCAGCTGAATCATCGGCAAAATCGCGCAAAAAACGAGAGCACGAAAAATAACGACCGTTCGCGAGCAGCACCTACTGCGATTCATACATCGCGGAATCGAGCATGGACACAAATGCATGTAGGTTATGTAATTTTACACAATTTGTAGTGTTAATTTGCGATAAATCTGGCATTCTATTTATGTGTATGTGAATTTTATGATGATTAACATCAAAGTTGTTCTGAGATTTTAAAAATTTATATAAATTATAAAATTACTATTTTTTTTAGATTCCAGCACAGCTGGGTTTCGCTGGTTTTCAGTTGATTTTTTTTCTAATCATTCTATGCAGCGGAGCCCCAGCGAGCGAATACCCACTGTACTGAGACTCTGATGTAAAATACAAAAATCTCATAAAATACGAAAATCTCATAGATTCTTACAGAAATACCTTCTCACAGATAACAACATTATTTCAAAAGATCAAATGCCGGATTTGTAATTAAGACCAATCAAGATTTCCAGAATGGCTTACATAATCCCAGAATTATAATAAACCTAGAATGTCTATCGGGATTCCAGAATTTCTTCAGAAAAGTTCAATATGAAGCCGATTAAGAAAAGTTTTTTCTTGGCCTATCTTGATGCATGAGAAATTCCTACAAAGAATCTATCAATAAAGCAGTTTGTTCTGATTGCAGTACGTAGTTGAAAAGAAATGTAAGTTCAAACGGGAATCGCTGTATAAAATTTCTACAAGAAATCGGCAAAAAATTTCTTCAGTGGTTCCTAAGAAACAGCATAATTATCGTAATGCCAAAATTCACGTCGAAATTCAAAATTCCTACAGGAATTTTAAAACTGTTTTTGAAATCTTGAAATATCTTTCGGAATCTTGAAATATCTCTCGAAATATCAAAACTGATATTATTTTCCTATGATTTTTATTCGAATTTTAATTATTTCATTCAATTCTACAATTTTCAAGCATGAGTAGCAACCTCTGAAGCTAACTACCAATAGCTTTGTAGTAAACACTAGTTTTATACATATCAACACGTTGTTTGGTTTATAGTATGTTAGAAGGGTGTAATGAAGTAAAATGACACAAACATGTACCATTCGTGTTCCACATGTAGCATTAACTATAGAGAATGCAGTTAACTTAACTTCACTGCATTGTATTCATACCGCCTAATATTTCAAGTTATTTGTTATTTTAGTGTGTTCTGTAACATAACGAACTCAAACTTCTACCTTTCCTGATTTCTAACCCTTTTTGAATCATTTGGTAAAGCTGAGCAACAATAGCTTTTCTAAACATAATTAAACCTGTAAGTAATGCATTTTGACTGCATCATTGTATACGATTATAAGATTTTGAAGAAAACTTTCCTTGAGTAACTGTGAAACCCCTGACTAACACTAATTCAAAAAAAGGTGTATCCCTGCTGGGACGTAATGTCAAAGAGGAAGAAGATGAGTGCAAAAGGTACCATCATAAACAACCTGTTGTGACTTTGTTGTTTATTCAGTTCGAACTCTTGCCCTATTATGGAACAAAGATTTGCAATTGAGTTTTTACACCTTATATATCTTAAACTACAAATGAATCCTGATAAACATGGCTTATTCTTTGATTAACATAATAATTACGATATCTTAAAATGCACAGAAATAGTGGATAATTTTCTTTTTTATTTCTAGTACCATTTCAAACATTATATTCATTTCTTATATCTAGGAGTTCATCAAAATCAACTAAGGGATTATCTTAATTTGAACAGACATTTCCCTAGGGATGACTTCTATAAATATTCCTTCTAGAATATGTTGAAGTCTAATTCCAGAAATTTCTCTAGGAATTCAAAAAGAGATTATTCCTAAAATTTGACTTTAAGTTTATGACCAGTAACATTTTCCAAAGTATTTTCTTCAAGTATTATTTTGACAATTTTTATTAATGCTTCCAGTAATTTCTTGCACATCTATATATAAGAATTTCCCTGAGTAGCTGTTCAAAATTTTCAAGGATGTTTTCAAGGAATTTTGAAGAATTCCACTTTGATTTTTTTAGAATTCCTTCTAGAATATTGTTATTACTATGCCGTGAATTCATTTCAATTATGACATAAATAAACTCATGATGAATTTTTCCTAAAATTACTCCAGGTATTGCTTCAAATAGTTCAAGTTTTTTTCTAATACTTTTTAAGGTTCTCCAGGGTTCTCTTCATAATTTTCTCTATGATTTTAGGCAAGAATTTTTTTCCAATGGTTTATTTACTACAATTGGTTTGCACTAACCGTTCATCTAAACTTTTTCCAGAAATTTCTCTATGGAATCTTCCAAGAATTTCACCAGAGATCGCAGCAGGCCGTGCGCGCGGATGGCTGCTTTTTCTCGTTTGCTGTCACGTTCATATCGAGTCCGCCTCATTAATTCGGCCGGCGAAATTTTCAAACGGCTATACCACCCAGGAGAAACCGAAAAATGCAATAAAGTGTTTCCTGTGGTTCAGCTCTGCAATTCCGGGAAATTGGCGTTAGTATTGGTGCCAAAATTGACTGTGAAGTAGGGTAGAAGCACCAGTTTTGGCCATACGCCAGTTGTAGCCATAGTGGATTATACCCCGTTTGACATAGCCAATCAGCATGACACATTTTGTGTTCAATAGCTTACATTCACGGGATAGGGCTTCATTCATTTACTCGTCCAAATTGATTGAAAACATAAGAAAAACAATTAATTTTCATTATAATTTTAACTCCCATACACCTAATTTGGTCACTCTCATAAGAAATCAATGCGATTGGCCAATTTAGGAGCTGAAGTTAAATCTATGGCCGAAACCTGTTCTGATGGCCTATATTGACCAATGAGATTTTAAAAGCGAAAAATGGTTTTAGCTTAGTTTAGATATTTTACATACATAATATAGGTTGAAAGCTTGCATTTGCATATATGTAGTTTAAATGCGGCTTCCCCTATGATTTGTATTGACATTTTCTATTAGGCTGGTCCAAGCTTTTACCCTATTCAATTTTGAAACAAAGAATATCTTATCAGTTGTGCGATTTGTTCGTGTGGAGATGATAAGAAAAGAAGTGCTACTTGAAAGAATTAACAAGATCTGTTGAATAATTATGCATTGAAACACAACGTGTGCATAAAACAATGAAAATTCTACCAGTTATGCGTCTTCTCAACTGTTTGAATGTAGATGGTTTCATATATAAACCAAATGGCCTTCAGATGCTACATGTTTCACTTGCTCCTGATACTTTTCGACCCCAACTTATCACAAAAATAAAATAAAACAAATAAAATGCGTCCTAAAATAATCCTTTCCGAAAGAAAGCAAACCCATAAACAACAGCTTGATCTACATACATTTTGCAAGCATCCTACAGCAATGAACGAACAAGATTTGTCTACGTATCATCACAGGTGCAATCGCAGCTCCTCTACCATTGTTAAGGGACACTAAAGAAGACGACGACAATACCCCAAAGGGTGAATAACAATCCCTCTGTCGTCGTCTTCGAAAGTTCTCCTTCTGATGCCCAGTAAGGTGATATTTAATTCAGCAAACACAATTTAACCACAAGCAAGAAACCCAGTGTTCCACCTCATGCCAGCAAGCCTCCAAAAAGCTTCAGTTGAGGAGGATCCTCAGTCAGCCTCTGTCACAGCCTTGGTAGATCCATCAAAGCCACCTTCCTGCAATGGGAGAAACGAAAAAAATGGGAACGAGTGGCACTCATCATGAGCACGAAGCACTTCTGTGGGCTCACAAGTTGTGCTGCGGTGAGTGGCTCTTATGTATTGATTTTCATCCTGGCACATCGTCCTCGTGTGTTTGTCCTCACAGAGGAGGGAACAACGACTTGTATGCAACTCATCCAAGCAGGCGGCACATTACTCATACATGCAAAGCAAGAAGAGAGCAAACATGGAGCACATGACATGCTGAGACCGTTTGGGAAGTGGAACAGCTCGATGCAAGGAATAGTTGCACACTCAGACATGGACGCAGCCAGGATTTCCATCATGGGGTGACGGTTGTAGGCAAATGACCTTAACAGTTCTGTCGTGAGTTTTATTTATGCAAAATATATCATTCTCCTTTTCAATTCGCAGTGAGCACAGGGGAGTCCAGACTATGTGTTGGTTCAATTTGTTGGTTGAGTAACGGGTCTATTCATGGTTTGGAAAATTCTAGATTGAAAAAAAAAATGAAATTCGATTGATCGAGATCTTATTGAGTAGTAATTTTACCCTGACCAAGATAATAATATATTCCCCTTAAGCATCCCTATGATAGATTCCAGCAACATTGCAGTTGCATAATGACTATTACGACACTGAACTATTCAGTGCGGGAATGCATGCCGTTTCATGACACATTGGCGTAATAAAAAAGCCTATTACGATGAGAAATTGCAAAAAAATTAAACAGAACATTCATCTTCGTAACAAATCAGTTAATTTTTTATTTGTTTTTTTTTTTTCGTCGACCTGTCTACGCCCATGTACTCATAATTATACAAATGACGACGACGACGACAGGAAGTGCAATAGAGGAGATTCGTTCGTTCCCCGTGCTTGGGTTGGGAGCCCGGATTTGTGTTTTTATGCTTTGGGGCACACGGGGGCTTTTACTCCGGTTAGCTCGAGGCGGAAGAAACAAAACGAGGACAAACCCATCAACGGTGGCGGCGGCGGTTCACACGGTAGCTTGAGCAAAGTCGACCATGCCACCGAACCGAACAACGACACGACGACCATGGGTTTGTTGATTCTAGATGAAAGCGAAAATCTGGATCAATTTTTGTCACTTTCTTTCGAGCATCACTTGGTTGACACTGCAAAAACGTTGTGGTTCAACAATGTGGTGACGATGTCGATGGCTGGATGTTTGGATAGCTATTTAATGTGCTTTGTGGCTGGCCACCGTTTGAACAATTCCGTTAATGCCCCTAGTCTGGGCTTGAGCCGGGATCAAAAGGATGATGAAATTAATGTCTGCTCTATGTTCGCTGCATCAGATGGACATAGATTGGGGACATTATGGTCACTTGGAGTGTTGCGGGATGTGCTGAGGAGAACATCTGCTTCAGTATTGGGAATACTTTGTTCTTTTTCGTTTCAGTCCACGGTTGATTGACTTTCAGAATGATACATTAGAAATTGATGATTAAAGCTTATTACTAAGCAGTGAATCAATTGTTACTCAACACGCAGCAACAAAGACATTGTCGTCTCCTCTTCTTGTTGCAACAATTTTATTCCGCAACATCAGTTTATCATCACTTGAACAGAATATGACAATAATCGATCACCACGAGCGCAGCGATTTTCTGGGCTTCGCATTGCAATTTTCGAGAACTTTCTCCGTGTTGGTAAACATGGACAAATTACACAGCGTAACAAAAATGACATTTTTGCGTGTCTCAAGAATCAAATGATGTGTTTCTGGTAGATTTGGGTCTTCTGAATCTAATGCCGTTCTCAGAAATGTTTCAGCACGTCACAATTTTTAGCTACAGATCGCCAAAGTTGTATGAAACACTGGTTTCATTGATGTTTAAATTTAAACAACGAATGGTTGTGTTTTCAACTGTCTGTCACGTTTTTTTCGCGTTCTGCGTGTTGGATTTTCACGCGATTCCGATGATGTTTCGGCCGGTGCTACGCCACCCGGATTTTCTTTAGTTTATGATTAGTGTTTTGTTTTGTGATAAAAGTGCTTTATATTTGTGAATATTATACCTAAAGACGTTTTACGTGCTAGATGTTTAAGTGAATCCGCTAGTATCACCCGAATTTTATTGAATAGATCAAAAACCATATAAGTTTTAATTGATTTGATAGCTCCAGCTAAGTGCTTTCTGATACAATTTATTCAAAAGTGTTGTTTGAAGTGTGAAAACCACATTCAATAATGACCATTGTGCTGCGCATAGCTGTGAGAAGTGTAGGTCCTAAAATTGTGTGTGTGTTTTGAAGACAGAAATTATTTATACACGTATGTCGTATTTCCATTGAGATACGAAAACGTCTAGATGATATGAATTCAATATATATACAAAATGATTGATTTTTTGTGGAAACAGCTGCTGACCATAAGACCAACGAACGGATTTGGTGAGTTTGTTCCGATTAAACTGCTTATTTTCTGGGCTCTTTGTATCATGGGTTAGGGTAAACATATCTTCTCGTTTCAGAGAGCGGGCAATGCACAGTGGGACGGATTGGGGTTTTAGGAGGAAAGATGGAACTCACGCCTTCAATTACGATTTTACGTAAAAATGATAAAAAAAATGTTGTTCCTATTATAAAAACATTTTTTTTGGTCGGAACGAAAATTAGGGTAGCCCTTTGTAAAAAAGATAACTATCAAAACTTTTTTATTTTAAGGCATATCGATAAGTTTGTTCTACAAAGTTGAAGATCGGAAAATTTTAAGCTGAGGTGCTAAGGTGGCCCATCAATAATTGTTTTTTTGTGTGTTTTATTTTTATTATTTCGTGTTTCTCAGCAAAACTGTCTTCCCATCACTTTTAGAGCTAATTGAAACACAAACATACAAGGTATAGCTAATAGAAACAAATAGATTCATACTCGGTAAGTAGACCTTGACCAGGCAAAACGGGTTTTTTCTCTGCTTGTCAAATTTTTTCACTCATTTCAGATACAAATTACTTCTGAGTTTTTGGATTGCGATTTCGTGGTTTCGCTGGAACCATTCCTACGAGGCTTTGTCTTGCGATTCAGTGGATTTGCTGGAACTATTTCTTCAAGTGTTTTATTCAACAGTTGCAGTTTTTTCAAACATTCAAGTGTTTTGCTTTTCATTCAAGTTCGTTGTTGAAGTTTGGTGATTCAAGTTCATTTTGGAGTTTCGTTTGTTGTTGAACTTCCAACATAAGTATAAGTATTTTTTATTTTATTTCTTCATTTTACTATTTTTATTACTTTCTCAAACAAATTCACATCTTTTTCCTCGTTGAGTTTCTGTTATGGAAACTGACGAGGGTGAAGGGGGGTCAAAAGATGATCTTCAATCAATTGAAACCTCTTTGAATAAACCTTTTCGTGTGAAGGTTTATCGTTCCAGTTTTTCCGGTCCATTTGTAGTGTATTTTCGTAAGAAAGAAAATCCGATTAACGTTTTATTGATTTCATCTGAAATTTATAAAAAATACAAATCGGTAAAAGATATTAAAAAAATTTCTCTCGATAAGTTGAGAGTAATTTTTGGATCAAGAAATGATGCCAACACTCTTTTGGAATCCAAAATGTTTTCTGATTCCTATCGCGTGTATGCTCCTTGTGACGCATGCGAAATAAACGGAATTATTTATGATGAATTTTTGGATCGCGAAGATGTTAGGAACCATGGTTCAAGAATTTTTAAGAACCCATCCCTTTCTCCTGTTGAAGTCCTGGATTGTGTTCGTTTATTGTCAAAACAATATTTTGTTGGAAATGATTCCAAATATATGCATTCGAATTGCATCAAAATTACGTGTTCTGAAATGAAAGTGTGTGGAGTATGGGTAGTGGACACAAAAGTGTCTGCTCTTTAAAGAGAGCTATTTTTCAAGTGAATCTGCGGTGCATTAATTTCGTGCTACACAGTGTTGTGATTATGACATATGGTGCTCCAATGATTTGATGGAGTTTAAAACAGATGTGTTATTTTTGTCAGTGAAAACTCTGAAAATTTGTTTGCCAAAGTTGCAAAACCAATGGCCGAAGATCATGTTGTGCGGTATAACCGTTGTATGCGATACGTTCGTGATTGTGTGGTCAATACCTACATTACAATGGAATGCGAAGAACGTTTCCCTTTTACATATACCACGTAATGTTCTATGTTATGTGTACTGTCTTCTAATATAAGTGAGATATATATGTGTTCACAGGCACTCAATCTGTGGTCATCATTGATGACCATTTCTCACCGGTACCGCTGTAAAATTCTGTCAGAAATTAAAAAGAGGTAAGTTTTCTGATTGTAAAATTTCAAACGGACGTTCCCTTCTGGCGTCACACAACTTCGTGAAAAGGTCATTTATGGATGTTATGATCATTTTGTCTCGAAACATGCAGAAACATGTTTTTTTTTTCGTTTCTACGTAATGGATGAAATGAACTTTGAATGTTCATTTATCTTTACCATTTGTATCTCAATATACATATATGTGTGTTATCACATTTCAGTTGTTTTGCGTTGGTTGTGTAAAATGTGTTATACTGTGTAGTACGAATTGGATAATGTACTGTTGGCCTACAACAGACATATCTGTTTAAGTGTATCTAATTTGATCACACAACTTCATTAGGTTAAATGTGTGATCGGCACATACCAAGTAATTACGTATGTGGTCAGTTCATCACACTGTAAGTTTATTCATGATATTTGTGATGTCACAAACACAATAGCATATCAATTGCATCTACACAATAGTGATTTTTGAAGTTGGAAACACTTCTTAACGCCAAGCTCTTTCTTTCTTTTGGTGGATTTCATCGAGTCAACATCGTTGTTTTTCCCGAGCTGTGATATTTCATCCCTCGATTTTTTTTTTATTTCAACATGGCTGCCAACAACGTTCCTGAAGTCGAGATGCAGAGTGCTGAGGCTACATCTGGTAAGGTTGTGACCACCGAATCCCAGTTTTCTGAATCTGGCGATTCTTGTGCCATAAAAACAGGTTTACTAGCTGTGCCTTCTACTGCTGTGATTAACCCAGGAGACGGTGTTGGTTTGCCACGTGCTGAAGATGTGCCTCCCAGTGAAATTTCATCGGAGGCCTCTAAATGGCGTTTTCAAGTTAGGCTTGAGAATGGCCATTTTACACCTGCGTTAAAAGACGCCCTTCTGAGGGATTTGAATGTGTGTCTTTACTCTTCTCCCTCATCTTCTTTCAACCCTAGTTTTAGGGGCTGTGGCCTTAGGTTTGGGGTTGTCTGGTTTTCTCCAGACAACGAACCTAGCTATAATTGGCTTATTGAAAAGCTCACAGCAATTAATGAAAAAGCTGAAGACCTTAAGTTCGTAATCGAACTTTACGCTGCACACCAGAACAAAATCTGTGTGAATATTCCTTGGGATCCCAAGGAAGGTCTGCGTGACGCAAATGTTTTGAAGAGATTGAAATTTCAAAACCCCTCAATTTTAGCTGATCGCTGGAAGGTTGTGAAGACTAGCATTGATGATGCTTCTCTGGATGTTTTGCAGAAGCAAAACTTCCGGCTGAACTACGGGTTCTCAAAGTTACAAGTAGATGTACTTCTGCAGAAGAAATCTGCTAAATCAAAACAAATGTAATTTTTATTACCAGTCTGCTTATATTAAGCACCAAATGTTGCATAGATTTCTATGCAATTAATTAACTGAACTTCGGGTTCCCATTTTTAAGCAAGTTTTGTAGCTTCGTCTTACAATTGAGGAAGGGGCTGAAATGGGTTGCGCAACGAAGTGATGCGGCTGGTTTTGATAGTAATTCCATGTTATTTTCTATCAAATCCTTGCGCATCGCTGCGACACACATTGCAGTCCATCCTTTACAATCCGTGCGGCGATTCTTTCAGTAACATCTCCTTTAGATGTTCTGATAAATACAAGTTTTCTCTCTACTCTTTCCTATCTTTCTATTACCATACCACCCCCATCCTTTCCCTTTTCCGCTCAGGTAAATGATGTTAAGGCTGTTGTTTGGCGAGGCACAAATCTCCCAACTGGAGGGGAACGTGCTGCCAGAGCCATTTTACTGATACCTGATACTGATATGATGAATTTTTGGATCGCGAAGATGTTAGGAACCATGGTTCAGGAATTTTTAAGAACCCATCCCTTTCTCCTGTTGAAGTCCTGGATTGTGTTCGTTTATTGTCAAAACAATATTTTGTTGGAAATGATTCCAAATATATGCATTCGAATTGCATCAAAATTACGTGTTCTGGTTCAGTCCTGCCATATGCTGAAGTAATGAAATCTTCAAATAACATTTCTTCAGCTAATATTTTTGAAATTTTACCCAATGATGATGGAGTTGAATCATTCAATAATTTCAATAATTTTGTTTACAAACCTTCTGATAAAAGGAGAAGAACTGTTGATATTTCTTCGAACATACGAAATAATATTTCTGATGAACCTCAACCATCAACTTCTTTTGATATGAATTTTCCTCCCCTTAAGGCAGTGGTTCTCAACCTTTACAGTAATGCGACCCCCTTTGAAGCTTTACAAACGACTCACGGACCCTCAAAGGTGAATGTTCTTGAAATCGTTCTTGAAATTCAAGAATCCTGCTATGATTCTTTGGAGGAGTTTACTCATAATTGAGCCAGGAATGTAGATTTCTGGCTACTAGCATTTTTTCAAAAGTATCCTTGTCATACTCCATACCACCATAAACAATATTGACAAAATCCAACAAAAAAAAATGCAGGGCAAGTAGAAGAAACCCCTTGGGCACTTCCATCTTTCACTTTAACATTGTGGATTTTTTGCATCCGAAGGTCTGAAACTCTGCAGTAAACCGCATTTATGTCCAGTTTTAGAATAGAGTAACGAAAAACTTGGGACAACAAAGATTCATTTTAAGACGGTGAACTTTCTCGACCGAAACTTGGAAATTAAAATGTTACTTAAAAACAACGTTTTTTAGCAAAAATATGAACTCAGTAGCTTAAAAAATATTATGCCGACGTGAAACAAAAGTGCAAATAATAATATACATTCTTCAATATTCTAAATCGCACTAGCTTCTCAACAAAAATATTCCCAGGAGTCAATAGAGTCCTAATCCCCTGTCCCAATTTTAGTACCAAACGCTTAAGTATAGGCCAAAAACACATACCTACTCAATATTCACATGCATTTCGTTGGTTTACGGTCAAAACACATTTTTCCTGATTTATGAGGTTTTGTCACACCCCTCGATTTATGCTTAAATTTTGGGTGTACAGTCAAATGCGAACCAAGGGACCATCGAGTTAGCCATGAAAACCAACTTTCACTATGGTTCTCTAACTCGATATCGAGATACGGAATATCGAGTAAGAGAGAGTCAACTTTATTTTGTTTTTCCTGTCCCTTCTGAAATGTCAGATAGGAACAACCCCAGTGTTAAAAGTTGAGCCCATGTGGCGTTTTTGTCAACTAAGTGAACGTCAAACATGATCAAAAGTGTCAAGGTTCAAATTTGAACCAATTTTTAAATTAAAGTTTAAATATGATACAGCTGTTATTTACGCATGAAAATTTGCCAAACTAGTAACAAGAACACGCCCTACCGTGTTATTTAATAAAAATAAGCTTTTATCAAAAAAATTATGACACGATCAAAGATTTCATCAAAAATCGTCAGGTCTGGATGCTTTGCATTGGATATTTTAAGAAACTTGCCAATGGGCTTCTAAGCTCTGCTATATTCTGCTGAGGGGAGAATTTGTCAAAAGACTCGCCAGGAAATCTTCGAAAGCTTTGTCAGATATCCGTAAGGAATCTTCGCAGAAGTAAACTGAAGTTAACTGCGACAAATATCGATCAAAAATTTTTACTCGAAAACTTAATTAAAAATTCACAAGACTTCCACGAATGGTTTTTGAAGAAGCTGTGAAAAATCTTGCTTTGTTCACTACTTCCAATAGCTAACAAAGATCTAAGAAATTTTTAAAGGTTCTTTCCAGGAAGCTGGCAAAATCTGCCAAGAATTAATCTATTTTTAAAATCGCACTGAATTAAACTAAAACGAATCTGCGTAAAGTAATCATCTCTGGCTTGCTATGCCAGCCGACAGAATGACATTGAAGGTAATTTCCCAGTATTATCACAGTTGAATAAAACAAAAAAGGTTACGGCTTAAAAATATTTGAAAGACGTAATATGTGCAACTGGACAGCGTCCATTTATTACGTAAAGCTAAAATTAGAAATTTAGGACCCTCGTCCGTAACGCTTTTTACGTGAAAAATTTCAATTTTTTGTATGAGCCATAACGCTTTAGCCTACTCCCCCACTCCCCTGGAGAGTTACGTAATTTGTGGATATTAGGAACATATTCCTCATATCAAGAGAAACAACAATAATTCTCAATGGCTTCACGGACCCCCTGAGAGCTCGTCACGCCCCCCTAGGGGTCCGCGGACCACCGGTTGAGAAACCCTGCCTTAAGGCATCTGCACCTCACAAAAATATTCCAGGTTTTAAAAGATTTGATTCTGATTGTTCATCTAAGCCTAATAAGCAGTCCAAGGCTAATTATAATGAGCAAAATAACGAAAATTCAAGTCACTCAATTTTGAGAATCCTTGAAGAAATTGTTGACTTTTTGGGATTAAGTGATTTTTGGAAAAAAAAATCATTAAAATGGTTTTACCATTTTTGACCACTCTTTTGAATAAATTGAATTCATTTGTTCCCCTCATTGCCTCATTATTTTCTTCCTAACGGCTTCAAATAATTGCAATAATTTGAACATTTTACAATGGAATTGCCGCAGCGTCATTCCCAAAATTGATCGGTTGAAAGCATTAATTACAAATTTTAATGTAGATGTGTTTTGCTTGAATGAAACATGGTTAGGAACATCAAAATTTTTCCGTATTCCGCAATTTAACTTAATAAGGAAAGATAGGGATTCATCATTTGGAGAAGTATTAATTGGCGTTCGTGAAAATATTGAATTCAAACATTTAGTTTTATCTTTTCAATCACAAATAGAATACGATGCTGTATCTATTAGAAAAGAAAAATGTGAGTTTTCTATTGTTTGTTTTTATATTCCTCCAAATGCAAGTTTTTCGCTGTATCAAATAAAATGTATTTTGAATGAAATTCCTTCTCCATTTTATGTATTGGTCGATTTCAACGCACACAATTTTGCCTGGGGTAGTGAAAAAACGGATGGTAGGGGTTCTTTAATTATGGATTTGATTGATGATTTTAATTTGAATATTCTTAATGATGGATCGTTTACTAGGGTTGCTGTGCCTCCCAATAATCATTCATGTGTTGATTTATCCCTTTGTTCAAATAATTTATCAATGCAATCTTCTTGGAAAATTATTGATGATCCAAAAGGTAGTGATCATTTGCCTATTTTAATTGAAATTCAAACATCTAAATACAATAATATTTTAAATGAACCATGTGTTTCTACAGACGTCAATTGGACCAAATTTTCTGACTTTATATCTGATTCATTGATAAATATAGTTAATTCTGATTCACCAATTGAAAACTACAATACTTTTTCAAAGTTATTAAATAACTGTTTACGGAATTCACAGAACAGGAAATTAGTGTCTGGTACTGTAAAGAAAAATCTTCCTTCTTTTTGGTGGGATGATAAATGTTCCATTTCTTTAAATAATAAATCAGATGCTTTCAAATTATTTCGCAGACCTGGTTCCAGAAATCATTGTTTATTAAATTGTAAAGCTAAAGCACAGTTTACAAGAATTACAAAATTTAAAAAGATAAATTATTGGAAAATTTTTGTTGAAAATCTTGACAGAGAGATTTCTTTATCGAAGTTATGGTCTGTAGCTCGTAATTTAAGGAATTATAAATCGTCTCTTCCCACTGTTTTGGAATATTCGGAAAAATGGATAGATGATTTTTCTTCAAAAATATGTCCTGATTTTGTACCTCCTCCAATACATTTCAATGCAAAATCTTTTAATTATTTTCCGGAACTTTGCAATCCTTTTTCATTGGCTGATGAAGGATAACTTCATTTACTTTCAATTTATAATTCTTTCTTATATCAGAACATTGTACCTCTTGAATGGCGTTCCATTAAAGTTATTAGTATCGTGAAGCCTGGTAGAGATCATTCATTTGCAGATAGTAGAAAAGCAATTAGTTTGCTATCATGTTTTCGTAAACTGTTTGAACGAATGATTTTAAACCGCCTTGAATTATGGGCTGAAGATAACAAAATTTTTCCATCTTCTCAATTTGGTTTTAGAAGAGGTCGTGTTATCCGTGATTGTGTTTCACTTTTAGCTTCACAAATTCAACTTTCCTTCAATAAAAAGCAGGATGTTGTTTCAACTTTCTTAGATGTTTCTGGAGCATATGATTCTGTTTTAATTGATTTATTGTTCAATAAAATGAACAATTTAAAAATTCCAAATATTTTATGTAATATTTTTTTTTTCTAAATTATGATTTTATTCCATGATGGATGTTCCAAAACTATTCGTTATAGTTATTTTGGCCTTCCACAAGGGTCTTGTTTAAGTCCTGTTTTGTACAATTTATTCACAAGTGACATTGCTTCCATTATTCCTAATGGTTGTTACTTACTATTTGCTGATGATAATGTGATTCCTATTAGTGGCAAAAATAGAGAGATCATTAGACATTTTATGCAATGTGCCTTAAATAATATTGATATGTGGGCACATGAAAACGGGTTTTCTTTTTCTGTTCAAAAAACAAAATATATTGTTTTTACACGAATATTTTTTCACAAATATAAATTTATATCTTAATGGACTTGAAATTGAAGAAGTGGATATTTACAAATATCTTGGTATATGGTTTGATTCTAAATTGAATTGGAACACTCACATCAAATATATTCAAAAAGTTTGTGCAAATCCTTCTGATTTAATAACACTTTACAAAACTACTATTCGTTCAGTTATGGAATATGGTTGTTTTACATTTGGTAGTGCTGCACAAACATACTTTGTCAAACTTGAAAAAATACAGTACAACTCATACTTATCAACCATTAATTGACTTGTCTCTATTTTATGAATTGAAACAAGTTCCAAAAATTCAACATTTTAATATTTTTAAATTTTTATTCGAGCGGAAATTTAATGGAATCACTCCTGCACAATTTTATTTCACAGATGGTTCTTTGATTCATGATGATGCTGGCTTCGGTGTGTACAATTTATTTTCAGCTCACTTTTTTAAATTACAATCTCCCTGTTCTATTTTCATAGTAGAGCTGATTGCTTTATATTTTGCATGCATCTTGATCAAATATTGTACTCCAAATATATATATTGTTAGTTCCGACAGTTTGAGCTGTCTTCATGCATTGAATACAATCAATTTTAATTTTAAAACTCATCATATCATTTTTATGATTAAAAAAAAACTATTTGATCTCAACTCTCAAGGATTCGTCATAAAATTCATATGGGTTCCAGCTCATTGTAATATTTATGGAAATGAACAGGCTAATTCTTTAGCTAAATTAGGTGTGAATCGTGGCGTAATTTTCAATGGTGATATTTCGCCTTCTGAATATTATTCAAAATTTAAAAAAATATCTCTTTCCAATTGGCAAAATTGTTGGAACTCTAGTGATAAAGGACGTTGGTGTCATTCGATTTGCCTTAAAGTAAGCCACTTTCCATGGTTTAATAATATGTCAGTTAGTAGAAATTTTATTTGCTCATTTTCGAGGTTAATGTCAAATCATTATGCAAAATGACAAATATGGCAAAGAAAGCTTTCAGTTTATAACTGTGGAAGTGCTCTTTACAACAATAACTTGAGAAGTATGATCTGTGTCCCCACAATGTAAAAAAAGAATGTTGGTACAATTTTTTTCTGATGAAAAGCTAAAGACTTTTTAGTAACAAAAAAAAAAAACAATACATTTTTTATATGTTTGTATAGCTGGGAAAACAAAAAGAATTGTGTTGATATGACGATAATGTTTGTCAACTTAAAAATGTGAATAAAAATCAGATGTTCAGATGTGAATAACCGATAATAACAGATTTTTAAAAGTATCTCCCAAATTTACTACAAGGTTCAATTTTCAGGCATGCGATCTCTAAAGTGTAGAACTAATTAATCAAAACATTTATACATGATCAAATAATGCATATTTTTATTCTCCTTAATCTAGGCTGGAAAGTCAGCGTCATAATCAGAAATCTTATACTAATAATGTACCGTTTCCGATACGATATATCTCCTACGGTGGGCAAATCACTTGTAAACGGATTTACAATAATTAAGCTGCAGCCTGCAAAATCTCAAAACAGAAGTGTTCGAAAGTTTAGGAGGAGCCATTCCTGGGAATTCAACCGTGATGTTAATTTAGAAGATACTTTCAAAATACTTTCCTCTTTATTTTTATTGCTGAACTCCTTTGACTCTATTCAGAAGTACCTATATAGGAATAGGAAACAAAATGGTTTCTTATTCAGATTTGAATTCGAAAGATAATTAGGCTGATACAAATATTAAATTTCATTTATGTCCGAGACCACTTGGAAGGTACGAGGGGGGGGGGGATAAAAATAAATAAGGAACAAAAAAATAAAAATGAAAAAAGTATTTTTTTCGAATATTTATTTCTAACGATAATTGTTAAACTTTTTTCAAACGTCCTCTGGATCATTATTTTACTTGATTTTTTCTTTAAAAATTGAAAAAAAAAACCTATCTGATATCAAAAAAATTATGAATCTTTTTTTTTCTCCCCTTCAAAATTTTCGGATTTTTGAAGCGGGGGGGGGGGGGTTTACATAAAAGAAAATTAATATTTGTATCAGCCTTATTTCTAACGATAATTGTTAAACTCTTTTCAAACGTCCTCTGGATCATTATTTTACTTGATTTTTTCTTTAAAAATTGAAAAAAAAAACCTATCTGATGTCACAAAGATTATGAATCTTTTTTTTTCTCCCCTTCAAAATTTTCGGATTTTCGATGTGGGGGGTGACATAAAAGAAAATTAATATTTGTATCAGCCTTATTATCACGAAAAAAAAATATTTATATTTACCCCAACTAAATCTACATGTGAAAGAACGTTTGTTTTTCATGAAAAATGTTTATAAAAATTCGCCGGCAAAATTGTACAGGCCTCAAAATATGTCGGCTCCAAAGATGAAGGGCAGACAACTTCGCTGAGAAATCTAAAAAATAATAATAATAAAACATTATTTATGGGCCACCCTACATGAAAAGCAAAAAATGCTCTGCAACGGTCAATTTTTGAGCTAGAAATAAACTTTTTTTGTTAAATCAGCTCAAAGTTTTTCGATCTTCAATTATGTAGAATAAACTATTTCAATATTCCTTGAAATAAAAAAGTTATGATAGTTATCTTTTTTTACAGCCTAATTTTCGTTCCGAACAAAAAAATGTTTTCATAATAGGAACAACTTTGTACGTAAAATTGCAATTGAAGGCGTGAGTTCCATCTTTCCTCCTAAAACCCCAATCCGTGCCACTGTGCAATGGCGCTAATACCAAAGCTTATTAGCTAGGGCACAAGGTGTAAATACCTGTGCCCCATTCCTGGATGACAAACGCGCATGGAGTGACATAAACTTTCTTAGCTGCGTCACTCCCAACGATGATAGAAATATTACATTCTCACTCTAATCCAATTACAAAAACATACATTACACATACACTAAATTTCAATTCGGTCGCATCACTCGCTTATAGTGAATCCTAGACCATTACCCTTCCCATCATCCAACTCCTTGACATCTATGAGGGCGTCGGTGAGTCGCTGGCCTCTCTTCAAGTAGGTGTCATATCATCATTATCCCTTTTTCCTCGTAACGGCGAAAATGGGCGTGGCTGGCAATGGAAATTCTCATGTTTTTTCATCTCTGACTTCTGATCGGATAGCCATTTCTTCGAAAATAGTTTTCCATTAGCAATTGGAATAAGAGTGGTAAAGTAACAATTATGACAGTTTTCAGTATGCAATCTACGCAACGCAACGCAATCCAATAGGGTCCTAAAGCCCTGTTCCGATTTTAGTGCCAAACGCTTAAGTTTAGGCCAAAAACACATGTTTACTCAATTTTCTAATGTTTTCCGTTGGTTTAAGTCGAAAAAACATTTTTTTAGATTTTGCTACTCCCCTAGGCTTAAACTCAAATTTTGGGTGTATTTTTATTTCCGTGTCCCTTCCGAAATGTCAGATAGGAACAACCCCAGTGGTCGAACTAAAACCCCTGTGGTGTTTTTGTCGACTAAGCGAACGTCAAACATGATCTCAAGCGTCAAGGTTCATTTATGGACCCCGTTATTTGAGCGGGAAAAAATGCTTAAATAGTTGAAATAACATGCTCTTTTGGTTTTTTAAATAAAAACAAGATTTTATTAAAAATTTTAGGACCCAATTGCAAAGTTTAGTTTTTCGGTAACTGCCTAACTTCCACTCGGCTGGTTAGCCGTAAACCACGAATCAGAATTATTCAAAAAACAAGTATTTATAGAGCAACAGACTCTTGTTCCGTGACCGGTTGTTTGAGAACGTTGCGACCCATTGGAATCCCGCACAATAGAAATCTTAGTCAGCACGTCGTTGAAGAGTGTGGTGTGAAATTTCAATGCCTAAAAAATAATGCGCTCTTGGGCTAAGCATTGGATATAAATAGAAAGCGCTGTGTTTGGATGGGCATCTAATTCTTCAGAAAGAGATGCGCTTTGCGAAAAAATACCACGTGATTATTGAGCTGAAATCGAATTCAGGTTTACTTCTGCGTCCATGAGTCCTCTCGTGACGTAGGGGTAATGCGCCCTATCTAGAGAACAGGGTGCCGTGAGTTCGATTCTCACCGAGAAGACGTGTAACTTTTTCGCAAACTTCACATCAATTTGTTCATTTAATCCAATTACAAGGTATATATAATGTTTAGTTTCTCGGTAGTTGTCAAACTTCCACTCGGCTAGTTAGCCGTAAACCACGAATCATAATCAATTAAAAAATAAGGGCTCTATCGTACTTGGTTCCCCCGGTTCGATCAATGAACAGGTGATGTGATCACGAAATTTCTGGAGGATTGGTCGTACAATGAAGATTTGGTCCGTCGACAAGCGGCCGTTAATGACACCAGATTGATAGCTATCCAACAAATTCATTTGCTATTGGTGATAGATGACGGAAGATAATCTGGGATAACACTTTATAGGCGGCATTTAGGAGAGTGATCGTGCGATAGTTTTCACATTCCAATTCGTCGTTTTTTTGTAGATATGACCCCTTGCTTCCACTCCTCTGGTAGCTGTTTCATCTCCTAGATTCTGACAATCAGCCGGTGGAGACAGACGTATACTGCTTCACGACTAAAAACGGGCGAACCAACGTGCGAAGTTCGATTTTTGATCAACTTTGCTGCGTCGCAAGTCACTTCGCTATAGTGCGCATCTATGCCCTTCATCGTGTGCATTATGCGCACTATTGAGAATCGAGTTGTGACGCGGCAAAGTTCGTCAAAAATCAAACTTCGCACATTGGATGACCCATATTTCAACGCAAAGCAGTATACAACAATCTGGGTCTATTTTGACGAGCTCAGCTCCAATACTATCCTAACCAGTGTAGTGAATGAGCTGTATAATTGTTCAGAATTCATTATGCGTGTACAATAGACTGGCCCAGCTCAGTATGGGAGAAAAATAAAGTTGTATGATTCCACGGGGCACCCCCCAGGATTATTTCTTGGGGTTAGAGGAAGCCTTTCTGAAAAATTCAGCTCATTTGGTCGTTCCATGAGCTGGCGCATTTGAATTGAAGTTAATATGGGATTTTCAGCTCAAACATATGAGCAACAGCACATCATCTACTGTTTGGTTCAGAAAAATTGGTGTTTTAACCATCTGAAGTATATCATGCAATATACTGCTTGTATTTCTTCAACATAGGTTGGAGGTAACCACTAAGCGCATCATAGCCACCTATGACGCTGGGCGAGCTGAGGCACATGTCGCATGCATACACTTTGTCCAGCTAGCTTAAGACCACCTGATTTTTTTCAGATCCAATAGGAAAACAGTTTATATTTATGACCCACCCTATGACACTTTGCTTGTATTTGTGTAAGCAGTCGAATGTACGAGTAGTGGTGGATGATGATGAAGGATCAGTGTTTATTCGTCCTTCGCATACTTTTGCGGTGTCCATTTAAGTTAAGACCACAAGTGTTTTACGTGTGTTTTGAAATTTTTAAGAAGAAAAAGTTCATTATGTCGAAGGGAAAAGCACTGACGGATAAGGAGAAAGGCAAAATAGAAGCATTTCACCGGGATAAAGTTGGAATCAGAGAAATTGCTCGTCGGATTGGCCGGTCACATCAAGTGGTCCAAACTTATCTGAAAAATCCTTCCGGATATGGCAAAAATCGGAAGAAACCTCGCAAATCGAAGCTTTCCGGACGAGAGAAACGTGAAATCGTTAGAACCGCTTCGAACTCCCAAAAATCGCTGAAGCAGATTAAGCAGGAGCTGAATTTGAACGTTTGCCGGGAGACTATTCGTCAAGTTTTGGTCCAAAGTCCGTACATAAAAAGGGCCAAAAAGGCAAAAGCTCCAAACCTTACTCCATCCCACATCGAGAGACGCTTGAACTTTGCAAAAGCCAACATGAATCGACAGTGGACCATGGTAAGTTGTGAAAAGGGCGTATTATTTTAAAGCAATTTTTAGCGTGATTAAGGAATGTTTATTAAAAAGTATGTTTTCTTTTTTGTTTACTTCCAGATGATGAAAAGAAGTTCAATCTGGATGGTCCCGACGGATTTAATGGATACTGGAGAGATTTGCGGAAAGAAGAACAATATTTCACCACAAGAAATTTTGGTGGCGGTTCATGCATGGTTTGGGCAGGATTCTTTGCATCTGGAAAGCTGGACCTTGCGTTCACGTCGTTCAAAATGAACAGCAAGGACTACATCCAGGTGCTAGAAACGCGTCTTCTACCATTCCTGCGCAGATTTCGACGCAAAAAGTTCACTTTTCAGCAAGACAATGCTGCTATCCACACAAGCAAGGAAACCAAACAGTGGATAAAGGACCACAAAATCGATCTGCTGGACTGGCCAGCGCGCTCCCCAGACCTAAATCCTGTGGAAAACCTCTGGGGAATCCTTGTACGCAGGATTTATGCTGAAGGTAAGCAGTACGCCACTGTTGATGAGCTCAAATCAGCTATTTTGGAGGCATGGGGAAATATTGAGAAGACTGTACTGGAAAACTTGGTTAACAGTATGCCGAACCGAATGTTCCAGGTTATTAACAGGAATGGTAAGGTGACCGATTATTGACACATTAATTTCACTGTTTACATAGCTTTTACTGTGTAAAAGCGAACAATATATGAAATGGTCCTAAATAAAATGGACAGCAGAAATCAATAAAGTTGCTCTAAAAAATTAGATTTATTCATTAGTCGTAAGTTAATCATTACAAAATACTGTACAACTGAAGTACTCAATAAAACATTCACAACTACTTTGAAGTTCAACAAAATTTGTTTCATTTGTTCTAAAATGTAGGTGGTCTTAAGCTAAATGGACACAGTGTATAAGTGACTGTACGGGAGTGCTGATCTAAGCCTAAATTTCAACAACTGAAAAAGTAATGAAAATTAGATTAAATCCAAATACAACCTTCTGCAATTATGTTCATTAGGGTATCAACTAGTGTATTTGTCATTCTGGGTTTATTTGAACGCGAACAATTAATATATGGAACGAAACAGTGACATAGGGTCAATTTTCAATATATTTGAGACGAATATACCATACAAACTTCATAACGATTGCGCCAGCTGGTGGAGCAACCAATTGAGTTGAAATTTTGAGAGAGCGTTTTTCTTACCCTAAGGCTCATATCTAGGGGGTGCCCCGTAAAGTTTTTTTTTTTGTTTAAGGGCCAGTCTAGTGTACAATTCAGCTAACTGGAAGTGTTCGAAGAACGTCAATGAGCGTCACATCGGAATCGATGATGATCGTGAATGAGTAAAGTGGTATGCGTAAATGGGCGATGAAGGAAAACGAATGAAATGGATGGTGCGGAGAAGGTGAAAACGCGACAGGCGAGTTGTGGAGAAGTAGGACGAAGTTTTAAGTCTTGAAAGTACTTTTGCGTGGAGTAGCCGGAGAGAGAGTTCTCCTAGGCATAAAAAAAATCATGAGACTTTCGGAGAGAGTTCCGAATTTCGGAGAGTGAGTTCTCCTAGAAAAAAAAGGGATTTCGGAGAGAGCTCCGAATTTTGGAGAGTGAGTTCTAGAAAAAAAAAATGGATTCCAGAAAGCGAGATTTCCGGGGGAGCAAAAAAAAAAATAAGATTCCGGAGAGAGCGAGTTCTATGTGATGGAAAAAAAAAACCGAAGAGAGAGTTCTTCTAGGTATGTAAAGAATACAATATTTTGAGAATTTCGGAGAGAGTTCCAATTTTCGGAGAGTGAGTTCTCCTAGAAAAGAAAGCGATTTCGGAGAGAGTTCCAAATTTTGGAGAGTGAGTTCTCCCAGAAAAAAAAAATGGATTCTGGAAAGCGAGTTTTCCGGGGGATCAAAACAAAAACAGAAGATTCCGGAGAGAGCGAGTTCTCTGAGATGGAAAAAAAAAAATGCCGAAAAGAGAGTTCTAGTGTACCTAGTGTAAAGAATAAAATATTTTGAGAATTTCGAAGAAAGTTCCGATTTTCGGAGAGTGAGTTCTCCTAGAAAAAAAAAGGATTTCGGAAAGAGAGTTTTCCGAGATTGAAAAATGCCGAAGAGAGAGTTCTCCTAGGCATAAAAAAAATCATGCGACTTTCGGAGAGAGTTCCGATTTTCGGAGAGTGAGTTCTCCTGGCAAAAAAAGCGATTTCGGAGAGAGTTCCGAATTTCGGAGAGTGAGTTTTCCTAGAAAACAAAATGGATTCCGGAGAGCGAGTTTTCCGGGGGATCAGATAAAAACAGAAGATTCCGGAGAGAGCGAGTTCTCTGACATGAAAAAAAAAAATGCCGAAGAGAGAGTTCTTCTAGGCATGTAAAGGATAAAATATTTTTAGAATTTCGGAGAGAGTTCCGATTTTTTGAGAGTGAGTTCTCCTAGAAAAAAAAGGGTTTCTGAAAGAGAGTTTTCCGAGATTGAAAAATGCCGGAGAGAGAGTTCTCCTAGGCATATAAAAAATCATGCGACTTTCGGAGAGAGTTCCGAATTTCAGAGTGTGAGTACTCCTAGAAAAAAAAAGCGATTTCGGAGAGAGTTCCGAATTTTGGAGAGTGAGTTCTCCTAGAAAAGCAAGCGATTTCGGAGAGAGTTCCGAATTTTGGAGAGTGAGTTCTCCTAGAAAAAAAAATGGATTCCGGAGATCGAGTTTTCCGGGGGATCGAAACAAAAACAGAAGATTCCGGAGAGAGCAAGTTCTCTGAGATGAAAAAAAAATGCCGAAAAGAGAGTTCTTCTAGGTATGTAAAGAATAAAATATTTTGAGAATTTCGGAGAGTTCCGATTTTCGGAGAGTGAGTTCTCCTAGAAAAAAAAAAGGATTTCGGAAAGAGAGTTTTCCGAGATTGAAAAATGCCGGAGAGAGAGGGATAAAAAAAAAATGCGACTTTCGGAGAAAGTTCCGAATTTCGGAGAGTGAGTTCTCCTAGAAAAAAAAGCGATTTCGGAGAGAGTTCCGAATTTCGGAGAGTGAGTTCTCCTAAAAAAAAGCGATTTCGGAGAGAGTTCCGAATTTTGAAGAGTGAGTTCTCCTAGAAAACAAAATGGATTCCGGAAAGCGAGTTTTCCGGGGGATCAGATAAAAACAGAAGATTCCGGAGAGAGCGAGTTCTCTGAGATGAAAAAAAAAAATGCTGAAGAGAGAGTTCTTCTAGGCATGTAAAAAATAAAATATTTTGAGAATTTTGGAGAGTTCCGATTTTTTTAGAGTAAGTTCTAGAAAAAAAAGGATCTCGGAAAGAGAGTTTTCCGAGATTGAAAAATGCCGGAGAGAGAGGGATAAAAAAAATCATGCGTTTTTCAGAGAGTGAGTTCTCCTAGAAAAAAGTGATTTTGAAGAGCGAGTTCTCCTAGAAAAAAAATGGATTCCGGAAAGCGAGATTTCCGGGGGACCAAAAAAACAGAAGATTCCGTAGAGAGCGAGTTCTCTGAGATGAAAAAAAAATGCCGAAGAGAAAGTGCTTCTAGGCACGTAAGGAATAAAATATTCTGAGAATTTCGGAGAGAGTTCCAATTTTCAGAGAGTGAGCACTCCTAGAAGAAAAAGGATTTCGGAAAGAGAGTTATCCGAGATAGAAAAATGCTGGAGAGAGAGAGAGTTCTCCTAGGCGGAGAGAGATCCGAATTTCGGAGAGTGAGTTCTCCTAGAAAAAAATCCAGCTGCCTAGTTATTCTTGAGTTGTTGGATGGCATCCTTAACTTCCCTCAGTATGAGAATAGGTTGGTTTCCTTCATCCGCTCTAGTGACCCTCTGAGCCTGTGTCCTCCGTGCCATTCAGGTGTTCGTCGTAGTGCTGCTTGCACCTTTCAATCAACCCACGACTGTTAACCAAGATATTTCCATCCTTATCCCTACACAAATCGACTTGCGGCACGAAGCTCGGGATGCGTAAAGCTTCTCGTAGAACGTGTTCGTTTCTTGTGAACGAGTTTCCAATTGCAAGTCCTTTTAGATCGCGGTGGTCCACGTCGATTATTCCGGTCCGTGTTTACTCGTTGTCGTCCCTGTGCGTTCAATCAACCCCCTTGATTTCCAGAGGACCATGGTACGCACACTCGGACGATGACCAACCATACTCAGTTGTGAACCGCTCTCAAATTGGAGTAGAAACGATCTAGGTTTACAGAAGCCAAAATTCCCACCGACGTTGTTTACTCGATCATCTATGCTATGTCAGCCAGTATCGCGAGGAGGTAGGGATAGGAGTTTTTGGGCAGGAGGCTAAGGACCTGGCAAAGGGGTATATTTTGTTTCCTGCAGATACGCCTTTTAACGTTTTTCTCAAGATCCAATCAGTATGTTAACTTCGCGCCACAATAAATCGACGTAACATAGTTAACGAGGTTTAAAAAATATATTGCTGGTTATGTTTGCCGATCCCAAGTTAATGTATTCAACGGAGTTTTCAAAAAACCCGAGTCATTCGTTTTGCTATGTTTTAGTATGGAGTTTGTTCATAAACCTCCATGAGATCACTCACTACGCCCATATATTCGAAGGCCTGAACTGTATGAAGTTTTTGGATAACTGTAACTAATCGTCGGTCTTCCTAATCCTAGGTTATTACCACGGCTACTAAGCAAAGCCATACTGAAAATGGGTTCGCTTCCCGGTCGGTCCAGGGACGATCGCGATAATGCCAACTTTAGCAAAGAAAGCTCCGAGTTAAAAACTGCGGAAGTGCTTTCAGAACACTAAGCTGAGAAACAGGCTCTGTCTCAGTGAGGACGTTAATGCGAAGAAGAATCAATCGTCGAACTCGATACTTAGTAGGACACATTTTACTGAGCTGTTTTGGTTGTAATCCTTATTTGTAATCGTCAAATAGGTCACTGGTTACGCTTGCAGTTCAGAAATATTAAGTTCAATGGAATTTACTTAAATATACGTTTAAGTGTATTTCTATTCATTCTAAATCGGATTCGGTTTAATGTTCGGCAAATCGGCTCATCCCAGAATTTTATAAATGAGATTATCGCAATCCAAGGTCCAAAAACACTGCATCATCGGAATCAAAACAATCAAATCCCCGGAGCTTAATCAATGCTTGTTCAGTTCATTGTTGAGCTCTTTCGGCACGAAGGTAAACATTTCCGAGAAGAGGCAACGATGAGAGGACGTGCTTGGATTGCCTGCTGGGAAGTTTCCCGGATGCTTGCAGCAGTTGTAGCCTTGTAGGTTGTAGTAATCATTCTCAACCATTTTACGGTGTGGAAATATACATATTCGTTCCACACCAAGCTTGTATGCCATGAACGTGATGGGGGGTAGGAAACAGGTTTTCGTTGAAGTACCTTTAATGTTTGTTCAACCATATCCCTATCGGCTGACCCAATTTCCCAACTACGATGTCCCAAGTGTTCATTTTGTATTGACAAAAGAACGATACGATTGTTCAGTTTTCGGTACACTTTATTCGCTCTCTTGTTTTGCCCCGTTTGTTGAATGAAACGAGCTTTATGCGCGGTGCACAGACAGGGAAAGTCCAATCGGTTTTCCCCCTTGGTCTTGGTCTCGCTTCGAAGTTGTTTAGCAAGATGGAATTGTATTCACCAGAAAGCCCGGAAGGAATTTGACGGTAAAGCTGAATTGAATCGGAAACTGAATACACTGAGGCGTGAAGATGAAACAGGTTGGGCTGGGATCAGCCGCCGAGTGGAGGAAAGGACCTGGAAAATCCCGGGGTGGATTCAGGAAAGGCACCGTGTTTTTCACTCCCGGATGGAAATAAGATTGATTTCATGGCGTATTTGTTATTTTGCTGGGCTTTTGAAAATTGAGTTGTGATGTATATTTACTTCTTGTTATTATTATCAGGCCTTAATTCAATAAGCCTATCGGTTTACCGACTATATTGATGGTGATGTGAGATTTCTTCATATTTTTATCAGTTTGTATCAAGTTTCAGATGAGAATGAGGCAGTCCAAAATTTAAAATTTTTGTAACAGAAAATATCTAAGTAGCTGATAATAAATATATTGTAACATATCAACAATTTCAGTGGAATTTGGACAAGATTTACTCGTTGTTTTAAAATCAAAGTTACTTGAACCACAAATGGAACGAAAGTTCGAGTAGAGTAAAAGTTTATTTTTGGAATTTCTGACTCAAATGAAAATACAATTTATAAGGCTTTTCCCAAAAATTACAAGATAAATATTTAGAAAATAAAAAAAAATGTATAGTTAATTTCAAACAATAGGTTTGGTGTTTTGTCCTGTCTCGCGTTGTGCCTCATGAGTGTTAAACCTGATGATGGCCAAGAAACAGATTCTGGGTTGCGTTTATACTGTATCTTTTCAATCTCCGTAATTGATTCTGTTTGCTGGTTCTGCCCGAATAAAAACTCTTCCTGATTACCATACGCATGCATTTACTGTCGCATCCTAAGCGTCCTTTATTCCCATTTATAACCACTTGTGCCCGTTAAATCCAATCCATCGCACTTGGCAATGAAAACCAAACTCATGAGGGAGACAAATTTACGCGCCATCCTTTTATGGCTCTCCCATCCCCTCATTGGGGAAATAACAATCATAATAATAACGAAATTACAATCATACTGAAGGCTCAGTAAGGGCTCAGTTGAATCGTTGAAGTGCCACCACACATCGTTAGCGGGGATGAGAATGTAAAACCACACCGTCCTTATTTGTCCTTTGTTGAATGTGCGTGCGTGTGAGCCCCGCCGAATTAATCATATATCCTCGAATCAATTAAGTTAATTGCATAACTCTGGTAGCATCTACAAACAGAAACATCATCTCTTGGCAAGCTCATCCCAAGCCGCGAATTCTCGTAGAAATTTGCACGAGGCCTTCCGCGGAGGCGATAATGACGATGGGGATGTCGATGATGGCCATGACGATGGCGTTGGCAATGATAAGGATGAGAGCTTCCCTCCGGCAACGGCACTGTTCGACATAAAGCACCAAAACAGTAACAAGCCAAGGAAAAACAAGCAGCTCTTTGGGCACAGAACAGAAGTAGGCCGGACAGCCGGATATGAATGGGAAGATAAAAGTTTGTCCCATGAGTGCCGTCTCATTATGGCCTACTCTGGGTCGTGGGATGGCACACACAGGAAGGATCCCTGTAGTCGAGAGCACATTTTCCGTCCTGTCTGTTGTTGATTCTTGAAGATGCTCAAACCCGTCCAAGGACATGTCTGCCACGGACGGAAGTCAGACATATACGCACACGAAGATGATATCCTGTCAGTCGATGTGGCGCAGAAGAGGCGTAATGGAGTTACAAAAAATTAAACCTCTTTTGCTGCCTCGCCGGATGTGCATTGATCTTCTTGTTGTGTGGTTTGGGATACTTAATTATGTCATGGAAATTGCAATATAGTGTACCTTTTCTTCATGTGTGGTTCATAAAGCGAAAGTTTACAGTGGAACCTCCATGTACAGAATGTAGGGTGCACTTCATCTACGCGGTTTCTCTAGTAAGAGCGTTGCGACATCGATTCTAAGCCAGTCTTTTAGGGATGTTAATTTTCTAGACTCCTTAGAGGGCATGAGATGTCTTCGATGCGCGATATACAAATTCGAAAATGGTCAATTTGCAAACAAAAAACAGTTAATAAAGAGAATCAGGCCAAAAATCAGTTAATATATAACACCAGGGAGAAGAAAGTGATGTAGAATGGTGAACCGCGTAAACGGAGACTCGTAGGTAGTTGATTCCATTTGCTAAAATGTAAGCTATTATGCGTGCACAACAATTTTTGTTTGGTTTACTGCAATGTAAGGATCCCATGAACAATTTGCAAATACATTTCTTCAGGAATTACCTAAAAAAATATGTCGGAACCTGGGGAACCTTACAGGACTTCGCTGGGTAATTGGTTGGCGCTCAGTCACCAAGAGACATTTTTCATATTTTGAGAAAATGAGTTACAAATTTAACATTTTGAAATTTTTGAGCTTCTGGATATTTTTTGAAACGTTTTCCCAATTTTTTCTGCTACATTCAAACAATATAATGTGAAGTAATAGTAACGAAAAACACATATCTTATACTATTGATCGATCAATTTTTGTTTTACTATGATTTACTAGGTGTACTTGATTGATTGTGGCTGAACAATTTCTAGGAAAATAATAAACACTGAATTTTAAGATATCACTATCGTAAGATTCTTTGAGAATCTAAACCATCAATTATAAATCAGTATATATATTTCAATATTAAACAATAATATTGCCTCAGGTCCTGATGACAAGTCCAAGACAGTCATAGTAAATCAAGTATCAAGTGAAATTCTTGAGTACCGGCCAAAGTGTGTTGCTTCAAGAAGCGGGTTCTAGGAAATGTTATACTTACATCCTATAACTACCAAAAGTTCTCATCGGATTTTCGAATCGACGTTGGAAAATTTAACAGACAGTACTTTTTTTTACTTTTTGTCACATGCACAGATATTGTTACAGAGTTGTGTTTGATCCTTCGACCTTGACGCTTGCTCCTGCGGGGACCGTTTGAGTCAGAGCTGTTAAATGTCATGAATTTCACGTGACTTTGACATTTGAATATTGCTAATATCGTCTCTCCTAGTGGACAAAGTCATTGTAATATGTTTTTCCCGGTGATGTTTTCCGAATTACTATCGATTGCCAAAATTTGCTGATGCGGTATATCGCATGCGGGGGTGCTATAAGCATTTTAATTTTTCCAATATTTTGACATTTAACAGCACTGGTTCGAGTAAAGTGAAAAAGTACCGCGTTCGATTAGTTCTTTTTGATCTTTCGACGTTGACGCTTGCTCCTGGGCAGTGCGTCAAGAAAGCCCGAGCAGTTGTTTTCCCTCTCGGGTGGCGCGCCTATTTTCTCTGAGTGGTTTTATATAGCCGAGCAAACGAGTGAAGCTGAAAGTGGATTGTTGCTGCTCAAGGATGACGGATCAATTGGTGAGCTCGTTTCATGCTACTATTTCTAATCTATAAAATATGTATGACTGCACCTTTAATCGTTACAACGGTAAGACCAGCCCTGTCGTCCTGCTTAGTCGCACTTAGTCGACGACTAAGAAGCATTTCTCAGATTTTTTTTTTAATTTTTCACCCGAGGTCATAGAAAAAAATGTGCCAAATCAACAACAATCTAACGCCCCATAAGATATCAATCGAAATTTCCAACCTGTACCTACCACCGCTCTGTTACCCTGTTTCTTTCAGAATTTCATATAGAACATATTACCGCCCTGTAAAAATTCCATCGAAATTTTTGAGCTGTATCAACGCCCTAGAGTAATTTCACATTATTCCACGTAGATCAAAATTGAAAACTACAAGCTGTATCAACGCCCTGGAGTAATTTTACTTTGTCCCATATAGATCCGTAGCATCCTAACGCCCTGTATGACATCAATTAAAACTTCAAGCTTTATCAACGCCGAAGAGTAACTTGACCTTTCTTATGTAGACCAAGTGCATCCTTACGCCCATCTTTACGCCCCACATCACTTTAATATTTTAAGCATTATCAACGCCCTGGAGTAACTTGGACTCACGCCATGTAAATCAGCTGCATCTTAACGCCCTGAGGGACAAATGTCAAGATGTACAAACGCCCTTGACTGATTTGACCTTGTGTCACGTAGATCAGGTGTACCTCAATGATCTGCATCGATTGAAAGCTACAATCTATTGACGCCCTAGAGTGATTTGACCTTGTTACATGTAAATAAGCTGCATTTTAACGCCCTGTGGGACAAATGTTAAGATGTATGAACGCCCTTCACTTATTTGACCTTGTCTTACGGAGATCAGGTGCACCTCAATACCCTGTATCGATTGAAAATTCCAATCTGTATTGACGCCCTGGAGTAATTCGACCTTGTCACACGTAGAACTTAGATAAGGTGCACATTAACGCCCTGTAGGACATCAATTGAAAACTCCATGCAGTATCAACGTCCTGGAGTAATTTTGACTCGTGTCACGTAATCAATTCATATAAACGTCCTGTTCGATATCTATTTTCCTTGTCTTATGACCTTGTCCAATCACCTTGTCTTACGTAAATCAGGTGCAACCTAATGCCCTGTATCCATTGAAAATTCCAAGCTGTATGAATGCCCTGGAGTAATTTGAGCTTATTGATGTTTAAAGCTGAAAAAATTTTCAACTTATATGTTCTTAAGACAGTCAGTTCATACCCTTGTTTATTTTGGACCATTAATTTTCAAGTGAACTTTCATAATCAAGTATGCAAAAACAGCAGCATTTTCGTGTTATTAAATTTAATAAAATTCTGTAATTGATACTTGACAATCCCAAGATTCACAAATATATCCAACGTGAAACTACAAAAGATAGAACCATAGCGAAATATATTGAAATCAAGAGCAATTGTTGACTTTTTTTTCATTTTGATATCATTTCAAGAGCGATATTTTATTTTAATTTAAGCCAGCGGTAAACGCGCAGCTATTCAGCAAGACCAAGCTGAGGGTCGTGGGTTCGAATACCCCCGGTCGAGGATCTTTTCGGGTTGGAAATTTTCTCGATTTTCCAGGGCATAGAATATCTTCGTACCTGCCACACAATATACGCATGCAAAAAATGGTCATTGGCACAGTAAGCTCTCAGTTAATTACTGTGGAAGTGCTCATAAGAACACTAAGCTGAGAAGTAGGTTTTGTCCCATTGGGGACGTAATGCCAGAAAGAAGATTTGGCTGAAAATTGAACACCTCTTCTTAAAATTCCTGCTGTCCTGGACACAGCAGGACACACTGCTTTTAGAAAACTCAAGAAAAGTAAAAAAAATATAATATTTTTCTATATGTATGTATAATATATGAATACTTTAAATTCAAATATAATCAATCATTTGAAACATTGAATCTTAAGTATTAATTTATTTATGCTTAACTTTAAAACTTTTTTTTTGCTTCCTAATCAAATTTTCTTAGTCTGACAGGACTGAGAATACGCATAATACTTCGATGAAAAATGTTTCGAGTTATGGACGAGTAATTATCGCTAAAATGTGATTACCATTGGCATACATAATTAGAATTACAGTTGGTGTCGTATTTCGCTTCAACTTCATAAAACTAGAGGAGAAGCTGAACTGGCTAATCAAGTTTAAACCCTTATAAATAAAAAACAAAAAATAACTCAAAATGCTTAACCCTAGACTTAACAGTTTGTAAAAAGCTAAGTTTTTTGAAAAAAAAAATCTATTTATTTCTTCACGTATCTTTCTTCTCATATATTCCTTGAAGCACAAAGCAATATTAGGGGCATTTCGAATTCGACTCCATTTTGAATTTTATCAGACAAACGTGTTTCACCGTTAGCGCTTCATTTTGAATTCTGAGATAAGCATCAAAAAACTTATAAAAAACTGAGTTTGAGCAGCTGCATAAACTGTCCAATAATATTAATGAATGAATTTCTAATTAAATCCAAACATCATATTTTGTACAAGGTCATTTCGTTCTTAGTCAATTTATCAAACAAAAAGAAATACAAGAAAGTCAAGTAATAGAAAATATCATACTATTCAGTTGTATTGTCAAAATTATGCTTTTGACTTTTGACTGTTTCATCAATTTGCTTACATTTTTCACAATTTTGTATAAAAAGCGAAATGCAATAAGGCGGCATCCACAAATTACGTAACGCTCTTGGGGGAGGGGGGGAGTAGGCTCAAGCGTTACGGCCCATACAAAAATTTGAAATTTGTCATGCAAAAAGCGTTACGGAGGGGGGGAGGGGGTCAAAAATTTCCAATTTTAGCGTTACGTAATAAATGGACGCCGCCTAACGATATATTGTTTTAAAAGTAAAATGCCGAACATAAGAAAAAAAATAAATTTGAGGCGGACACAAAAACGTATTCAAATAAACGGTTCGATGAGGTTTTTGGATTTGCACTCGATGATCCGTTTTACATTGAGTGATAGGTTCTAAAAGACTGAGTTTATTTCATGGATTGAGATTAATTTTAAAGTGCACATCGTAATAGTCTTAGTTGTTAGACTCTAATAAATATCACATGCATTGTTATGGTAGTTTCAATTGGTACAAGGAGTAAATAATTTTCACTTTTTACATTAGCAAATTTATCAACTGAATCATTTTAAGCCCATGTACTTGATATCTTCGTTCCATATTTTAATAGAAATGGAATACAAACGAAAAACGTGCAAAAGCATATTAGTTTTCGTTTGTTAGGAATGTGTATTGAAGTATTTGTGATATTTGTAATTTTTATACATTAAATGTTGCTAAGGGTTTTGGATTTCTGTTTATGATCTGTACAGACTAAAAGTCGAAAACCCATAGCAAATATAACCTTCGTCATAGTTGATCCCTATATACTAAAATATGTGTGATATTTCTTATGAGAAAACATCATAATGCCTGGAAACAGAAGCGCCCTCTGGGCTATAGCAAAGCCCCCCTCATAAAGGGACGACTAAGAAGCTCAAATTTTACGACGACAGGGCTGGGTTAGACGTAAATATGATTTTTCAAAAAACTATGAAAGGTTCGTCACTATGAGTGTCGACATAAACACTCTGATTCATAAATTATTCATGCCTAAATATTTTTTTTTCAAAACACCTTTTTCTCTTTCCCTTTATTTTTGTAATTAAAAAAAACTTTGAATGGTTCGACACTACGAGTGTAGACTTGCGAAAGGTTCACTTTATTTAACAAACTTTGAAAGGTTCGTCACGTCAAGTGTCGCATAATTTTTCTCTACATAGGTATTGTTCATATCAAATGAAAATATTATATTTATATATAAGCATGTTTATATCTCACCAATAATTATTTAGCATGGTCTAAACGCTTATCAAAGTGAACCCTGTGACCCAACGATCCTCCCCATTAACAAACATCCCTCCCAGTAACCTTTGTGGAGATGCAGAGGCAAACACGGTCTCCAAATAGCGAAGGTTACACACCAACATTCCTTCCCCCAATCCCACCTGACTGCAAGGACGTGGCCGGTGCCGTTATTGACCATGTATAAATAGAGGCACTGAATTATGCACACTGAAGAAGATTATGGCCAATCCCAGTAGATCTTCTAGTTGATTCTTTGTGCATTTTCAGTCACTTCGGTCAATCACGGAATAGCAACCATTGATATGTGTAGTCAGTCTAAGCTAAGCTAAGCTAAGCTAAGCACAGATATTGTTACAATTTCTGACCAAATATGCTAGAAGGCAGCAATAAATGTAGTTCTATCCCTTTCGGCCGAATTCAGTTATGCGAAAAGGGTCATTAGGTCGAAAATGGCCGATAGTTCTAATGGATCTTTCTTGGAGGTACGACTGTTATGTTGATGTTTGAGGTTATGGCTTTCAGTCTTAAATAAAACTCAAAAACGGATTTTTGCTTACATCCGACGTTTCGGACACATGTATTGTGCCTTTTTCAAGGATTAGCTGTGTTCCGTTTTATCGTTTGCCCACAGCATAGGCAAATTTGTCCAACAGCATAAAACGAATTCCCCGTTCGGGTACTATACGGGAGTAGAAATCCGAAAACGATCCGGGTCGCAGAACTGAAAACGCAGTTGCCTGTTTTGGCGCCACTTTTAGCCTTACTAAGAGTAAGAGTTTTTTTTTTCACGGGGCCCAGATAGCCGTAGCGGTAAACGCGCAGCTATTCAGCAAGACCAAGCTGAGGGTCGTGGGTTCGAATCCCGCCGGTCGAGGATCTTTTCGGGTTGGAAATTTTCTCGACATCCCAGGGCATAGAGTATCTTCGTACCTGCCACACGATATACACATGCAAAAATGGTCAACTGGCATAGAAAGCTCTCAGTTAATAACTGTGGAAGTGCTCATAAGAACACTAAGCTGAGAAGCAGGCTCTGTCCCAGTGGGGACGTAAACGCCAGAAAGAAGTAGTTATTTTCTTCTGCTCGGTAAGGAATGAATGTCAACAAGGAGGAATTCACTATGAAAATATGAACAAGTTCCACAATATTTTTTGACTTATTTACAAGACATTTTCAAAAGTTCTGAAGCCGCCCTTCAATATTCCTTGAGGCATTTGATTATACTAAAATTCTGCAAAGAATATCAAAGTTATTTAAAAAATTCTACAAATCTTTTGGAAATTAATCAAATTAAAATTATGAAGTAATAAGTTTTCTTGGAAAAACATAGTTTAAGCGACAATTGTGTTACGTCTTTTCACATCATCTAAAGAAAACTTGGATACGCCAAAATTTCATGAAAGTTATGTCTTAATTTTCAACAAGAATTTTCACTATGTATTGTCTTAGAAATTCCTTTAGAAATTCTGTCTATATTTTTCAATTATTTTTTTCGGGCACTATACGAGTTGGAGTTAATGTATGGATTTCTTTAGTGAATTCTCATTACCAGACATCTCGAGCAGGGTATCCTCCAAAAACATAATAAATCAGAATGCAGGGAAAATGCTGCTTAATTCTAAAACAGCTGGAACGAATTTTGGGAATAGAATTTCCAGGATATTGACGCTTTTATTGTCGAAAAATTGCGCTTATCGCATATAACAAAAAGTTATTTCTAACAGTAACCATTCGATCGACAGCAACGGTTAAGCTATCGGTTGTTGCGCGATTCACCGAAGTCAGAACCATCACGCTGCTGCTATGTGAGACAAGCGAATTTTCCTCACTTCAATTGTTCAATATAAGAAAACGTAACTACTGAAGAGATTTATGTCAATAACCATGACTCTTGTTATTGACAAAAATCTCTTCAGTAGTTACATTGATTCAGAAGATTCTGCTACGTGTTAATTTGTTGTGTTTTTTATTATCATCAAAAATTCTGGGGGGGGGGGGCTGGATGATTCTGGAGGGGGCCAGGCCCCCCTGGCCCCCCTGTTCCTACGCCAATGTATGCAGAAGGTATTATTTGAGGTATTTTACCTCTTATGCAGGGCTCATTCATACCTCACTCAGGTTGTAAGTATTGGAAATTATCTGGTAGTTATTTTCTTCTGCTCGGGTACCGGCCAAAGTGTGTTGCTTCAAGAAGCGGGTTCTAGGAATTGTTATACTTACATCCTATAACTACCAAAAGTTCCCTTTGGATTTTCGAATCAACGTTGGAAAATCTAACAGACAGTACTTTTTTTTACTTTTTGTCACATGCACAGATATTGTTACAATTTCTGACCAACTATCCAAATATGCTAGAAGGCAGCAATAGATGTAGTTCTATCCCTTTCGGCCGAATTCAGTTTTGCGGAAAGGGTCTAGGTCGAAAATGGCCGATAGTTCTAATGAATCATAAGGCCGAATTTTGTTTTTCAGGTCGAATAGATTGTTAATTGTTATATCAGCCTAATTTTCATTACCTAGAAGCCCACAATATCCGCTGTGAAATATATCTAAACAGAACAGCCTTTGGTAAAAAAAACAAACACTTATTATGTGTTAGCTATTAGAAATAGTAGTAAACAGTCCAATGTTTTTTTCTTTTTATCGAACCATTCGGCCTAACGGCATTTGGTTCAATGGCCTTCGACACTATGGCATGTAAATGCAAGTAGTGATACGTTTCTGAATCAATATAACACATGACAACTAGGGTCGATGTACCAATAGCCGCATAGCCAAGAACAAAAAATCGTATAAAATCGAAAAATAACGCTAGCGTCATTATTTTTACATCATCTGAAAGCTTTTTATCTTGGTTTTGTGGGAAAAATATGAAAAATAAGAAAACTCAAATTTTTGTATTTATTATCGCGTGTGCCACTATAGGAATACATGTGCCTATAGTAGCACTATTTCTAATTCCTGTTCCTATAGTAGCACTAGCATCACGGCGTTGGCAAAATACTTATCAAAATCGTATTTTTACAAAACTTTTATATTTTTCCTACACAGTGTGGATTGAAAGCTTTCGTTTGATGTAAAAAAAGTTCTTATTTCATCAAATCTTTTGTATAATAAAAATAGTTTCTCTCAGTAGTGCTACTATAGGAACAATAGGTTAACTATAGGCGCAAGGGAGTTCAAATTTTAAGCAAAACTAATTATTTCGATCATTTTTTGAACAAAATCAGGCTGTGTATCAATGGTACTTAGATTAATAGCTCCTGACCTTTATGTCAAAAAATATTTTGAAAAGATTTATAGCGCTAGCGTAGCGGGACTGTTCACTAAGGGAACACCGACCCTAAGTTTTATTACTTTTAAATTGCGAGCTGCCAAAACGAATAGTGGGCTACATAGCCTTAAAAGCATTTGGTGGGATCGCAGAAGGCGTTTTGCTTGCCACACTCTGTTTTCGTGCTCTCGTTTTTCCGCAATTTTGGCGACGAGTTGGCTGGTGCTTCGCCATCCGGATTGTTGTTCGGAGGTGTATATTTAAAATAACCTTACTTTCAAGCAGTGAAAAATTCCTTCAGCGCGTTCCGTGTGATCAAAGATGTCTTCGGTGGGATGTTTTATGACCGGTTTAATTTAGCTCTACTCATTAGTTTTGTTTTCAAGTGAAACTTTTCGAGAATGTGAATTTCTACCGACAATACAATGCCACCGGATAGATTGAAAAAAAAAAAATGATTTTGTTAATTTTGCTCATTGATTGTATTACATTAAAAATGAGTGAAATTCGGCATTAAAAATGTGGTCCAAAAATGACCAGTGGTATGTGCGTCACAAGGAAAAGGGAATGCATACCCAATTAGGTAATTGCTGATTCAATTTGATGAAAACGCCGCCTTGGTGAATTTTAGTGAGATTGTTCTGATTACATTATTATTGGTACCCAATTATTAAATACGCGCCAGCTTCAAAGTAATCATCTTTGAAACAGAAAGTGTGTATGCATCATCATTATCCATTTGATAACGGTTATGCATACATGCGGGGCTTGTTGTTAGTGAAAGTGACTCATGAATGAACGTGCCTCTCTTCTAAAATGGGTCACTGGATCTGCAATAAAGCTATCATCTTCTAACTCCCGGACTGAAGTTTTACGCAAAAATGTTATGCCAAAGCAGTTTTGCTGAACACTTTTTTTTGCCATAATACCACTGCACTACACTGAGAACAGCGTTGTAGTTGAAATTACTATATTAGAGGGTTAAATTAAATACACAACGTCACTTGATTTGTGCAGACTAAATTTGCATTTATTTCAAATATTTTGTGCATTCAATTTTACCATGGCACCATTTGGACAGTAAAAATTACTATAAATATTATGGTTAAAAACTTGCAGCAGGCCAGAATCGAACCGAGCATCTTGCGATTGTCAAGTGCGAACGCTTACCTACAGACAAACAGACGTAACACTTAGAACAAATTTCTTCAAAATCCATCGCCCAGTTTACACTATCATCATCTGGTGAGCATGTTGCATGAAAAGGTGTTTCACGCAACAAGACCGGCAGATGGCGGTAGTGTGAGACATCAAACGCGAAGAAAAACGATGCGCGCGCCTCTGGTTGTCAGATTTGCAACATAGCGAATTTGAAATGATCGTTAACTGAGCGGTCGATGGAAATTTCGTCAGTGTTACGTCTGTTTGTCTGTGGCTTACCGCTCGGCTATCGATGCGGTTAGATTAAGAGGGAACAAAACGCAAATAAAAAGCGTTCTTGATAGCTCAATCGTGATTGGAATAGTAAATTTAAAAACATGTTCATAGTTCTCATTACTTCAATGCTTGTTTTGGTCCAGGAATCAGTTTTACTCGGAAAGATGCATTTTGAGCTTTAGAATGAAACAAAGTTGTAGACCATTCAATTTCAAGCAACTTTGCCAAAACAAGTTTTTTTTGTATCTCTTGAATTGACCGATTTAGAGCTTTTTTCCTACGGTGACATACGGTTGTCCGAACAAACTGGTTTTCTAGCTCTAGAATTTTCAATTCAAATTTCTCATCAAAGTAATCTATGAAACACTTTTAGAGCTTTGATAAATGCGTAATTTGATGAGTGATTAAATCCGCTATCTCCTTCCGTTTGGGAGTTATTGTTGTTTTTCTCTCAAAAACATGCCTACTTTGATTGAGAATATCTCTGATTGAGGCAAACATAAAAAACATCTTTTGACGGCATTCAAAAGACAAAATAAAATTGTATATTATTGCGCATTTCTTTCACCACTGGACTATCGCAGAAGTTTTTACAAATGCGGGAACGCTAATAAAAGTGCGCGATTGCATCAAATCGAGTCGGTGTCTTCAGCGGGGTTATTCATCGCAGTCCAAAGAATAAGTGCTCTGAAGACACCAACCTGATTCGATGCAATATCGCACTTTTGTTCGCATTTTCGCACTTATGAAGCCGCACTTCGCAGTCCAGTAGTGAAAGAAATACACAATATATCAAGAACTTACAGATGTTTTATTTCCGTTTTTGAGTTTTTTTTCCAACAAAATACAAACGTTTCTAGGTACAAGAAGTACCGAAATTTGGGGCAAGTGTGCCATTTTGAGCAAATTGTTTTCTAGCTTTGCCAAAGCTTACCAAACCCACCAATTAAGTATCATAATGTTAGTTTCTAATCTTTTCATAAGCACTGGCCATTTAAAAAGAAGATAACTTCAAAAAGTATAAATGTTGGTGGATGAAATCGTTTGATCGATGTGTTTTCTCGCATAATACGCTATTGTATGAGTTCATATTTACATTTCACTTCGTCCTGTATACTCCTACAAAGTAAATCGGATCAATCCGTAGAAGATGTCAAACCAACTTTGTTATTAGAAATTAACTCGCATAAGGGGTCGTCCGTAAACCACGTGGTCATTTTTTCTGACTTTCCAGAAGCCCCCCATCGTGTCTCTTCGGGGTTTTGGCCAATATACCCCCTCCCCCTTCCCCTATGACCACGTGTTTTTTTTTTTAATAAATGAAGCATAAATTGGAAAAACTCGAAAACAAAACTCAAAAAACCAAATGTACTGGTAGTTCCAATCAACACCTTCACCAGATTACATTCCTCCAATGTATCAGGTCAGGTCTCGTCTACCCATTAGATTCTTCCAAAACTGTCAGTAAAATAGGAATTGTTTTTCTTCCTATAATTAATAATTGAACATCAGAGATGTCTCTGAGGATTTTTCGAATAATTCTTCGTGAAATTGATCCTAATTGAATCATTGGTGGTTTCTTGAGATAGAGGAGAGAGCTGGCTTTGATTGGGAGCATCCAAAAGTCAAGAGAACCTGTCACCAACTGTCACTGGAAAACCGCACATTCAAAGGGCCGTGCGTGAATAACCGTCAAAATTCAAGTAAATGTAATCAAAATTTCTGGGTGTTTTTCAATGATTTCTCATTTAAAAATGTAGAATACCTAAATATAGTAGGGTGCAACCCTACCTGGTTTTGGCCATACGCCAGTTGTAGCCATAGTGGATTATACACCGTTTTACATAGCCAATCACCGGAACCTTTTGTGTTCAGTAGATCACACTCACACGATAGAGCTACATTCATTTACTCGTTCGAATTAATAAAAAAAACAATACATTTTCCTTTTCCTTTCAACTCCCATACACCTAATTTGCCCAGGGTACCCCTGGAATATAAAGCATTGAAAAACGCATCGTTTTACTTTTTCCAATGAAAATTATTATTTCTTGCATAGAAAACTGTGGCCCTTTTTCCATTTTTGTCAGGAAAGATCGAAAGTACACAACAAAAGAAAACTAGCGGTTTTCCCCAAGCCTGCCTTGATTGTTGTTGGCAAGCTGGAGTTATCTTGCAGTTCAAACAATCGTTGTTCTATATTTCGTGTGTAGTATCGGTGCCTCCCTCCCAGCTTATTACCATCCGTCAGCGTTAACTAATCAACATTAAAACCTTTTTTTTGCGGTGTGATACTCGTACACTAATTGTTGTTTATTTTCTGCATGGACCCTAAGTCCTTTCTTGTCGTATTTTTGTTTTCCGTAGCACTCAGAATAAAATTAAAATTTTAAATGTATTAATAAAGCTTTATTTTTTCTTTCAAAATCCAAAACTTTGTCAGTAAATATAAATGTCATTGAATATCGTCATAAATGCTAGTTTTGCTTTCACTGCTTTGTTCGTAATCCGTTTCAACAGTTTCCGTATTAAGTTTAACCTTTTTATTGTTTTGAACAAATTATGTTAATTCGCTAAAAAAATTCTTTGATAAATTGCTGTACGAAAAATGTGTTGGTTAACATGAAAAATAGAACTTGCCATCGAACTGAAAATATTTTTGTGCAAAAATTCTTGCAATTATCGCCAATTATCGCCATTATCGAATATGTTAAATTATTTTGAAAGGATGCAAACAGAACAATGTCTGCATTCTCTGCAAAATAAATACTTATTTCAAGATTATATCAGAAGAAAATTTTACTAGAATATTTGATGGAATTCACTGAGGAGGATTTTGCATCTTGTTTCTTTTGGAGTTTCAATAGGAACTTTCAATCAAGTATTCCCAAACATTTGTTGGCAAAATTTTGGAATTTTTCATGAATTGATGTTAAAAAAATTATTTGAAAATATTGTTTTAAGTAGAACAGAGTATAAGAATGTACAAATTTAAGGTATAAATTTTAAATTAGGCGTATTTTTAAGTCTGAAAGTTTTTCTGAAAAACCACAGCAAATTAATCTGCAAAATTTCGTCACATGATCTGTAAGATTGCTTCTAATTTTCTCGACAAAAGCTAATCTCTATCCACAGCCAAATTCTTTCAATAATTTACTCTTCGATGAATTTTTATCGGGAATTATTCCAGTGATGTAATCATGCTTATTTGAAATCCTAAAGTGGTAGATCCCACCTCTTACTGGGCATCGTTCATCGTCTAGTTTACATGAAAAGACATGTTTGTGAAATATTCATGTATCGTTTTTACTCATATTCAAACACTTAAGGCCAACAGTGACTTCAAATGAATCTGATAGGGATACATTAGCTGAAATTCGTAAAAATTTCAATTTCTTCGCATAACTTAACATTTAGCTGTTGGGTGTGTTGATAATAATGTGATAATCAATATTTTGATTCAAATGCAGAACACCGTGTTCTTTCTGTCCCATATTCCGAATCCGAACACTTGATTCAAATTTCAAACAGCACGAATAAATTGTGTTTGAATGCATAAATTCGCATATTTACTGTCCTCGAATTAGATAACCAATAACTCTTAATATATAACATAGATTAAAATACATGATAATTAAATTCTTAATGACTGTTATGACATATTTCAACAATATTGCCATACAAAAACGGATACTCCTACGCCAAGGAGCATTAACCTAAAAAAGTCTGCACGCTCTCTACAAATTTAGATACTCTCAAATAAATGCAACTTTATACCAGTTGGTTGGTAACCTACGACGAAGCCCGCCACCATTCACTCAATCGACCATCAACTCGCGCGTAGATCCCAACTCAACGAAAGAAACCCAACGGGAATCGGTTTCTCTCTCGCACCGTGTGCCAGTTTGAATGAATAATCCAGCTAAGCCTGCTTCGCCGGGCGCTAACTAAAGTCTCTCTTTCTTCATTCCACATACACATCGAAGCGCAGCAGGCTGATGTTGTTGCGCACTTGGGACATCAAAGCAACCAACCTTTCGTTTGCCAACTTGTTTTGGGGTGCGCAGCAGGCCCAGGTGACGACGATCGTCAACAGTTGGTCATAACAATTCGGGTCACGATCAGGTCGAGAGGTGCGGTGCGCGTGTTTAACCGTTTTCCCGTATGTTGCCTTAGTTCGAAAGGTGCTTGACATAGAGCTACCGTTGTCGTCAAGGATACGTGAGCAAACATCGGATTACTTGATTGATAATGGATGTTCGATTGTAATGTATCAAATTTTAGGTGTTTTATTCGAATCGATACAGTGCATTCAAAGTGGTTAAGTGGAGTGAAAATTTCCACCTGTTGCAGATTCCCGTTTTTTATGAACTAGATACCACTAGAGATAGATATTGTGAGTGTGTTGTGGTTTGTGTATGGACATAAGATCTCAAGAGCGCCAAACAGTCGTCTGGTGTCTTCGCCTTAAGTGCTTTGACATCATAGGTGCTTTTCTTGCGTCTATACTATTCATCCTCTCTGCATATTTATCGTCTGGTATGGCGACTTCGCCGCCAGCATAAAATGAAAACACCAATACTATCCTGTAGCGGGTAACCATAATCCACTACGACCACAGCACAAAGCCAACAGAGTCCAACAGAGAGCTGAAAATGTTTTAATCCGCAACCATTCTTCGAGATCGTTATAGATGTGAGGAGAATTATTCAATAAGGAAACCTGTTACGGGTTGATTCTCCTTTGGTTGCTCTTTCCCCATTCCATTCCATTCAGTCTGTTTTCAGCGGTCCGTTAAGTTCTCGTTTCTTCGAAAGTGCGAAGTTTTGGAGCTGTAGAGATCCCGACCAAAAGTGTGCCTTTCTTCCTTATATATTGCTAATATGGTTGGCTGCCATCTTTTCCGGGAAGCGAGTGCAACTGAATGAGATCAGTGGATCAAGCCATCCAACAGCGAACACCCCCTTTCCTCATCCGCAGAGGAGAAAACGCATAAGGTGCAAGAGAAACCAAAAAAGTGACCCCCTGAGTGCGATGCTGCTGAGAGGAGATTAGCGTAATGAAGCTTGAATCTATGCTGCTGTGGACCTTGCCGATCGTAGTTGGCCATGGCATAAAGCCATTAGAACGGTTTTCAAGGTAGCACGGTTAGTGGCTTACTTAGATTCACGCAGAGCGAGCGGCGAGAGGCGCGAGCCGATTAATTGAGACTGAGGCGTGAAGATACCAGCCAAGCGTAGTTAGTTAAGTGTTTTACAGCTATATTGACCAAGTTTCTTGACCTTAGGTGGTGCTGAGAATAATCAGTGAACGAAGTGCGGTAAGTGCAGTGTGATTCTATGTACTAGAAGAAGGTGCAGAACAAAGAAGAATACTAGAAAATTTCCAACTGGTGGAGAAGTGACCAGAGAGTGAAAATAAAGCAAATCAAGTGAGCACTTGAAGCAGGATAATTGGAGACATCGATGCAAGAGTGTGTAGTTTAAAGGTGCGTGCTGACTTGGACCTGAACAAGCTGTGGCGAAGCAGCTTGCACTGGTGTTCAAGATCTGCAGACGAAGGGAGTTTAGTGGGAGGGGCGTGAGTCGTGTAATGAAAGGCTGTCGCTGCTGTTGCTGCTGCTACTGGAACCAATAGGCGCACCATTGAGAACGAGTACAATGATGGGAACAATTCGCATCGGAGACTAACGTGTGGTAAGTCTTTTGCTTTTGCGACTAGGGGTTTGCCTTTTAGTCACCGTAGCCGTTGTTGCGTTTGAGTTATTTTTTTTTTTTGGTTTCGCACACCTCCATTTGTGCTTTCGATTGCCTTATTGTGGTTCAAGCGAGATAGACAGGGCACTAAAAAGTCATGTTTACTGCGGTGATAATGACGAATGATGAGATGATGACGGCGATGCTAATGAAATTGCTGCATTTCCCGTGAAAGGTGCAAAATTTCTTAATTGAATGTTTTGGCCACAGTTTCACAAAAGTCATTTTGATTAATTGTGAAGCAGTTTGCCAAGAAATGAGTTTCAAGTTGTTTACGGCAATTAACATTTGGCATGGAGCAAATTATAGTTAGAAAGCATGTACGTTCGAGTAGGAAAGCAGTCTCATAGTGAGTCAGTTTTGTTAGGAAATATTAATGCAATTTATTTTTATTTTATTTTCAATAACGCGATTTGTAAGACTTTCTTCTTTTACACCTCTATGATCATGGTAGATATAATCCTTAAGCGGAAAAATGTCAGCTCAATCAGTCTAATGATCCAAATCCATCATAATGTTGTTGCCATACGCATAGGCTACGATGTCAATTATGTTCATAATCGTCCTCCGGAAGTTTCAAATCGTTTGCGAGAAATTTTGCTGAGCGTACGCTATTTAAAATTTGTTGAAAATTACTTCGAACATACAATGAACGAGGTAGTTGCCAGTGTTGTCTTACACTGGATACATAATTCGGTCTATTGATATTTAACCAACATATTTTGCGTCTTTTAAGAAGTTTACACATATTTTAAAAGTACTCTAAAGTAGAAAAGAAGTACAGGTCGGACTCGATTATCCGGAGTATCGATTTTTTCACTCCGGATAATCAAATCTTCCGGATAATCGAATCACTAAGAAAAAATTGAAATCTTCGATAAAAGAACTTAAACATTATCTTTTTTTTATTGTTTTATTTAAATGATGCGGTGGTGTAGCCAGAAATTATTGCTAGGAATAGTAGAGGTCTTAACAATAAAAAAAGATTTTTGCCTAGCATACACAAAAAACCACTTTTTCAAACCCCCCTTTTCTTAAATACGTTCAAAACTGCAAAACCATTCATATTGTATATTGCAATACCAAATTATCTCAGATGTATGCATAAAAATTGAAAAAACAAATTCCGGATAATCGAATCTCCAGATAATCGAGTCCGACCTGTATTAACAAATAAAATCTATTTTTTTAGAGTTTTAGGATTATAATTATCATGGTGGGATTTAATCAAAAAGAAAACCGTGCTTGAATCTAGCGTGAAAAAATGAAGAGCGATAATACCCGAGAAACTAAAGTATATACAAGCTGTTTCCAACTGCTTAAGAGCGCAATTTTTTTTCTCTCCAAGATAATTGCTCTCTTGCCTCCCTAAAAATGGATGGCAGGTTCGCTCGGGTCGCTATCAGTTAAATCGAAGATGGCGCCGAAACCTAACGCATGTTCATCGACCCCAATGCAACCCGACAAATTTGCCCCAGTGCCGTCCCATTGAGATTTTTTCGGCTCCCTCAGTGCCCTATTGTATAAAAATAACACTGCGGAACACGGTTTTGTCTCAAGCACCAAAATACCGCCATTAACTTAATTAAGGATTGCTGAATCCATTTCCATTTTCAGAAATATCATAACACGTCTAGTTTTTTACTATTTCACCCAACAAGTTTGGCAGCTTGTATGGCAATTTATTTGCTTAATTTGAGACACGAATCTTCGGTAGTGTAATAGAATTTGATAGAAATCATAGTTTCGAAAAGTTAAAAAAAATTTGCGTTTGAATAACCCTTAATTTTCGCAAAAACCATAATTGTTATTAACTTATGAATATAAAAGAACGAAGCACCATTCATGCTTTGAAAATATCCCATCAATAAATGTTGAGTCGAGCCGTTTTTATCAATGTTACCCCGGATTACGGTATGTTCAGATTCCTTTTTCACAAAAAAATGCGTAGTTTATGAACGGTCTCAAACCACGTTTGCTCTCCCGTAACAATACTTTACATTGGGAATTATTTGAAACTAAAAATCATTCAAAAAAAAATCTAAGTACTGGTAGTTTTAACGCTGACTCATAAATTGTGACTGGTATGTATATTTCCCACAATTTATTGATCAAGTATTTTACTCAAAAATCTCAGCCAAATCCGTATAAATATGCATTTATCTCTCATAGCTATATTTATTGAGTCTATAAATGTTGTCTGGGCTCATTCTCTAAAAAAAATAATTTTGAAACAAACTTTAAAACGTCGTTTCTAGCTAGGCGTCAATAGGCACACGGCTCACAAATTTGGCCAAACATGCAGCTCAAATAGCTACAAAAAGAATTTAGTAATATTGTTGGTTCATACCACGATCAAGAGCTGTTTTACTGAGATTAAAGCATTGAAATGGCTGAACACTATGTGTTGTTTATCAGTAAAAATGTATATTTTGTGGTAAGTTTGATAATGATTTTGTCTTTTGAAATCAGCTGATTCGTAAATTGTGGGTGATTCAACTACGTGGGTGACTGTATAATGAATCCATTTTACGATTGCTTATTTTAAAACAATATTTAAAATCGCTATAGGAAGTATAGACTTATTTTAAGTTTAATATGTGTCCATTCATAAAACACGTGGTCATTGAAGGTTCTATTCCGTGAAGCCGAAAGGGTCATTAGGCCGAAAATGGCCGACAGTTCCTCAATCGGTAAGGGGCAAGAATTTTAAGATCGAATGGCTTGTTAGTCATTACCCTGACACATTGCATTACCTAAAATTCGCTGAAAGAATTTAAAGGTCAAATAGGGTGTTGGTAGGGTAGGCACAGGGTCCGCTGTGAAATAAAACTAGAATCAGCCTAGGAAGTAAACACACTGATGAATGTGATAAATGATCAATCAATCAATCAATGATTTAATTTCGGCCTAAACCTCCGGCCTGCTCCCGTCATTGAGGGGAAAGGAGGGTGTTGGCTACATGACCACAAAAAGCGTGTGGGGTAGCGAGGAGGGCGGTAAGTAGCAACGTCGACCTCGTGGTTTTATCGTATTCGAGAAAAAAGTTGTTTTGGCATTTAATAGTGTTTTGAGTTGAGTATTTATGAGCTCTGATGATCCACCTGTCAATATTATTGAAATATTCTTCAAATTACTTTAACCATTCATTATAAATTGATAAATGATTTTGAAATTTGTCACATTTTCCAACAATCTGAATTTTTTCGGAAGCCCTTAACTTTCACAAATAACCTTTGATAATTTTAGAATTTAGCTTATTATGTAAATTGTCCGATTTTGGCTATCATAATTTCTCGAAGATCATCAGAAAAATATGCATCTGTATTTTTTTTTTTTTTTCAAAATAAACCGGTGTTGTAATGTAATGCTAAATACTACAGAAGAAATTTGAGAGACGTGTCTTTAGTATTTTATGAAGATTTTTTTCATAACTTCTTGAAAGATGCCTTTATAATTCTCTCCAGAAAAAATAGATAGAATTTTTGTATGCAACTGTAAAATAAGAGGGAGTAATTCTATATTTTGCTTTAATTAATTTCAGTTTTATTTTTCAGAGAACTTTCTAGAAAGTTAGATAATCCCCAAATATTTTCACAAGATCCATGGAGGATATTTGTGGATGGATCACTGAAAATTTGTGTCGAGAATTGTGAAGGAATTTCAGATTATTTTTTTATAGGTATTTCTGAAAAAAAAACAATAGGAGCATCGATCATTCATCATTTTTTCAAAAGTAATCTCAATTTATTCAATAGTTCCAACAGCTTTCAGCCATATCCAATTATCATGAAATAATCCATAGATTTCTTGTATGCGGCAGTTTTTTTTTTTTTTTTTTTTTTTTGATGAAAACATAAAAAATATCTGAGAATTTTTTGCCATCTTTACACTGTTCCATTTGGCCTAATTATTCTATTTCCATATTGATGAGCACATTTTTTATAACAGTATTTAACATTTTCACCTATTCACTCACAGCTCTGAATCAGTTTTAGAATCGGTAGCAGTCCTCCAACAGAGTCAATCTTTTTGAAGTCGTAAGCTTCTACCAACAATTCATATATAATATCAGCCATTCCATGAAAAGCGATCTAGTGGGTCACCGAGTTCCGTGGAAATTTGCTGTTTTGTTCCTTATCCAAAATAAGAATACATGTGTTTTTGGATTTTTTGATTAAGGTGACCATTTCCGAAATAGGGTGACCAGAAAAATCGTGATTTTACTTAATTTTTATTTGAAAAAAAATTATAACTTTTGAACCGTTCTACCGATTTTCATTTTTGGACGATATGAAAGCTAAAGATTTTGACTTTTTAGGAAAAATATGAAACTTCACAAAAATTGTTTTTTACATGAAAAAAAAAACAATAATTTCCGTTTTTTCGTGTTTTGACGGCCTCGGGACCAAAGGGGCTATTGCTGTTCTCATTTTTTCTTGAAAGTTCAGTTAATTTTACGTTTACTGTCAAATTTTCAGCGATGTGTGTTTTTTAGTTTTTGAGATATATTTTTTTGAAAATAAAAAATCAGTCTTTTTTCATTGGATCTCACTCAGCTCATTAGATTTTTTTTATTTAAATAAAAAATCATAACTTTCGAACAGTTCAACCGATTTCCAATCTTTTTTTATGCTAAAGCTAAAGATTTCAACTTTTTAGAAAAACATATAAAACTTTGAAAAAATATTTTTTTTTTACATTAAAATAAATGTAAATTTCTAAAAAAATAGAAATTTTCATATATTTTCATGTAATTTTTTTTTTCAGATTTTTTAGTTCGTTAAATTTTGTGTGAAAAGTTGAAATCTTAAGCTTTCATTCCATAAAAAAGAATAAAAATCGGTTCAGCTGTTTAAATGTTATGATTTTTTGAAAAATAAAAATTCTAGTGCGCTGAGACCTACCCAAGTAACCATTAGCTCTAATAATAAACCCTTCATCAGCATCATAGATGCGTACATGCATTATAATAGCACTAAAAATGTTTACACACCTTATAACAGCACTTCCACTGCATAGAAACCCTATTACTGCATCATTAATGCTTCTAAGCCTGATGCATACAGGCATTAAATAAGCACAATATTGGCTCTATATTCACATACAGGGCATGTTTCAATGTCATCCAGTGTTGTGACTGATATACCACGTGCTTTATGTTTGCATTTAATGGTAAGAGGGAGTCAAACATAAATCTTCTCACTACTACAATTGCAGGTTTTATGACGGAAAAAAGTGATGGTTTAAATTGGTCACTTTTTCTTTCCAATACTAACCATCTTATGTGGCCGAAGGAGCAAAGGAGCAGGACTTCAACAACTCAACAATACGGGTGTCCCAGGTTCGAGACGCAAAATGAGGAATTTCATCATCAAAAACGAGAATCAAAATGTGGCAACTGCTAGTCCTCAAAGGGATGAAAACCACCAAAATAAATAAGTCTGATACGGAAAAGTACTATCTGAATCATTTTACTACATTTTTGCATACTATTCGAGATTTCCGATTTTATTAATTCATTTATTTACCTCATTTACCTCATTTTTCATCATATTTAATTCATTTATTTAGCTGGTACACTGCTTGACCGCATACGCGAAAGCTGGCTGCGTACGCGAAAGCACAAAATATTTGCCCTTAAAACTTGGCGAAAACAACTTACGTTTCTCACGAGGTCTTATATCAGCAATAGTGGTGCAGAGAAGCACGGGTATATCTTTGCATTATAATGGCACGCTATGTCGCCTTTTTTGCCATTATAACAGAATTATATGCGTATATAAAACTAACTTGCATCAAATGATTACCCTATATGCGCATATAAAGCTGTTACAGTGCCGCATTACCGTGCTTACTGGTTACTTGGGTACAGTGTGTGCTGATGAAAAATGGCTGATTTTTTATTTTCAAAAAAATATATCCCAAAAACCAAAAAACACACATCGCCGAAAATTTGACAGTTAACGTAAAATTAACTGAACTTTCAAGAAAAAATGAGAACAGCAATAGCCCCTTTGGTCCCGAGGCCTTCAAAACACGAAAAAACGGAAATTATTGTTTTTTTTTCATGTAAAAAAACAATTTTTGTGAAGTTTCATATTTATCCTGAAAAGTCAAAATCTTTAGCTTTCATTTCGTCCAAAAAGATTGAAAATCGGTCGAATTATTTAAAAGTTATATTTTTTTTTAATAAAAATTAAGCAAAATCGCGATTTTTCTGGTCACTCTATTTTGGAAATGTTCACCCTAATCAAAAAATCCAAAAACACATGTATTCTTATTTTGGATAAGGAACAATATAGCAAATTTTCACGGAATTCGGTGACCCACTAGATCGGTTTTTCATGGAATGGCTGATATAGGATGTTTTCCTTATCACAGTCACAATTTGCCTAAATATTTTGCTAGAAATCACCAATAATACGGAAAGTTTCTCAATGAACACTATGGGAACCAAACTTCGAATTAATTGCGTAAATTTTAGGACAGAGCTTCTCAGCTTAGTGTTCTTATGAGCACTTCCACAGTTATTAACTGACAGCTTTCTTTGCCTAAGTCGCCATTTTCGCATTCGTATATTGTGTGGCAGGTACGATGATACTCTATGCCCAGGGAAGTCAAGAAAATTTCCATTACGAAAAGATCCTGGACCGGGAATCGAACCCAGACACCTTCAGCATGACTTTGCTTTGTAGCCACGGACTCTAACCACTCGGCTAAGGAAGGCCCCTAATTTACTACATACGCACTTTTTTAATCCTAGGGAGTATTGAGGTATTAATCCCCTTTGCCCCATCCCCCCTCAAACTCGGGTCTAAGTATGAAGTGTTGCGAAACAGATTTTTTGCAATTTCTCATCGTAATAGGCTATTTTTCATCACGCCAATCTGTCATGAAACGACCTACTTTCCTGCACTGAAATATGCAGTGCGGGAATAGTCATTACGCAATTGAAACTAGTGCTGTAATGATTCTTTACGCAACGCTTTCTCAAAACGCAACTGTTTTGATTCATTATTACACAACAAATTTTCACAAATTGTAAAATAATGGTGAATGCATTCGGATATAATTTATGATACCCTCAAGTGGTATTCTACGAAATTACAAAAAAATGTTGTATGTAACTCGTTACAGAACTCGATTTTTACAGCTCTCGTCGTAATTATCATAGTCAGCAAGCCTCGTAAGATTAATTTACGACTCGTGCTGTAAAAATCATCATTCTGCAACTTGTTCTGTAAACTACTATTTAAACACTTGACTATAGATTTGAAATTGGCGTTTAAAAGGCCAAGGTTGAAAAATAAAAAGCTTAAGAAGAGATAGCTGGAAATAGATACCACTAAAATAATGTTTTAAACAGTGTTTGAAATCAAATGAAAATCATCAATAAGCGTCCTCAAGCGAGCAAATCACTTCTTCGCATAAGCCTATTCTCCTATCAGCTTAGCACGCAGTCCTCTTGAAGTACTTCCTTCTCGTGGAAGTCACACATGTCTGGTGCTGAATAGAAGCTCTGATTGTAATCCGATAGGCGTACAGCAATAATAATACGGATTAGCACCCTTCGGAGCAGGGCAGAACAAGCACCTGACTTTATGCCTTCATGGCACATCTTTTTCTAACTTCCTTTAGTCGGTGTTTCGCCATTAGTGGCACATAGTTCTCGTCCACAAATTCACATCCGCAAACCGCCTTCAATGCTTCGGAAACCACCGGAGCGGCGTTTGACAGTATGTGTACTCAGCTCCTCCCCTGCTCCACTGTTAATAACTTTTTTTTCCACATCAAAATCACTGGAATGTGAAATTTAAATCAATTGTTTAACATAAGCCCAACTTTAGCCCCAGAAGTTGGATGGAAACGAAAGCACACCATCGGAGCATGCCGGTTAGACCTGTTCATATTTGAAAACATGTTTGCAATAGTCTGAATTCTCAGGCTAAGAACAATATCTGGTCTTCTCCTGAATATTAGAAATCCAAAAAATCATACAGGTTTGTTCTTCAGTGAGAACAGTTCCCAAAACTAGTGATTTTCGAGAGTTTCGAAAAGCAAACCTCGACCAAACTATGTAAAAACTTGCTCCAATCATGAACCAGTTTTGAACAAACTTTAAAGGAAACAAATAAACTAACATGTAACGACATATAATTGAACATATAATTGATTTGAGATACACCTAAATTTTCTCCAAATAGACTGAAATTTGGACCAGAAGTTCATCCTGCATGAAAAATTAGAATATTGATTGACTAAAGAAATTCCCGACTTGTATGAAAATGTGAATAGGTCTAATGCCGGTAGCAGTGGAACAGAAAATAAACCGGAGGCAACCAGACGAATAAAAAAAACGGCCGCAGTTATGGTATTGTAGTTTCAGAAACCAGTGAAGTAACACCACGCGCGTACCTTAACTTGCTGCGACGGTGGCTGAGGATGGCAGTCACTTCCAGTAGGGCGAATGTTTTCGTCGCGTTTCGGAATCACGTCGAACGCCGAGAAGATCAAATCAAATTTTTGAAAACCGAATCAACGTCTTGATACCGCACCGCACTCGCGTTTCGTCCTCGGGGACGACCGTTGGCTTGAATCTAATTTACGGGAAAAACACGTTACCAACTCACGGAAAGCCAACACAAATTACGATTGTGATAACTTTCTCGTTTTTTTTTTATCGCAGCAGTGAATAGAAGTGAAAAAATAGTATAAAACCAAAGCAACCGGGGGGCGCAAAAGTGATCCATTGAAGACTGACTGACTGACTGTTGGTGGTGATTCGAACAAATGTGATCCGTTTTTTTTCGCTAGATTTTTTCACTGTAATTTAAAGTAGCGTTTTCCCACTCACGCACACTCGGATCGCTTAAGCCATTGTTTAAGGAACTTTAATGCTAGGTGCGGAATAACAACAAACCAGAGCACCTGAGCTAAAGGCCGGACGAGCGGAGCTCAAACGCCACAGAAGCAATAGTAGGCTGTGAAAATCTCCCACCGCTGAATAACTGCCACCGCACAGTGGTTCGATCTAGAATGAATGTCAGCCAAAACCTTAAGCTTTACTTTCAATGACAAGTATAGTGTTCGACATAAGAGGCCTTCCTTAGCCGAATCGTTAGAGTCCACGGCTATAAAGCAAAGCCATGCTGAAGATGTCTGGGTTCGATTCCAGGTCGGTCCAGAATATTTTCGGCATGGAAATTTCCTTGACTTCTCTAGGCATAGAGTATTATCGTACCTAATGCGATATCGATATCGATACAAGTATCGATATCTATAATAAAGCTCATTAAAACACTATGCTGAGAAGCAGGCTCTGTTCCAGTAAGGACGTAATACCAAGAATAATAAGAAGAAGATGTGTTCGACACAAGTTTAACCGAGTTATTTTTTGTCAGAAAAACCAAAATATTAGCTTAAACTTTTTTTTTTTTTTTGTTCGTGTTTCTACTACTACCTCCATAAACCGATATTCGGTATCTCGATATTGATTTAAAGAATCAGTAAAAGTTAGTTTTTGCAAGTTCTCATCGTAATAGGCTGTTTTTCACCACACCAATTAGTCATGAATTGGCCTACTTTCCTGCACTGAATTGTGCAGTGTCGTAAGATTCATTACACTTCTGGTTGAAGTTGCGTAATAAGTTATTATGCAATACTTTTTAGTTTCGTAACTGTTTTGAGTTACACATTCACAATTGCACGAATTTTTAGATTCTTATGAAATTGTTCAGGTGCTGAATATAATTGCACACTCACTAACATCAGCAGGCGTATGGTTTGAAAACTATTTATTACGTTTCAAAATAATGCAAAGCAGTCAAATAGATTGCAAGAAAGCATCTTTATAGTTAAGTTTAGTTAAGCATTCATTGGTGTAGAGCATAGTTTCCCAAACTGTGGGTCGCGACCCCCTGGGGGGTCGTGGGACAGTTTCTGGTGGGTCGCGAGAAAATTTCGTTTTGAGCTTGACTTCCAGGACACATTATTTATTTTTTTCAATCAATGCTTCAGATGTTTGATATTGCACCAGTCAGGAATATTCACGGCTCGTGAAGAATCTCTTGAATTTTCAATTTGCTTGGGATTGGAATCATAATGGATTCCGAGACCAAACTTTCTGCATTCCGTAGAGCAAAATATTCGGAGATTGATTCAATAAACTTGATGATAACAGATTCTGATTATTTTTCTCGATAATTTGCAGTATCTTAGTTCGAAAAAATAACAATATATTGATATTAAAGCGACAACCATAGCGTGTGTAATATTTTTACAAGAATTATAAAGAACGATGTGTGAAATGTTTTTAGTTGAGGAAACTAAACATCGCATTTATTTTTAATTTCTGAATATTATATATCTTTTAAAAATTATTGAAAAATTTATTAGTTTTACCATCAAACAATATTTACTGGATGAAGTCATTTTATTCAAATTTGTATAACTACGAAAAAGTTTCAAATATGCACCATTTACAAGTAGTTCGGTGGCTTAGTTGGTAAAGCGCTCATTTAGCGTATAAGAGTCCTGGCTTTGAATCCCTGCCGATCACGTCGATTTTTTTTTCATAGTTCCACCGATAATTTATTCATTTTTACCACGTGTAATGAGTTAATTAATTTAACCATTTACAATTTCATCATTTTTACTACAATTTTCAGCAAATGATTTCAAAGTAGAAAGTTGGTAATAACCTTTATCTAGATGCCTGTGAGGAGAAAATCTAAAAGAATTCGTTGTTTATCTTTACATTAACGAAAATTAACCAAAAACAACAGTGATGCTTACTTTGACTATGCGAACATGAATTTTATAGATTGCATGTCTATCACTTTCCTGACAATGTAATTAAAGATCTCGAAAATTTAAGTACGAAACTCATTTTTTTCCACAATTTATCACTGGTGGGTCGCGAGAAATTCTCTTGATGACTAGGTGGGTCGCGTACCCGAAAAGTTTGGGAACCTATGGTGTAGAGAATTCTCCACCGTATCGCCAAGTACACCAGACAGACTAACAGGCTAACAGATTCATTTCCCCTAGTTTCTTTTCACTGATTCTTGAAAGCGCGAACACGAACCAATAGCCAGCCGCCGTAAAGCTCATTGGGAATTTTTTCCTTTGAGAAGATATTGTTTGCTGAATCCAAAATGATAGATACATCTAAATCATCTCCCGAATCAGATCTGTTTCCCGCAGATCCAGGAAATAATCGATTTACGATTTGGCATTACTTATAAATCAGCCCTGTCGTCCTGCTTAGTCGCGCTTAGTCGACGACTAAGAAGCTTTTCTCAGATTTTTTTTTAAATTTTTCACCCGAAGTCATAGAAAAAAATGTGCAAAATCAACAACAATCTAACGCCCCATAAGATATCAATCGAAATTTCCAACCTGTACCTACCAACGCTCTGTTACCCTATTTCTTTCAGAACTTCATATAGAACATATTACCGCCCTGTAAAAATTTCATAGAAATTTTTGAGCTGTATCAACGCCCTAGAGTAATTTCACATTATTCCACGAAGATCAAAATTGAAAACTACAAGCTGTATCAACGCCCTGGAGTAATTTTACTTTGTCCCATATAGATCCGTAGCATCCTAACACCCTGTATGACATCAATTAAAAATTCAAGCTTTATCAACGCCGAAGAGTAACTTGAGCTCCCTTATGCAGACCAAGTGCATCCTTACGCCCATCTTTACGCCCCACATCACTTGAATATTCCTAGCATTATCAACGCCCTGGAGTAACTTGGACTCGTGCCATGTAAATCAGCTGCATATTAACGCCCTGTGGGACAAATGTCAAGATGTACAAACGCCCTTGACTGATTTGACCTTGTCTCACGTAGATCAGGTGTACCTCAATGACCTGCATCGATTGAAAGCTACAATCTATTGACGCCCTACTTGTCTCATATAGATCAGCAACATCTTAACGTACAGGGCTGTAGGACATTATTAAAAAAATTCATGCTGTTTAAATGCCCGAGACTAATTTAACCTCATTCCATGTAAATCAAGTGCATCTTGACGCCCTGTGTGACCTCAATAGAAACTCCGTGCACTATCAACACCCTGGAGTAATTTGACCTAATCCTATGTCGATCAAATACATCGCATCGCCCTATAGGACATCAATTGAAAATTCAAGCTTTATCAATCTCTTGGAGTAATGTGACCTCATTTTACGTAAACCAAGTGCATCTTTACGCCCTGTAGGACACCAATTGAATATTCAACGCCCTGGAGTGAATTGACCTTGTTACATGTAAATAACGTTACATTTTAACGCCCTGTGGGACAAATGTTAAGATATATGAACGCCCTTCATTTATTTGACCTTGTCTTACGAAGATCAGGTGCACCTCAATGCCCTGTATCGATTGAAAATTCCAATCTGCATTGACGCCCTGGAGTAATTCGACCTTGTCTCACGTAGAACTTAGATAAGGTGCACATTAACGCCCTGTAGGACATCAATTGAAAACTCCATGCAGTATCAACGTCCTGCAGTAATTTGGACTCGTGTCATGTAATCAATTCAATTGTCCAATGACCTTGTCTTACGTGAATCAGGTGCAACCTTATGCCCTGTATCCATTGAAAATTCCAAGCTGTATCAATGCCCTGGAGTAATTTGAGCTTATTTTATGTAGATCAGGTACATCGCAACGCCCTGTAGGACATCAATTAAAAATTCCAAGCTTATGCAACGCCTTATTTCACTTAGTTCAGAAACATCTTAACACTTTGTATAACATCAATCGACCAAGCTATATCAATGGTCTGAAGTAATTCTGTTTTATTCCATATAGATCTTTGCAAGATCTGGAGGATATTTACGCCCTGTTTAAAATCAATAGAAATTTCTTAGTAGTATCAACGCCCTGGAGTAATTTGACTTTATCCTTTGAAGATCAGGTGCATCTCAACGCTCTGATTGATGTCATCGAAATTTTCAAAATATATCAACGCTCTGGATTAATTTGTTCCTTTCTCACGTATACAGTACTGGACAGAATAAATTGGCCGTTTTTCCATACAAAATGGTCAAGTTCGGAGATCTGAATCTCAGCTTTTAGTGGTCAGATTGATCTGAAATTTTCACCACAGCCTAGATATAACATAGATTTTACTCAATTAAAATTTCACTGCATTTGAAACACAATCTTTTAAATTATTAAAAATCTCTCAATTTGCAAAAAATTGCAAAATTTAATTTTGAAAATATTTTGAAAACAATCAGTTTTACCGAAAAATGATGTTCTACAAACTTGTGTGTCTAATCAAATTGTACATTTTTTCAGAAGGACATATTGCTCTAAATATTTTCGTTTAAAAATTATTTTTCTCGAAATTTGAGATTTGCGATAACTTAAAAGTACGTTAATGAAAAACTATGAATTTCTAGCCTAGCAAATTTGAGGTTACTTTCAAGCTGCAGTGAAAATTTCAGGTCAATCGGACAACTAGAAACCGAGATATAAGATTCCAAACTTGATCATTTTGTATGGAAAAACGGCCAATGCGTACTTTATTCTGTCCGGTACTGTATCTTAAAGTCCTATATACCATCAATTGGAAATTCTAGCCTGTTCAACGTCCTGGAATATTTCAAGCTTGTTCTATGTAGTTCAGGTGCATCTTAACGCCCTTTAGAATATCAATTGAATATTCCAAATTGTATTACCGCCGTGGAGTAATTTGACCTTATTCTATGTAGATCAGTAGCGCAACCAAGATTTGGTTCTAGGGGGGGTTTTGCAAATTTCAAAATACTTTTTGAGAAGATATTTTTTGATGAAAAAATTGAGTTGAAGAATTTAAGTATGTTTTAGTTTTTGCATAATAAAATGAATTAAAAAATATAACGATAAATTAGCGTGATGCTGCTCAGCTGCTCTCCCGCTGTGTAGTTCATTAAAAATGTTTTCGTGTTTTACAACAATGAGAATGAATTCGAGAATAATCTTTAAGAACAGAAATTTGCAATAAAAATCATTGAAAACTAATTGTCAGATCTTACAGAATTGGCAATCTATAAAATCGAGTCCATAGATCAAACATGAGGGCTACTTTCATTGTGAAGATTTTATGTCCAAATATGTGATAACACCTTAAAGTTCTCTAAACGACAATTAAACTTTATTTTGGATGACTTTGTAGTCCGGTTCGTTTACTATTATAGTGGGATGACGGGGTTGGTGGTTTAATGTCAACCGCTTCTGCTTCATAAGCAGAAGGTCATGGGTTCAATCCCAGGATCGTCCCTTTCATCATATTATACCATAAAAATTATACCAGCCCTTACACCTTCCCGCATGAACTAGCGTAGACGTAGTGGTATATACGGTCTACTGTGGGAGCCAGTTTAATGCCACATCAATTTCTTCGCCTTCCCCTCATTGATCTACATTCTGACGTGGCAGGCGCCATTATAGCGATAAATAGAAAATTACCAGCACTTATACACCGAGTGGCTAGTGTGGTGCTTCCTTCAAAGGACAAATAGCCCACTGGAAGCATTAACGTGTAGTGTCTTTTTTACTGTTCTGTAGTTGTATGTGTTGAATTTCAAAAATATACTTGGCAACCCTTTAAATTTTTCAGCTCTGGGGGGGGGGTGGTTTGACCCCCAAAACCCCCCCTTGGTTGCGCCACTGATGTAGATCAGGTAGATTTCAATGCTCTGTAGGACATTACTTGAAAATTCCAAGCTCTATCAACATCTTCAGTAATTTAACTTACATCCACATTAAAGAATTGAATCGTAACGCCATGTAAAAATCAATCAAATTTTTCATTCTGTATGGGCGTTGAAGTGATAATACTTTGTTTCACGTAGATCAGTTGCATCTTAACGCCCTGTAAAAAAAAAAACAATTAAGTTTTGTTTGCTCTATGACTTTAACTAACGTATATCAAGTGGAGAGTATTATTATTTATTATATTGGTGAGTTCTTTCCGCTTTATAACGTTGTTAATAATATCTATATTTTGTCTCATATTATATTTCCATACTATTTGTCAAACGATTTTGCTACTTTTCCTCGAATGTCGCTTCTGCGAATGACAGTTCCCCGAATAATCCTTTTCCTCGAATCCCATTTTTCCGAATGACCTGTCACTTCGAGAAGTGATGCAGTTCATGAAGGTGCAAGAATAGTTCTCAGTGACAGAGTGCTACCAGATGACTGGTCCGTTCACTACTCTGAAATGTAGGAAGTTGTGAAACGGGATATTCGGAGAACAGACATTCAAGGGACCAACGTTCGAGGAAACTTTGGGGAATCAATATGTAGGGCAAAGTAGCACAATCCCTTAATTAAATGGGCTGTATGCGCTTTATCTCAAATATTCGGTATTATTAAAGAAATTGTTGGTTAAATTATCTTGAGAGATCCTTCGATAACAGTACGTGATTATTAAGAGGCCCAAGACCACTCTCGAAATATGTTAATGTTTAAAGCTGAACAAATTTTCAACTTATATGTTCTTAAGGCAGTCAGTTCATAGTATTATACAAATATTGTAAGTTTGTTTTACGTTAGGTGTACGAATATGGGATTGGGTCAATTTTAGACACAAATTCAATACTTTTCCATTATTCCAAAGATTTAAGCAAATGAATACAGTTTATAAATGCCGAACAATAGATGACACCTATGACATTCGTTATTGATAAAGTATATAGAAGTCCATGGATCATTTCATAGTTTTATACCAACTTGATATGGAAACAGTGCCTCGTACGAAAATGAAATTGAGTCACTGTAAGCATCAAAAAGCTTATAAAAAACTGAGTTCGAGCAGCTGAATATACTGTCCAATAATATTAACCGAATGAACGAATTTCTGATTAAATCCAAACATCATATTTTGTACAAGGCCATTTCGTTCTTAGTCAATTTACCAAACAAAAAGAAATACAAGAAAATCAAGTAATAAAAAAATATCATACTATTCAGTTGTATTGTCAAAAATATGCTTTTGACTGTTGCATCAATTTGCTTAAATTTTTCACAATTTTGTTTAAAAAGCGAAATGCAATAACAATAGGGGCCTTCCTTAGCCGAGTGGTTAGAGTCCGCGGCTACCAAGCAAAGCCATGCTGAAGGTGTCTGGGTTCAATTCCCGGTCGATCCAGGATTTTTTCATAATGGAAATTTCCTTGATTTCCCTGGGCATAGAGTATCATCGTACCTGCCACACGATATACGAATGCAAAAATGCCAACTTTGGCAAAGAAAGCTCTCAGTTAATAACTGTGGAAGTGCTCATAAGAACACTACGATGAGTAGCTGGCTCTGTCCCAGTGGGGACGTTAATGCCAAGAAGAAGAAGCAATAACAATATATTGTTTTAAAATCAAAATGCCGAACATAAGAAAAAATTAATTTCGAGGCGGACACAAAAACGTTTTCAAATAAACGGTTCGATGATGTTTTAAATTTGCACTCGATGATCCGTTTTACATTGAGTGATAGGTTCTAAAAGACTGAGTTTATTTCATGGATTGAGATTAATTTTAAAGTAAACATCGTAATAGTCTTAGTTGTTAGACTCTAATAAATAGTCACAGGTATTGTTATGGTAGTTTCAATTGGTACAAGGAGTAAAAAAATTCCACTTTTTACATTAGCAAATTTATCAACTGAATCATTTTAAGCCCATGTACTTCATATCTTCGTTCCATATTTTAATAGAAATGGAATGCAAACTAAATACGTGCAAAAGCATATTAGTTTTCGTTTGTTAGGAATGTATATTGATGTATTTGTGATATTTGTAATTTTTATATATTAAATGTTGCTAAGGGTTTTTGGATTTCCGTTTATGATCCGTCATAGTTGATCCCTATATACTAAAATATGTGTGATATTTCTTATGAGAAAACATCATAACGCCTGGAAACAGAAGCGCCCTCTGGGCTATAGTAACGCCCCCTCAAAAAGGGACGACTAAGAAGCTCAAATTTTACGACGACAGGGCTGCTTATAAAGTAAGAACTTTCAGCAACTAGATCTTCGTCGTTGTGTAAAGGTTGACCCAAGTACTCCACGTTGAGGAACGAACTTATCTCATTAGTATAGATTCTGCATTGGACACTGTAGCATTCTTCCGGTGGCGTTTTTGGAAATGTTTGGATTGCATTTCTGAACCGAATGAATTTGGTTTACTGGTGGATAAGTCAATTAGAGCTTATCCATAGTTTTCATAACACTGAAGAGGGTAGATGCAGGTCCTTGGGATATTTTAATTTTTTTTTTTATATAATTATACAAAAAGCATTACATGGAGGTGTTTGGCGTTATTAAAATTGTTTATTAAACCTTATACTAACCGTTCGCACCATATCAAAACAAAACCGAAAAAATAAAGTATCGAAGCATGCTGTTAAACTGATGCACACCTCACAGCAAATAATCACTGTGCAAAAATTGTCTGCACAGTAATCTAATAAGGTGCAAAATGCTCAATGATGAATAAGTGCAAAATTATTTCCAAGAATTGCGAAAATTTTATGTAAGCATCACCAAAAATGCTTCGGAACGGCAAGAATATGGTATTTCAACAGAGCACTAAGGGGTCATGCACAAATTATGTCACGCTCCGAGGGGGAGGAGGAGGTCCAGCCAAGCTTGATAAGCTTTACAGAATTTTCGGAGGTCTCATACTAAAAGTGTGACGAGGGGGAATGAGGGGGTTGAAAAAGCTGAAATTTAGCGTGATATAATTTGTGTATCAGACCTAAGCAAGAACGTCATTTTCATGTCAAACTGAAGGTGGTCCGTCTTAACCCGTTTTTCCCTACAGCGGGTGCTCTTACCCCGAATTTCCTCACACTTATAATTACGATGAGCACCTAGTTGCAAACAACATTTTTTTATAATATAATTCAAATATATAATTCAAAAGAGTTGCGTAATGAAAAAACGTTGCGTAAAAGCCATTACGTTACTGATTTCAGTTGCGTTATGACTATGATGATACTTCATAATTCAATGCAGAAAAGTAAGCTGTTTCATGACAGACTGGCATGATAAAAACAGCCTATTACGATAAGAAATTGGAAAAACTAAGTTACATCGCAATAGTTACATCGCTGTTTTTCATCACGCCAGTCTGTCATTTAACAGATTTTTTTCCTGCACTGAATTATAAGAATATTGTAAGAATCATTATCGCAACTGATTTCAGTTATGCAATGAACATTACGCAACGCTTTCTTAACGAAACTGTTTTGAGTTGTATAATGAATCGTTACGCAACAATTTTCAGAAATTTCAAACTAATGGTGAACGCATTCCAAGTAACAATGGATCAATGCATGCGTTCACTCGTTGACGTTTGAGAGGTGCCGTTTTTTTTACGTGTCCATGGGAACGAGTGAATTCGGCACCGCTCAAACGTCAAATTAGTGAACTCGTGCATTGGTCCAAACAGATTTTAATTGGTTTTGTACATCTTTCATGATAGTTTTATTGAAGATTTGCACATTCCTCTATGTTTTATAGCAAATTTCATTTAGTACAAATGATCTTGGACTCTTCTCCTAAAGATCGGTTTGTCTCCATCAAAACCACCTTAAACCTACGAGCTCTCAAGTGAAACTTGTATAACAAGTCTGAGTTCAGAAGAATTCATTATGGATTCATGACGGAGTTGAGTAAAACCACAGCCATCATTGTGATAATCGGTGTTTTCAGATGGAAACCATGATGGGAGAATCCATGTAAGCTGCAATGTTTAACATTTGGGTTCCCGTAATTGATGAAATTGTTTTTCTGAAAATGAAATTTTATCGAGGCGCATGGCGCGTTTCGGGTGCTTTATGCATGATATTCACGATGTGATAAGCGTTACAATCAAAAACATAAGTAGATATATTAAAAACGGAAAGTTATCATCAAAGATGTTGCATTTTGTTATATTTATGATATGCAATATTATGAAACAGTTTTATCAATTTGTTTGGCTTACGAATTGTGCCAACAAGATAATAATATTGTAAGTTTGACTTGTTTTGAGACTTACTTGTGGATGGTTTATGGAAGTGTTGAGGACTGACATATGTGCATAATTATAAGTTTTAAGAGAAACTTTAAATTTGCTCTCCAACACTGTCTCTAGTATGGGCCTCCCTAGATTTATGAGATGTTTATAATGGGGTTGGCGTAGGTTTTAATATTTACTGGTTTTATATAATTGGTGATACAGAACATTTCAGGAATAGCATAAAATTAATTTTGCTACTTGGGATCTTGCTATGATTTCTGATACCCCTGAGTGGCCTTTACGAAATAGCAAAAAATGTTGTTCGCAACGCGTTACAGAACTCAATCTCTACAGCACTCGTCGTAATTATACAACTTCAGAAGGCCGGCTCCAAAGGCACATTCCCCACCAGTTTGGAGATTTGTGCCATAAAGCCTCGTTAACTCGTGTTGCAAAAATCATAGTTCTGAAACTTGTTGCGTAATAGTAGTTTACACAACAAGTTGCAGAATGATGATTTTTACAGCGAGAATGCTGTAGAAATCGAGTACAACAACATCATTTTATTGCAATTTCGATAAAGACCATATGGAGTGAAATCATATCGGTATGCATGCACTGTTATAAGGTTATCTACGAAGACTTTTCGTGTGCATGCAACCGAAATGAAAGGGTAAACAAAACATATACATGTTGGAAAATTTTTCAAACTTTCACGAAAATATCGAGATAGAGAAGAAAACTTGCATGGGTAACTGAAACAGATAGCATCGAGTTAGAGAACATCGAGTTGGAAAGGTATCGACTTACAGATGGATCAAAGTGTGCTAAGTTGCTTAACAGTTTCCTTTGTATAGTCGTAAGGTCACTTCGATCACGAAACGTCGAAAGCTCATTATAAACAAAAAAAAACAGTTGATCTCAGCTGTCTCATGGATTGCCTTATTTTTCCATTTCTGAAAAATGTTTTGTAATAACTCATTGAGCAAATCAAAACAGTTGCGTAATGAAAAGGCGTTGCGTAATAATCATTACGCAACTGATTTCAGTTACGTAATGACTGTTACAATACTGCATAATTCTGTGCAGGAAAGTAGTCCATATCATGACAGATTAACGTGATAAAGAAAACAGCCTATTTCGATGAGAAATTGCAAAAAACTACTATTTCGATATTTTGTCACAGCCCTTACTCAAATTTTGTCAGATAGGAACAACCCCAGTGTAAAAAAGTTAACCCTTGTGGTGACAGCGTCGACTGAGTGAACGATTAAAAGTTTTGAGGTTCAAAATTGAAATTACCTTTTTAATTAAAGTTTAAATATGATATAGCCGTTATTTTAGCGGTTACACTGTCAAAATACTTGCAAAAACTCGCTCTTAGGTGAATTAATAACAAAAAGATTTTATCAAAAATTTCAGAATCCGTTGAAACGTTAGTTTGAGCGATTGTTTGAGAAAATGTAAAAGGGATAACAATATCCCGGGGTTAAAATCAATATTTTTATTTATATGTTTTTCAACTTTCACTGCAATAAGGCGACTCAGACCTACCAGCAAGAAGAAGTTGAACTTTCACCTATGAAAAAGTATGCTAAAGATTTATGCATTAGAGTAAGGTGGGGCAAAAGTTCGACCTTAGTGGTATAATCAAAGTTTCCAGGAAAACAATAGCAGTTAAAACAAAACAAATACCATACAGTGAACCTTCAACATATTGGCTATAATTTTGCTGAACAAACTTGTGTCAAAATATTTACCCATTTTTAGTTATAACAGTTTCAAAATTGATAGTCTTATTCGAACTTTTGCCCCACCGGCTAGAGTTCGAATCTAGTGTGGGGCAAAAGTTCGCTGGCTAAACACAAAATATCGATCATTTTATGACAGGCATACTTTACACCAGCCGTAAACTTAAGTTTGACGAAAAATACACACTCAATTTTCATCGAAAAATTGCCCAAAACCGGGTTAATTGTATTATAGGGCAAACGCTCCCTTAGTGGAGGTAGCTCCAATAGTGGAGGCAGTGTGTTTTAGCATGTTTCGCACTAATCAATGATTATGTGATATTTTTCTATGATGTAAGATGTGAAAATGATGCGAGTAATCGAATAATATCCATGATTTTTAACCGAAAAACAATTTAAAACAATTATTTTGCTTAATTTTTTTGCTCCTTTGCACCTATAGTGGTGCATCAGTACCCATAGTGGAGGGTCCCATAAGAAATCAATGGTTTGCGCCACTAAAGGAACCATTCTTAAAACATACCTCCACTAAAGGAACAGTGTTCCTATCATTGGTGCAAGGCTTTTTGCAGTGAAATTTTAAATGAATCGTGATTTTTATACATTTGAGTGATAGGAGGATTTGAGATCTATCGATTGATACATTAAAATCATATATTTCATGGTTTTATCACCATGTTTTAGCAGTTTTCCCTTAGGTGCACCACTAATGGTACACTTGCCCTACTCAAAAATAGCAGTTTTTCACAAAACTAAGTGGAAATGTAAAATTTTGGTGACAGTTTTCACACGATCAGACAAATATTACTAAATTTGAAGAAAATATGTGGATTTAAGGCAATTTACAAATTTTTCCGTGATTTTATGCATGGGTCGAACTTTTGCCCCGCTGATTCGAACTTTTGCCCCACTATGGGCCAAAAATTGTTTTCAAGCATTTATGCAAAATCTAATACACTTCAAAGCAACCTTATGATAGGCCTAGAAAAGCCCTTACATAAAATATTGAAAAAGATTTTATCTTCAATTGGTTCCATGCAACGAAAGTTTGACCAAAAATTACAATATTCACGTCGAAAAACAACAAATAGCCATAACTTTTACAAATCTCAATCGATTTTTATGATATTTGGAGTAAAAGTCTCTTACTTGAATAGCACTCGAACCACAATGACATTAATAAGATTTGTTTTGAATTGAGCTAGAAATCTTAAAAAGAAACTCTTACCCCACTCGAACTTTTGCCCCACTTTACTCTATCGAACACATATTCAGTGTTACAGCGGTTTAAGATAGCCATGAAAACCAACCTTCACTCTGATGTTTATCTCGTTAACGAATAGGGGCCCAGATAGCCGTAGTGGTAAACGCGCAGCTATTCAGCATGACCAAGCTGAGGGTCGTGGGTTCGAATCCCACCGGTCGAGGATCTTTTCGGGTTGGATATTTTCTCGACTTCCCAGGGCTAGAGTATCTTCGTACCTGCCACACGATATACGCATGCAAAAATGGTCATTGGCATAGTAAGCTCTCAGTTAATAACTGTGGAAGTGCTCATAAGAACACTAAGCTGAGAAGCAGGCTCTGTCCCAGTGGGGACGTAACGCCAGAAAGAAAAAGAAGAAGTTAACGAATATCCAGGTATGTAGGATGGACTGTACTTATTTGTCATGATTTTGATGAGATGTACAGAAAGCTGTTGGCATTTGGGAAAGGAGATTATTTAAGTCAGAATCATATCATATTCAAGTGATTCAGGGCTTATTAGATCTGATTCACTTAATTTTAAAGTGAATTAGGTATGATTAAGTTCATAAGCGAGGTCTGACTAACATAATCTTTATTTTTTTCAAGTCCGAACCACTTCATATTCAAGCGATTCATGTTTGATTCACTTCAAACCCTATGGGTAATGTCTGATTCAATTTATATTCATGTGTTACATATTTAATTCACTTCATATTCTTGTGATTCAGATTTAATTCACTACATACCCAAGTGATTCACGTCAGATTCACTTCATTTTTAAGTGATTCATGATAGATTCGCTCCATATTCAGGTGATTCTTGAGTGAACTTCATGTTTAACAGTTTCAGGTTTGATTCGCTTAATATTCATGTCATTTCAAATGATTCATATCAGATTCACTTCACATTTAAGTGTTTCAGGTTTGATTCACTTCATGATTAAGTGATTCAGGTCCTGATCACTTCATATTCAAGTGAGTCATGATTGATTCATTTCATATTCCAGCGATTCATGTTTGATTCGCGCCATATCTAAGCAATCCAGGTCTGATTCACTCTTTATTCAAGCGTTTCAGGTCTAAATTACTTTATGTTCAAGTGATTCAGATTTAAATTACTCAAAATTCACTTGATTAAGGTATGAATTATTTCAAGTTGTGTTCTCTTTATAATCGAGACAGATTCGTTTTATACTCAACTATTTCAAATCTGTTGTATTAAATATATGCATCAGGTCTGATTCACTTATTATTTAAAAAAAAAATAAGTTGAATTACTTCATGTTCGCGTAATTCAGATCTTATTTACTTCGAATTTAAGTTATTCAGGTCTGATTCTCTTCGAATTTAAATTATTCATTTTTGTTTCATTACATTTTCTAGTGATCCATGTCTGATTCCCTTTATGTCCAAATAGTTAACCCTTAAAGGTCCGAGACGAACCCTAAATTCTTAACTGGCCACAATTCGAAGACCAGCCGATCAATTAATTTGAAATAAATTTCAAAGTTAATGTGAAAAGTGGATGTTAAATCCTTGGATAAGACATCTCGTCTTTCATAGGTACACGCTCAAAAAGCGTTCTGGAAAACGTGAACTGTCAAAACTACCATGAACGTTCTCGTATACATGATCTAGTTCATGGTGTATTTTTGCTTGTTGACGAGTTCACGCCTGCTATTCACAGATACGAGAACGGATTTTTTTCTGTGTAATGAAAAAATCGTGGACACGAGGGGTCCAAAAGCTAGAAGGTTGGTGTCTTCGGCAAAGCTGTTCAGCAAATCAAGGGCTATTAATTTTTTCGCTAGGTGATGCTAGTAAATTAATATATTTAGTATTCTTTACCTCAAAATCCTTTTTAGCTCACAGGAATGAAACGGCTGTCATCCACGAACAACTGTCGCATAACTTATGATATCGCCCTAAAATTCATTGGTAACCGAGTGTGTAGCTTGTTGTTACTGAGCAAACTGATGGATTTACACGTTATTTAACAATGCTACGATGCAGAGAAGCACCTACTCTATCTCCCAGTAGTGATAGTTTTTTATGTTGGTCCATTTATTTGCTTAAAACAAATAGCTACACACTCGGTTACCAATGACTTTTAGGGCGAGACCACATGTTATGCGAGTAGTGAAGTTAAGCCAAAATTTGGTGCTGTAGAAGGTGCTGATTTGACAGCTCGCGCAAAATGTTAAATTATGCATTAACGATTTAAGCCAACTACTGCTAGTCTGTGGTTGGAGTCTTCGGAAAGATAGTCAGCTATCTTCGGCCAAACCGTTCAATAGAGTAAGTACTTGCTATCTTGTGGTGAAAAATCTGATAAAAAAGACATGCACTAGGTGGTGCTAGTAACAAATTGTCTTCAATCTTCTGTATTTCAAGATGCATATCAGCTACTGAAGGACTATCTGGCCATGGAAATTCTGATTTAGAATTCAATCACTAGATAACGCTAGTAACAAATTTTCATCAATCTCCAGTATTGCGATATACTAAAAAATAAAGCTTCATGTTTAACGGTGGAACCTAAATGAGGAGTAATCCTAAAGATGGCGCTACAGTCATCTTTTCATAATTTTAATTTCAGAATCTTGTCATTGAATTATTAAACCATATTAAAGCATAGTTTTAATGGCTTTCCTTATAGTCTCGTGAAGCACAGTTGCATAGATTTCATATTCGTCAATATTTTTCACCTACAGATAATCCTTAATCTGCTAAATATCTTTGCCGACATAAATCTTCTAGCAGATGAGGAAGGGGTGGAAAAGATTGAAGATTTCTTTTTACTAGCGCAACGTAGCGGATTAACTTCCAATTCACCGCTAGATAGCCTTTGATATGCTGAACAGCTCTGCTGAAGACACCAACCTTTTAGTTGATAAGGATCTTAAGATACAGACAATTAAAAACAAAAATGTTGCTAGCGCCACCAAGCGGATAAACTCTCATTCAGACTCTTCACCGCCATATAGCCCTAATTCTGCTGAGCAGCTTTGTGGAAGATACCAACCTTCTAACTAATAAGCATCTTGAGATACAGACAAATGAAGAAAAAATGTTACTAATCCCACCTAGCAGATGAATGCTCAATTAGATTGTTCACCTCCTTAAATCCGCTGAATATCTTTGCTGACGAAATCAACCTTAGAAATCTTGAGGTTGTAAAGATTGAAGATTTCTTTTTACTAACGCCACCTATCGGATGAATTCGCAGTCAGACTCTTTACCGCCAGATAGCTCTTGATCTGCTGAACAGCTTTACCGAAGACACCATCCTTCTAGCTGTTAAGGATCTTGAGATACAGATGGTTGAATGACTCGCCAGATAGCCCTTGATTCGCTGAACAACTTTGCCGAAGACACCAACCTTCTAGATCATTTGGATGTTGAGATATCCATTTGAGTCCAATTTTGGACGTCTCGTGTCCACGCTTTGTCCATTATCTAGATAAGAGGGAGGGGCCAGGGGGTATGTCCCACCCAAGGATTGTAAGACCAACTAATCAACTATTGATCTAATGGTCTCCGAATTGTGGCCATTTAAAAATTCTAGGTTCGTCTCAGGCTTTTCTAGTGATTCAGGTCTGATTCACTTCATATTCGAATAATTTAGCACTTATTCTATTCCTTTTAAGTGATTCAGGATTGGTCGACTAAAATTTCAACGATTCATGCCTGAATCACATTCATACTTGAGTGTTTCAGTTCTGATTCTCTTCATATTCCAGTGATTCAGTTCTGATTTACTTCATTTTCTAGTGATGCAGGCTTAAATCATTGCACATTGGTCCACGGAACGAAATTAAGTGGAATAAATTAATAACTTGAAAATATAAGAGATAGAGTTTTGGTGTCTTCTGAACATTTGTTTGTCTGGTTATGGCGCGTTATATGCAAAAGTGTCCTAAGCGCCAAATTTCATAGCTTTCGAAATTCGCTCTCAAACTTTTTTATTTCAAAAGATAGCGCAACAAAATGTTCTACAATATTGAAGATTATAGAAAATATGAAACTTCGTAGAACATCATTTTTTTCTATATCTGATAGTTTTAGATATATAGGTCACTTTAGAACTTTTTGGTCAAAAATCAGTTTTTTCTCAATGGACCAGTGCATGGGTTCACTAATTTGACGTTTGAGCGGTGCCAAATTCACTCGTTGCCATGGCCACATAAATAACACGGCACCGCTCAAACGTCAAATAATGAACTCGTGCACTGGTCCATACTAACGAAAATATCAATTTTTCAAGCCTACTATGTTCTGAAGAGTTTTAGATATGAGCAAAATACACATTTTTTTATTAATGTGAGTTTTAAAATTTTTATTTCACTTTTTAATCATATAAGCTCAAAAATATTCAAAATCTATCATTATTTGCTTGTATCAGTCATATTAGAAAGTTAATATTAAAATGATAATAAATCTTCGAGCTGTTTAGTTAAATAGATAAAAAAAAAACCGAATTTAGTAGTATTCCATTTAATTAGACTAGTCGAGTCTAGTACACGCCAGTGAAGACGGCAGTTGAGGTCGAAATACGCATATCTGTCAAAGGATACAAACTCTAGTGGAATTAAATGCTACTTATTAAAAGCCAAACTTCGTATTTTCAAGTGCACAAGACAGGAGAATCTGACAACAGTTCGCGTTGAAAATCAATCAAATTACTTCCTTGCTAGTGGTGACCAGTAATGGGATAAGTTTTCAACGTGGAGTGCTGTTTGGCTCTCATGTCTTGTGCTCTTGAAAATTTGAGGTGTGACTTCGTTCTATAATCACCTTAAATGAGGGATTAGTAAAGGTTATATATAAACTTGAAAAAGTATCAAAAATAAGTAGTTTTTAATATGTTTGAGATTTTGATCAATGTTTTTTTTTCCTATGTTATATTCATACGGAGGCCGAGTGCATATAATTGACATAGTTAAGTATTGTCTAGTTCAAAAAACACTTAAGGTACCGTGGGGCAAGTGGGTAATGGAATTCGCATAGTTGAGATTCTAGAGAATTTAAATTGAAACAGATGAGGCCGTGTATATTTTTTAGCTTGACTCCCACCAAATATAAGCAGCATGCTAAAATTGATTTTTATGAAAAATTGAAAAAAAAAATACAGAAAAAGTTTTTGAAAAATGTCTCCTTACTTTTGGGGCAAGTGAAAAGTTTACCGTTTTGAACAATAAATTCAAAAACAAACAGTTATATCCACGATATCCATAAGCTTTAACATTTGTTAAGGCTTCCCAATGAACAATAACATAAGTAATATGTAAACAAAGAAAATGTTATTCTTTTCACTTGAATTTTCTTCTGTTCAGTTATGTTAGTTGAAATGATTCGACAACATTATAACTGCAACATTTCCAATGTTAGTTTTTACATTATAGGAAGCAACTGCATTCCTGCTCTGTATAATTCCCACCGCTCGTTATTTGTTTTTGAGAAAGTCGGATATGACGTCGAATAACTCTTCGGGAGAAATCAAACGGAATCTTTCAATAACGTATTTAGAATCTTTTTTATGTGGATAGACCTATATCCCATTTTTATGTTATGAACTAGCTTTACATAGACATTCCACGAGATTTCCGTGTGTTCTCTAATATTGTAACTTTTCGGTCAACGTCTTCCTTTTAATTGGCTGCCCGAAGTAGACATATTAATATTGTAATGTTTGACAACATCTTTTAGAGAAGTTCCATGATTTCTAATAGCTTTTAACGCTTGAGTATAGTGTTTCTTGAATTATCAGCACGTTATGTTTTTCTATGATAATTGCGAACCATGTTTACTTATGGCTACTTGAACACAAATTCAATCTCTAATGATAAACTTTTCACTTGCCCCACCTGAGAAGAAAATTGACGGTGTTTAAATTTAGTTATTTTTAGGTCTACGTCGAATTAATTCTAAAACTTTTTTTATTGCAGTTTGAAACTGTCACAGTGGACAACTAAGAAGTGGTACAGGAAATTATTTTCAGCAACTTTTTTTCACTGAAAATATTAAAATAAGATTGTACGCCGCCACCTTGTTACGGAGTAACAGTTGACAGGTTAACAATTTTTCGCTCTATTATGCAATAATGGCTGAAAAATCTCAGAAATATCTTACCTATCGTAATGTTCTCAATGGCCTCAAAGGTTTACGCATGAGTTCAACGCGTTATTTCACATATTCAGTGAAATATATCAATTGTTTTCACTTACCCCATTTACCCACTTGCCCCGCGGTACCTTATAGAAACTTAAAAAAAGGGAATGCAACTGCATTTGCATTGTCCAATCAAGTGAAAGCTTCAGCTTATATTGGCAGGACTTCTTTTAAATTTGTTTAAATTCGTCGAGTTTTCCTTCCATTGACGGTATTTTATAGCATAGAACGAATATTTCTGTAATTATTAACGATATGAATAAAAATACTAATACTAAGCTACTTGTTCATCCCAAGAATGATTCAGAATTTATTTATGCATTAAAAAATGTTCGAATGTAATTGAATAAGAATCTCAAGAAGTTGAAAAATCTGTTTTCTAAGTAAAATTAAGGGATAATTCAAAACACATTTATTAGAGACAATCAAAATGTACTATCACCAAATTTTCTTAAAATGCACTTTGAGATATGCTTATTCAAGTAACGGGAAAAGTTTTTGATTTCACTTGCGCCATTTTGAAATGTTACGCTTGGAAAAGTGGGTGAAAAAACTACAAAAACGCTTATATCTTTTCATATGAAAATTTTAGAGATATGACGTCTTCAGAGAAAATGTGTATTTTGCTCATATCTAAAACTCTTCAGAACATAGTAGGCCTGAAAAATTGATATTTACGTTAGTATTGAGGTAAAACCCGATTTTTGACCATAAAGTCCTAAAGTGACCTATATCTCTAAAACTATCAGATATAGAAAAAAAATGATGTTCTACAAAGTTTTCATATTTTCTATAATCTTTAATATTGTAGAACATTTGGTCGCGCTATCTTTTGAAATAAAAAAGATTGAGAGCGAATTTCGAATGCTATGAAATTTGGCGCTTAGGGCACTTTTGCGTATAACGGGCCTTGACCAGACAAACAAATGTTCAGAAGACACCAAAACCCTATCTCTTATATTTTTCAAGTTATTAATTTATTCCGCTTAATTTCGTTCCGTGGACCAATGTGCATTGGCTATTCAAGACTCGAATTATTATATGCCCACTAGCGCCACCTAGAGGCAAAATTTAGATCCAAATTGTTTACCTTCAAGATGCTCCCGATTTTCTGAACAACTTTGCCGAAGACTCGAAGTTTCTATCTTCTCTGGATCAGGAATATAAATAGCTTGAAATGCTCGTTTTTATATGCTCACTAGCGCCACTTGGCAGCAAAATTCGAATCAAAATGTTTATCTTTCAGATGTCCTTTACCTTCTGAACAACTTAGCTGAAGATCGGTTCTTTGAGGTGATGCTAAATTTTTTGAGGGTGATTCAATATTGAACTGAGTGTTTTAGTGGGTCCGTATTTATGGCAGGTAGTGTATATGCACAACATGTATTCATATTTACGTGTAAAAGAAGCCTCAATCCCTTGAAAATGAAGTGGGGCGTATTATCTCGAGTTACCCTACAAAGTATACGTAAGAAAATCTATCTACAGTTGCATTCTCATCAGAAAATTGGTCACTCCTATGCGTTGGAATTCACCCAACACGTTTTTCCAATACAGTCCACTCTCCCTTATTCGATTTTCGGTATCTCAATATCGAATTAGAGAACCAAAATTTTATTTTCTTGGCTAACTAGATGGTTCCTTGGATCACATTCACACTGGTTTTGTGTTCTATAACTCGATACCTCCTTAACTCGATGGTCCCTTGAATAGGGAGAGTTGACTACAATAATAACTCTTGATTCCAATGAACACCCAATTATTTGTATTATTGTAACGAATTTATATAATAATAAATCTCCAAGCTTTTTAGTGGAATACCTATAAATAAATGAAAAATGAAAATATTCAAGGGTACAAACTATAGTAAAATCAAATAATATAGTACTAAACTCAGTTTTAATGAATTAAATTATGAATTTATCTAAACTTGTCACAAACCTGGCCACTACGAAGCATAAATGAAATATGAAACGCATTTTTCTCGTATGAAATTCAAAATTCAATGATTTCGTTTCAAATTTTAGATTTACGCCACAAAAGGACAAAAAGAGGCCCAAAAATATAACCGTTCTGAGAAAACTCATTATTGGTGATTTTACCGCTTTCGAACCACTGTGCACCGATTACTTCGCCCCAGTAATGTGGTGATGGGGGTTCTCGTCTTGAGTTCATAAATTACCTTAATCACTGTTTTACCCAAGCAGACCCATTTGAGTAACTTTTGCAGTTTCAAAAACGGCTTGCTCATTTCAAGCAGTGAATTCTCGGTCTCTTTCGTCGTGTGGTTATTTTTCAAAATAACCACCCAACTAGAAACAGTCAGTCAGTCAGTGGTCCGAGAACAAGAACATACACTCACAAATACGGTCTGCATGCTGCTTGCTTCCAGAAGAAGGCTGGCGAAAAATGGAATCATAAATGAAACGGACTAATTTGCGGTCGGTCGCGTCGAGTTTTTCTTCCATCGGGATTTTTTGTGCATACCGGATAGATAGCTATACACAATCAGTGAATGTGATACCAGTGTAGTGGAAAGGCTGGAAAATGGTCTAATATATAATCGAGGAAGAGAAGAATTGGTGAAAAGTAGCCAGTAGCAAATTGAGATCATAACGACGAAGCAGAAGCGAAGAGAATCAGTATGCGTGTTAAAACAGTGCGGCAGATCAAGAATCAACGGGTGAATCGGAAGAACCAGAACGAATACGGTTGGTAGAAAAGCAAAGGCATTGAGGGGGAGGCTCGGCTGGAAAATCCATATGTATACACTCATGATGAATAGTTATTGTAGTTTGCAGCAGTGGAATATCAATGGGACTGAATAGATGCTTATCCTGGTGGATATATTAATCAGAGCATTGTTGGATTTTTTCTCTCACATTTCCGATTTCATTTCTACATCTATCTCTGGATATGTTTGCAATTATAATAATCATATTTGTTTTGGAGTTATGGATGTTAACGTTCCATTAGTATGTATTTATATGAGCTTATATCTCTATTTCCTTCCCAAAATTATCCACTCCATTAAGATCGCCCATTAGGGCGGCTCAAAATTTAATAAAGTTTGGTAATTAAAACGTGACCTAAACACAATGTAGGTTTATATAGAAATTACTCTGGAGTAATTTTGAAAAATATTCCAAACACGTTAGAACTAAGAACAAACTTATCAACCCTTAGTGAAAACTCATTCTTCAAACGTTAATGAAGGATGTTACTGAAAAAACAAATCCTTTTTCAGCTTATTTTGTTTGGGATTTGTGGATGTTTGCAGGGCTATAATCCCATATGAAGCTAAACAATAGCAAGCAAACTCATGAACCCTGTCCCATCACTAAGCATCTATGGTATGGTTTGAAAGTTTGAAGAATGATTTTTTACTATGGGATGATAAGTGTGTATTTACATTCCAGTATTTACGTATTTGGAACATTTTTCAAGTTTTCTCCATAGTAATTTCCTTAAAAACCTACATCTTCTTTGGGCCACCTTTAAATCTGAAAGGAAGCAGAAAATTTCATAGAACACCATTTTTATGGTAATTATGGTAATAAAGATATGGGAGATTTGGTTCTCAAACTTTTTTTAAATTTTGAACCTCCACATTCGATAATTAGGATCTAAGGAAGCTCAATTTTCAAACCCGTAATATAAATAAGGCATTACTTCGTTCAATGAATATATTTCAACCGTAACATTTCTTCCTAATAAAAACTATCATATTACGTGAGCACTGGAAAATACCTCATCAACACGTGGAGCGAACAAAACACACATCCATCAACTGATTTGATAAAAAAGCAACTAATCACTTCTCATAACCGGAACGAGCAGTCACAATAGATGCACATTAATCGTTGATTAACCGATTCCTCTGCTGGAATCCCCCGTCCAATTTACCGCGAGCTGTGCACTTTCTTTGATCGTTTCTCAATCACTTGATTCACACAGCCCAATCATCCGAGCAATTTCCGTTCCGTCACTCGCCGCCACTCTCGTCATTCGCTAATAATTTACAGCATCCGACTTGGCGCTACCGCGGTCGTTAGTTAACGATGATGCTCTTCATAAATAAGTTATCGATAAACTTATCACACATCGATTGTGCAGACGCGAAGGCGAATTCATTTTTTTTTTCACCTGTTTTCGCAAGGTATTCTCGTGGCTCAGGTCAATGAAACCGCCTGGCTTGCGTTGCACAGTGGGCAAAAATGGGCCCTAAACCGCAACTTTGAGAAGTCTCTGGTTTGAAACGTTTTTTTTTCTATATTTATTAACGAAATTCTTAGCCCTGGGATAGTTCTATTTTACTGCTTCTGTTAGGACAAATAAGAATGACAACTTTTTGTATGACAACAAAATTGAGAAGAATGTCATTTTCTGTCAGTTTTAATCATATTGGGCAAAAAGAATTGTTCCCAGTGGTGTGGCTAGGGTATTTGGGGCCCGGTGCGTGATTCGATTTGGGGGCCCTCCAAATTAAGGTAAACGCCATCTAAATGAAAGACGCTAATGAAACCGACTGTTCAAATAAACATTGAACGAATAGATTTTGTAGAATTATGACAGGTAGGACTAATGTTGAGATACAGCCATTCCATGAAAAACCGATCTAGTGGGACACCGAATTCCGTGAAAATTTGCTATTATGTTCCTTATCCGAAATAAGGATACACGTGTTTTACGTATTGTCGGCAGCCTAAGCAGTTGAACTTTTAGGAAGGCAATTATACACAACAACAAAGCACAAAAATTAACAGGAGACACCTAAACTACACTTGAGCACACTTAATTTATTAATTATTATGCACAAAACACTATTTTGTTCTCTAAATCGTCTATTTTTCCTCACCAAAGTCACGAGGCACTTGTTCTTTTATCGGCAATGCAGTTACTATTGTCGGCAACAAAATTATTCTCTTCGGCAATCCAAAAAAGTACAAAAACTAGGTTATGTATTGGTAACTTTTCGTATTAGTTGACAATGCCTGAAATTGAACGTCACTCATTATGTTCTACTCGTTGAAAGAGCCAATGCAGAAAAATACAGACTACACTGAGAACAGCATTGCAGTTATAAATAGAATAGCTGAGAGTCATATTGAATACACAACGTCACTAAATTTGTTCTTATTTGTGATCAAACGTCAACATCCCACCGCAAAATCGCTAGTGTTTGGAGGTGATTTTAACCTCCAAATTTCCAAATAACCTTCAAAACATCACCTCCAAGTTAGTTCCAATAACCTCCGTTATATGAAATATGGTGGCGCGTCGATCGTCGCAAGTTTATCGTTAAACAGTCAATTGCATATCAATTATACATGCGGCGATCTGGACTATAGAAATTCATACATTTTGCCTTGTAGTGTGTAAACGTCAAACACGAACAAAAACGATGCGAGCGCTGTGGGTGGCGGATTGGCCACCTACCATATTTTTGAATCGACCGTTAAAAAGGTGATCGATGGGCAATGATCAGAGTGTGACGTCTGTTTGTCTGTGGAGATACTATCAGCATTTTTTATCACTGTTGGATCAAGCATATCTTTATCATCTATCTTTGGGTAAAATATACTATTTGCAAAATTCTATAGCTATCCCTATCAATCCTACCATTGATACAAATACTGAAACCAAAATCTTGCGCATAATGGGAAAAGGCCAATAAAATATAAAATAAAATAAATCAAGGTATGTTCTCATGGATATTTTCGGAACGGGCACGACGAGGGAATGACGGCAATCGATGTCCGACGTCATTTTGAAATCCAAGATGGCGGCCTCCGGTTTGGTAAAATCCTTGAAAATCCATGCAATATGGGTATTTTCGGAACGGGTACGATGAGGGGATGACAAAAATCGATGCTCGACGCCATTTTGAAATCCAAGATGGCGGCATCTGGTCAAGGAAAATTGATGAAAACCCATGCAATATGGGTATTTTTGGAACGGGCACGACGAGGATGTGATGAACATCGATATCCGACGCCATTTTAAAATCCAAGATGGCGGCATCTGGTCAAGGAAAATTGTTGAAAACCCATGCAATAGGGTATTTTCGGAACGGGCGCGACGAGGGGATGACGGAAATTGATATCCGACGCCATTTTGAAATCCAAGATGGCGGCCTCTGGTTTAGTAAAATCATTGAAACCCATTCAATATGAGTATTTTTGGAATAGGCACGATGAGGGGATGACGGAAATCATGAATCATTCATAAATCATGTGTTTGCTCATGTTATATTGAGTTACGTCATAAAGAGGTTACGTTATATCGAGGTATGATTTTACTAATCCGGAGGCCGTTATCTTGGATTTCAAAATGGCGTCTAACATCAATTTTCATCATCCCCTCGTCGCGCCCGTCCCAAAAATACCCATATTGCATGGGTTTTCAACAATTTTCTTTGGCCAGATGCCGCCATCTTTGATTTCAAAATGGCGTCGGATATCGATGTTCATCATTCCCTCGTCGTGCCCGTTCCAAAAATACTCATGTTGCATGGGTTTTCAACAATTTCTTGACCAGATGCCGCCATCTTGGATTTCAAAATGGCGTCGGATATCGATGTTCATCATCCCCTCGTCGTGTCCGTTCCGAAAATACCCATATTACATGGGTTTTCAACAATTTTCCTTGACCAGATGCCGCCATCTTGGATTTCAAAATGGCGTCGAGCATCGATTTTCGTCATCCCCTCATCGTGCCCGTTCCGAAAATACCCATATTGCATGGGTTTCCAACAATTCTTACACTCCTGAAGCCGCCACATTGGATTGCTAAATATGGAATTTAGTTAATTTTCTATACCCATCGTCCAACAATTTTTATTCTATTTTTATCAATTGATAAATATAGAACCTCTATCATTGTTATTTGAGATATGTTGTACTGATAGTATCATCATAAAAATTTTTTGGGATAGGGATACTATCACTCTATCCTCTTTCTCTGATAGGAACCATTCTCTCATTGATACTATCAGGATGGACAAGAAGTGATAGTATCATCTGGCTGAACTGGTAGTATCAGTTGTCTATCAGATAGATGATAGTTTCATCGTCTATCTGATAATTTTGATGCCTGCCCGTGAAATATATTTTTGCAATGAGAATACATATTTTTTTTTAGCCGAACACATCAAGTCAAATTGCGAAATTTGTTCAAAAATAAATGAGGACTTACGCATTTTTGGCCAAATCTCACCCCCAATGACGGTACTTGCACATTTGTTTTCAATGTTCCACGATTTTTTTCTGGTTTATGAATATTGTTCGATCCATTCGGATCAACTTTGCCAGTAAAATTGATTTGCGTTCCTATTATTCTCAGTGTATGAGAAAATCAGAATTGGCCCTTTGCAAATCAATTCACTTATGACTTGACACAAAAACATCATCCTCTGATTGCCTGTAGAACAACAGGAGTGTTGCCAAAATAGTTCAACTATTAGAAGACGTATCTTTTATATGTTCCTCAGTATATTGAATATTATGCCCTACAATCTACTAATAAGAAAGTATTAAAAGGCTCAATTGTTACCAATGCATGCTTTGTTGGCTAATTCAAATAAAATAATTAGTTGTGTTCTATTTTTTCGGTGAATTTAAATCGTGAATAATAAATACACCGCAATTGAATATGGTTTTCTGGCAACCTAGTCCAGCAATAAAAATTGATTGCCGAGGAAATCAAAGTGCATTCATTTTAATTTGTGATTTAAAGTATAAAAATTAAGTATTTTCGAGTGCTTTATATACAAATCAAATGTTCAAGAGTGCATAAGTGATCGGTGCGTAGCTTGTGTGAAAAAAATTGGCATTGGAGCTGAGAATTGGACCTTTTAATGTGGTGAGTTTTTGTAAGCTATTCTTGTGTTGTTTTATTCGGCAGCTCACAAATGACGATAATTTCGTAAGCATTTATTTGATTTAATGATAAAACCCATGTTATATAATATTTTTGTGAAAGATGTGATTTACATGGAAGATTATAGTTCAAGGAATATGTTGAGTACATTGAAGTTAACTCTTGTTCCATAGATAAATTTAAACAAGGACGATAAGTTAGTGTTGCCGAAAATACCCTCAGGGTGCCGAAGCCATCATTTACCCTATAAAATTCCACAAAAATTGTTTTTTTACATGGAAAAAAAATTGTCCGTTTTTCCGTGTTTTGAAGGCTTCGGGACAAAAGGGGCTATTGTGATTCTAGTTTTTTCTTGAAAGTTCAGAAAATTTCACGTTTACTGTCAAATTTTCAGCGATGTTTGTTTTTTAGTTTTTGAGATATAATTTTTTGAAAATAAAAAATCAGTTATTTTTCATCGACATACAGTACGTATTTGCGCATTAGATTTTTTATTAAAAAAAATCATTACTTATGAACAGCACAACCGATTTCCAATCTTCAATATTTTTTCTGAAAAGTTGAAATCTTAAGCTTTCATTCCATAAAAAAGATTGGAAATCGGTTGAGCTGTTTAAAAGTTATGATTTTTTTTAAATAAAAAATCTAATGCGCTGAGACCTATAGCGTGTGCCGATGAAAAATGACTGATTTTTCATTTAAAAAAAAATAGGGGGAGATCACCCAGTGCCGGACAAAGTCGAAACATTGAGAAATCATGGTCCAATCAAGATGGTGTATTAGTAGAAAAGAAAGCTATTGTGTAGACTAATGTTTGCGTAGAATAACACATCCTGAAATATGCATCCCTTTTTAAAAAATTAGAAAAGTTTGAAAATCTTTAAAAAATTGACGTATCTTCTTAATTTTGAGCCTATTTAGTAATTATTTTGAATATGAAAAAATACTTTGGATCCCGCAAGCATGATCGAACACAATCCTAATTTGATAGTATGAATGTATTTTGTACCATAATTGAAGTAAATATGGACAAATTACAATTTTGGTAAAGCACCTTCTGTCCCTCAGTTTCGGACAGCTTGATTTGTTATATGATATCTTTGTGATTATTGCATCAGTGTCTCAAAATACTTTCATTTTTCATGGGTACCGTCGGCCATGGTATCAAACATGCAATAAAATTAAGAACAATGAACATTCATAACAACATCGTAAAATGTGCTACTTTTCATCATATATGAAAGAGGTTTTTGATAGACATCTTGCAAACTAAGAAAAACTCGAAATTATTTTTGTAAATGTTGCAATTGCATTGAATTGGTAATTATAAACTATTTCTATAGTGTACACATTCAATGATGTTCAAATTAACAGAATTCGAGGCATTTCCAGATCGTGTCCGGTATTGGGTGCCACCTTTCAAGATCGATCAATTTGGTACTCAAATACATCATCAAAACTCAATGTCAAAATTCATATTTATATTTTCAAATTTATTTTTGTACACTATAAAAATGATAATATTTATCATAAATGGGTAACACGAGCCCATCAAATCAATATTTTTCGAATTATGAATTTAGTGGCTTAAGTGTCCGGTACTGGGGGATCTCCCCCTATCTCAAAAACTAAAAAACATACATCGCTGAAAATTTGACAGTAAACGTAAAATTTTCTGAACTTTCAAGAAAAAAGAACAACAATAGCCTCTTTTGACCCAAGGTCTTCAAAACACGAAAAAACGAATTGTTTTTATTTTTTTATGTAAAAAAAAACAATTTTTGTGAAATTTTATACTTCTCTTGAAAAGTCAAAATCTTCAGCTTTCATTTCGTCCAAGAAAATTGAAATTCGGTCGAGCGGTTCAAAAATTATAATTTTTTTTAAATAAAAGTTTTGCAAGATCGCGATTTTTCTGGTCATTTTGTTTCGGAAATGGTCACCCTAATCAAAAAATCCAACAACACGTTTCGGATAAGGAACGAAATAGCAAATTTTCACGGAATTCGGTGACCCACTAGATCGGTTTTTCATGGAATCGCTGTATATTGATATGTTGTTGTAGTAGTTTAATAGCAAAAATGTCAATTAATGAGCCTATATTTCTTCTTTTCTTAATTCTTCTTCAGAGACACGTTAGTTTACTGAAAATTTTAGAGAGGACTTCCAGTGAATTGACATGGAAGTGGAAATATAAGCTGGTAAAGTAGCACAAGAAAGCAATGATTCATTACTGCATTAATTAGGTTCTAAGAATGTTAGGACATTTCCTTAATTTTTTGATTTATTTAGTTGAGATTGATTTGTAAATTCTTGATGAAAGAAATGCTTAATGATCGATAAATTTGCCCAAGGTTTGCTTACAATGAATTACCAAACGAACTTCGATGATTTCTCCAGGAATTCATTTTGTGATTTTCACGGACCTAGAATTTTTCTAAGGGTAGCCATAGAAGTTACCTTAGAGAGTCCATCATGAATTCCTTCAAGATTCTTTCAGAAATTTTTCAAGAAAATCATAAGTGCTCAAGGAATGTATCCTATGATTTTACTATCATTTTCTTAAGGTGAAGATGAATTGAAGCCAAACTTCAAATTTTCAAGAGAACGAATGTTTCGTTCTGCAGATCCGTGCTCTTAAAAATTTGGATTTTGGCTCCGATTCATCTTCACCTTAAACCTTCCATCAAGATTTTCGTTTACAACATCTTCGAGATTTCAACTATTATTTTCTCCAGGGATTTTTTTGAATTTCCTTCAAAATTATCAGATTTCAACCAGAGAATTCGTTCAATAATTACTTCGGTGATTGTTTCTAAGATTTTTCTATGAATTATTCTAGAAACTATCGAGAAATTTCTCAAAGGTGTCTTCTGAGAATTTCCCCAGTACTTTGCTCAGGAAGAGATCAAGGATTTTTTTTCAGAAAATATTGATGATTTTTTTCAAAAATTCGGGAGATATTTCAGAAGGCAATCTCAAAGTAACATCTAATGAAACTTGATTTAGTTTGAAAGTAAAACTTAATGAACTCCCACAAAGTTCTTTGAAAGAACTCTTGGGCTTTCGTAAGTGCATTGCTAAGATGATTGCAATTACTTGAATATTTACAGTAGTATTAGCTGTAGTGTGGAACCTCAGATAATTTCTCATGAAATAAGGGGCCCAGATAGCCGTAGCGGTGAACGCGCATCTATTCAGCATGACCAAGCTGAGGGTCGTGGGTTCGAATCTCACCGGTCGAGGATCTTTTCGGGTAGGAAATTTTCTCGACTTCCCAGGGCATAGAGTATCTTCGTACCTGCCAAACGATATACACTTGCAAAAATGGTCATTGGCATAGTAAGCTCTCAGTGAATAACTGTGGGAGTGCTCATAAGCTGAGAAGCAGGCTCTGTCCCAGTGGGGACGTAATGCCAAAAAGAAGAAGATGTAGGAAAAATCTTCTGAGAAATTTCTGAAGGAGCTTCGTGAGGAACCCCAGGTAAAATTTGAAGAGGAATTACTGGAAGTGTATAAATTATATATCCTCGGATCCCAGGAGGAATTTTAAGAGCAACTCCTAGGGAAAATGAGGATGACTGCTTGAATGAATTAGGATAGGAATACTCGCAGATCTTCCTGGAAAAATCCCCAAAAAAATTTCTTCATGAACTGTAGAATGATTTTTTTTATTTCTTGAGATAACTCCTGTAGGAAACTTCGGAAGATCTTTTATTGTTACAACTGGGAAAATAAAAATAGTCAAGAAAAGCGTTGTAGTGCCCATGGGTTTCCTGGAGCAAATTACAGTATGGCCCATAAAAAAAATGCGAAAATCGTCATGTCATGTTTTATAGTAGTTTTTATATTGAAAATGTGAACGAAAAATAAATGTTATTGACTACTTTTGTTGTATAAACTATTTAGACTCAGTTTTTCACTTTGGACATGGTTTTTATCTGTAACTTTCACCTTACCAGAGAGGAATTGTAAGCCTACCTTCAAATTATATCATGCGGTCGTCGAGTTCAATATATGTGTGATGGAAGCTTCTAAAACATCAACGATCGCGTGAGATTCTTCACAGGCTTTGTCTCCAGCATTTGCATATATCAAACGATAGATTTGGTTCATACCAGGGTAATTGGAGACTTAAACATATTTTCGAAGAAACAGCTCATTTTGGAGAGCCTTGATTGAACCTTAATATAAGTGTGATAAACAGCCCTTTTTTGCTCAAAACTTCTGAGCTAGTATTGATATGAGTTGTCCCTAACCGAAGAAAGTTCATTATCAAAAAACTGTTATAGACCTCCGTGTTTATTTTTTTTATTCAACTTTAACTAAAAATAAAGTCATATCAAACCTATAAGACGCAAACGCCCTCAAAACTATAACACCGGCAAAATATTTTATTGTGACCGCGGAAAACACGTTCTCTAAGAACTCCTCCATCCTCTGATACCATACAAACTAAAATGTTCAACAATACAGTGTGATTTTTGAAGGTGGAAAGTTTATCACCAGAGTATACGACAATCAGACGCTTTGAGTGGCCAAAACTTCAATAATCAGAAATTACATTCACTCGCAAAACCAATGAAAACAACGCTTGTGGATGACGTTCAAACAAGTTTCGCATTTATGGGCATACTGTACAAAAGCTAAATAGGATTCAAAATGACAGCGCGGTAAAGAAAGATCGTGGGAAAAGCTGTAATAGTCAAAATATATTTAATCTTCTGATGCAATTATGTATTAAGAATGAGCGAAATTGGGCAAAATGTGTCACTTTTAGAAATTTGCACGAGACGAGACTATCACTAATCGGAAATAGGTACATGTTATAGTAGTTTGCAGAACAAGTTGCAGAATGATGATTTTTACAGCACGAGTCGTACATTTATCTTACGAGGCTTGCCGAATAGGATAATTACGACGAGTGCTGTAAAAATCGAGTGCTGCAACGAGTTACGTACAACATTTTTTGCAATTTCGTAGATGACCACTTGAGTGTATCAGAAATTATATCGGGATGCATTCATCATTATATTACAATTTATGAAAAAATGTTGTGTTATGATTCATTATGCAACTCAAAACAGTTGCGTAATGAATCATTACAGCACTGTTTTCAGTTGGGTAATGACTATTCCCGCACTGCATACTTCAGTGCAGGAAAGTAGGCCGTTTCATGACAGATTGGCGGGATGAAAACCATCCTGTTACGAAGAGAAATTGCAAAAATAAGTTTTTGCAATTTTTCGTCGAAATTGGCTGTTTTTCATCATGCCAATCTGTCATGAAATGGCCTACTTTCCTGCACTGAAGTATGCAGTGCGGGAATAGTCATTACGTAACTGAAATTAGTGCTGTAATGATTCATTACGCAACTGTTTTGAGATGCGTAATGAATCATAACACAACAGTTTTTCAGAAATTGTAAAATAATGGTGAATGCATCCCGATATAATTTCTGATATCCTCAAGTTGTCTTCTACGAAATTTAAAAAAATATTGTACGTAACTCGTTGCAGAACTCGACTTTTACAGCACTCGTCGTAATTATCATCATTCTGCAACTTGTTTCGTAAACTACTATAAACCGCACACTCAATCTCTTCGGTAAAAATTACTGTTTTTTGGACTACTGAAAAAATCAGCAAACTTAATAAAATGTTAAAAATCTAAAAACAGTATTTTTTTCTGAAATTTTGCAGAGGGCTATCTTTAATTGTTAAAAAATAAAACATCATGGTGTTTGCAATTCAACAACACTTGGCAGCAATTTTCTTTACTGATATTTTCGGTAGTTTAAAAACCCAGTAAATTAATACAGACGCCAGTAATCTTATCTAAGTGTGCAGCCGCTCCTCAATGTTGCGGTTTTAGGTCTGTTTCTGTCCACTGTGCATTGTCTTGTGTTTTCTGACGTACGGTTTACATATTTCGGAATTAAGTTCACTCATGGCGTCGATTCGGTTGATTAGATTGCCTCACTCGGAGATGCACCGGCTCGGAAATGATGGGGGCCCAAGATGCATTAGGTTCGCGTACGCGTAGAAGGCACGGAAGTAGTCGGATGTGTGTGCAAGCTCAGTAGCTATTAGGTAACACGAGAAAATCAAAAGTGTTTGTGTTTTTCATTTCGATGGATTGAAATTAGACTTTCATTGGAAAGATGTGAATGTTAAGTGCATGCGGTAGCAATCAGCTGAGCACCCACTAGGCAACGCCGATCAAAAATCCCCATACCCATGCATTCATGGACGTGGCCAGGTGTTTTATTAGTGAGGTGAACGACCATAAAAGTAGGTTACATATATTAGGCCAGTTTAATTAAATTTATGTTCATATTCTTAGACAACTTCCAGAGCGAATCCACAGAAAAAAATCTTAAAAAAAACAATTTTAAAAGTATTTTAAGAGAATTCCTTAGAGTAACTTTAGAAGAAATGGTTACATAAAATAGTGACGAAAATTTAAAGATATGCATTTATTCCTGGATGTGTCCTCTTCAACCTACCCTACTCTAGCTACGCTCACGCATCCTCCCTCCCTTCTCGCCTCTTCTAGACATGCTGTGAGCTAGCAGTTTATATTGCTGCTGGGAAATTGGGTGATCATTGCAGGTGAGCCATCGATATAGCCGGCCTGGCACACATCAGGCAGAAGAAGCCCATTTCCATGGATTTTTTTTTCCTGCACGGCGATGCACATGAATGACGAGCTCCAGGGCAATACCGCAGAGTGCTGGCGATGAAAAAGTGCCGATATTGAACGTCATCATGTGAACTGTTTTGCATCGTGATGATGATGCTGATGTGGTTGTGCCGTTTGCGTCCAACAAGTTGCACTGAAAGAGTTGAAATCTTATCGAAAGTCGAGCCTATGGAAGGCTGGTATAGACTCAAGTAGTCGTAGCAGTAAACGCGTTAATCTGCAAGACAAGGTTGAAGGTGGTGAGTTCGAATCCCACTGCACACTGGTCCAGGAAGCTGATTTAGGCGGACATGAGGTTTTCGTCAAGATTTATTGATTTTAGAGCCATAGTTTCTTCTGAGAATATGTTCAGAATTTTCAGTACTACAAAATGTACGAATCAAAAAATTTTTTACGGTGATCGCAAGAGTGACGTATACGCCAACTTTTTTTATTTTAACGAATTGTAAGTTCGTATGTTCAGCAAAGTTGTAGCAAATGATCATAGAAACAACTTTGCCGAACAAACTTTTTCTCGGTTTCGCTTAGGTGTCGAGATAATTAATTATTTTTAATAAAAAATCGTTTTTTTTTGCTCCCAAGTGTTTTATTTTTTAGTTTTATTGGCCTACTATGTTCTACAAAGTTTTTATACTTACCATTTGCTACAACTTTGCTGAACATACCAAAATTGTATTTCTTAAGGTTTTCATGTTATTTGAGATTTTCATCATAAAATTAGCTATTTTGTATGCCTTGTATCTTAACTATGAGCACCTCAAAAATATATATCTTTCCACCAAATGATTTTGCAGCCTTTCAAGTACCTGTGAGCAAAATTTGGAGAAGATGATATTTTTCTAACTCGTTTAAAATTAATTTTACTAATAGACGATATAAGATAAATCCATATTTATTGAATATTCAAACATGTTCAACTCACAAAAGTCATGGCTACCTAAGCACATCAAACCAAAGGTAACACGTGTATTTGTGTAGAAAGATAAAGTACATCGTTTTTCAGTTGTATTCGACTAACTTGGAAGCTTCTGAAAGAAATTCATCGTCTTCTCCTCTGCCAGTATTTAATCTATTCCTAAAGAAGATCACCGGGTTGGAAGTCAACATAAGCCATATAAAATACATGTACAAAATTTACAGTGCGATTGAATTTTGTTGCATGATATTCCCAAAATCTTCTGAATGCCTGGAAGAACCGGCTATAGATTTGTTGGATACAAATTCGTTTCAATTCTTGAAAAGAAGAAATCAAACATAATTGTTCACTAAATTGCATTCCCATAAGCTTGTCACAGATGTTCAGATACAAATTGGCCACTTTATCGTAAGTTTGAGGCGTCTCAGGACCCAAAAATGGTCATTTGTAGGATAAATCAAATGCAATACTCATAGTTATCCAATTCAATCGTTTCTCAAAAGGTTTACACTGATGCAATTTTCTTAAAATTCCGTCATGTAGTGGCCACATTATAACCGATTCAAAAAAAATCTGTGACTTGAAATTTGCCTACCTCAAGGGGCACATACGCACAGTACTCTTCTCACCCGACCTGACCCAGTGATCCACCGGAATAACTTTGACCACAGGAATATTTCCGCATTCTTCTGTCCACTTCTAGAAACAAGATATATGTGCCAGTATACTGACAAAAAAATCATTTGAATCCATTAAGAATTCGCTGAGCGGTGAGGGTTTTAGAATTTTTGCTTTCACTCAGGCCTATACGGGTTAATGAGAGAACTCCTCCCCTTCTTCCTATGTGAGCACGTGGTTTATGAACGGTCCCAGTAGATTAATTATTGTTTGGAAAAAAACGATCTTCAGCAAACTTGTTCAGTTATAGATCTTGCAGCTAGGCGGCGCTAGTAAGTATCCAAAATTGAGCATTTCAAGCAAGTTCTATCTTGTGATCCACATAGGAGCGAAATTTGGAGTATTCGGAAAAGTTGGAGATGAGCCAGCCACCGGCTGAAAGCCTCGATAATAAAGATAATAAGTAGTTGGGCTTTTCTTAGCCATAAGAGTTAGAGACCACGGCTACAAAACAAAGCCATGCTGAAGGTATGTGGGTTCAATTCCTGATCGGTCCAGGATCTTTCCGTAATGAAAAGTTCCTTCATTTCCCTGCCACACGATATTCGAATGTGAAAAGAAGAAGAAGGAGTTCTAAACTGCTAAGGCATGGTGTGAATTAGACATGAATCACTGAAAAAATCAGCCTTGAACCAATTCAATATGAAGTAATTCAGACCTGTATTACTTGAATATAAAGTGAATTAAACCTGAATCACTAAAATATAAAGCGAGTCGGACCTGAAAAACTTGAATATGAAGTTAATCAACAAGAATCATTTGGAAATAGATAGAGCGGATGATACATGAATTACTGGAATGTGGAGTTAATCTATCATAATTCACTTCATTCAGTTCTGAATAACATGAATATGAAGTTGATCAGACCTGAGCCAATTGAATACGAAGTGAAATAAACTTGAAACAATTGAATTTGAAGTATATCAGAAATAAATTACTTGTATATGAATTGAATCAAACCAGGAACACTTGAATATAAAGAGAATAAATCCAGAATAATGAATTTAGAATAAAACTGATTGCCTTCCGAATGATCTTGAATTTCTAAACAATTTTGCCGGAGACTCTTTTATGTCATCACTAGATAGAGTTTGCTTAAAATGCTTAATTTTACATTCTGACTCACGCCACCTAGCGACGAAATCTCGAACCATACTCTTTGCCTTCGGATGATCACTTTTTGATGCCAAAAACTAAAACTTTTTATCTCGTATGGATCAAAAGATTGAACTTGCTTAACATGCTCAATTTTAAATGCTCACTAGCACCACCTAGCGACAAAATTTCGAACCGAACGATTTGTTCTTCTGATGTCCCTAACTTTATGAACACTTGTGCCGAAGACTTTCTATCTCATGTGGATCATAAGACAGAACTAGACAGACCGCACCATTATAAATTATCAGCATTTCTAGATACAGTCTCATGAATGTACATGTTTTGAGGAAATGATTGAACTTTTCGGAGTGTTTTAATATTCAGCTGAGTGTTACAATACTTCAACTGCCGTTATACGCATAATTGTCCCATGTTCCAAAATATGCAATCGAGAAAAACACGTTTAAAGATTTTAACACATTTAGGCCTCTTATTGACCAAGTGTGTGGTAAATTAAATTTAAATCTTCACAATAGTATAAAGAAAAGCGTGTTTATTAACGTCAAGAGTTTGTATTATGGGAATAAAGTAAATTTAGCTACGAAATTAAAGGTGGGACTGTTATGCCTAGAAATACGGGGTTTTTGGTGCATTTCTACGCATAACAGTCCCACTGAGAGTAGTGACCAAATGTGCTAAGTATACTGCTGTAGATGACCGTTCTATACGCAATCTATACGTAATTGCACCGAATGTAGAGGACGTATATCCTCAAGAGTTTGTTAAGGCACCTTATGAAGGCTCAAGTGGCATGTGCCAAACGGAGCCACGTGTGGGGAAGTGAAAAAAAAACGATTTTATAGTTTGGGATGGAAAGCAAAGTTTTCTGTATGTGTGATAATGAGAAAATGTATGAGTTAGTGAAAGAAAGAGTGGATGAGTAAGTTAGAGAGTTTATAAGATGTAGTAAATTCCTGAATCGACTCTTCCAGTTGCAGGCTTGACAGAAACTCATCTGCGAATTCAAGGTCATTCTGCGGAGTAAATATTTTACTCAAAATTCACGACACAAATCTTCACACGATTTGACATTTCTTTGGACTTTGTTTGCAAAACATATCGTGATATTTGATACATCGCAAATTATGTTTAAGAACCACCAACATATTTGCAACTTGCACCGAAGAGCCAACCATGCGGAAAAACCCAGTATGTGGCCAGGTCATCCAATTCTTCTTTTGACTTGACTTTGACTTCGTCTTGACTTCAGCAAGTTTGGTATGTCGCAAGATAGGTCTCAAGACCGCCAATATAATGGCCACTTCCTCTGGGGGGTATCCAAAACAACCTGGCATGTTATCAAGTCATCCAGGAACCTTTGAATTACCCTTATTCAGCCTTGATTTGAGTTGCCAGCTCGGTTTCAGAACCGACAGTTTAGAGGCCATTTCCCCCAGGAAACCGGGAATTCAGAACAACTCGACATGTGCTCAAGTCATTCAAATACATTTGAACCAACTGTAGACTTGATTTGCAAATTCATGAAAATTGATATGTCGCAAGCCAGGTTTCAGATTCGCCAATATAATGGCCACTTCCATCAGTGAACCAGTATTCGGACCAACCCAGCATATGGCCAAGTCATCCAAAAACGGTCGAACTATTTTTATTTTGACTTCGTTTGCTAAATCATAAAGTTGATTTGTCGCAAGTCATGGACTCGAAATTAAAGTGGTTACTGATTCTTCAAGTGGGATTATTTCAATACTCCTCGTGATGAAACAGGTTGTGTTCCACATGGGATGTAAAGCCAACGTAAAAAGATGTTCAAAACGATTTTCCCAAACACCAGCTAATTCAAAACTGACAACTGAATATTTTGTTCAAGATTAGCGCAGCGAATTGTACAGTGTGACAGTTAAGCGTAGAAATACAGTAGTGGGACAGTTATGCGTGGAAATTCAACAATGGGACAAATTGACTTAGCTTGCTTTTCATTGAGTTTCTGAACAAAGTTAATTTTTGGTAAGTGTTTTCTAAAATTATACGTAAAAATAAACTGTTTGATGACAAAAAGTCAAAATGCACAAAAAGTAACATGAGACAATTATGCGTATAACGGCAGTCAAGTGAGTCCGTTTTTATGATGGGTAGTGTATATTCTCAGAAACGATGAGATTATGGATGATTTAAATTTTTCAATAAATTCAAAGACAGTTCTAACATGTCCATTTCCTTACACAGCTCCATATCATAACCATGCGTCAAAACTTATACCAAGGAATAGCATAGTTGGAACTGAAAAGAAGGGTAAAACGGCCTACTATGAACAGTAGAGAAAGGAATTAAAAATGGATAAATAAATAAATAGCGGATTTCAGATAGCTTACCGGGTACCCCCGTTGGTTTGACCATATATAATCTGAATACTTTTTAATTTGTATCCCGCTAATTTGCATATCGTTCAGATTAAAAATGGTTCAAACGGCACTCCAATATACAATATGGATGGTTTAGCAGTTTTCGACGTAGGTAGGAAAAGGGGGTTTGAAAAAACTGAATTTGAGATAACGAGAATTTTTTCCACAATATTTGAATTATATCATCTTTGGTATTTTATGAATGCTAATGATAATTTTTACACACTTAGAAAAACTACCGACTTCGCTAATTAATTTACCGAAATCTCAACAGCTGAACGATCGGTAATGAGTTCAATAAATAAATTACCAATCAATCAGTAAATTGCATCAGAAGAACAAACTGTCAAAATTACTGATTGATCGGTAAATTTTACCGAAGCAAACAAGCCTGCAAAGTAATTCAATTTACTGTAAATCTGTTATTTTCAAACCAATATTGATCTTTGGAATTACCGAAAAACTGTAATTTTTTCAAGCCACCATTAATTTTGTGAGGCATATATTGGATTTTTCTGAGGAAAATATAGGATATAATAAAGACATGTTTTATTCTTTAGACATGTTTATTTCACGTTTAGGGATACATTCTTATGAATTCAGTTTGCAATTAAAGGAAACGCCATAGCACCACTATGGGCGGTTTCCATACATACTGGTGGCCAAAAATATTTTTTCTATTTCATGTCGTATTTATGAGTTTTGTTATACAAATTTCATGTTTTCTTTTCAAAACCAAGTTTTCGAGACTGACTTTTGCATAGGGCCTATAGCGTAATAATAAGTTTTGTTACAAATGATGCATATAAGCCATGTATGCGATTAATATTGGGCAAACCAATATAAATATTAGAACTTACATAGAAATAATCATGTGAATGATTTAGTGATATTCAGATATTCTCTGAATAATTTTAAGCTGTTTTCAACAGAAAATGGTGAAAAATATTGGAAAAATTCAAAAAGCCCTGAAATAAAAAAGTACAAATTTGTGCAGCCAAATTCTTTACGATCTTTTAGTTTACATCTCAAAGGATCCTTGGAAACAAAAAATCAAATATATTTCTCCAGTGCATTTCCCGCATTTTTCCGACCTAAAGTACAAATTTTTGTTTCATTTTATTTTTCTAAGATAGCTTTTTGAATAAGGTGTCGGACTGTGTATAAAGACCTGTTTAAAATATTACGATTATGCAGTATATTGTATTCAATGTGTATGCCCAGTAATTCGTGGGTAGCAGTGATGAAAATCGTCTTCGGTTCAAAATATATTAATTTTAATATAGAACATTTTGGATTTCAAATCTTTTATACCTGTATCCATCTCACGAGACCAATCAAGGGATTGTTCAGAGCTTCAGAGTTCGGTTTCCAAGAATGTTTCCGTATCATCTTAAAGCAGTTTAGCGAACACTAAACAATTGGCAGCCATATATGTCATAAGACGGTATATAATCCGGGGTGGCGAATAACTGGTACATGGCGAATACCGGTACACCTTCCCTATGGTGGGTGTGACAGTTTTACATCATCGGTAATGTAGGGGTGTGTTTACTAAACAGTTAGCTTTATATCTCATCGACATCAGTGCTTCGACTTATTTACCGATTTGCCAGTGAAAATATTCACCATATTCGTAAACTTATGATAGAATCACTGACAGTCAGCAATTTTATTTACAACTAGAGGTCCCGGCAAACTTCGTCTTGCCATCAAGTAGGCTGTTGAAAAACGCTTTTGATCGTCTCATATAAAATGACAGTTTCGATCGCGCTCGTTTTTTCAACTTTCCCGGTGAATATCCTGGGATTTTTATTCACACGAACACGTCGGAACCCTTGACGAACAAAACTGAGGAAGAATCATTCAAATCCGTTGACTCGTTCATAAGCCATTTCGTGACATACAAACACCATTCCATTTTTATTTATATAGATTTTCGGTGAATTACCATCATATTTACCGATATATCTATATATTTTTTTTCATCGATTCAAATCGGTACAAAAGTTACCGAATTCTGGAGGTCTGTTTGGTGTGTATGACAAACAGTCAGTAGAGTAAAATTTGATCCATACTCTTAAAAAAATATCATTCTTTATAGAGATTCACGAATTACCGATGATTATGGCCTTTTTTATGATTTTATTGATGAACTTTTGCATTAAACTTGAAATGCAACTTGAAAATCTACCAAAAATTAGTTCTCAGAAAAAATAATTAATAAAAAGATAATTTTCAGGATAAATTTTTTTTATAAGCCAAAGCGTTCACTACAACTTTCTCCTCTTAAAATAAACAGTGTCGCAGCTAAAACATTTTAAATAAATTGTATGCTACAACTCATATGCCATTTTCAGAACTTATTGAAAAATTCTCACTAAAACAAGGCCGCCATCGGCACACATCGTTAGAATTCCAATTTCATGTCACTGATCGCTAGTATATGCTAAAACTGAAGGGTGGTCCTTTCGGTTTTCTCAAATTGGCGGACTCCTCGTACGCCAGTCAGTTTTTGAAAAAGACCATTTTTTGATATATCATGGGTATTTCATCGCGTGATATGTGACATACAGGGGATAGGCAAAATGATTGAGATAGGCAAAATTTTGCCCAAATTCAAATGCTTATAACTTTATGAAAAATGGATGAAATTGGATGCATCTGGAAGCAGTCGACGGCAAATTTGGTCCAGTTTTAAGAACTTCCTTGGTCATGCATATTGGCCACTGGACACCGGAGATGTTCCGGATTTTCTGAGGTCATGTCCAAATGTCATTTTTTCTGTCGCTTCTATTTTTGTGCGGTGTAAAGTTCGATAGATGTTTGCAATTTTCCTAGAAACTAGAACTAAAAGGAAGTTGAATGCCACTGGACGCATTAAGATTGGTTGGAAATCTTCAGAAATATGACCATTACCGTAAAACTGGTTCTTGAAAGCATGATCAGTCATGTTTGTATTTCCAATCATGTAAATATTATCCGGAGCTATATCCAAGCGAACACTAACCTTAAAAATGATGTTTCCTGCAGCGTATTCAGAACCATTAGATGCACAGACCACTCTATAGAAGGTTCCAGGTACCCCGGGGGAAGTGGTCAATTAGGAACATATCCGGAACCATATCAATATGGGCATCAAACTTCGGACATGTTCCGAATCGGCCACATTCCCCGGGGCACCTGGAACCTACTATAAAGTGGTCATGGCAGCCGGTGATGCTGGAAATGCTTCGGAAAGCATAACCTTTGAAAATCATGAAGTTTGATGATATTGATATGGTTCCGGATATGTTCCTAATTGACCACTTCCCCCGGGGTACCTGGAACCTTCTATAGAGTGGTCTGTGCATCTAATGGTTCTGAATACGCTGCAGGAAACATCATTTTTAAGGTTGCTGTCCGCTTGGATATAGCTCCGGATAATATTTACATGATTTGAAATACAAACATGACTGACCATGCTTTCCGGAACCAGTTTTACGGAAATGGTCATATTTCTGAAGATTTCCAACCAATCTTAATGCGTCCAGTGGCATTCAACTTCCTATTAGTTTTAGTTTCTAGGAAAATTGCAAACATCTATCTAACTTTACACCGCACAAAAATAGAAGCGACAGAAAAAGTGACATTTGGACATGACCTCAGAAAATCCGGAACATCTCCGGTGTCCAGTGGCAAATATGCATGGCCCAGAAAGTTCCTAAAACTGGACCAAATTTGCCGTCGACTGCCTACAGATGCATCCAATTTCATCCATTTTTCATAAAGTTATAAGCATTTGAATTTGGGCAAAATTTTGCCTATCTCAATCATTTTGCCTATCCCCTGTATTTCCCAGTGACATAAAATTGGAATTCTAACGATGTGTGCCAATGGAGGCCTGGTTTCAGCGATAATTGCTCATTCGTTAATCAAAATGATCGATTTATCTATGGGAAACAATAAGTCTTATTCTATCATGTGTAAAATTCAATTCAAATCGACGATGGTCGAATTCTCAACAAAAATAACCTTTTAAGTAAACAAATAGTTACAAACTTCGTCGATTCGCATGCTTTAGCATCTGAAACTGCTTTCTGTAGCAATTTAGCACATAAGTCAGCATACAAGCTGATAAACTTGCATGAAATTTGACTACAATTAATAATGCATTTTTAACAGTCAGTATCTAAAAAATCATGCGTGCTAAAACATTTAGAAAAAAGCAATAGATTTATCGGCCTCAAATCAAGAAAATAGCGGTATTTTGTTGCTTGAAAACAAACTTGTACTCTGTACTGCTATGTTATGATTAGGAGTTAAAATTATCAGTCTTCATCCCCGCAAAGTGGATCAATCAAGGTTTTTCTCCTCTCTCATGGTTTTGTCCGCCATGCATGAGCTGCGGTTTGCCTTTTGGCAATATGCACTATATTCCGTTCCGTGCACTGCATTTTTCATTTGTTCTGAATGGCGGATGTTGACCTTTCTCCAGGTTCGACTGGCCCTCTCGTCTCGGGATGCTCGTTAGATGAATGAAATATGAAACGCGCGAATGGCGGTAGGCCATGGATTTCCATCAAGAAGGCTTTCCACTCGCCCGTAGACGCGAATATATAGATAGGTATAGAGCCCCCTGGCGAGGGAAAGCTGCCGCCATAGTCGACGGGAGGCTATATTTTGATGTATCAAAGTTGCAATCGTAGTAACCGGCGATTGCCGGCGGAGTCTGGTATAGATGAAGTGGGATGTTGAGCACTCGAGTGCATATAGTAGGCCAAGCTGCCGGAACGAAGATGCATCATGACAAGTGGCAGCGAATGAATGCACTCGGCTCTAAACAATGGCATATTTTGACATGCCTAATTGCCGAATAGATTAGCGGGGAATCAATCATCTCGGCGTTCAACGAACTGAATAATTCAGTTGATGATTTCGATCATTTATGAACAGTGTTTTGATACTAGGCAATGGTAGCATTTACTCTGAATTACTGCAATTTCTTTCACTGATACACTGGTCGTCAAATTGGACGTTTTTGTTAGTTTCAAGTTTAACAATAGTGAGGACGTCCCAAGCAGATTATCCATATTTCGTGCAACAGCTTAGAGTTGAAAAGAGCTTATTCTTGCAGCTTAAATTTGCTCAACTTTATGACATAATCCACAAACAAACGCTCATTTGATGAACGCTTACATATAGCATTTTTTGAAGAAATATGTAAGATTACGGGGCTCAGATAGCCGTAATGGGCCCAGATAGCCGTAGCGGTAAACGCGCAGCTATTCAGCAAGACCAAGCTGAGGGTCGTGGGTTTGAATCCCACCGGTCGAGGATCTTTTCGGGTTGGAAATTTTCTCGACTTCCCAGGGCATAGAGTATCTTCGTACCTGCCACACGATATACGCATGCAAAAATGGTCATCGGCACAGTAAACTCTCAGTTAATAACTGTAGAAGTGCTCATAAGAACACTAAGCTGAGAAGCAGGCTCTGTCCCAGTGGGGACGTAATGCCAGAAAGAAGAAGAAGATAGCAGTAATGGTAAAAGCACCAAGATCAAGCTGAGGGTTCTGAGTTCGAATCCCACCGGTCCAGGATTCTTTCCCGAAGGAATTTTTTTCGAGAGCTTAGAGTATCCTCGTACCTCCTACACGACATGCACATCCAAAATGGTCAATTTATAAAGAAAGCCCTAAGTTATCAACTGTGGAAGTGCTTATAAGAACACCAAGCTGAAAAAGCAAGTTCTGTCCCAGTTGGGACGCCAGAAACAGGATAGAAGAAGATGGGATTTCTCCCAAAACATAACTAACTACTACTTTGCTCTTTAATTTCATCACAATTTTTTTATAAAAATCAACACAAAAATATATCATAGGACACGACACTGTTTTGATTTTGTATGGGATTTTGGGTTTCACTAGCCTTGTTGTTTACAAATTCTACGTAAAGGTAAAAGGGAGAGAAAAATTTTTTAGTAGCGCCACATAATAAAAATGCGTCACAACTGATAACAAATTCATCTGACGAGTTATAAAAGACCACTAAGTATCTAAAGTATTCTAAAATTAGTGACGCTAATGTTTTTATTCGTATTTACCATTTGACACAGCATCTGTTTCGCCTGTATTTAAAAAGAGCTGTTTTTCCCAGGCCAACTTACTTATCTGTTTATAGCTGCACACTATACATTTTAATATCTTGTTGTTTTACCAGATTTAGTAATATATCATTTATAAGTTTTTTTTGTTGCTAATATGTCAATTTTGGGTTGTGTCATTCAACTCCATTTTTCGTTTTTTCATCCTTTTGGATTATTCAAAGGGGTGTGAACGTGACGTAAAACATCATTGAATCAAATTTGAGTGTCTAGCTAATAAACCTGTTTGCATTAGCATCAGACTAATAAGCACTTTCAGTGCACAAAAATGCGCACCTAATTTGAATTGCTGCCCGAAACAAAGATATAAATTCCTCACCCAGACAACAATTCCCACTCGAAAAATCGTCGTCTTGGCCCGACTGCATAACAAACAATGATCTAAGAAGCATCGGGCAATTCCAAACCAACAAAAATCGCTTCTTCAACAGCTCTCCGCCAACGGTTTCCAAACAAATTAAAGCCCATCGAGTGGTAGAAGCCACACCAGTTTGTTCGGTTGGCCAACCAGCCCATCCATCAAATGATACTCCCATGGACCTTCCTCCCATCGCTCCTGCGTCAGCGAGCAGTTTTTCTGCTTTGTCCGCTAGCCAAAGCTGTAAATGACTTTAAGCTGTTTTCCACACGCCGAACAATGAGTATTCTGCCCATTTTTCGGGGATGCCACTCTACTCTGGAATGAATGACTGTTGATTGCTCAGACAAAATATTGAAACTGAATGATAAATACTCCCATTATCTTACTGGGCCGGGTGAAAGGCCGCTGAAGAAAAATCAATCTTAGTGGGCCAGTTAGCGTCTCCCGGTTTATGCAATTCATGCCTACTACGATGACTCGCAACGCAACAATATCTGCTAGTCATTCATATGGCCTGCTATGATGGGCTAAATATAGCTGTGAATTTTTGCTACGCTCCGTAAGGTGGCCTCCTTCGCACGCGGCCACTATCGAAAAGCGCAAATGGAAAAACAACTGATTGAAAGAATGACTATTATTTTATCGCCATTCGCGCGGCAAGCGAACCCCATAACCTAATCCAAAATGTTGACCCTCTTTGCGTTTTTCTCTTCGTTTTTGCAGCGGTGGAAAATGAAAGTTTTGTTTCCCCGGCCGGACCGAAATTCGTCAACTGCATGAATCCGCCGTATAGAATGCCTCCGCAGCCGCTCGGGACGTATGGTGTGCAAAATGACCATCCCATCCCTGGTACAGCCGCAGCAACCGACGGTCCACACGTGCTGAGTCCACCCCTGCGAACTCACTCGAGCAAGTTTCCGGTAAGTTGAATGACTCGGTGATATATGAAACAAAAATGACCGAATGACTAATGGGGCTTCTGGGTTCCGTAGATCGAACGCGAACTGGTGCTTTCCTCGAACAAGAACGCTTCCAAGATTCCGTTGATGCACGATAACCGAAACACAAGCATTCCTTTGTTGAACCGTTCGACAGTTTCCGCAGTGGGACCGGACTTGCCGACTAAGCAAACCCAGGCGTGGGTAAGTAATGGATATGTGTACATTAGGGTGGGCAATAATGATCTAGCTGCAAAAATCCAAAGTTACTTCCCTATTTTTTTTATAATTGGGCCTCCAAAAGCAACTGTGTAAGTCGAAGCCCTATGGAACAAGTCGAGTGGTTACAGTCTGTGGCTACAATGTAAAACCATGCAAGGTTTTTGAGTTCGATTCCCAGTTGGTCGGTACACGGATAAAAATGCGGCACTCTAAAACGGGAGAAAGAGTCATGATTTCGGGAGGAAGGTGTGTTTTCATGTTATGAAAATACACCATGACCAAAAGTCATGAAATCATGAAGCATTTTACCGTAACGCCGGCTGTACGTTACGTTTTCAATTTAAAGCGAAGAAAAATGTTAGCTGGAATCCTCAAATCATGAAGCATGTATGCTGGAACCATGAATAAAATTCATGGAAACATAAGCACTATTCATGGATTTAGTCATCTGTCATTTATGATTCCTATTTTTGATGCGAAAAGTGGCAATTTCGGTCATGAAATAGGATCTGATATCATGAACACAGTTCATGAAAACATGAGCACTTTTCATGTATTTAGATGCCTGTTATTTATGATTTCGAATTTGGTGCTGAAAAGTGGCAAATTGAGTCATGAAATCAAGATGCAGGATCCCCGAATCATGAACTCATTTCATGAAAACAGGCATTATACGTCAATTTAGATCCCAGTTTATAGTTGTCATTTGTAAACAAATAAAATGAAGATTAAAATAGTTACGGTTTTTGTGCCGGTAGTTTCGTAATAAACCGTGAAAACATTCCTAAAACGGCAACATAACGAGTGCCACATCTTCAGCAGGAACGCTTACATTCGTTGGTTAGGTTTGTACGCAAAATGTTGTTTCGAGCATCAATTGAATTGGCAAATTGTCCCTGGGCTCACAAAATGCTGGTGGATTACATGAGTGATGGAACACTTTTTAGCAACGCGGATGTTGAAAGTGGAACTGGAACATTCGGCCACCGAAGGACTTTTGTGAGCTGCTCTGTTATGAGATGTGAGGAATGCATCACTTCCAAACAGTTAAAATCGCCGACGAGCTTGTCAAGCAAAATTATTATTATTATTATTTATTTTTAATCAAAAATTTTGAAAGAGGGAAAAACCCCTTTGAGTGATTTCTTTTTGGAAATCTTTCTCAAAGAGGCACAAAACCTCTTTATCTTTTCACAAAACGTTATAAAACACACTTAAAACTAAAGGCTCACACGGTAACGAACCATAACAGAGCCATTGTCTTAAAAGGGACGTCAATTAGGTATGGAATAAGGGCATCAATTCAGTCGAATAAAAACCAGTCGGGGAACGAACCACAACCTCATTGATATCTGAAAATAAATTGAAAAGAAAAAAAGCAACAACGAAGTATCAAACAAAATATGAGATTTCATTCAAGAAATGGAACAATAATTTTAAAATTGGATGGCATTTTGCACCTAGTATGTCACGCACAGACACAGGAACTGAGGGACCAAAATTAGTTAAGCTGTTCAATAATTTGTTTCTTGGAAAAATATATTTGTCGCAATGAAATACTATATGATCAATGTCTTCATAGGATTTTCCACAGTCGCACAAATTGGAATCTGTAATGTTGATACGATACAAATGGCTGTTGCAAATGTAATGATTTGACATTAACCTCGAAAATGAGCAAATAAAATTTCTACTAACTGACATATTATTAAACCATGGATAGTGACTTACTTTAGGACAAATCGAATGACACCAACGCCCTTTATCACCAGAGTTCCAACAATTTTGCCAATTGGAAAGAGATATTTTTTTAAATTTTGAATAATATTCAGAAGGCGAAATATTACGATTGAAAATTACGCCACGATTCACACCTAATTTAGCTAAAGAATCAGCCTGTTCATTTCCATAAATATTACAATGAGCTGGGACCCATACGAATTTTATGACGAATCCTTGAGAGTTGAGATCAAATAGTATTTTTTTAATCATAAAAATGATATGATGAGTTTTAAAATTAAAATTGATTGTATTCAATGCATGAAGACAACTCAAACTGTCAGAACAAACAATATATATATTTGGAGTACAATCTTTGATCAAGATGCATGCAAAATATAAGGCAATCAGCTCTGCTATGAAATTAGAACAGGGAGATTGTAATTTAAAAAAAATGAGCTGAAAATAAATTGTACACACAGAAGCCAGCATTATCATGAATCAAAGAACCATCTGTATAATAAAATTGTGCAGGAGTAATTCCATTAAATTTCCGCTCGAATAAAAATTTAGAAATATTAGAATGTTGAATTTTTGGAACTAATAGAGACAAGTCAATTAATGGTTGATAAGTATGAATACTGATATTAGAATTATAAAATGCATTCCAAGGAATTGAAACAATATTTTCAACAGAACAATGATTGAAGGAGTCTAATATTTTGCTCGTGGGATTGATTTCAAATAAAGAGCTTAAAATATTAATAATCGGATGATTGTTAGAAAAACAATTCATCATAAATTTACAGTTCAATTCTTGAAAACGAATTTTAAGTGGAATAACACCTGCCAAAACTTCAATTGATTGAGTATGAGTTGAATTCATAAGTTTTAAACAAATACTCAAGCAACGAAATTGTATCTTTTCAAGTTTGACAAAATATGTTTGTGCAGCACTACCAAATGTAAAACAACCATATTCCATAACTGAACCAATAGTAGTTTTGTAAAGTGTTATTAAATCAGAAGGATTTGCTCCCCACCAAGTACCAGTGATTGTTCGTAGAAAATTTATTCGTTTTGCACAAACTTTTTGAATATATTTGATGTGAGTGTTCCAATTCAATTTAGAATCAAACCATATACCAAGATATTTGTAAATATCAACTTCTTCAATTTCATGTCCATTAAGATATAAATTTATATTTGTGGAAGAATATTTTCGTGTAAAAACAATATATTTTGTTTTTTGAACAGAAAAAGAAAAACCGTTTTCATGTGCCCACATATCAATATTATCTAAGGCACATTGCATAAAATGTCTAATGATCTCTCTATTTTTGCCACTAATAGAAATCACATTATCATCAGCAAATTGTAGTAAGTAACAACCATTAGGAATAATGGAAGCAATGTCACTTGTAAATAAATTGTACAAAAAAGGACTTAAACAAGACCCTTGTGGAAGGCCAAAATAACTATAACGGATAGTTTTGGAACATCCATCATGGAAAAAATTCATAATTTTGAAAGAAAACATATTACATAAAAAAATTGAAATCAAATTTGGAATTTTTAAATCGTTCATTTTATTGAACAATAAATCAATTAAAACAGAATCATATGCTCCAGAAACATCTAAGAAAGTTGAAACAACATCCTGCTTTTTATTGAAGGAAAGTTGAATTTGTGAAGCCAAAAGTGAAACACAATCACGGGTACCACGACCTCTTCTAAAACCAAATTGAGAAGATGGAAAAATTTTGTTATCTTCAGCCCATAATTCAAGGCGGTTTAAAATCATTCGTTCAAACAGTTTACGAAAACATGACAGCAAACTAATTGGTCTTCTACTATCTGCAAATGAAGGATCTCTACCAGGCTTCACAATACTAATAACTTTAATAGAACGCCATTCAAGAGGTACAATGTTCTGATATAAGAAAGAATTATAAATTGAAAGTAAATGAAGTTTTCCTTTCTGGCAATTTATTCAATACAATAAATTTAATATTATCAATTCCAGGAGCAGTATTTTTGGTAATTGATAACGCCATATTAAATTCATCCAATGAAAAAGGATTGCAAAGTTCCGGAAAATAATTCAAAGAATTTGCCTTGAAATGTATTGGAGGAGGTACAAAATCAGGACATATTTTTGAAGAAAAATCATCTATCCATTTTTCCGAATATTCCAAAACAGTGGGAAGAGACGATTTATAATTCCTTAAATTACGAGCTACAGACCATAACTTCGATAAAGAAGTCTCTCTGTCAAGATTTTCAACAAAATTTTTCCAATAATTTCTCTTTTTAAATTTTGTTATTCTTGTAAACTGTGCTTCAGCTTTACAATATAATAAATAATGATTTCTAGAACCAGATCTGCGAAATAATTTGAAAGCATCTGATTTATTCTTTAAAGAAATGGAACACTCATCATCCCACCAAAAAGAAGGAAGATTTTTCTTTACAGTACCAGACACTAATTTCCTGTTCTGTGAATTCTGTAAACAGTTATTCAATAACTTTGAAAAAGTATTATAGTTTTCAATTGGTGAATCAGAATTAACTGTATTTATCAATGAATCAGATATAAGGTCAGAAAATTTGGTCCAATTGACATTTCTACAGAGATCAGGAACACATGGTTCATTTAATATATTATTGTATTTAGATGTTTGAATTTCAATTAAAATAGGCAAATGATCACTACCATTTGGATCATCAATAATTTTCCAAGAAGATTGCATTGATAAATTATTTGAACAAAGGGATAAATCAACACATGAATGATTATTGGGAGGCACAGCAACCCTAGTAATCGATCCATCATTAAGAATATTTAAATTAAAATCATCAATCAAATCCATAATTAGAGAACCCCTACCATCCGTTTTTTCACTACCCCAGGCAAAATTGTGTGCGTTGAAATCGCCCAATACATAAAATGGAGGAGGAATTTCATTCAAAATACATTTTATTTGAGACAACGAAAAACTTGCATTTGGAGGAATATAAAAACAAACAATAGAAAACTCACATTTTCCTTTTCTAATAGATACAGCAACGTATTCTATTTGTGATTGAAAAGATAAAACTAAATGTTTGAATTCAATATTTTCACGAACACCAATTAATACTCCTCCAAATGATGAATCCCTATCTTTCCTTATTAAGTTAAATTGTGGAATACGGAAAAATTTTGATGTTCCTAATAATGTTTCATTCAAACAAAACACATCTACATTAAAATTTGTAATTAATGCTTTCAACCGATCAATTTTGGGAATAATGCTGCGGCAATTCCATTGTAAAATGTTCAAATTATTGCAATTATTTGAAGCCATTAGGAAGAAAAAAATGAGGCAATGAGGGGAACAAATGAATTCAATTTATTCAAAAGAGTGGCCAAAAATGGTAAAACCATTTTAATGATTTTTTTCCAAAAATCACTTAATCCCAAAAAGTCAACAATTTCTTCAAGGATTCTCAAAATTGACTGACTTGAATTTTCGTTATTTTGCTCATTAGAATTAGTCTTGGATTGCTCATTAGGCTTGGATGAACAATCAGAATCAAATCTTTCAAAACCTGGAATATTTTTGTGAGGTGCAAATGCCTTAAGGGGAGGAAAATTCATATCAAAAGAAGTTGATGGTTGAGGTTCATTAGAAATATTATTTTGTTTGTTCGAAGAAATATTAACAGTTTTTCTCTTTTTATTAGGAGGTTTGTAAACAAAATTATTGGAATTATCAAATGATTCAACTCCATCATCATTGGGTAAAATTTCAAAAACATTAGCTGAAGAAATGTTATCTGAAGATTTCATTACTTCAGCATATGATAAATTGGTCTTATTTCTTATTTTTTTATTTAATTTGGATTGATGATCAATGTAAACAGCACAATCTTTCAAAGATTTGTGCTTCTGTTTACAATAAATACAAAGGTCCGAATTTTTATTACATTCAGACGAAGAATGCGCTTCGCCACACTTCGAACATTTTTGTTTATTGGAGCAAAAACTGGAAGTGTGACCAAAAAGGAGACATTTGTCACAATGCATGAGCTTAGGGTAGTAAAGCCTCACGCGAAATTTTACATTATCAATAATTACGAAGTCTGGCAGGACTGAACCAGAAAACGTAATTTTGATGCAATTCCAATGCATATATTTGGAATCATTTCCAACAACATATTGTTTTGACAAACGAACACAATCCAGGACTCCAACAGGAGAAAGGGATTGGTTCTTAAAAATTCCTGAACCATGGTTCCTAACATCTTCGCAATCCAAAAATTCATCATAAATAATTCCGTTTATTTCGCATGCGTCACAAGGAGCATACACGCGATAGGAATTAGAAAACATTTTGGATTCCAAAAGAGAGTTGGCATCATCTCTTGATCCAAAAATTACTCTCAACTTATCGAGAGAAATTTTTTTAATTTCTTTTACCGATTTGTACTTTTTATAAACTTCAGATGAAATCAATAAAACTTGTCAAGCAAAATCTTTGCTCGAAGTCAAACATTACCCGGTTCTGCATAGTCAGGAAGAAGTAAGTACATTTTGAAACAATGTGGGAACTCACGGAAATTTCGCCAAGAATGTCATCGATATGATGACATGGTTCCAAAGAACTTAAACTTTTTCAAAAACAAAACTGTTTTATAATTTCACTAGAAAACATCACCGATCGCCATGAGACACGTTGACTAAGGTAAAGAAAATGACAGTTAGATTTGTGTAACGCCCTGAGCATACAAATTCTTGCATAATAGTCACGATTTCATGACTTTAAGTCATGATATCATAAAACAGAAAATTTTATGAATTCATGACTTTTTGTTCATAATTCCAGCAACGGATTTTTTTCCGTGTATGATCTTTTCGTGATGGAAATTTCTTTGACTTCCCTGGGCATAGAGTATCATCGTATCTGCTACATAATATAGGTACGAATGCGAAAATGACAACTCTGGAAAAAGAACGCATTCAGTCAATAACTTTGGAAGTGCTTATTGAACACTGCTGAGCTGAGAAGCAGGCTCTGTCCCAGTGAGGGCTTTGTCTTTTTGATATTTTAATGCCCTTTACTTCAACAATGGAATTCGTTAAAGTGGATTAGGCCACCTTAATGTTCATGTTTGTTCGCTTATGTCTTATTATTTTCCTGCAAAGCACCCTATCAAGCATGAAATAGCATGCACAATGTGAAAATTCAACTAGAATAATGGCACGTACTTCAAAAAATTCGCTTCGGCTCTAAATTTAGCGCTGGATATGATCGATTCCCTATCATCCGAACCGCCTACTACGGTGTTGGCCATAAACGGTGGCATAAAACACATTCTGACACGACACGCATCGTTACTTTTATGAGACGTTATGCCCGCGAAAAAAAAAACGACCGAAAGAAAAGCAGCATTCGTCATTGCCCTTTTGAGATATAGGGTAGGTGTACCAGTTATGGACATAGTGGTTCCCTATTTCGCCATACGTGATTACTTTAATGTCTTCAAACTTTGAAAATTTTTGTGTGTTGTAGTAGTTAGATTTAAGATGTATCTTGATGTTAAAACATTCAAAAAGATTTAAAATGTGAAAGTTATCAAAATTTCATATATGGTCAAATAGGGAACCACTATGGCCATAACTGGTACACTTTCCCTATGCGAGAAACGAGCGTCGGTCGTAAAACTCAAATTAAAGAACGTATCGCGCAAAATCTATCATCATGGCCCGCTTGGATGGAGCGGTGGACTTTTTGTTCATTCCAAAGAAAGAGGATTTTCGGGGAGAGTGTCAAATGCTGTATCCAAAAGAGCATTTGAATTATGGGGTTTGAAATTTTGGATTCAACACTTTTAGATTGATTTATTCAATACATTTGGATTGGATCATTAGTGGTATATGAAGGTATGCGACGATTCACAAATGGTTTTCGTGCCTTCGCTGTCGTTATATTACTCTTTTGCAAAATTAAACTCCGCCTTCTTTGTTTAAACGTTGAAAACTGTCATTATGATTGATTCGAGTGTTGATTTCCGATCAGTGACATTTTCAGTGGAGTACGGTTCTCAAATTCATCAATCAATGCTTAATGGTTTCAATGGACAATTTAGCATGAAAAACTTGTTCTGGTTAGTTGATTTCACCTGCTTATAAGAGAAGAAAAAACGCTTTCAATTAACTTAACCTACCTTATCCTAGATATAATGCATTAATCGTGGCAATATTAGATTGCAACGATTTATATCTAAATTTATTAAAATTTCAATCGACTTTTGTTCAAACGTTTCAACATTGGATATTATATGTAACTCATTAGTACTATACCAAGGAGGAAGCTACAGAATCATTTTCAAAATTTTATTTTGAATCCTCTGCAGAGCATTCTTCCTGGTATAACAACAGCTAGTCCATATTGGTAAAGCATACAACATGGCTGGTCTGAAAATTTGTTTGAAGATCAAAAGCTTGTTCTTGAGATAAAGTTTTGATTTTCTATTAATAAGTGGATTAATACATTTTACATATTTGTTACATTTGATTGGAATGCCCTCAATATGATTTTTGAAAGTTAAATTCTTATCTAGCATGAGCTCTAGATACTTAACTTCATCTGACCAATTTATTGGAACCCCTCTCATCGTGGCGACATGTCTATTTGAAGGTTTCAAATAAAGAGCTTTTGGTTTATGTGGGAATATTATTAGTTGAGTTGCTTGCTTCAATTAGGAGAAATCTTCCATTTTTGCAAGTATGAAGAAAAAATATCCAAACTTTTTTGCAATCGACTACAGATGACACGCAGACCTCGTCCTTTGGCGGAGAGGCCTGTGTCATCCGCAAACAAAGATTTTTGACATCCCTGAGGTAACTCAGATAAGTCAAATGTGAAAATATTGTATGATATTGATCCCAAAATGCTACATTGAGGAACACCAGCATTGAGGAACACAGGAAGTCTTTCAAACTTGGAGTTCTGGTAATTAAACTGAAGTATACAATTTGTCAGATAACTTTGAACCATTCTAACGATGTATGTTGGAAAATTAAAGTATTTTAATTTTACAATCAAGCCATCATGCCAAACACTGTCGAATGCTTTTTCTATGTCTGTTTTGTTCAAAATGTCATTTTCAATAAGTTTGACTAGTTGATGACTAGTAGCTTCTTTAGGATTTTTGTCCGGTTTTGAAATTGGTACAACCTTGGCATTTTTCCATTTGTAAAAAATATGCCAACTGAAAACATGCACAGCTAGTTTTAGAAAAATTAGTTGGTAATACATTAATTTCCTCTTCCAATGCCGGAATTGGCTTCTGAGGTTTATTTCAAAATTTAAGGTAATTTTCAAAGTGCTCATAGCCAGAGTCAAATTGAGAAATTATACTTTCAAAAATTTTGTTTTGCTGTCAAAACCCAGATAAATGGTAAATAATAAATAGTGAACACATTTAACTAGAAAATCTGGGGAAATCCAAATGTTAGTTTTCATAGATAAAACATTTTTGTCTTGTTTTTTTTTTGAACGATGGAACTTCCGATTTGTTGCAGTCCTTTATTCATTAATTGGAGTGTTTTTAAATCAATAATTCAGGAAATTCATCAAATAAATCGCCAATTTTAATATATTTGGAGGATTTTCTTCTTACAAACTTCAAGCTTGTTTAGCCCCTCCTTAGAATTGATGGATTCTGCTCAAAATTTCACAGTAGTTTATTGTAGCATGACCAATATGGGCCACCCCTGTGCACTCAGCCTACGATATTTTGTAGCTATTAAGTTTTTCTGTACAAGGAAATTATCAAAGACAAGAAAAATTTTACAGTGTAAATGTGTTTCATTATTCTACATAATCACGAAGGCAATCAACCTAGGAGGAACAACCAATTTCGAAAAGAAGGGATAATATGCAATAAAATAAAAGAAAAAACAGATTCCATCAAACTATTTTGTGAATATCTATATAAATAAAAATGCAATGATGTTTGTATGTCACGAAATAACTTGAGCACGGGTGATTGGACTTACATGATTCTTTCACTGTTGAATTCGTCCAGGGCTCCGACGGGTTTGTGCGAAGAAAAAATTAAGAAAGTCTTCGGGATAGTGGGGAAAACGGGAGTAAACTAATCTGACATTTTCTACACGGGACTTGCATAGTGTTTTTCAACAGCCTACTTGATGACAAGACGAAGTTTGCCGGGACCACTAGTAATAAATATTACACTAATATTCTTTGCAAATACAATTAGAAAGAACACTTCCTATTAAAAGAAGGAAGTATAACTATAAAAAACATAAAACTTACTATAGCATATGTAAGAGCAGCTTATCTTAAGTGATTTTGCTACTTTTCTCCGAATTTAAGTTCCCCGAAAGTCGTTTCCCTGGACGCCAGTTCCCCGAATATCCCGTTTCCCCGAATAGCCCAGTTCCCCGAAAAGTTTGTAGCTCTCATGCCTAATTCTCATAACTTTTCGCGTTTCAAGGTGTTGAACGAACCGGTTTTCTTATATGCGGTTCTTTCTGGTTTCACCGTCCTCGGCATTTATAACAAAATTTGTTTAATTGAGAATGGCCTTATAATCTATGGCGTAATTTTATGGCTTTCTCAGGCTTATAAATGACACGGGACCGAAACGTCGGGCTTAGCTAAACAAACCGTTTTAATTTATAAGACTGAGAAAGCCATAAAATTACAACTATCCTCCCAGTCGCAACTCCATCACTACTCACAATCTATAATATCTCCTTCTTTTGATGGCTTATCATTCTTTCTAGTTCAGCACCCAGTCCCTAAAGACTATTTTTGCACCTGTTTGAAATGCATCACTTTTCGAAGAAACGGATCATTCGGGAAAATATCTTTCGGGGAAGCTGGCATTTGGGAAAATGACATTCGGGGAAAAGAAGCTATGTCTTGTTAAATAGATGTAAAATTGTTAAACAGCTTTTAGACAGGGTTTTCCTTTAAAGATTTTAGTCGAGTCTGGCCATGAATCACGTAGTTATTTATTTTGGATTTTCAAGACTTCCTTGTTGTAACAGATTTTGTTACCCGGTTGGCACGTTTTTTCTAGCAAAATATGTTATAATTTTGACTGGTTAGTAGTTAAAATAACTAAAATTATAACACAATTTCTTCCATACTAACCAAAATATGTTATAATTTAAACAAAAGTGTAACTCATTATGTTTCGAAATAAACAAAATTAAGCTCATTTTGTTATTTTCCATAAGTGGATTATAACAAAATTTGTTATAAGCAATATATATCATTTTTATAACAAATTGTGTTAAAATTATGTTTTAAATTGAAACATATTTAAAACAGCCTTTGTTATTATAACTGATTTTGTTTTAATTATGTTATAATTTTCTCCATCAACTCAATGTGCTTCTAACAATATTGAAACAAAAATGTTTATTTGTTACAAATCTTAATATAATTGTGCTACAATTTTGTTGTAATCCACTGGTCGGGATCCCCCTTCGTGATCTTTGGTCCATACAAACGTTCTGAAATTTGCATGGGCAGTGCATGGCCAAACCCTCCACCCTAAGTGACCAAGTGGTTTTTGGGCGGCCACTTAGAAGGTTTGCTTAAGACAGGGTTTTTTTTTACTCAATTCCGATTTTATTCGCTTGATATCCATAATAATGATTTAGACGAAGTAATAATAAATAGACGAAATAATAGACGTCGGTGCCCGATATTCGAAGCTTCTGAGAATTGGGTCCCAATTTTTTTTTATGAAATCTTGTTTTTATTTCATAACACGAAAGAGCATGTTACTGCAATTACTTTAGCATTTTTCCCGCTCAAATAACGACTACATAATATTTAAACTTTAATTTAAAAATAAGGTCCATAAATGAACCTAGACACTTTTGATTATGTTTGACGTTCGCTCAGTCAACAAAAACACCACAGGGGTTTTAGTTTTAACACTGGGGTTGTTCCTGTCTGTCCTGGGTGTGACAAAATCTAAAGAATCATGAAAAAATGTTTTTTGAACTTAAACCAACGGAAAACATTAAAAAATTGAGTAAACATGTGTTTTTGGCCTAAACTTAAGCGTCTAGTACTGAAAATGGGACAGGGTTTTAGGACCCTATTCGAATCAATTCGATGTATTTCGAACAACAATTAAAACAAAATTATACCAAATTATTTTTTTTCCACTCCTTATAAATAAGTGCATAAAATCGATTATGTGGAATGTCGCATTCTGGGGAATGGGATTCTGGGAAATGTCCTACAACCATCATTTTCATAGTAGGATCGCGAGTGCGTTGAAATTGCCTTCTCCTCGCGTTATTAAGATGCATCAAGAGTCTGAGAATCAATGTCTATAATGACGGATTCGAATTTTACTTCTTGGTATTGTAAAATGCTTCAACAATGGAATTCGGTGAAGTTTCGAGAGCATTGTCAATATCAAGTTTTATTTGCAAATATATGTTAGCATCAAGATTACTATCGATATATGTTTCATATATATACTCCAGTCGACTCTTAATTAATTGAAAGTGGAGCTGGCTGGTTTGAGAATCGCTTCATGGGATATTTGTAATGTAACAGGGACATAATCAGAATGAAAATCAACATGAGTAACCAGTTGGGTACAAAGCAGACTAGAGTCGGTTAAAACCAAATCAATAGTAGAAGGGTTTCTTGAAGAGGAAAACTAAATAGTGCGGCAAGGATGTTGAATTGCGAAAAATCCTGAGGAGCACTCATGAAATCAAATTCTGCCGTTGGAATTGCTTTGTGAATTACTCCATGAACAATGTTTGGCATTAAAGATACCAATGACAATTTTGTTTTGAATTATTGCGAGTCAATTTCCGAGAACCATTTTGAAGCGAACTTGATGCCCAGTGAATTGAAAAGGCAAACAGCAGCTATGAAAGTATATTTACCAAGCTGTGTTTCAACAGAAACACCCAACGTTTCAAAAATAATGATTGCAACTACCCTCCAGCCGATCATTGCGGTAAACAAAAAAGTTTGGATCTCTTTTGAGTTTGGATTCAGGTTTCAAATAAGTTTCAGTAATAACTGGTATATGTAATAACTGTACATTTGACAGTTAAAATATAAACAGCTCATCCTCTTTACCATTCAAAAAATGAGCCTTCCAATTCAAATTATTTGAAATATAAGAAAAATTCTTGTAATGTTTACAATCAAACCAAAATTTTTGGGTAGTTTTATACATATATTTACTTCAAAAATCAAAAGAAAAGTTAATCGATGGAGCCTTGAGTGTAAAATTGAAGGCATTTTCGCTGGATGCCCTCCATCAAAGTCTTTACAGTGTCATCCGGTGCCAGTTTCTCAGTTTTTTTTTTCTATTTCCTTAACATATCCTTCTCGTCTTTGACTGTCTGCTTGCTCTTCCAAAGTTCCCGCTTCATTATTGCCCACCCGACTAAGGGTACATAACAAAATTGTATCAGCATATGTTATTATGTCATAAGTTTTTTTCGAACATAGGTTGTTACAAACTTGATGCAGGATGTTGTTAAAATAACTAAAATTATAACAAAAAGTGTATGAATAGTAACATAAACATAACAAAATGTGTTTTAATTCTATCAAAAACATATCAAACCAAGTTCTAATGTTTGATACAAAGTATCAAAATTATAATACTGTTCGATATACGATAATATTGTAACTAACTATTTATTTTGTTATAAAGTTGTTAAAAATGAACAAAACAATATCTTAAAGGGAAATAAAACACATTATGTAATATTTCTGTTTTATTATGTTCTATGGATAACGGAGCCTAACAAAATTATATCAAAATATGATATGCATATCATATTCTGATAAAATTTTATTATATTTTTGTTACAAGCCTCTAGTCAGGCAGTATTGCTCCACCGGGCGCAGCTTCGGACAGTTTGGCGGATTCATGTCCTTTGGAACAAAATGGACATAATTGGCCTCATACCACTCCAGGACACTGCCAAATCTGGCCAAAATAGCGGAGCTTCGTCGTGCTGCTGCAAGAACGGCAAAGGGCGCTTCTCGAGGCACTCAGATTTGTAGATCTCGCCATTTACTGTGCCCTTTATTACGAAAGGCTCACTCCTCAGCAGGGATGGGAAAAGTACTGTAGCCAACATTTACCACCTCTACATTTACATGTTTCTACACGTCCATCAAAATCCAAAGCAAACCATGACCGTTCAAAGCAAAAAAAAAATGTCACGGCTCTTCAAAACTGTAATCTTCTTCTTCGCAACGTTTTTTCAAACCCAAATGCGAAATGACTCGAGCACAGTGGTGACACGTTTTTTTTTTCGGCTATCGGAGTTTTACATTTTTGCTCGATAAAGGCAGCATGAAATTGAACTTGTTTATATGTATCGCAAAGGAGTGTGCTCTTGCTGTTAGCGCCAATAGATTTCTGTTAATTGAAAACACAAGCGAAATATTAGCGATTTAATTATTTAACATTTTTTTCAATCATTCACCTTGGAATGGCTGCCCGAAAACGGTCATAGTGGAGAGACAAAAACAGTCAAGCAGTGTGTGAACCGTTGGCAGCGCAACACCTGATGGTATTCGCTCTAACGAAGGTACGGTGCTGCCATCTGGAAAAAGATTACTCTATGCGTGAAGCGTCGAAAATTTAACCCGGCAAGGTATACGAAGTGAAATTTCAAATGCTTATATAAAAATAATTACAATAGCTATTTAAATTCTTTTCAGTACATGTTGATAGACTGTTGATGGGCTACATTATAGACAAATTATTTTGATTTTTATATTTTTTCCTCAATATTATGCAGAGTATATAGCTTATCATAAAACTAACCCCGTACACTTAACAGAATTTAATTAAATTTAGTTTTGATTTTTTTACAAGCATTTGAAAATTGACTTTCTATGCTTTGCCATGTAAAAAAATCGGAGTTTTACGCATAAGGTCAACTGTGGTAATTGCCTCCATCATCGCGAATTGATGCTGCTGCTCCTGTTTTGTGTTTTGGTTGACTAGCAAAATCGATGAACTGTGGAAAATTATGGTCACAGTTCCCAAGCCTGCTCCTCAGTCCGCAAGAGCAGATGGCCTGCCAAACGAGATATTTGGAGGCGAACTTCATCATTTTCTTCTTCTTAAATTTGTCGTCCACATCGAACTTGCTCTTGCCGGTAAAAAAGTCCAACCCCGGAATTTGCTTAAAATCGGCTTTTATATTCGTTTCGTCGTCCATCACACAGCACTGCAGCCATATTTTGTCAGCATCTTCTCGTAGAGTTTCCGTGCCCGAGTTTTAGCCGTCGATTGTTGCCGCTCATCGCGGTTTGGCGAGTTCTGTACCTTGTATGTATGTAGTCCAGCTCTTTTTTTGCATTCTGGACGTAGCTCTGCGACATGACGATCTTTTTAGCCAAATCACGGCTTGAGACGTTGGGTTTGCTTTAATCATCCGCTTCACCTTTCCTTCTGTCTTTTTGTTCTCCGGTCTCGGTTTTCTTCCAGCTCCTTTGCCGTGGTCCACATCAACCGCTTCTGAAACCGCTTCAACACTCTGGAGACGGTTGAATGGTGAATGTTCAACATTTTCCCAACTGCCGGTGCGACAGGTCAGGAAATTCCAGGTTTTTTGGAATGAATTTGTTCTCTCGCCTTGCGTTGGTTCATCTCTATTTTCGTTGAATCGAAAAACACGACTTCAAGTTTGACAGCATGTAAACAATACACACCAATGAGAAAGTGTGCAAAATTTGGTTGATTTTTACCCAATGGTAGAAAAGTTATGCCCTGTGGACGAACGAAATAGGTTGGTAAACAAAGTGGTTTGCGCAAAATAATTTAGCACGACTTTGTTCTAAAAATAGGAGGCCACCGCTGTCGTCATTCACTGCCGCGTGAAAAAGGGTAGAGAGCGGATCAACGGAACAACATCAAGCGTACGCACCATCGTGGCCTCTTTGCGCGATCTTGTTTGCGAAGTTCGCCCATGGATATTCGAGCCAGAGGAGGGGTGGATGCCAGGTATGTTTTTTCGGTGTCTTCCAATGTTTTCCACTTCAAACTTTCAACTATCAGGGAAACTTTATACAGTGGCCTAAATTTAGTACAACAATTGCATCAGGTAAGAAAAGCAAGACTCGATTACTTTTTCAAATCGACGTAAGTAACTTCCATACGGTTTTGAGAAAATTAATTCAGAAGAATCACAACCTGTCTTCTAAAACTGTTTTAAAATGAATCACCTTTTAAACATTTTTTCGACGTGTACATTGCTAAAATTTTGCATACAATGAGCTAGCGTTCAAGAACTAGGGAGTTCCTATTATTTCACACAAGAATTTTATGACAACATGATAAGCCGTTTTATTAAGTTACTTGCGACGTTTTTCTACCAGTGTAAAAGCGACTCAAGACGTGTTTTGTTTTAAATCGTGGTTAAGTCACTTTGTCTCTCCATACAGTGGAGCGGCGAAAGTAGTGGTTAGGTTGCGAAAGTTGAAAATCTTACTTTCGTCGTTTTGTAAATCCGGAAATTAAACGTTCTAAAAGTGAAAAATCGAGTTGGTTCAGAGCGAAACGTTCCTGCGAGGGTTTTCTACAGAAATACTTTCGGAGACTTTTTCAGAAAATTCATCCGAAGAAGGAATACCTTTGAGGATTTGCACCAGGAATTTCTCCTGAGATTTCCTCCAGGAATTTCTCCGAGACTTTATCCAGGGTTTTCTCTGGGTATTTCATCCAGTGATTCATTCCGGGGATTTTCTCCAGAAATTGTTTCGGTGATTTTTTCAGAGAATTTTCCAAAAGATTTCCTCCAGGAAGTTATTTGGAGATTTTCTCCAGGAATTCCTCCGAGGATGTCAAGGATTACTCCGGGGATATCCCCCTACATTTATGCCGGGGATTTACTTTAGGAATTCCTCCAGAAAGTTTTCCAGAGATTTCCATCAGACTTATTTCCGGGGATTTGCTACAGGAATTCTTTCGGGGATTTCTCCGATGATTTCTGAAAAAAAAATCCTCCAGGAATTCATCCAGAGTTCCTCCAGGTTTTTTTTAAGTCCTTCAAGAAATTATTTCGGATTTTCTCTGGCAATTCTACTGGATTTCGTCCAGCAGTTCCTCGGAACGTCCTCCGAATTTCTTCAGGCAATTCTTCTACATTTATTCCAGAACTTCCACTGGAGTTCCTCCAGCAATTCCTCTAAAGTTCCTCCGTAATTCCTTGAAGGTTCCTCCGGTGTTCCTACCCAAACAGTGGGAATTGCTTCGAATATCTCCCTTAGTTTCTCCAGGAATTTCTCCGGAGTTCGTCAAGCAATTTCCCTGGAGTTGCTCTAGAATTGCCTCCGGAATTCCTCCAAGAATTGCTCCATAGGTCCTCCAGGATTTTCTTTGGAGATTCTCCAGGATTTTGTCCAGAGTTCCTGCAGGAATTCCTTTAGGGTTCCTCCGGGAATTCTTTCGGAGCTTTACCGGTAATTCCTCCGGAGTTTTTCCAGCAATCCTTATGGATTTTATCCAGCCAGCATATCCTCTGAAGTTCCTCCAGAGCTCCAGGGAACCAAAAGTACTTCCCGGGGGAGCTTTGGAGAAGCTTCGGAGGATATGCTGGATAAACTTATGGAGAAAATTCCTTTGAGGCCGTGCGGGGATTTATTTCTGGAGTAAATTTCTGGACAAAATCCCTAGATTAAGAGCTTTTGAAAAGAAAACCCCGGAGGGCTTCCTGGAGAAAATAATCGGAGAAATTCCTGGTTTAAATGCTTAGAGAAATTCCTGGAGGGAATTTCCTGAAAAAATCTCTGGAAAAATCCCCGAAAAAATTTCTGGAGAAAATCGTCAGAAGAATCCTTTAATGAATTTCTGGACGAAATCCCCAGAGAAAATTCTATACCAAATCGCTATCCGAAATCCTCCGAATGCATCAGAAATTCCAGCACCAAAATCGTGGAAGAAATCTACGGAGGAATTGCTTTTGAAAATCACATGAGAAATTCCTGGGGAAAATCCTGGAGGAGTTCTTGGGAGAACCTCCGGGGGAATTTCTGGACGGCTCATTAGGGAATTCCTTTGGAGCTCCACGGGGAATACGATGAATTTAATCAGAGTTTCTCAGGGAATCCACCAGTAACTCCTCGGAAATCCTCCGGAGTTCCACTAGGAATCCTTCTGGAGTTACTCTGAGTATTCCCCTGGATTTCCTAGGAAAATCCTTCAGAGTTTTTCCAGAAAATTTCTCCAAAACTCGTGCAGGAATTTCCTACGAGTTTCTCCTAGAATTCCGTCAGAGTTGCATCTGACATCCCTACGGATTTCTTATTTTCAAATATTCTTCAAGTAATTTCTTCTGTTTCTCCAGAAATGCTTCCGGGGTTCCTTCAGGAATTTCTCTGGAGTTTCTCTGAATATTCCTTCAGGCTCCTCTGGGAGTTACTCCGGGGTTCCTCCAGAAATCCTTCATAGTTTCCTAATGAATTCCTCCACAATTGATCTGGTAATTTCTCCAGAAATTCCTCCAGAGTTGTCCCAGCAATTCTTCCAAAGTTCATCTGGAGCTCCACCGGAAATTTATTGGCAATTCTTCCGAAAAAAGCGAGTTTTTTTAACAGTGTTGTACAAAACACAACAACGCGACGATTGAAGTGTAAATTAACTTGTTTGAAAACTGTTTTCAAAGTTTTCATATCGCGAGAAGAATTCATAGAGGCGTACATGAGATTGAGAAATTTGCTAAAGAGTCCGAAGAAGCTCATGAAAAATTGTTATATTTTTGCTAGAATTTTTGGAGATTTCTGGAGGAAAAGGTTGGCGTGTTTAGAAAATATAAATGCATAAAAATTTCTGGAGGAATTGCTGGAAAAATTCCGGTATAAACTGTTGTAGAAATCCATGATTAAACAATTGAAGAAATTCTTGGACAAAGAACAAAAAGTTTGTCGATGATTGGCTTGGAATATCATAGAAAATTTCTGAAGGAACTCGTAAAGTAATATTCTGCTAGAAATTTTATTAATTGAATTGTTCATTCAATTTATCCTTTTTGCAATGCTTAGAGGAATACATTCATATTACTTTGGAAGAATCCTTCGATATTCTTTTAGATACATTTCATGTAACATCACTGGAGAATTCCGTGAAGAAATGAATGTAGAGGTTCATGTAACAATCTGTGAAGGTATTCTTAGACGAGTTTCTGGTTGAACTCCTGCTGAATTCTCAAGAATAATTATTCATAGCCAAGGTAACTTCCGATTAAAGTGAAATCTGATTGAAAATAAAACCATGCACAGGTCAGCTATTGCCTGACGAGCATGGTTTTAAAACAATATGCTAGAGGAATTAGCTGTGGAGGATTTCTTTGAAGAAATTCCTGAACAATAATGTCAACCATGATAGAGGAGAGGCTAATTTTCTGACTTACCAGGCTTGACTAAAAATGGAGCAAATGTCATAACTGGGAAGGCAGTTTTCTGCGTTAAAATCAACAAATAAACAAAAAACACAGCAGTTTTAGTTTGAAAGTAAAACAGTTGTGTGTATTTATTTTTTCAGAATTGAAGATTTTAAAGAAGAAAACTGATTTTTTGTCAGTTTTGGCATTTGCTCCATTTTTACTTGGGCCTTAACCCGGAAATTTGGACTTTATGAGGTTATGGGAATTATGCACTTCAACAGAAAAGTAAACGCCTATTTCGATGCGTGGGAAATTTCTTGCAAGAAATGGCCAAGAAAAGCATTTTTCTTTGATAGCAATACGCAGTTGAAAAGAAATCTCAATTCAAATGGAGTTCACTGTAGAAAATATCTTGACCATTTCTAACAGAGATATTTTTTACTTTTCTTGAGCAGAACAGCATACCTAGCTTTACCATGATAATTGAAAAGTTTTGGGTGAAAGACATTGGAAGACATTTTTCTATGCAATTGGAAGACATTGGAAAAAATCACCTGGCATCCCTGGTCGTTTTATATTGAACGGACCCAAGCTAAACGTCATATCGAATGATCCCTACCAGAAAGCAAGCATGTTTGCGGCAGCCATGAGCCTATGCATGCTATAAAACGTTTGATTTTTACTGTGCGCCCTGTTTTCAAGTTGCCCGTCAGAGAGAGCGAGACAGCACCTACACACGGCGCACAGTAAAAGTCAGGAGAACAAAAGAATTTATGACACGTACAGAGGCTCATTGGAGCTCGTAAAAACCTGGATAGCGTATACGGAGAACCTTACAAATTCATTACAAATTTTATCTGGATCTTACAGTTTTTGTGAAATGGGTCATCAAAAATCTGGAATATTCCCGACAAATCTGGAAGGTTGGCAACGCTGGAAATGACAGTCCCGTGTTTGCACCAGTCCTCCCAGGCCCATGACAAACATATTGCGCAGTTCCCACCTTATTGGACCCCGCACTTCAGAAGTGCGGGCGGGTTCATAAGTGCGGAAACGTCAAACCCTTTGTTTTCGCCGTTGGCGGGCAAGAAAAGGCAGTGAATCGGTTTCGCGCCAACGAAAATTGTTTTCGTTTTACACTCAAAATAATCCAAACGTCATTGCTACGTGAAAAATCACGTAGGCCAGTTCAAATTCATTTTATCCTGACTTTACCCGACTAAGGTAATGATCACCAGGGCAGGAACATCTATATATTATGACAACGGTGGGAATGTTACTTAAGTGAATTGATTAAACAAAATATGAACAGTTCGTCACTGAAGTGTCGACATAGACTCTAGTACATTAACATGAAAAAGCCTATACCTTTCCTTTTACCTGATTTTTATCATTAAAAAAAAATAACTTTTGAATGGTTCGACGCTAAAAGAGTCGACTTATCATATATTCACGTTGTCTTTAGAGTACTGATAGGTGATTTTTTGAACTGAGGTTGCATGAATCGCATCACTTACCAAGGTGAATCCTGATCATGCAGCTATGATCCCTTCCCACTAACACAACTCCTACCCATGACAACCATGGAGATGCAGAGGTGATCTCGGTCTCTAGTAACAATGGATGTCACACTAACATTCCTTCCCTTCCCCCGATGACCGTAAGGACGTGGCCGGCTCCGTTATTGACTTTTAAATGTCTGGAGTTCTCGAAAGTGTACATTGAAGATGGAAACCTACTCCCAAGCTACATCTCTTGGTTCCTTGTGCAAATTCGATTATTCTGGTCAATCACGGAGTAGCAACTACGAATTGTACGGTTATCAATGCTTATGCTTATGCTTAATGGTAGAAAAGTTATGCCCTGTTGAATGTGTCGCAATAATTTCGTGTTCGCCCTTTAGGGGGTTTTCCATACGATTTGAAACAATAAGAGCGGTTATCCGTAGGAAGACAATTTGAAGAGAAGAAACTGACACTGTCTGCTACACTATTGGCATAAGAGTTTCCTTGGGTAAATCCGTTCGAAATTACGTGATTCGAACGGCTACCCGACGGAAGAGAATTAGCTTGTGAATGAGCATTAGCCTGGGACACGGTTATATGAAAACTTTAGATTCTCGCTCCAGTCCACTTTTTGGATTGCATTAAGGTCCCATAAAAAATGTGCAAAATTTCAGCTCGATCAGAGAAACTATATTTTAGCGCCAGCCGTTCAAAGTTTGTATGGGATTTACTTAGCTTAGCTTAGCTTAGACTGACTACACATATCAATGGTTACTATTCCGTGATTGACCGAGGTCAGTGAAAATGCACAAAGAATCAACTAGAAGATTGGCTGGGATTGGCCATAATCTTCTTCAGTGTGCATAACTCAGTGCCTCTATTTATACATGGTCAATAACGGCGCCGGCCACGTCCTTGCAGTCAGGTGGGATTGGGGGAAGGAATGTTAGTGTGTAACCTTTGCTATTTGGAGACCGTGTTTGCCTCTGCATCTCCACAAAGGTTACTGGGAAGGATGTTTGTTAATGGGGAGGATCGTTGGGTCACAGGATTCACTTTGATAAGCGATTAGACCATGATAAATAATTATTTGTGAGCTATAAATATGCTTATATGTAAATATAATATTTTCATTTGGTATGAACAACATCTAATAAAAAAAATTATGCCGACACTTAAGGTGACGAACCTATTAAAGTTTGTTGAATAAAGTGAACCTTTCGCAAGTCTACACTCGTAGTGTCGAACCATTCAAAGTTTTTTTTTTCAATTAGAAAAATAAAAGTAAAAGGAAAAAGGTGTTTTGAGAAAAAAAAATTGGACGTAAATAATTTATGAATCAGAGTTCATGTCGACACTCACAGTGACGAACCTTTCATAGTTTGTTGAATCTCACCGTTGTAACGATTAATGGTGCAATCATACATGTTTTATAGATTAGAAATAGTAGCATGAAACGAGCTCACCAATTGATCCGTCATCCTTGAGCAGCAACAATCCACTTTCAGCTTCACTCGTTTGCTCGGCTATATAAAAGCACACAGAGAAAATAGGCGCGCGACCCGAGAGGAAAAACAACTGACGACTGCTCGGGCTTTCTTGACGCACTGCAGCAAGCGTCAACGTCGAAAGATCAAAAAGAACTTATCGAACGCGGCACTTTTTCACTTACCCTAAACGAACATACCGATCACGCCAAGGTCGAAGGATCAAACACAACTAAATGATCACGCCACTTTTTCACTTTCACTCGAACGACGCGCGACATGTTTGATCCTGCCCTCATCGCCGGCCCCCGCAGGAGCAAGCGTCGAAGGATCAAACACAACTCTCAAAGTTTGTATGGGATTTACTATGGGAAAACTTACTTTTGCAAAGAAAAATCGCCAGAGGTCACTCATTGACCTCTATAAAAATTCTGAACACATATCTCGATAGGTATTTCTACGATGAACAACATTGCCGAAGACCGCAAAGCAATCCGATGCTCTTTTGTTAATGATCTCCCTTTCCTAAGAATGCCAGATTGGGTTTGCTTTTTTATAATGATTACTTGGACTGAGGAAAATCCAAGTAAATCATTCATTCCATTTTCGACCTTTCAAAACGACTTTGAACAAACGTTCAGTTTTATCGTCATAAGTAAAGAAATGAGCTTCTTCTCTTCAAGAGAAGAAGTTCGTGTTCTTCAAGAGTTTCCGACAAAACGTGGCAGTCTCCTTTCTTTACGATTTGGAAGGAAACCTTGATTTCCCTAATGGAGTTCAAAATCTCCTGCCAAAATCCACCAAATTCGCAAAAACTGATGACGATAGGCGGCACTGTTTGTTTCATCACTTAAATCAAAGAGCCTGGGCTAGAGACTACTTTGATTTGATGTTCGGAATACGAGTAATACGAGGATACGAATAACTGACACTGTCGAAATACGCAATAAGGGTGAAATTAAAAGGTACAAGGTACAAAAATCCACTTTTTTGATTCTCTGTTGAGATTCTTCTCAGGTCGAACCCATTAAAAAGGGAACATTAACCATTTCACCCTTGAAAGAAACCGTGCATTCTTGAGAAATGTCCTTTATTCGATTTATGCCACGTTTATTGACAGTTTTAAACCCCACTTTTTTGAGTGAAAATTGAGAATTCAGTAATTCATCCTTCCATTTGTTTGTGGTTGCAACCATGTTTAGTGAAAAACGATAGAAGACGTAAGAGACAGCTCATGATGATATTCAGCATGCGACCACTTTGTTTAAGGTTAAGTCAATGAGTTTAAAGTTTCAAGTCCCCATTTCGAATCGTGAGCATTAGCGATTTCAAGATTTAGCGTCATGAAAACTATTATTCATTATCCATATTGATGATTTATATGACATTTTACCAAGCATTACAGGAAATACAGAGGAATGCTTATGCAAAGGGAAGTTGTTCTCCTTATGAAGTTAACTACAATTTCTGGTACCATTATTGATTTCAATGAAAGTTAACGAGAAACACAATCTTTCATTGACGTCTGTGAAATGTTGTTGAACATTATGTCAATATGGTTATCAGTTTATGATTACAGGGTGTCCGCAAATTATCCGTACAAACTTTGAAGACATGGCTCTATATAATCAAGCATAATAAATTCAATATTTTTGCATGGTTTTAAACATTGGGTTATTATATTCTTAAGAAGTGAGTTTGATACATTTACGATTTTAAATAATTGCAAAACCAATCCAAATGTATTGAGGTGTCTTAAAAGGAGCTGTTTTCCGAGCTTTATGACGGAAGAGAAATGTCCATAGAACTCACTGGATTTGAACCGTACCATTTTCTATTTTCAGTCTAACTTGAAGCCACTAACATGTAGATTACTTCAAATAATAATAGGGCATTTGGGTTCATCTATTTTAGGTTTTAGGGATAACACATCTCCAGTATGACTAGCGGCCCTCAGGAAAAACGTCTCCGAAAAATATAAATTTGCCTATCTCAGTAACAAGCAGTTATTTCGAAATTTTTTAAAGTTGTATTTTTTGTTAACATATAGATGTATTATAAAAGGTACATGGACATTGATTTTTCATTGTTTTCAATGCGAGATCATCTTCCAAATTTTCTGCTGTTCGGATAATTTGCGGACACCCTGTATTGTTTTAATGTGTGGTCTTCCCCCGAAAGATTTCTACATAATATAAACTCATATGTTATCTCACTTTGGAAATTTTATTTTAATCATACCAAGCACAGCGTAAATCATAAAGAAATTACAATTGGAGGTTACTTATTTATTCAAAAAAGAAAATTAAATTAGAAAACATGCAAATTCAAACTAGATAAATTACTATGATTATGTATGAACGATTTCTTTTCTTTGAATTGCAAATTTGTTTTATCAAATCACAACTTGAACATTACATTCATATGATTTATAAATAAAAATGGAGTGGTGTTTGTATGTCACGAAATGACTTCCAAACGGGCCAACCGATTTGAATGATTATTTTTCCGTTTTATTCTTCAAGTGTTCCGACGTGTTTGTGTGTATAAAAATACCAGGATATTCACAGGAAAAGTTGAAAAAACGAGTGTGAACGGAACTGTCACTTTGTATAGGACGATCCATAGCGTTTTTCAACAGCCTACTTGATGGCAAGACGAAGTTTGCAGGGCCCACTAGTATGATTATAAAAATGACACTTTCTATGATCTCTGGTTTGCTGGGCCCTGTGATTCAGTGCACAAAGTTTTGGTTGAGCGTTTCTTTTCAGTTTACTTTTAAGGAAGTGCAATTCTTTTACCCTTCGGCTATTTCATTCTCATCCTACAACTATTTTTGTGTTTTCTCTTGATTTCATGATGTTTCATTGAAAATAATTTTCAAGCCGAAGACATGCTCTGTTAGAAAACTGAACCCAAAACCCACGGCCTGCTGTTTGAATTATTCTCAAGTTTTTGGCGAAAATACCACCAAATCACCCCCTCATCGCTTCTCAGTTGATCACATTACCGACTTTCGTTCGTTCCGCCTCATTTGTTCCACCATCAGGCTGCTCTAGAACAATTTCTCAAAATTTTACCCTTATCAATTCGTGATATCGGACGCGGGTTGCTAATTTCTCCCAAAACGGAGGCCTCCTTCCTTCATTCATCAAAAGGGTGAAATTTCGCTATCTTACACCACTATCAACCCAACTCGGGGGAAGGTGTCAAAATCAGAGTTTTTTTTCTTCATTTTCTTCTGTGCGCCAACTGGGATCGAAAGATGAACGATCCAAGCAATCATGTTCACGGGGTCACTCCTCCAATGATTCTCGGCTTCAAACGAATCGTTGAACAAAACGAAATCAAGCGGAAAAGGGTTTTTGCCTTATTGTTGATATTGTAGATGAAACATCCCTTTACGCGAGCTATCTCTTCCCCAATTTGATGGGAAATTTTATGCCGGAAAATCGATACCAGAATGCAAAGTCCATCAGAAAAATTTCCGCCTTGTTGCAAATGGGCGCGAAGAGTTTCATTTCGTTACGCTCGTCAGCAGTCAATGTCGAAGCTTACAAACAGGAATGTTTCACCATGTTTTATGTAATTATGGAAGAATTTGTCAAAAGGGTTCACAATCTGAGCAAACTTTCTCTGAAATGTAATTTAATTTGTATCGGTCGGCTAAAAAATCCGTTCCATCGCCTACTGTGACAACATTTTCTTTTATATTACACTGATGATTTGTGTTTCATGAATTCATTTATTTTCTTTGATTCAGAATCAGGCTCAAATTGAGGTCATCCATTCATCCATAACCGGAACGATCCCTCGAAACGCGGTTCGTTTGCCTGAAGATGTTACGGCTCTAGCAGAGCGCGAAGGACTTTCTAAGGATAGGGAGACGGTGAAGAATTCAGTGTCGAAAAATTATCATAAGCTGAAGGACTTGATTTCGTCCAAGTTCAAGAAGGATAGCCCCGACGCAGTTGAAGACGAGTTGAACAACGTCTCGTCGCTGCTTCAGCATCAGCTTCAACAACAGCACGACAGTCTCGGATCGTCATCATTCCACATGCCTGGAGTAAGTCAAGGTAACAATCTGAACCACGCTCAATCCAATATCAATCTGTGGAGTTCAAATGCCAGAGGTGATTCTCCGTTGTATTATCATAAGAAGTTTGCTGATCCGGCAGAAGGATACAACGCCGATTCGTTGTCCGGATTCCGGAGTATGAAAGCTATGTCACAACCTCAGCTCAATACTGCTATCGATGTCAACAGAACACCCCAGAATTTCCCCAACCAAATGGATGGAACTGATAGTGACGATGGGGGTTTCCGTCAACACAACAATTCAAGAGTGATTGTTCAAACCCCAGCTCAACAGCACAATCGACAACTACAGCAGAACTATGTTCATAACTATCGTCATAATCACCCTCAAACTGGACAATCAACGCCTCAAACGAACCCAGTGAACTTCCAACATACTCCTCAAGCAAGACACAAAATTCTAGCAGAATACTCGGACAGTTCTGTTCCGCATCAACAGCAGATGCCACATGGGACGAGCCATATGACAATCAATATCGGTGAATCCAGCTACAATGGAGGACACGAACATATGGATAAGAACCACAATCCTATGGAATCCAGTGGTCCAATTCCGGGAGCAAGATCCATACAGAAACCATCAAATCCTTCACATTTGATCAACGGAAATCAGGCCAACAATAGTAACAACACAGTGGTGCAGATCGCTTCCGATTCGTCGCATGTCGTTCAGATGAATTCCAATGGAAGCAAACAAATTGATTCCATTTCCAGCTCGGATTACGATCGTAATGGGAACCATAGCTCCAACGTAGACTCAGGCCGAGGAAGTGCTGCGTATTCTAGCGGAAGAAAAGGTGCTGTCCAGCAGTCGATCAATATGAATACGGTCGAACAAACCGAGCGTAGTCGAAGCAAATCGGAATCGGAATGGGTAAGGTTTCTCTGGGAAAGGGTGAAGATCAGGATTTTCATTTTCTTTTCGTTTCACAGATCGATGTCGTAGATGCAGAGCTTCGCAACATCCTAGAACCTGGTATGAAAGGAATGATGATTCGTCCGGAAAGTACCATGTCAGAAAGTGCTTCTTCTATGTCTCCTCCGTTGCCTCCGTTATCGCCTGACGGAGGAACGGCATATCATACGCCAGCTGGTGTCGGAGGGCCCAACACCATGCATAGCAAATCAGGCAACTCGTCAAAGCATCAATCCAAACAAGAGTACGGAACGGATACCTACAATCGAGCCAGTAAAAATCCTCAGCCCATAGGTCCTTCAAAGGGACAGCCTTCGGTGAACACCATCCAGAACTACATGCACAATCTGAAACTCTCGTCCAGCAGCAAGAAGCATGAGCAAAATATGCTAAAGAAACATCGTAAGTAGTTCTTTATGTCTCATTTATGGGACCGTAAAGGTCCTATATTTTGCGCACTTAAGACTTTTAAAATTTCAATCTGTTATAATTATTTTAATACATAACAAAATACTCTGAATTTACGAGTGCATATTCTTATCGATGTTATTAATAGGGGGAAAATATTAAAGCCTCACGAGCTTGTAAAATATTATATCTTGTTAGGGGTGTCCGTGTTCCTATTTCTGAGCGCTCATTTTGCGTGAAAAGATTTTGCACTAAAGCTTGAAGAATCTGTCCAGGTAACATCGTAACATAGCTGAGTCGCTTAAAATACCTCGTTATCTATTAACCAGCGTTTTGAAATGCTTCCAGGATGCACTGAAAGTTGACCGGAAAGCTGGATTCCGTGGGAAGCAGAACGATAAGTTCGAATTGTTGCAGAATTTATTGTTTAGGATAATTCATCACAATCCAAACGGTGTCCGGCTATTTGATCGAAGACCATTTGGCCAAACGCCGTTTGGCCGAATGCCATCTGGCCGAACGGGTCGTTTGGCCGAATTCCGAACAAAGAATCATCAAATTGCTCAAACGATGTGTTGTTTGAATGATTTCAACATGATTTTTTTCCTTCTTTTGATCATAGGATATTCTTTCAAGAGAATTTTTCATAGTTATTGGAATTAGTAATATACGTTCATGAAGAGAGCTATTCAAAATATGTATTTTTACGCTTTATGCTTGAGTATAGCACTAAACCGAACGACTCGTTGAAAACACTGACGTCAAAAAAGCTCACAATTTACCGTTGTGAAAAGAAGAAGCCGTAACTTGTGGTTGTTAGGGTTTTGGAAATTCTGCTTTCAGCACTGACTGCGTCTTGAACTTACAATAAAAAGCAAATTATTTGTATATCAAGGATGATAGATCCTTCTTTTAGATCCATTGTTGTAAGCAATCACGGTAGTCGACACGTTTTCGCTGATATTCGGCTTTCCTTAAACATTCACACCACAAGCGGTCAAACGAATGTCGAAAAGAAAAATGTCAATTGAATGCTTCTGACCACGATAGCTTCACTAGGAAACGTTACGGTTTTTTTTGTTTTTGTTCTACTTTCACTGTATGTGTGTCTCATTCGACATAACAGACAACCCAGACAACCAGAAATCGCATGAAAGTTCACGTTACAACTCGTTTATTCATACTTATTACATCAAACCCGCAAAACATTGTGGATAAACTCGTCAGATTGATGAGTTTCCTCGCATAAAACACTACTTTTCTGAGTTCATTTGTACATTTTGTTTCGCCTCGTACACTCGTACAAGGTAAGTCGAATTAATCCGTAGCAGCTGTCAAATCAACGTTTGTTATCATAAGTTAAGTCGCATAAGATCACTAGTTAGTTCGGTAACAAATTTTTACACTCGCATTGTATGTTACTATTCATCACATAAGGCCGGAACAAATCTTAAAATCTTCTTTTGTCACCTTGCATCAAAATGTGTCGAGGGGGGGACAAAAAATAATAAAATGGAAATTCAGGGAAATCCATCATTTTTTATTCTCATATTGTGAAAAACTATGTTTTGCCACATATATCCGTCAAGTCAAAATGTTTGAATAATAAACACGACATTTTTTCGATGTTCGTAACACTCTACTCGTACTCTAGCTAATAACAATTTCAAGATGACTGCGAAAATGTTGCACTTATATGCAACTTGAAATCATATTTAGATTGTATCAATTTGGTCCAACATGTGTAACATTAAGGCGATTCAAATCTTAAAAATGTTTGAAAATCCAATCTCTCATATCTTTCTTATAATCTTCACCATAAAAATAGTGTTCTGTAAAATTTTCAGCTTTCTAGGTGTTGATTTAAAGTTGGCCCAAAGACGATGTAGGTTTATATGAAAATTAATACGCAGAAATTCTGAAAAATGTTCCAATTACGTTAGTACTGGTGGTACAAACATATCATTCCATAGGGAAAACTTATTCTTCAAGTCTTAATGAAGGAAGTTGGTGAAGAAAAAAATCCGTTTTGAGCAAATTTTGTTTGGGATTTTTGTAGATAATTGCAGGGCTGTGAAGCTAAATAATAGCTAATAAACTCATGAATATCTTTTCTCCTATCGATCGGATTGAATTGCTCTCTTCAGCAAACTTCTTTATTATGGTTTGAAGAATGAGTTTTTACTATGGGATGATAAATTTGTACTTACATTCCAGTACTAACGTGGTTGGAACATGTTTCAACATTTCTTCATAGTAATTTCCATATAAACCAAGATCGCCTTTGGATCACCTTTAAATCACCACCTAGAAAGCTGAAAATTTCACCAAACACTATTTTTATGGTGAGGATTGTAAGAAAAATATGGGAGATTGAATTTTCAAACTTTTTTTAAATTTTGAACAGCCCTAATGTAACATTCCCGGTCGGTCCAGGATCTTTTCGTTATGGAAATTTCCTTGACTTCCCTGGGCATTAAGTGTCATCGTACCTTCCACTTGATATACGAATGCGAAAATGGCTACTTTGGCAAACAAAGCTTTCGGTTAATAACTGTGAAAGTTTTCATAAGGACAATAAGCTGAGAAGCAGGCTCTGTCTCAGTAGTGACGTAATGCTAAGAAGAAGAAGAATTCATGTAAATCATAAAAAAATCTCTTTTCATAGGCAACTCTGTTACAGTAAAATAAACAGATTGAGAACTTGTTATCCAATAACACCTGTTAGCTCATATAATACAGTAAATACGAATTACAAAGCTAGCTAAAAAACACAAAGAATAATGAAAATCTACACTGAAAATAAGATGTTTTATTTATTTTCCCCTTCTGATTTTTTGAAAATTTTGAAGGAGGGGGGAGACAAAAGTAAAATTTCAAATTTGTTCCGGCCTAATATATGCACGCATATCGCCTCCACTTTTGTACGTAGAAGGCCTTTTCGCGACATCTTATAAGTGAAATTTTGCACATACAAAGCCTCCAGGTGATTTCGTTATACATACATTTTGGTTGTCTGGGAATGTCAAACTCTTCATGTTGTTTATGATCCGATGTCTGAATTCTATGCAAAGCTTATAATTTATGCAAATGTTATCGTGTTAATCGACATTCAATTGACACTTTTTTGTGCTTGTCGATGTTCATTCTAACGCTCGTGCTGTGACTGCTGACCGCAAATTGTCGAATGTTTACAGCACTGTTAAGATATAACCGTTCCTTGAAATCCATTACAAATGCACGTTACCTATTGTTCCTCTTGTTTTCGATTTCGCCAAATGACCCTTTCGGTCAAATGGCATTGGGCCAAATGACCCGGAACCATTCAGAATATGGTTAAGAAGTCAAAAGTGCGTTACGGGGTAAGATGTCCGGTTAGGGTAATATGTTCTGGTAATTCAAGGATTCCTGGTACGAAGTCCTTGTTACTGGCAACGGTTTCTGAAATTGAATCTTTTTAGCCTAGCAGGTGGTTAAAGACTCGAAGTTTGGCAGTCCCGAGACTACACTTGAAGCCAGGGTAACAATCATGAGTATTAACTCAACAAAGGCTGTTAAGTACTGGTAATTAAAAAACTCACGTGAATTCTAATTACTAAACAAATTATCTAGCTTGATACGTTTTTGCTGCTAGTAAAAAGCCCCTTTTTCTAGTATTTTACTGGGACTAATTTAACTAAAAACGAAAAAAGGATGGGACAAGAGTTCCATTGCATGATCAAATATCAGTAATACCGATTTGGTTCTTCAGAAATTAAACTGATTATGTTTACTAAGAGGCGCGCCTTCGCTGAGATGTAAGCCGTAATTATTTATTTATTTATTTGGCTTAACATCAATTATCTTGATAGAACCTCGCCAACAATATTTCGCCAATTCCAATGTTCGCTTCTCTCCATCCTCGACTGCGACCCACTCTCTCCAGGTCCAGTTGCATCTGGTCAATCCACCTAGCTCGCTGCGCCCCACGCCTTCTTGTATTCTTGCAACATGCACTGCCCAGCGTATTCCTCCAGGTTTAACTACCTTCACGATACTGGGTTCACCGTAGAGTTGAGCGAGCTCGTGTTTCATCCTTCGTCGCCACACGCCGTTCTCCTGCACGCCGCCGAAGATCGTCCTTAGCACTCGGCGTTCAAAAACCCCAAGAGCTTGCAAGTTCTCCTAGAGCATAGTCCATAAAAAACTACCGGTCTTATGAGCGTTTTGTACATCGTGAATTTGGTGCGGGGGTGAATCTTTCTTGACCGCAGTTTCTTCTGGAGCCCATAGTAGGCACGACTTCCGCTGATGATACGCCTTCGTATTCCCCGACTAACGTTGTTGTCAGCCGTCAACCAGGAACCGAGGTAGACGAACTCGTCCACCACCTCGAAGGTATTCCCGTCTATCGTAACACTGCTTCCCAGGCGGGCCCTGTCGCGCTCAATTCCGCCAACCAGCATGTACTTTGTTTTCGACGCTTCACCATTAACCTGACTATTGTTGCTTCGCGTTTAAGGCGGGTGAACAAATCTGCCACCGTTTCAAATTTTCTCCCAATAATATCCATGTCGTCCGTGAAGCAAACAAATTGTCTGGATCTCGTGAAAATCGTGCCTCGACTGTTAAGTCCGGCTCTCCGCATGACACCTTCGAGCGCAATATTGAACAACAGGCACTAAAGTCCATCGCCCTGAACTGGAGTGTTCGCCCGAGATCTTTACGCAGTTTTGCACACCGTCCATCGTTGCTCTAATCAATCTTGTGAGCTTCCCGGGAAAGCTATTCTCATCCATGATCTTCCATAGCTCTACACGGTCAATACTGTCGTATGCCGCTTTGAAATCGATGAACAAATGGTGCGTAGGGACCTGATACTCACGGCATTTCTGGAGGATTTGTCGCAAATCTGGTCCGTTGTCAAGCCGCCGTTGATGAAACCTGTTTGATAACTTCCCACGAACAGGTAATAGACGACGGAAGAGAATCTGGGATAGCACTTTGTAGGCGGCGTTTAGGATAGTGATTGCACGATAATTTTCACACTTCAGTTTGTCGCCTTTTTTTGTAGATAGGGCATATAACGCCTTGCTTCCACTCCTCCGGTAGTTGTTCCGTTTCCCAGATTCTGACTATCAGCCCATTCAGACAAGCGGCCAACCTGTCCGGGCCCATCTTGATGAGTTCGGCTTTGGAGCCATCCTTGTCAGCGGCCTTGTTGTTCTTGTGCTGTTGATGGCATCTTTAACCTTCCTTTGAGATGAGATGAACCAGCCTAGGGCTGAAAATCTCATAAATAATGATAATAATAATAATCTTTAACTTCCCCCATCGTGGGAGCTGGTTGGTTTCCACTGTCCGCTGTGCTGACGTAGCCATCGCCTTCGCTGTCCTGACCTTCTGTGCATGTGTTCTCTGCGCCATTCAGGTGTTCATCGTAGTGTTGCTTCCACCTTTCGAACACCTCGCGTCCGTCCGTCAAGATGCTCCCATCCTTATCCCGACACATTCCAGCTCGCGGCACGAAGCCTTTGCGGGATGTGTTGAGCTTCTCATAGAACTTCCGCGTTTCTTGAGAACGGTACAGCAACTCCATCTCTTGGCATTCTACCTCTTCCATGCGGCGCTTTTTGTCCCGGAATAGGCGGGATTGCTGTTTTCGCTTAAGTCTGTATCGTTCCACGTTTTGTCGCGTACCATGCTGCAGCATTGCAGCCATTCTTCTCCTCTAAAACCTCCTCGCACTCTTCGTCGAACCAATCACTTCTTAAGATCCGTTTCACATATCCGACAATGCTTTCGGCAGCGTCGTTAATGGCTGCTTTGACTGTCCTCCTATCGAGCTTGCCCTCATGGCAACGCTGCCTTAAGATGCTGCGCTTACGTATTGGCGACATCCGGTTGTTTCAGTTGCGCTAGATTGTATCGAGGCGGGCGTCGGTACCATACATCGTTGATGACGGATAGTTCTGAGTTCCCCCATCACCAGGTAGTGGTCGGAGTCAATGTTAGTGGTCGATTTGTGATTCCGTCTGCTCCGGTGATCTCCAGGTGTACCGATACGAGAGGCTGTGCTGAAAGTAGGTGCTACGAATGGCCATATTCTTGGAGACGGCAAAATCTATCAGTCGTAGGCTGTTCTCGTACGTCAGCCGGTGGGCGCTGAACTTTCTAATCGTCGGTCTGAACTCCTCCTCGCCAACCTGAGCATTCAAATCTCCTATGATGATCTTGACGTCGTGGCTTGGCCAGCGGTCGTACTCGCGTTCGAGCTGCGCGTAAAATGCGTCATTTTCATCACACTCGCCCTCCTTGGTGGATGATATCGTTTGATCGATGAGTTTCCTCGCATGAAACGCTATTTTCTGAGTGTATATGTACATTTCGTTTCGTCCCGTATACTCGTACAAAGTAAGTCGGATCAATCCGTAGCAGCTGTCAAATCAATTATATTATCATAAATAAAGTCGCATAAGAGTACAGACTAGTTCGCAAGAAAATTCACACACTCGCATTGAATGTTATTTTTCATCATATAAAATATGCACGTATATGGCCTCCACTTTTGTACGTATAAGGCCTTTTCGTAACATCTTATACGTGAAACTTTGCGCATATAGGCATCGCATAAGGCAAAAGGTGATATCGTTATACGTACATTCTGGTTGTCTGGGTATGCACGTTGATTATGCTGAAGTTAAAGAATCGGCCTTTGATTCTTAACTTGCACATTCGTTCATTGATCGGCCACCACCTGATATCGCGCCTTTGCATATCACCCGTCACTATGAAAGCTGTTCCCAGCTCGCGTGTATTGGCGCAGCTCTGGTAGATAGTATGATTACCTCTAAACGTTCGCACCATTGCTCCTCACCAGCACACCTCCTGCAGCGCTATGATGTCGAAACCGCGGATCTTCAGTACATCGGAGAGAATGCGTGTGCTTTCGATGAAGTTGAGAGATTTGCAGTTCCACGCTAGTCCGAGTTTCCAATCGATAGTGCATTTCCGTTGCTGTGGTCTTTGCCGATTGTTCCGGTCCGTATTCTCTCTTTGACGTTTCTGTGCTGATGTGTTTTCACGGTTGGCTTGCAGGGCCTGACACCAACCCCCTAGATTTCCGGAGAACCATCCCCCCTAAATGTTCAGAGGACCATAGTGCGCAGTTTAGCTTAGAGTCCTTCTCTGGCACTCGGACGAGAATGATATCAGCCGCCCCTGACATGGAGGGCAGACGCTCCAGGTTTGCAGAAGCAAAAGCAAACCCCCCCTTCCCTGACAGCATACGACCAAAGTTCCCACCGGGGTTGATTACCCGATCTTACACAAGGATACTCGTACCCCGGCCAGTACCACGAGGAGGTAGGGATATGAGTTGCTGGGCAAGAGGCTAAGGACCGCACAAAGGGGTCTATTTTATTCCTGCAGGTACGCGAGGTACTAATGGTACGCCGTGCCCAGCCATTTACCGTGCCGTAAGTCGCTATTGAGGGTCTAAATAGCGAGACCTTTTCATCACATTCGATTTTTATCAATCTCTGAGGAATCATAATAAGAACTGTACAGAAATCGATGCTTCATTACCTATCAATGAAAATGGAGTAATGCGACATGCACTATACATTAAAGATACGGGTAATGCCACAATAACTCAAAATAATGGTCGCCGTGGTACATCCAAACAGAAAAAAACTTTAATTAATAAAATTTACAGCCATAACCTTTTCTCTGAGCGAAAAATATTACATTGTCTGTGTGTTGAGGTCATATTGATCCCATGTACAAATCGCTTTAACTTAACCAAATTTAAACGGATTTTCGATTTTTTTTTACGTAGGAACAGGGGGGGGCAGGGGGGCCTGGCCCCCTTCAGAATCATCCAGCCCCCCCCCCCCCCCAGAATTTTTGATGATATTGAAAATAAAAATTAAAAGCCAATAAATTTAACATGAAGCAACATCTTTCGAATCAATGTACATGACTCTTGTTATTGACAAAAATCTCTTAAGTAGTTACGTTATTTTATGTTGTACAACTACAGTGAGAAAACCTCGCTTGTCTTACACAACATCGGCGTGGCGGTTTTGACTTCCGTTAATTGCGTGACAACCGAAAGCTTAACCGTCCAGCTGTCCATCGATCGGTTACTGTTAGAACTAGCTTCTGATTTTATACGATATGTGCGATTTTCGACATCTCCGTAGCAAAAAATACCATGGAATAAAAAAGCGTCAATATAATGGAAGTATAATTTCCAAAATTAGTTTTTTTTTTCTAAAATCCAATTAGTTCTGCATAAACCATAAAGCAGCATACTCACTGCATACTGATTCCTCATGTTTTTCGGAGGAATGAGAATCATCTAAAGAATTCTTTATATCAACTTCAACTCCTATAATGTCAGAAAAAATAATTAAAAAAATAGAATTCTAAAGGAATTTCAGAAAATATAAAGCGTGGATTTTTGTTCAAAAATAAAGCTTAACTTGCAAGGAATTTTGGCATTTTTTCAGATAAATGACAGAAATTTAAACTGGTGTGAAAAAATGTAACAAAATCGACCATAGTGTGACCATAGTGATTCAATTTTTAAAGTCATTTTGCATGAATCAATTTATTGCTCAGACTACATTTTTCCAAGAAAACTTATTATTTAGTAAATAATTTGATAAATTTCCAACAGATATGTATTATTTTTTTTTTTTTCAAAAAAATTTCGATATATTTTTAGATTTTAACATGATGAAATTCCTCAAGGAATATTGAAAGGTGGTTTCAGAACATATGCAAATCTCTTGATCAAATAATATTGTGGGACTTGTTCACACTTTCAAAGCGAATTCTTCCTGGTGGACATCCATTCTTCTATGTCTACCTTATATTAGCAAATTGATTCCGGAAAATGTTCCAGGATTTACTTAAAAAATATTACTTATTTTTTCAAAACTTCAGTTTTTCCGCAATACCTCAAAGAGAAACATTGATTCTGTCATATCTAATGCTGAGATATTTCGCTGAATTTCGTCTGTTAATTTTTTTTAAATAGTTTTCCCAAAAGAAGAGAGAAATTTGTTATATAAAAACTTCTGGTAAGTTCACCAAAAGTCATTAAGAAATATTCCCAAAGTACTCCACAAATTTCGTCAAAAATCTTCTATATTTAGGATTATTCAGCAATTGGAAAGAAAATTGTTTTTGAAATGTCTCTTACCTCCGAATTTTAAGAGGTAATTTGTCGAAAACACCAGGAAAACTTTTGCTTCCGAAATCAGCGTAGCGGTAAAGGAATCTGTAGAGAAACATGTATCAAGTAAATGGGAAGGGGGAAAAATGTATTATGCTATTCATAAAGAAATTTGTATTGAGCGTCCTTAAAACACTTCTTTAGAAATAATTTTGACAATCATTGGCAGAATCCATATTCTAAGGGGGCGAAATTTAAAAGTCAAGGAAGGATAGATCTCAAGGATAATTTCTAAAGAAGATTCTGTTGGACCTTGTTGACAAATTTGTTTTATTTGTAAATTCATTGGATAGGTTTTAACCATCCTGTAATTTACCTCTATATAAAAGATTATAAATTATCTTTAATTGTACCATTGCCCATCCATTATTCTACCTGCTTCAACATTTTGTTGTTTCTCCTTCCTTCGCATGACGCTTTGAGGAACTTCGTACAAAAATCTTTCGATACTCAAAAAAGCAACATTTAAAAAAAGGTAAATTATAGGAATTGCAAAATTCTTATACGTATGGTTCCTGATTCCTGAAAGTCCATCAGGGATTCCTTAACAAACTTTCAAAGTAATGCAAAAGTTTCCCCTAAGATATAAATTCATTAAAATCTCACATTACGACTTTTTCCACAATACATCTTCGTCCATGTTCTTAAAAGATGCCGGCAATATTTTTGCGTTAAACTTATACAATACTACATAATAACCAATAATAGACCCTTCAAAAAAGTTTGGTGGGAATTTCTAGAGGTAGGAAAAAATGAGTTATACATAAATATGTTCACCACAGTATCATCAAACTTCGGAGTTCATACAATATATTATCTTAGATTTGAGTTAGAGGAATTCGGGGCATAATGGACACATCAAGCAAATGCTTTTTTTAAAACCATACAATGAAATTTTTTTTAAATCAATCCCGGCTAGTTTTCAAGTTTGATATTAGTACGACGTGCTACATTCATTCATCATGGTAATAAAAATCATATCATATGTCTGAAAAGTGAGATAAAAAATTAGGTCCAAAACAAGGCTGGTGAAAAGGTTTCGGGGCAAAATGAACACTTGCATGAAATTTGATGATTCCAAAATATTTAATGTCTGTCAGTCGTTCCGATGTGTAAAAGGGCTCTCTCTCTTCATAAAAGCTAAAAAGAACCTTTTTGGGTTCGTTATTTTCCTTAAAGATTAGATTATCCCACCGTCTTGCTTGTATGCCAATTTGAAACAGAGAAAATCTGAAAGTCAAAATTCAAAGGACAATTGAAGCAAAACATTAACTTTTTTACCGTCAAACATTTAAAATGCATTACAGATTTCATGCAGTGTATGAACTTTTGATGAAGTATTCATATTCTCAGAGATTGAGGGGCTGTCAATTTCCACCGGGTGTTCATTATGCCCCTAATCCCCCTGCAAAAGTTCCATCCATTTTAACACCAATCATTTTCTATTGTAGAAGACGAAGAAAAAAGAACAAGATTTTTTAGTAGTAGGACCACTTAATCTTTTCTGTGAGATACATTGCCAACAACGACACAAGCTTTTTTAGTATTTTTTCCGATATTTTTTTTTTCGACACCTACACGTTAATGCTTCCAGTGGACGATTTGCACCACACTAGACAACGGACTAGCAGGCAACGCCCAGTGACACAGTTGAAATACTTTCCTAACGAAAAGTTCTCCGGACTAAAGAGGGAATCGAACCCACAATTCTTGACACTAGGCGGTTAAATGCTAGGTAACACTAACCGTACGGCCACGAAGCCCACAAATTTAAGCTGCAATTAATCTAAATATTACAAACAAAGTTCTTTTAAACCTTCTTTTGTATGTGTTTCTTTAGCAATCTGATATGGAGTGATTCGTAAAGGAATTTGTAAAGTAATGCCTCAAAAATATTGAGATATTCCTGGAGTAGTTTTTGTACCAAAAATGGAGACTGGATAAAATTTTAAATTTTATTTATGGAAGAATCCTGAAATTACCATGCGCCAAAAATTTGGAGTTATTTTCAGAACCTGAAGGAATACTTGATGTATCTTCTGGAGATTTTTTTGAGAAGTTCAGGAATCATTTGCAAAATCTTTGTAAGTCTGGTGAAAAATTTCTTCAAAAAATTCCCTAATGAATCGTTAATGCGGTTTAAAGAAAAAAAATCTCTCGAGAATACTTAGATAAATCTCTGGTAATTTTTTCGGAAGAATCTTAGGGAAGCAATAATATATATTTTTTAGAAATCCCTGAACAAATTTCTCGGGAAATTTGAATTTTTGCGGAAGAGTTTTTGAAAGAATGTATTCCACTAGGAGCTGTATAGGAATGTTAAATTTTTTTGGTTAGGCATTTTCGAAAATATAAAAATATATTTTCAAGAGAGTTTTGAAGGAAGGGGAAGTGTTGCTCCTTGATTTATGAGGAATCTAAAAAATAATATTATTAAAAAAATACAGATAGATCTGCGAAGAACTTCTCTAAAAAATCATGAATATCATTTTCTCAATTGAGTTTTTTTTTAAATTGCTCATGAAATTCTTGTTATTACGAGAAATCTTTACAGTAACACCTGGAAGTGTCAATCATTTTTTTAGGAAGTCTGGATAATTTTTCCTGCGATTTTTTCAAACAATCCTTTAGTAACTTCAAAAGGAAAGTTGAAAAAACTGTTGGCGAACTCTCTGAAGAAATGATTCCTTACTTGGTGTTCTTGTAGACTTTTTTGATGAGACCCCTAGAATTTTTTGAACATTTTTTTTTTTTGAGAAATCCTTAGTAATTCCTGAAAAGCTTAAATAAATTATTAATGAACACAGGAGGGCACATTGAACTTAAAATTGTAATTTATATGTAATAAGTACATGGAGGACCTTCAAGCAGAAATGATTAATAGAATTTCTAATGCATTTTCTGGCGGAATCAAGATTTTAAGCAGTTCGATAGAGATTCATCGAGAAGAATGGTAAGCTAATCCCAAGCCCCATTCACTAAATCCCTGTGCAACTTCGATTGCTCTGGTCAATCATGGAGTAGCAACTATGAATTGTACGGTCATTTATGCTCATGCTCATGCTCAGTTCGATAGAGATTCATCGAGAAATTGTCTGGTGAGTTCAGAAAGTCTAGGAATGATTTTCCGTGGAAATCCCAGCACGAACTCAGTGAAAATTGGTAAAGGAGTTCATGGAAAAAGCACTAAAAAGTACGAAAATAATTCATGAAAAAATTCCTGTAGGAATCTCTGTAAAGCACATTGTTGAATACCTGAAAAGTTTATGGAAAAATCACAATGGACATGCCTTGTGAGTTTTTTGCTAGAACCCTTATAGGATTTTGATTGGATTACAAAAAAATGAATGTTTTTCGAAGCGAAAATTGAAATTTACAAATATTTCTGATGTGTTGCCAGATGAGACAAAATAACCTATGAATAAAATCAATACAAATCTGTTAAAACTACGAAATTTGTGGAAATCGTGAAAATTGCGACCGACATTACTTCTGTAAAACAAGTATTTGCTAGGCCCCCTCCAGAAAAAAATCCTAGCTACGCCAATGCAGCTTAGTGTTCTTATGAGCACTTCCACACTAAGAGCTTACTGTGCCAATGACAATTTTTGCATGCGTGTATCGTGTGGCAGGTACAAAGATACTCTATGCCCTGGGAAGTTGAGAAAATTTCCAACCCATCACGTCGACCGGTGCGATTCGAACCCACGACCCTCAGCTTGGACTTGCTGAATAGCTGCGCATTTACCGCTATGGCTATCTGGGCCCCTTCGCGGATAGGTGTTACTGAGACCTTTATTCCTTTATTCCAAAACCAACGAATTTTTAAAATTTTGGCACTCATATCTCAGTTATATATAATATTATACTTTCTTCGGTGAAGATTTACATCAGTGAAAGTTTCTGAAGGGAATGAGTGCTATAGAGTGAAACAATAGGTGGCTGCAGTTACGTTGGCTTATAAGTGATGCTGGAGTCTTTCTAAAATCAAGTCCCAAGGCAGTTCATCATATATAGTGAAAATTTGATCTTCATCAACTAAAGTTTTCCGCCTACAATTACATTCCGCAGTGAATTCGTTGAATAATTACTGCTAAGCACTACTACGTCAAGTCCCCTTCAGAATTGTATGCCAATTGGTTACTCTCTTCAGTTTGTCCTTTGTTCTTTGACAAAATGAATCAAAACAAACCACTCACTCGCTCCACATCTTCATCGTCCTCTTCGTTGAACGCAATCGGTAAACAGCAAACACTTCAACATAACAATAATGTGGAATCGTTAACTGACCTATGGGATAAGATTCAGGAAATGTTTGCGCAGTCGAAAAACGATATTGAAGCCAAAATCGATTCTTGCAAGACGGACCTGGAGAAAAAGATCGATGCTCTTGAACAAAAACTATCTGATCTCAGACTGGATTGCGGTGCAGAAATAGAAAAAATTGCTAATGTTGTTTCGGATGTGGAAAACGATCTAGCTTGTACTAAACGAAATGTTGTTCGGCTGGAGTCTTCTCATGAGCTAATCGTTTCTGGAGTACCGTACACGAACGATGAAAATCCAATGTTAATCTTCCAGAACATTGCTGAGGCTCTATCCTACTGTGCGACAGCTATACCAATGGTGCATGTCAAACGGCTTGCAAAACTTCCAATCAGCGTTGGATCATCACCGCCTTTACTTATTCAATTTGCGCTACGGAATCTACGTGATGAATTTTACGGGAGGTATCTACGTGAGAGATCGCTCAACCTTCGGCACATTGGATTCAACAATGACAACAGAATCTACATGAATGAAAACCTAAGCCAGGCTGACAGGGAGATCAGGACGCAAGCAATCAAACTTAAAAGACAAGGACGGATTCATCAAGTATATACACGAAGTGGAATGGTTTATGCACGGATAAAAAACCAGGATGATGCAGTACCGTTACAATCTTTGGAACAACTTTTTTCGTACGTCAACTAACCTATCCTATGAATTTCTTATTCCTGCTCATATTATCCATGTTTCACTTCCATGTTAATCCATGAAACCCAGTCCGCTCCTAAAAGTCACTGAATCGAACTGAATTGCCGAATTTTCCCTTCCTTGTTATATACACTTTTTTCCTACCAAGCAAATCCATCAATCCGATCCCAAGTTGTCCTTGTCTCCATCCTTCCTGAAAGTTAATGGAAGAACATCGAGGAGATCACATCGTCGAATTTAATTATGGTAATGCTGCTGCTGGTGCTGAATGGATGCTGCTGTTGACGGATTGCTGATGCTGTTGCTGTGATTTTTTGCTACTCAATTGAAGATGACACTGATGATCTATTGTATATGGCCTACGTAAAACTCGATACTGTTGTTTGCGATACTGCTGTTATTTTTGTGCTTTACTATTGAATTAGCTTCATAAGCCAATTAGACTGCAACTATTGTTTATTGAATTCATGTCCAGAAACTTAATTAGGTTAGGATACTTCATTGATGATACTGTTTCATATCTGCTGCGACTGTTATATGGGTTTCTTTTGAAGTTCGTTCTATTTTTCGTATACGATAATGGCTAATTCACATAACAATACCTCTGCGTCTATGTTGATTCCAAGAGCAGTTTTTAACACAGTTTTAGACAAAAATGCAATAAATATTTGCCATATAAACGTACAAAGCTTATGTGCTAGAAATTTTTCCAAGTTTCATGAACTCAAAGCTAATTTTTTCAACAGTAAAATGGATATAGTATGCATGACGGAAACTTGGCTTGGTAATGTCGTTACAGATCAAATGATTTCTATTGAAGGATACAACTTATTGCGAAATGACCGTGATCGACATGGTGGAGGTTTGTGCATATATATTAGAAACAATTTGTCTTTCAAAATACTACAATCGTCCATTCCATGCAATCCAATGAATTCTACATCAACAACTGAGTTTCTGGTGATTGAAGTGCGGAGTGGCTTAGAGCCATTCTTGTTATCTTTGTATTACAATCCTCCCGATAATGACCGTCAAATACAATCATACATTTTTTATCGGAGACTTCAATACAGATCTTTTAAAAAATAATTCTAGATCTCATCGTTTTCGGGACACGTTGTCTTCCATGTCGTACACATGTCTCAATAGTGAACCAACGTTTTTCTATACAAGTGGTTGCTCTTTACTAGATCTTATCATAACTGATTCTCCCAGCATAGTCTCAAGTTTTAATCAGGTTTCAATACCATTTGCTTCCAGGCATGATCTTATTTTTGCTTCGTTAAACATCGCCAAGGCTGATGATAAGATAGCTATTTACAGAGATTACAAAAATTACAATGAACGGAGCTTGCATGACGCATTTCATAATATGAATTGGGATTCCTTTTATAGCATCACAGATAGTAACATTCTTCTTAATGTATTAAATAATCGTTTAAAATTCTTACATGATGAATTCATTCCTTTACGGAAGCAAAAACATAAAACCAATCCTTGGTTTAACCGCGATATCGAGCTTGCTATTGTAGACAGAAATATTGCTTATTCTAACTGGATACGCAGTAGGGATGCTTCTGATGAGCTCCATTTTAAACGACAAAGGAATAGAGTAAATCTGTTGATACGTGATGCCAAACGACGATATGATTCCAATAAGTTTAACGCAAGTTTGCCTTGTAAGCAATTATGGTCTAATATAAAGAAATTAGGAGTTTCAAAAACTAATTCTTTGGAAAATAATCTTGACTTTTGTGGAGATGATATTAATAGCTATTTTACAGAGAATTTCACAGTAGATGATTTATCTACACCGACTGTAAGTTATAGATCTGAAGGATTCAGATTTCGCTTGGTGGATGACACTGAAATAATTTACGCCATCAATACAATAAAATCGGGTGCTGTAGGTTTAGATGGAATTCCTATAATATTTATCAAAATAATGCTACCACTTATGTTGCCGTATTTTAAGCATTTGTTCAATACTATAATTTCTAGTTCAAAATTTCCGAGTGGTTGGAAAGCAGTGAAAATTATTCCTATTAAAAAGAAACCTAGACAAAACTCGATCAGTAACCTTCGGCCTATCAGTATTCTGTGTGCTCTTTCCAAAGTTTTTGAAAAACTGTTAAAAACGCAAATTTCTGCCTTCGTTTCTGAGATGGAATTCCTACATCCATTTCAATCAGGATTCAGACAACATCATGGTACAAATACAGCCTTAATGAAAGTTCATGATGATATTGCCAAAGTTTTAGATAAAAAAGGAATCGCTATTTTGCTGCTGATTGATTTTGCAAAAGCATTTGATCGAGTGTCGCATCGAAAGCTTCTATTGAAATTAGGAGAAGTGTTCCAGTTCTCTCATGCGGCAACTAAGTTAATGCATTCATACCTAACTGATCGATCTCAGGCTGTTTTCTGCAATGACAAGTTATCTCGCTTTGAGAGTATTGTATCTGGAGTTCCCCAAGGATCAGTACTAGGGCCATTGCTTTTTTCATTATTTATTAATGATTTGCCCTCCACCTTACGCTACTGTTCAGTTCATCTCTTTGCTGATGATGTCCAGATATATTTGTGTGAATTGGAGCCAAGTAATTATGGTTCCTTGGGAGAAAAGGTTAATTATGATGTACAAAGAATTTTAGATTGGTCACAGCGAAATTTGTTACCAATCAATCCAGCAAAAACTAAAGCAATGCTGATATATAGAGGTAGGAATATTTTTGAGTGTCCGGATTTGGAAAAGGATGGAGAAAACATAGAATTTGTTGATCGTGTAGAGAGTCTAGGAATAATCATAACGTCTAAACTTAATTGGGATGATCAGATAAACTCCCAATGTGGTAAAATATATGGTTGCCTAAAAAGATTAAATTTAGTTACCAGACATTTTAGTATCCCTATCAAACTTAAACTTTTTAAAACTTTACTTCTCCCTCATTTCATTTATGGTGATTTTATTAATTTGAATGCGTCGGTTGCTTCGCTAGATAAGTTGAGACTTGCTCTAAATTCTTGTGTAAGATACGTTTATAATTTGTCGAGATTTTCAAGAGTGTCTCATCTCCACAAAGAACTCATTGGTTGCAGTTTTTCAAACCTTTATAGATATAGGTCATGCATAACAATATTCAAAATTCTATTGTTGAAAAAGCCAGAATATTTGTTTACAAAACTTTCTCCTATGCGATCCGATAGAAATAGAAGCCTTTTAATTCCTCAACATCGTTCTGCATATTACAGTCAATCTTTGTTCGCAAGAGGTATTGTCTTCTGGAACCAATTGCCACTACATATTAAAACAAATGTCTCAATGGTGAATTTTTAAAGGGACCTAAAACAGTTGTTGGCAGCATGATTCAGGGATTTGATGAAGTATAGTTTGAATTAACATTGAAAATTAAATATTAGAATATCTTTGGCGTATTATTTTCTTATCAAGTGTAATGATTTACAAGGCTTTTAGCCTTATATTACATGAATTTACAAATAAATAAATAAATAAATAAATAAATAAAGGGCCAAATCCGTATGAATGTCACAAAGTTATAGCTATTTTAATTTGGGTTCGATTTGTCATACATACTTTGTTAAACATAGTTTGAGTGCTTCGTGAAGCCCAAGCAGGACAGTTCAGTTTTGCGTCGTCCGATAAATTTGGCTCACGGTTTCGCGCATGTTTTCGTCGCCGGAGATTTTTTTTTTCCTGTTTTCAAGCGTCTTGCTGGGTAGTGCTTCGTGAAGCCCAAGCAGGACAGTTCAGTTTTGCGTCGTCCGATAAATTTGGCTCACGGTTTCGCGCATGTTTTCGTCGCCGGAGATTTTTTTTTTTTTTTTTTTTTCTCCTGTTTTCAAGCGTCTTGCTGGGTAGTGCTTCGTGAAGCCCAAGCAGGACAGTTCAGTTTTGCGTCGTCCGATAAATTTGGCTCACGGTTTCGCGCATGTTTTCGTCGCCGGAGATTTTTTTTTTCTCCTGTTTTCAAGCGTCTTGCTGGGTAGTGCTTCGTGAAGCCCAAGCAGGACAGTTCAGTTTTGCGTCGTCCGATAAATTTGGCTCACGGTTTCGCGCATGTTTTCGTCGCCGGAGATTTTTTTTTTTCCTGTTTTCAAGCGTCTTGCTGGGTAGTGCTTCGTGAAGCCCAAGCAGGACAGTTCGGTTTTGCGTCGTCCGATAGATTTGGCTCACGGTTTCGCGCATGTTTCCGTCGCCGGATTTTTTTTTTTTTTTTTTTTTTTTTTTTTTTTTTTTTTTTTTTTTTTTTTTTTTTTTTTTTTTTTTTTTCCTGTTTCCAAGCGTCCTGCTGGGTAGTGCTTCGTGAAGCCCAAGCAGGACAGTTCGGTTTTGCGTCGTCCGATAGATTTGGCTCACGGTTTCGCGCGTGTTTTCGGCTCCTAAGATTTTTTTTTCTGTTTTGGAGCGTCTTGCTGGGTAGGTATTGGAAGGCACAAGCAAGACGGTTTATTTCGGGACGCCAAGAAGTTTTGCTGTCAGTATCAGTTTTGTGTTCAGTCGAGGATGGATTACCAACTGGTGAGTTCGTTTCATTCTTGTGATAACACATATTTTCTTGAAAGCGTAACTTTTAAGTAATTTTAAAACAAACTTTGAATGGTTCGTCACTATAAGTGTCGGCATTATGTTTTTTTCTTATACAATTTCAATATACATATATTTGTCTCTTTTATACGTTATTAAAAATTATCTTTTGAATTGTTCGACATTGTGAATGTTGACGTATTTTTTAAAACTTGTACCATATCGAGACAAAATGCAACGTAATACTCATATGTAATTTTCAAACAAACTATGTATAGTTCGTCACTACAAGTGTCGGCATTATTCCTGTTTCATATAATTTAAAATATATACATGTAATTTTCAGTTTTCGTCATTAATAAAAACATCTTTTGAATAGAGTAGTGTTTGATCCTTCGACCTTGACACTTGCTCCTGCTGGGGCGGGTGATGAGGGCAGGATCAAACATGTCGCGCGTCGGTAGTGAAGCGGTGAAAAAGTGATCGGTTCGTTAGTAGTGTTTGATCCTTCGACCTTGACGCTTGCTCCTGCGGGGGCGGGCGATGGGGGCAGGATCAAACTTGTCGCGCGTCGTTCGCTCAGAGAAATGAAAAAGCGCCGCGGATCGCTAGTAGTGTTTGATCTATTGATCGCGTCGCTTGCTCTTGCGTGGGCGAGTGACGAACACTTGTTCGGCGTTTAATGCGATTATCGAATTATTTCGCGAATCCGGTTAGGCGTGATTATATCATGGCTCGCATCACCAAACATTGGTGACTCCCAGATCTTTACCTTATCCCACTAACCCAATATCCTCTCCATGACAACCGTGGAGATGCAGAGGTGATCTCGGTCTCTAGTAACAACGGTAGTCACACTAACATTCCTTCCCTTCCCCGATGACCGTAAGGACGTGGCCGGCGCCGTTATTGACTTTTAAATTTGAGCTCTCGATTTGTGCACATTGAAGAATGGTAAGCTAATCCCAAGCCCCATTCATTAATTCCATGTGCAACTTCGATTGTTCTGGTCAATCACGGAGTAGCAACTACGAATTGTACGGTCATCTATGCTTATGCTTATGCATACTTTGTTAAACATAGTTTGTTTAACAAATATATAAAAATTACATGCCATGACACAAACGAAACATGTGTTTGTAATTCATCCTCGACTGTACAGTCACAATCTCGGCATCAACACGCATAAGCTGGGATATAAAATCACTCCGATGGCGCGTAAATAAAGCGCCAACTGAAAAAAATATCACTACGAGTGCGTGAAAAACGAATCGGACATGGGCTTTTACGACGCACACTTTATACAGATTACTGATTTTTTGGAAAAATATTCAGATATTCAAATGGAAATTTGTATATTTGGAAACTTTAAAATTTAATCTTTGTTGTGACAATTCTACTATGTAGTACAAATGATTTTTATTTTCATGAATTTCTTGCATAGTTTTAACTTCTATCTCAAGAATACAGAAATACAGATATTTGAAGAAAAAAATACAGATTTAAATGAGGTAACCCTGGTGCTACTATAGAGACACTTGTGCCTATAATAGAACTATTTCTTATCTCTGTTCCTACACACTAAGCTCTTACGGTGAATTTCACCGTAATCTCAACAGCTGAACAGTGCGGTGAAGTAAAACACCGTAACTTCATAGGAATTTAACGTGTTCCGGTGATTTTTTACCGAATACTGTAAAAAATTACCGCACTCCGTTTAGTTATTTTTTGCAATTTCTCATCGTAATAGGCTGGATTTCATCACGCCAATCTGTCATGAAACAGCCTACTTTCCTGCACTGAAGTATGCAGTGCGGGAATAGTCATTACCTAACTGAAACCAGTGCTGTAATGATTCATTACGCAACGCTTTCTCATTACGCAACTGATTTGAGTTCCGTAATGAATCATTACACAACATTTTTTCAGAAACTTTGAAATGATGGTGAATACATTCCGATATAATTTGCGATACCCTCAAGTGGTCTTCTACGAAATTGCAAAAAATGTTGTACGTAACTCGTTGCAGAACTCGATTTTCACAGCACTCGTCGTAATTATCCTACTCGGCAAGCCTCGTAGGATAAATTTACGACTCGTGCTGTAAAAATCATCATTCTGCAACTTGTTCTGTAAACTACTATTACCGAACTGTTCAGCTGTTTAGATTTCACAGGAATCCGTAAAATAATTTAAGTGTGTATAGAAGCACCACCTTCATGACGAAGGCAAAAACAAATCAAAATCTTTTTATTTTTAACAAAATTTACTTAATTCTTCAATAATTTTTTCTAATAAAATATAGATTCTCTTAGTAATGCAAGAAAGCTTAAATTTTAAGCGAAAATATTTATTTTGTTCACTTCTAAACAAAATTGAACCTTGAATCGATGGTACTTAGATAAATAGCTCCTGACCTTCATGTCAGAAAAAATGCAACTATCTATTGCAAAAAACCACTAGTGCAGAGACTGTCGACTAAGGGAGCACCGATTCTATAGCAATCAAAAAAATCAAACGAAAGTTTTAGCGTCTTACTAGATGATTTTGGAGAAAAAGTGTAGAATTAGGAGCTGCGCAGAATAAGCGGCAATTACTGTAAATAGGATTTAATTTAAAATCAACTTCCATTTCATTGCAGTATTCGGTCTGGATACGGACGGTGCCTCCGTTACAAACACAACTCGTTCCCTCGATTTGGAATCGCTTCTCGGGGGTCCCTGGGATGCTGGCCAATCCGTCAGTGAGTCTGAAACTGACGGTGGATTGCAGCAGATTCGCAACCAGTTGGAAGGCCTCGAGACCATGTACAGCGAAGTGCTCAAAATGCTCGGCAATCGCATGGCCAGTAACGACATCAGTCAACGAGTCAACCGTCGACGGAGACATGGAAGTTTATCTTCCCTTCCGTCCAGCTCGGTCAGTGGTCGACCCATCCGGGATCGCCGTCGAACCGATGAACGTCGAAAGGTGCGGGATATTCGAGGCATTAACAAGCGCTTCCAACGGCTGGAGTCACATGTGGTCACACTTGCGCGCAGTGTGGCTCATTTGTCGTCGGAGATGCGCTCGCAGCATGTCGTAGCGCAGGAACTGGAAGAAATTCGGAACGACATGGCAATGTTACGATCTCAGTCAATGCATCATATTCCGTTGAATGCCAGTGCCGGTGCTGGAGCGGTGGGAGCAACGGGAGGGAATACCAGCTCCAAGGAACCGATGAATCTGACCAATCCCAGACGAGTGAAGAAGCTTACGAAGTTTTTCGGAGAAGATCCACCTTTGATGAAGCTGTTTCTGAAAAAGCTGGGCTATGAGGTAGGGCAAACGCTCCCTTAGTGGAGGTAGCTCCAATAGTGGAGGTAGTGTGTTTTGGCATGTTTCGCGCTAATAAATGATTATGTGATATTTTTGTATTATGTACGATGCGAAAATGATACAAGTAATCGAATAATATTCATGAAATTTAACCGTAAAACTATTTAAAACAATTACTTTGCTTAATTTTTTTGCTCCTTTGCACCTATAGTGGTGAAACAGTACCCATAGTGGAGGGTCCCATAAGAAATCAATGGTTTGCGCCACTAAAGGAACCATCCTTAAAATATACCTCCACTAAAGGAACAGTGTTCCTATTATTGGTGCAAGGCTTTTTGCAGGGAAATTTCAAATGAATCGTGATTTTTATACATTTGAATGATAGAAGGATTTGAGATCTATCGAATGATACGTTAAAATCATATATTTCATGATCTTAACACCGTGTTTTAGCAGTTTTCCCTTAGGTGCACCACTAATGGTACACTTGCCCTAAGAGTTTTAAGTAAAACCGTTAAAATGGAAAATGTCAAATATGCTTTTGTAATGATGATATTTTTGTGGATCCCTCGAAAGATACTTGAAAATTTTGTCCCTCATGGCAATTAATACCGCTTTAACCATCATTCCAGAAATACGCCTCAATCTTCGAGAACGAACGGGTCGGAATGATCGAGTTGCCGTACCTAGGAGAGGAGAGACTGCAAAAGATGGGCATTCCGCTGGGGCCTCGATTACGAATCCTGCAGGAGGCTCAGATATCACTCTGTCGCGATACCACGCTCTGCATCGTGTAAAGCATGTGCGCTATTCTTTCTCTTTATGGGCGACACAGTTCAACCGAGCCAAAGACATTCATCGATAAACTAAACTTAAATATATTCTTCGCAGAACATCACTCCCCCAACAGTCCCAGTGCTAACCAGTAAAACCACCTCCGTCCGTTCTATCGTGGACACTATTTTATTTGTAGTATTACTCTTTACTCAAACAGCGTGAAGTTTGCATATCATGACAATTATCAGTGCAAAATCGTTCCTTGGAACGCCTCTGTATGGCTCCCGTTTCCAATACTCACAACGGAACTCGTATTATGTTAATATACTGTTGAAATAAACGATTTTTAATTATCAATCGAAACTAATACAAAGATGTCCGGTTAATAGGAAAGAAACAGTCAAAACATTCGTTCGGTTTGGAAGCGATAACGTTTCGATCATATTACAATTCTCCACGTTTCTCGCTACTAGAGCTTAGTCTTCGGTTAATCGAGCTACGTAGCAGACGTGATCCTCTGGTGGAAGAAACGACCAAACTCTCAAGATGAACCATTTCCTAACGACTCTGTTGTTGATCGGCGCGGTGACCATTGCTCGTGCGGAAGTAATTCCATTTGAAAAGTGTAACGAAAGTGGTAAGTATAACAGCTTGATTGATGTCATGCGAAAGGGCGGCGAGATTGATCACCGGAAATTGGGTTTAAACGACTGATCGCGTCACTCGCGGTGTTATCAACAGTAGGTTGAAGGTCGTCCGGTGCAATAATCTCATCGTTACTGTTTGTCGGTGAATGAATGCCGTGTCTTATTTTCTTGTCACTTCAATTTGTAGTGAAATGTACAGTTCACGAGGTTCGCGTGGACCCCTGTCCGGAATCGGCCCAGAATAAGCCATGTGTGATGGTGCGGGGTACCAATGCGACGATCGCCTTCGATTACACTCCTGACTTCAGCTCCCAAGTGGCTACTGCCAAGGCATTCTGGGCTTCTGCGGTTGATCTCCCCTTCGCTGGGTTGGACCAAGAAGGATGCAAGTACACCACTTGTCCTGTCGTATCCGGCCAAAGGCAAAGCTACTCCTATGATCTGCCCATTATGAAGTCTTACCCAATGGTAAGTAAATCGCTTTGTGATCGCTATTTGAGTTTGTTTAACGTGTTTTGTTTTGCAGCGGCAATACAAAGTCAAGTGGCAACTGCTTAATGAAGCTAACGAGATGTGCTGTTTCATGATTGATATGGCAATCAAGGCCAAGAAGGGTCGCAAGAATTAGTTTTAAGATTTTTTAATTTTTGTTTCATTAAAGAGTCTATTAATGTAAAGTAAACTGTTTTGTATATGCTTAATTCACTTAGTGTAACTACATAGAATGAGAAAAGTCGTCCGTGGGATTAATGATGGATGAGTCCAATAAAGTTGTAGTGACATACGGAACATAGAATAATTGGAAATTGTCTATCTCTTGCAATCTAAACGTCGACAAAACTGGAGTGATCGTAGTTTGAGTATCGAATCTAAAACCATGGAAATTGTATGCAACATTTTATGTCAAAATATTATCGAGAAATTAAAATATAGTGTATCTGGAATGTTCTTTACCCACACGTTGTACATGCCTAATGATGTTATGTCCTTACTTACCAGGCAATTTAGGAAGATCGAATAAGTGGTAGTCAGCAGATGCGTGTTAGCGAATCTATTTTCAGACACTTGGTTTCTATTTTGATGCAAGTCTGTAAAAAGTCTCTATTTTTAATGCATGATCTCAATGATCTCTAAAGTCTTTATCTTTTCCTTGCATTGAATTCTGATTCAAAATATCTAATCTTTCAGAGATTAGTCTTGGAAATCTATGAGGTCGCCTACCAGGAATTCCTTAATCAACTCAACCATTTACCATTAAGTTCCGACCGATTTATCATTAAGTCCCTTCAGAAATTCATCTAGAAGGTTCTCCAACATTTCATCCACGAATCACTGAAGTTCTTTCAAACAATCGAGTAAAATATTGAGTAAACTTTTATTTGAGGTTTCTCATCTGCAGTAGTATTTGCTAGCAATCATTTCAGCAATTTCTATACATATTTCTTCAGACTCCGTTTAATGTTTTTTTACAAGATATGACTCCAGAAAATCGTGCTGGATTTTTGTCTAGGGTTTCAATTGTTTATTTTTTTTTCAATCCCTTCCTTAGGAATTCATCTAGAAAAAACTAGGGAGCTTTTCAAAAGTCCTCGTAACAGTTCAGCTGGAATTTCTACAGAATTTTCATGAGAAATTGTTATAAGAATTGCTTGACAACACATTATGCTTTTTTCAAGGGGTTCTCCAATATTGTCTTTAAAATGTCCTTGATGATTCTATGAAGACATCTCTGAGAAAAATCTTGGAGGAATCCTTTCAATATATTTATGCTTTTATTTAAAAATCTTATGGAAACCTTAATCTAGTGATTGTTTCTTTTTACTTTCTTGATTCCAGTATGATCTCTTTTGGGCCCATTCACAATTTTCATAACGCTGTAGGGGGTGGGTGGGTATCCTTAAGAAAAATTTGAAAAGTATTCATCTTCTTCTTCTGCTTACTATGCCAATGACCAATTTTGCATGCGTATTTCGTGTGGCAGATACGATAGTATCATCTATGCCCTGGGAAGTCGAGAAAATTGCCAACCCGAAAAGATCCTCGACCGGTGGGATTCGAACCCACGACCCTCAGTTTGGTCTTGCTGAATAGCTGCGCGTTTACCGCTACGGCTATCTGGGCCCCCAAAAGTATGCATACAAAAGGTATTACGGAGGGGTGGGTAGGTGTCAATAATGATAATTTTTGGCGTTATGAAATTTGTGAATAAACCCTTTTTTCCGTTTCGACACTAGTAATACTCATGTTTTGTTTTTAATCATCTCGATCAGACTGCGTTCAGGAACAAGATTGGGGAGTAAAACATGATCCAATCTTGAACAAGAAAACCAAAAACATGAATATATCTATTCCCGGTCACGCCCATTTTCACCGTAACTCTTTTTAATATACGAATGGTGTTTCCCAAAAGGATTTATCAGCATATCCAGTAGGGTGGCTAATATTTCTGAGCGAGCACTCCATCATGACATTATGTGCACCCGAGTTTATTTACATTATCCATTTCCCAACTTTTTTTCAGACAAAGCATTTGACTTAATATTGGCAAACCTTTACGATTCATAGCTAGCTTGGTATAATTGTATTGTAATCCAGCTTACAGATAAGTTCATCTGTTACGTTAACGCGGAGAAGACTACACATAAATACGGGGAAGACCATGTGAAGCTCTGAATCGTTGTTGGCAAGCGGGAGCACCACGAAGAACCTTGCATTCCATTCTGACATTACTATAGGAGTAAGGCGTCGAAGTTGTGCCATGCATACTAGATCGTTTGATGACCAATCCGATGATACATTCTCGGAGTTCTGTCAACAGGCTTTTGATTGTCAACCATCATAACAGGGTTGGAAGACAAGATCTATGACAATGTTCATTCAGTACCACACATCCTCCCTCTTCTCAGGAAAAAAAAAGTTTGAAGTGATGAGTTTTCACATCGTTTCCGTCATCACGAAAGCTTTCAGGAATTCACGATGTATATTTCACATCGCTAAGAACTTCACCGATGTATACTGTTTCATATCTCAACTGTTCACTTGTACATGCGACTTTGAAACATTTTTCCGCTGTAGGATACCCACACAATCAGAACGGCGTTGAAATTATTGATCGGTTGAATGTCGTTCCATACATTAGAAACGGCAAGCTAATTATATGAAATGACATATCTAAGACGAATTTTGGACAAAATATTGCTATTAATAAACTGACATATATGCGTTCAACAGAGTAGCATCAGTGTTTGACTTTCATCTTGTTGTGCATTCAATCCACCGTACTTTCACGGAAATACTCACTCAAAGACTTGTTTGACTGTTGTTACTTGTTTTGATATAACATATCTACTAAGTTACTAGCCATCATTGGGCTTACATATCTTATTCTATAGATATATTTTCGACCGCCAGTCGCGCATGCATGTGAACATCTTTTTTATTAGGAACCAATTTGTGACCGCGATAGCAAGTGTACACCATCATTACTTAGAGCAAATATACGACCACCAGTCGAGTTAATAACATCAATAGTAGTTACTATGAACAAGTATGCGACCACCAGTCGCGGTAGCAAGTGTACACCCCCATTGCATAGAACAACAATACGACCACCAGTCGAGCTTACAACATCAATAATACTTGCTAGGAACAAGTATACGACCACCAGTCGAGTTAACATCAATAGCAGTTACTATGAACAAGTATGCGACCACCAGTCGCGGTAGCAAGTGTACACCACCATTGCATAGAACAAATATACGACCACCAGTCGAGCTTACAACATCAATAATACTTGCTAGGAACTAGTATACGACCACCAGTCGAGTTAACAACATCAATAGCAGTTACTATGAACAAGTATGCGACCACCAGTCGCGGTAGTAAGTATACACCACCATTGCTTAGAACAAATATGCGACCACCAGTCGCGCTAGCAATATCAATAACATTGATTGCTAGGAACAAGTATGCGACCACCAGTCGAGTTAATAACATATTCATTGCAACTATCTGTCGCGTTAAAGACAACCAAATACCAAACCAAATGCAACCACCAATCGCGGCAATAAAATTTTTTTTCATTGCAACCACCAGTCACGTTAAGGACATTCTTTTTCAAACATGTTTTTTTTTACATGGCATTTATTTAGAAATAATAATGAATTAAGTAGATTTGAATAGTTTGGACCTCACCGATTATTGACACAAAATTCACAAATTTTACCGATTCAGTATGCTTTACACTTAACTTGTTCGTTAAACATTACGGGATACACAATGTACTGAAGCAAATAGGAAAGAAAACAATCATGTGCATTATTAGTCAAATTTGACCAAAACATCGATAATACTGAATCGATTAAAATTCGATTCGTCCTTTGTATCGATTTTATTTAAATCGATTCGATTTCTTCACTCGTAAGCAAATTTACAAGAACAACGACTCAAAATAAGATCAAAAATCCCTTGTATTAGGATTCCATGTTGTTTCAACATCCAAAAATCGATTGATTGGAACGAAAAATCTACTTTTGGAACACCAGTTCAAAATCGCCCATGGTTAGGAATATTTGCACACACTTACATTCATTTTTCACTCTATTTTATTTTATTGAAATTATTTTGTTTTTATTTGAAAGCAGGAGAGATAAGATATAGAAATGTGTGTATCATCACAGAAGAAACGATGAAATGATCACATACAACCAAAGCGAAGTTTTATTATTATTTATATAGAAATTTGCACAGTTAATAAATGTTACGGGAGTTTTTTTTCGATTGAAATTACTAATTGATAAGTTATACAAATTGATTAATATTCATGAAAACCACTGATAACTTTAACACTTCACTTCTCTTTTGCAAAATCACATTATTTTACAAATTATACTTAATTATACGATATTTTTTTTATACACGTTTTGTACGGATATGTTCAATTGACTTCTGCAAAAAAATAGTTCAGTTCCTAACGTTATTCTTTTTCCGTTCAACCTATGCAGAAAATAGGTCCCTGATAAAAGCAGAATGCGCACTTCATAACTTAGATGAATCAGCTCGAAATGATCATAATCTATGAATCGGATAAAATAGATGAAACACTTTCTATTACATTCAAATATTTCCATCGAAGCAATCTGTTTGAATTCAAATGCAAAACAAAATATTCACTTCAAAGCCAGCATCGCGCAACTCAAATAGTTGAGGTGATGCTGGTGTTCAATAAGAGCAACAACAAGAACAGAGAGAAACATTGCTGCTTCAGCGAGTAGTGAAGCGGCTAATGCATATTAATGTCACATTTCCTCTTCATTCAGTTTTCTATTATTCACAGAAAATACCACATTGCTGTTATCTTACAGATGCCTTTTTATCAGATTCAAACTTCACTCCACAATCACTCTGAATACATATTTTCACACACGGTTTAAGAAGCACTCAACACAAACACATTTCCTAGTGGACACTCCCGCTTGCTATTGAATCCAGGCTCTCCAGGAAAAACGAAAATTTATTTAAAATTCTGGTAGGTTCGCCAAATGTGAAGCTCTGAATCGTTGTTGGCAAGCGGGAGCACCACGAAGAACCTTGCATTCCATTCTGACATTACTATAGGAGTAAGGCGTCGAAGTTGTGCCATGCCTACTAGATCGTTTGATGTCCGATCCGATGATACATTCTCGGTGTTCTTTCAACAGGCTTTTGATTGTCAACCATCATAACAGGGTTTGAAGACAAGATCTATGACAATGTTCATTCAGTACCACACAGACCACACATCATAACAATAATCAAAAAGTAATTAACTTATGAACACATTGTTTTATAAAACATCCACGTTTCATGCCAATTTTATTTCTAGTTTACTTTCATTGAAATCGTATATAGTATCAAAACATTATATATAACGTTATCTGAAGAAAAACGCTCCTCTGTATTAGCAAAATCTTAAATAAGAGATATAAATATAAGCATTAATGATAAAATTAAATCATTTAAAAAAGAAGACACGGACTCCGTCTTTAGCAATTTTGCTACACAGACTGATAACTTAACACTAGACAACGGGCAAGCATGCTCCAGTGGCACAGCCAAGAAACATTCCCGACGAAAATTTCAATGGCTGAAGCGGGAATCGAACCCACACCCCATGACACGATGCGTTATTATGCCTAACGACACTAACCGCACGGCCACGAGGCTCTTTCCGTGCATCTATGACAAAACATTTTTAATTGATCCCACAACTTATACACAATTTCTCCAACTCTGTTCCAGTTCGGATCCCCCATGTTCTAATTCGTATCACCCTATTTTTTTTTTTTTTTTTTTTTGTTGCTATGGTAGTAATAAAATATAACTCCGATTTGTGTGGTATCGAAGCTTATTGAACATCTTTTGTAAGTGCAAGCAAAAAACATAAATGTGTGACAAATTTCAATTTAACTCGACTCAGAACTAGCTCAAGTAAATTGTGAATTTCATTTAAAAAACGTGAGTGAAATCCGAGACTGGTTCAAAACTGGATACAGTCAACTCACACTGACTCGATTTTGAACGGATCATAGCGTTAAGGAGGTATCGAAATAAAGAAGATGTATTTTTAAAATTGTGGAGCTTTTTGTTATTATGACAAAATATATTCCAAAAGGTTATTTTAGCTATGAATATATGTAGTACAATTTCAACACATTGCAACTTTTCATGATAATATCGGATTAAAAAAATGAACTTGTATGGAAAACTCAAACCGATAGCACCGAGACTCGGGACATCAAGTTAGAGAACTATCGACTTACACATAATGGTCAAAATACGCTGTATTTAACCCTCTAAAAACGTTTTGGGCAATGATTTATTTTTATTCGCAAATTTATGAGTTTTAGTTTTTGATTTTTATAATTTATATTTTTGAACATCTCTATCCTTTTTATTTTTTTTTTCATGATGCCTCTTCTGGTTACTGATTTTAATCAACAATAATAACTTGAGATTTAACATTGCATTCGAAATTATTATTTTTTTCTGGAACCTATTTATTTTTCCGTGTAACTCACGGAAAAACAGGTTAGCCATTAGTTTTGATCCATTTATTAGTTCTGATTGAATTGAATTAGCTGCAGATCCGACACCGCCAATCGACGTATTGGCTTATTCATACACGAAATAGCTGAAAACATCGTTCAAATTGCTTTAAAATTGATGAAATACCACCTCAACTGCTTAAACTTTTCTCACTTGTACCAATAGCTTAGCTTAGCTTAGCTTAGCTTAGACTGACTACACATATCAATGGTTGCTATTCCGTGATTGACCGAAGTCAGTGAAAATGCACAAAGAATCAACTAGAAGTTTGGCTGGGATTGGCCATAATCTTCTTCAATGTGCATAATTCAGTGCCTCTATTTATACAGGGTCAATAACGGCGCCGGCCACGTCCTTGCAGTCAGGTGGGATTTGGGGAAGGAATGTTAGTGTGTAACCTTTGCTATTTGGAGACCGTGTTTGCCTCTGCATCTCCGCAAAGGTTACTGGGAGGGATGTTTGTTAATGGGGAGGATCGTTGGGTCACAGGATTCACTTTGATAAGCGATTAGACCATGATAAACGATTATTCGTGAGATATAAACATACTTAGAAATATAAAATTTTCGATTGACATGAAAAATTTTCAAGTAAGAGAAAATAATGCCGTTACTTGAAGTGACGAACCATTCAAAGTTTGTTGAACAAATAGCTAAAAGCAACATTCCTACAGGATATTTTACTCAAATTGAAAAAAAATATCGATTGGCTAGACCATCACATAATATTCTTATGCCGACACTTACAGTGGCGATCCATTCAAAGTTTTTTGAATAAAATGAACGTTTTGCAAGTCTACACTTCTAGCACAGACCAAACCATTCAAAGCATTTTTTTATGTATAAAAATAAAGGTAAGTGATTTAATACAAAAAATATAAAACAATAAAGTTATGAATAAGAGTTTATGTCGACACTCACAGTGACGAACCATTCATAGTTTGTTGAAAAATCATATTTATGTAACGATTAAATGTGCGGTCATACATATTTTATAGACTTGAAAAAAAAAAGGCATGAAACGAGCTCACCGATTGATCCTTCATCCTTGATTGAGCAGCCACAATCCACTTTCAGCTTCACTCGTGTGCTCGGCCATATAAAAGCACTCAGAAAAAAACGCGTCACCTGAGAGGAAAAAAAAAACTGACGACTTCTCGGACTTTCTCGACGCACTGCCCGGCAGAAAAGAACGCGTCACCTGAGAGGGAAAAATAATGACGATTTCTCGGGCTTTCTCGACGCACTGCCCGGCAGAAAAGAACGCGTCACCCGAGAGGGAAAAAACTGACGACTTCTCGGGCGTTCTCGATGCACTGTTCGGACTTTCTCGACGCACTGCCCGGCAGAAAAGAACGCGTCACCCGAGAGGGAAAAAACTGACGACTTCTCGGACTTTCTCGACGCACTGCCCGGCAGAAAAGAACGCGTCACCTGAGAGGGAAAAATAATGACGTTTCTCGGGCTTTCTCGACGCACTGCCCGGCAGAAAAGAACGCGTCACCCGAGAGGGAAAAAACTGATGACTTCTCGGGCGTTCTCGATGCACTCTTCGGACTTTCTCGACGCACTGCCCGGCAGAAAAGAACGCGTCACCCGAGAGGGAAAAAACTGACGACTTCTCGGGCGTTCTCGATGCACTGTTCAGACTTTCTCGACGCACTGCCCGGTAGAAAAGAACGCGTCACCCGAGAGGGAAAAAACTGACGACTTCTCGGACTTTCTCGACGCACTGCCCGGCAGAAAAGAACGCGTCACCTGAGAGGGAAAAATAATGACGATTTCTCGGGCTTTCTCGACGCACTGCCCGTCAGAAAAGAACGCGTCACCCGAGAGGGAAAAAACTGACGACTTCTCGGGCGTTCTCGATGCACTCTTCGGACTTTCTCGACGCACTGCCCGGTAGAAAAGAACGCGTCACCCGAGAGGGAAAAAACTGACGACTTCTCGGACTTTCTCGACGCACTGCCCGGCAGAAAAGAACGCGTCACCCGAGAGGGAAAAAACTGACGACTTCTCGGACTTTCTCGACGCACTGCCCGGCAGAAAAGAACGCGTCACCTGAGAGGGAAAAATAATGACGATTTCTCGGGCTTTCTCGACGCACTGCCCGGCAGAAAAGAACGCGTCACCCGAGAGGGAAAAAACTGACGACTTCTCGGACTTTCTCGACGCACTGCCCGGCAGAAAAGAACGCGTCACCCGAGAGGGAAAAAACTGACGACTTCTCGGACTTTCTCGACGCACTGCCCGGCAGAAAAGAACGCGTCACCCGAGAGGGAAAAAACTGACGACTTCTCGGACTTTCTCGACGCACTGCCCGGCAGAAAAGAACGCGTCACCCGAGAGGGAAAAAACTGACGACTTCTCGGACTTTCTCGACGCACTGCCCGGCAGAAAAGAACGCGTCACCTGAGAGGGAAAAATAATGACGATTTCTCGGGCTTTCTCGACGCACTCTTTTCTCACTTGTACCAATAGCTGCGGTAAAGTGTTCGTATAATGGAGGGTCCCATAAGAAAACTACGGATACCACAACTTTAGGAACACAAATTAAAAATATACCTCAACTAAAGGAACAGTGTATCAATAGTGGAGGTATTATTTTTCACTGACATGCCGATGGTTACTGCGATGAAATCAATTTTCTCATTAAGTGAATGAGCTTTACAACAATAATATGTGCAATTTTTGTACTTTCTGAATTTTGTGCGGTTAAATGAAGTTGAATCGTGCTCAGTATCTCCACTATTGAAACCTTTACCCTAAACACTAAAAGTTTTATGGGTATATTAGTGAAAAATAAATTATTTGCTATTCCGTTGCAACGGCTTACTTTTCCTATCACATAAAACAATGCTGGAAAAGGCTGCTTTTCAGCAAGGAAAGCGTTGCGGAAAAGTAGAACTTTTCAGTTCTGTTTTCGGAGTTGCCAAAATAATAGGGTAGATGTATTAATCTTCGCCCCCTCCCTAGTTTTCGCCCCCCTGGTAGAACATTAGCTTGTTCTAGATTGTAATAAAATAAAAATGTTTTACTTTTTAACTTATATAAAAGATTGGAATAAAATATACTTAGTTTCCAAATGTTACTAATTAAAGTAATCTTCTAAACCGCCAAATAATCACATATAAAAATGTGGAAAAAATGATACGCTATTTTTTGCGTTCATTGAGAAAAGCGTCTATTTTAAAAGGCAAGGAAAACATATTAAGATAACTATTTCATCTTTAAAAAATGAATAGTTCTGATAAGACATGCATCAGCAAGAGACACGAATAGATTTTTTCAACTATTCCAGCAATTATAACCAGTTTTAAACTATTTTTTCAGGGTGGCGAAAACTAAAGCACGTTTTTGTACGATTCTAATCTTCGCCCCTGGCGAAACTACCTGTAACGTTCTTTCAGTGGTGCGTGCATTAATTTTCGCCCCTCCTCGAAATTGTTCGAAAAACAAAACAAACTCATTGATTTATTAACTGTTTACAGGAGGTTACAGGAAGTTTAAAGGATTTTCTAAATGTACCGAATAGTTCCTTCTTCTTCGTATTACGTTTCACTGGGACAGAGCCTGTTCTTAGCTATATATTCTCAGCAGTATTCATATGAGCACTTGCACAGTTATTAGCTGAGAGGTTTCTTTGCATAAGCTGCCATTTTCGTATTCTTTTATTCTGTGGTAAGCACAAAAACACTTTATGCCTAACGAAGTCAATATTATTCCCGTTAAGAATAGATCTTCGACCGACCAGGAATTGAACTCAGACACCTTCAGCATGGCTTTACTTTGTAGACGCGGACGTTACCACTAGAATTAGGTGGGATTAAGAACTTCATCAACGTTTTTCAACCGACTACTAAAATCTGTTTAGTTTACCATAATCTGGTAAAAATCCTGTGCAGTAAATGTGACCATTTCCATAGTAGCATTAACTACAAAGCTTTTAGATCCGTGACACCTACCGTACAGCACAGTGTGGTTCAAATCAAGTTTATTTCTAGTCATAAATATTGCAATTCTGGTTAAATAAATAAATTTTCTTGTGTATTGATGTTGACTACACTTCAAAAAAGTTAACAGATTTATGTAGTCTTGAAAATTGTTGGTGTAGTTCTTAGTTTTACCATGCATTCAGTAGTTTCTACAATAAAATTCATTTCAGTGTATGATATTTGTTGCTCATCATTATACTGATAGTCTGTGACGAAGAACAAATTGAACTTATTATTGTCAATCAAATAACCCACCATATTCAGCAAGAATGGAATAGAAACGAAATATGATCAACCGATTTTTAATATTAAATATTATTTTTACCACTACATGAGTTAATGGGTTTACCGCAGTACTTTTTTTTCCGCATTCAGTTTTTGGCACTGCTAACATTATTGAAAACGCTGAATATGATAAATTTCTCCCGAAATAACGGTACTTGATATAATTATTTAAAAAATATTGGAGAACTTTAATGTATGACATATCGGGGTTGATTCCGATATTCTGACATTGGATTATTTCATGTTGGGAAATTTCTCGACTTCCTGGGAATAATAACATATATCCAGGCTTCCGAATTCTCACTCACTCTCACGATAATGGATCTATCCCTCACAGCAATTTTCAGCGATTAGCTGCCTTGCGATTTTATCCGTCCACAAAACAAAGCGAAAATAGATAATTGCACATTTCCGCAGCTGTGAGAAGTTTGTTTCCTCTTTCTCCGATCCATGGAGAACTTTTCCTGTATCCATCGCCACAAGCAGCAGTTGCTTTTATGCACCAAATCAACCACTCCTTTCGTCAAGTTGGGGTGGTAGCATGGTTAGCGTGCACGCATCGCGGTTGTTTTTAGCAATGTACTAGGTTCGAATCCCGTCGCCGGCACTAGTTTTTGTTTATCCACATAGTGATAATTCTCGGGAACAGTTGGTGAGCGAAAATATGATGGAGTGAAAAATAAATTATCCCCCGGAGTGGAGTGGTTTTCGGTTATCCACCATCGTAGCTCCAGGGAAAATTAGTGTGAGCGATAAAAGATGTTCACGTGAGGAAGCGAAAAAAGCATTCTCCTTACGTGAGAAAAATCGTAGATTTCGCATCATTGATACGAAAATTCAGAACCCTGCATATATCACATAAATGCTACAAGAGCATAAATAATAACTTTGCAATAAATAAAAACAATACATAGTGGAAATCAGGACCTTCCATAGCCTTCGTTAGTAGGCGGCTACAAAGCAAATCCATGCTGAAGGTGTCTGAGTTCGATTACCTATCGGTTCAGGATATTTTTGTAATGGAATTTTTATTTGAGTTCCTTGTCCATGAAGTGTCATCGTGCCTGCCACACGGTACGACTGTAGAAATGGCAACTTATGTAAAGAAACCATTTAGTTATGAACTAAGTACTCTTTGAAAATTAAGCTGAGAATCAGGCTCTGTCCTAGTGTGGACGTAATGCCAAAAAGAAAAAGACATAGTGGAAATAGGCAGGATAAGTACCAGTGAAGATGAAAAGTGAGAAGATAATAAGTACTTGATTAAACTATCGAAAACCTGTACTTCAATTAATGGGGGCGAAGATTAGAGCATGGGTGGGGCGAAGATTGAATTTGGGGGGACGAAAATTAAAGCACACCATCAATCCAAAAATTATACTTTTTTCAATAGTAAAACTTTGTTTTGGATAACTTTGCAGCTTGATCATCCTAAAATAATAGATGAATAGTTGAATAAACCCAATAACATTATTTGATATTGATTAATAGAGTCAGAAATTTATTATTCCTGCGATTACATGGTTTAGGGGGGGCGAAATCTAGTGCTTCTACCCTATCTGAGTGCGCCCATAAACCATTTGGGCGTTCCAATGGGAGAAGGGGGTCTTGCCAAGTGTGACAAGCCTTACAATTTTTTTGGAGGGTCCATACAAAAAACGAGACAAAGGGGGAAGTGAGGTGGTCGAAAATTTTTAAATTAAGCGTGACATACTTTGTGTACCATCCCTATTGTTAAATTATTCTGGATTTCTCAATGACATAATCAAACTTCGGATGATTCAAATCCGATTCAGCTAAGGGATTCTAACTTGAATTCGGATCATCTAGTAGACGTAGAGAAGATTACCAGTTTACTCTCTGAAAAGTAGTTATTTTCAAGCGGTCGTTCGTGTAAGCAGTTCGGCACATGAAGAATTAAGTGAACAACAATATAGTGGACAATTTTCTGCGGCGTCTTACCTGGTTCTTCTTCGAATGTAAAATAAAGACCAGCAATGAAGGCGTGAAAATTTGTGACAGTCGTTCAACTGTATCACAGCCTACATGATTGAAAAACAGTGAGCTGTTACTACGCATGGTTGTCCATGTGGGTCCACTTAAAACATAGGAATAATCCAACTTGAACGGCATTTTTCGTAATTACAAAAAATGTTTTATGCAATTCATTGCAAAACTTGGTTTTTTTCAGCACTCGTCGTAATTATCCAACTCGGCAAGTCTCATTGGATTAATGTACGACTCGTGCTGAAAAATTCATCATTTTGCAACTTGTTTCATAAATAACTATTACGATGTCTATTGTTTGAATATAATTGATCAGTTATTCGATTGAAATAGAACTTCCCGGGACTTTGACGGGAATCACGAGAAACAGATGTTTTTCCTGAGAAGTGGGAATCCAGGGAAACCTCATTTCCTGGGAAATGCTTCCCGGGATTGAGAACCTAAACCATAATCACATATCAGTCAAATTCTCGTAAACTAGGCACTTAAACAATAACTAAAAGGTGTTGTCTCACGACTCAAATCTCCCAAATGGCGAGAAACGTGCCCCTGGAGTTGGCCTACGGCCTATTTTACGCACAGCTTCTAAAGCGCTATAGCTTTAGAGCTTATAAGGAATATGTCGCTACAAAATACTCACTCATGTTTCCGAATTAAAAATAAAAGATAAAAGAATTGTAGACCATAGTTGGATAGGAGTACGTATGTGCAAAAGTCTGATAATGAAAATTATTCCGTGCAATACAATAATTATAAAAAATGCTCAACGAGTCAAAATGGCTGAAACCCTCTGCGCTGGAGTACCGATCATGGTAAAAAAATGTATCATCCAACCAGCATGGTGGCCGTGCTTGAATAAGGGGCGTGCTTTTGATAGTTTAATTGTGACAAACTTTTTTCTTCAAAAGATATTTACTAAAAAGATTCTTAATGATTCACAAAAACATAGTATCTGTTCATATAGAAAAGAAACAACGAATTATCGAACGAAAAATCAAGAAACTTCAACCATAAAATGTCGCATACAATAGTGCAAATCCTATTTTAAATGCTCGAAGGATTGTAAAACCAAAACAAACATAGTTTAAATTTAATTTAAACATCAATAAAACCAGTATTTCTTAGAGCTTTGAAGATCTGTCGCAAGACAATGTGTCGTGTTGAAACAATGCTGCGTACGGCAACGGATTAAGTAACCCAACATTTATTAGATCATCAAGTCGATAAAAGTCGATCGCTAAAATTCAAATTGAGAAAATATTTTAAATTGGTATGTTTCCACACATGGTCCATGATCATTGAGATCAAAAAACTGAATATTTGTGTATCAATGTTGTACCTGGAAAGACTTCAATGATCGATTCAATTGTTTTGCATTTTCAAAACTAGCAGCTTTTCAAATAGTAAAGGGTCTGAAAGCTCCTATTATAATTTCAAAATTCCTGTCAAGTAAACATAATTTTGAACAAAATTGCCGTTTTTAAGAGTTTTAAGATTTAGATTTGACATTTGATTTAGATTTAGATTAGACAATCCATAATAAGCTTATTTTGGTATTTCTTCCTTTCTTTTTGGCATTAACGTCGGCGCGGTAAATGGCTGGGCATGGCGTACCATTGGTACCTCGCGTACCTGTAGGAATAAAATAGACCCCTTTGTGCGGTCCTTAGCCTCTTGCCCAGCAACTCCTATCCCTACCTCCTCGTGGTACTGGCCGGGGTACGAGTAACCTTGGGGAAGATCGGGTAATCAACCCCGGTGGGAACTTTGGTCGTATGCTGACAGGGAAGGGGGGGTTTGCTTTTGCAAACCTGGAGCGTCTGTACTCCACGTTAGGAGCGGCTCACAACAGCGTCTGTACCCCATGTCAGGGGCGGCTGATCATCGTCCGAGTGCCAGAGAAGGACTCTAAGCTAAACTGCGCACTATGGCCCTCCGAACATTTAGGGGGAATGGTCCTCCGGAAATCTAGGGGGTTGGTGTCAGGCCCTGCGAGCCAGCCGTAAAAACACATCAGCACAGGAACGTCAACGAGAGAATACGGACCGGAACAATCGGCAAAGACCACAGCGACGAAAATGGACTAGCGATTGGAAACTCGGTACGTGGAACTGCAAATCTCTCAACTTCATTGGAAGTACTCGCATACTCTCCGATGTACTGAAGACCCGCGGTTTCGACATCGTAGCGCTGCAGGAGGTGTGCTGGACAGGAGCATTGGTGCAAACGTTTAGAGGTAATCATACCATCTACCAGAGCTGCGGCAACACACGCGAGCTGGGAACAGCTTTCATAGTGATGGGTGATATGCAAAGGCGCGTGATCGGGTGGTGGCCGATCAATGAACGAATGTGCAAGTTAAGAATCAAGGGCCGATTCTTTAACTTCAGCATAATCAACGTGCATTGCCCACACTCCGGAAGCACTGATGATGACAAGGACGCATTTTACGCGCAGCTCGAACGCGAGTACGACCGCTGCCCAAGCCACGACGTCAAGATCATCATAGGAGATTTGAACGCTCAGGTTGGCCAGGAGGAGGAGTTCAGACCGACGATTGGAAAGTTCAGCGCCCACCGGCTGACGAACGAGAACGGCCTACGACTGATAGATTTTGCCGCCTCCAAGAACATGGCCATTCGTAGCACCTATTTCCAGCACAGCCTCCCGTATCGGTACACCTGGAGATCACCTCAGCAGACAGAATCGCAAATCGACCACGTTTTGATCGATGGACGGCACTTCTCCGACATAACCGACGTCAGAACCTATCGTGGCGCCAAACATTGACTCCGACCACTACCTGGTGATGGTGAAACTGCGCCCAAAACTATCCGTCATCAACAATGTACGGTATCGACGCCCGCCCCGGAAAAAATCTCGAGCGGCTGAAACAACCGGATGTCGCCAATGCGTACGCGCAGTATCTTGAGGCAGCGTTGCCGGATGAGGGCGAGCTCGATAGGGCCCCTCTTGAGGACTGCTGGAGGACAGTCAAAGCAGCCATTAACGACGCTGCCGAAAGCGTTGTCGGATATGTGGAACGGAGCTCAAGAAACGATTGGTTCGACGAGGAGTGCCAGGAGGTTTTAGAGGAGAAGAATGCAGCGCGGGCTGCAAGGCTGCAGCATGGTACGCGGCAAAACGTGGAACGATACAGACTGAAGCGGAAACAGCAAACCCGCCTATTCTGGGACAAAAAGCGCCGCCTGGAAGAGGTGGAATGCCAAGAGATGGAGTTGCTGTACCGTTCTCAAGAAACGCGGAAGTTCTATCAGAAGCTCAACACATCCCGCAAAGGCTTCGTGCCGCGAGCTGAGATGTGCCGGGATAAGGATGGGAGCATTTTGACGGACGGACGCGAGGTGATCAAAAGGTGGAAGCAGCACTACGATGAACACCTGAATGGCGCAGAGAACACAGGCACAGAAGGTCAGGACAGCGAAGGCGATGGCTACGTCAGCACAGCGGACAGCGGAAATCAACCAGCTCCCACGATGGGGGAAGTTAAGGATTGCATTCAACAGCTCAAGAACAACAAAGCCGCTGGCAAGGATGGTATCGGAGCCGAACTCATCAAGATGGGCCCGGACAGGTTGGCCGCTTGTCTGCATCGGCTGATAGTCAGAATCTGGGAAACGGAACAGCTACCGGAGGAGTGGAAGCAAGGCGTTATATGCCCTATCTACAAAAAGGGCGACAAACTGGAGTGTGAAAATTATCGTGCAATCACCATCCTAAACGCCGCCTATAAAGTGCTATCCCAGATTCTCTTCCGTCGTCTATCACCTATAGCAAACGAGTTCGTGGGAAGTTATCAAGCAGGTTTCATCGACGGCCGCTCGACAACGGACCAGATCTTTTCCGTGCGGCAAATCCTCCAGGAATGCCAGGTCCCTACACACCATTTGTTCATCGATTTCAAGGCGGCATACGATAGTATCGACCGCATAGAGCTATGGAAAATCATGGACGAGAACAGCTTTCCCGGGAAGCTCACAAGATTGATCAGAGCAACGATGGACGGTGTGCAAAACTGCGTGAAGATCTCGGGCGAACACTCCAGTTCGTTCGAGTCTCGGCGGGGACTACGACAGGGCGACGGACTTTCGTGCCTGTTGTTCAATATTGCGCTTGAAGGTGTCATGCGGAGAGCCGGACTTAACAGTCGAGGCACGATTTTCACGAGATCCGGACAATTTGTTTGCTTCGCGGACGACATGGATATTATTGGGAGAAAATTTGAAACGGTGGCAGATTTGTTCACCCGCCTGAAACGCGAAGCAACAAGAGTCGGGCTAATGGTGAATGCGTCGAAAACAAAGTACATGCTGGTTGGCGGAACTGAGCGCGACAGGACCCGCCTAGGAAGCAGTGTTACGATAGACGGGGATACCTTCGAGGTGGTGGACGAGTTCGTCTACCTCGGATCCTTGTTGACGGCTGACAACAATGTTAGTCGGGAAATACGGAGGCGCATCATCAGCGGAAGTCGTGCCTACTATGGGCTCCAGAAGAAACTGCGGTCAAGAAAGATTCACCCCCGCACCAAATGCACGATGTACAAAACGCTCATAAGACCGGTAGTCCTCTATGGGCATGAGGCGTGGACTATGCTCGAGGAGGACTTGCAAGCTCTTGGGGTTTTCGAACGTCGAGTGCTAAGGACGATCTTCGGCGGCGTGCAGGACAACGGCGTGTGGCGGCGAAGGATGAACCACGAGCTCGCTCAACTCTACGGCGAACCCAGTATCGTGAAGGTAGCTAAAGCTGGAAGGATACGCTGGGCAGGGCATGTTGCAAGAATGCCGGACAACAACCCTGTAAAGATGGTGTTCGCCACGAATCCGGTCGGAACAAGAAGGCGTGGGGCGCAGCGAGCTAGGTGGATTGACCAGGTACACCAGGACCTGGAGAGCGTGGGTCACAGTCGAGGATGGAGAGAAGCGGCCATGAACCGAGGGAATTGGCGAAATATTGTTGGCGAGGCTTTATCAAGATAATTGATGTAAAGCCAAATAAGTAAGTAAGTAAGTTTTTGGCATTAACGTCCTCGCTGGGACAAAGCCTGCTTCTCAGCTTAGTGTTCTTATGAGCACTTCCACAGTTATTAACTGAGAGCTTTCTTTGCCAAAGTTGCCATTTTCGCATTTGTTTATCGTGTGGCAAGCAGGGTTGGGAAAAAATCTGAAATTCACTTTACAGTAGCTAAACAAAGCCAATCACAGTCAACGAAGCCACATGGAGACGGAATTCAACTCAATTTTGGGTTGTTTCAACGCAATTCCGTAGTTGAGCCCAATAACTCAATTTTGGCTAAATTTCCAAGGTCCCCACTAGGTAGTTTGGCTTTAATTCCATTAGAAAAATATACTCAATTTTGGGTTGATTTAACGCAAAATTGAGTTCTTTCGACCCAAACATAAGAAAATTGGCTTATTGGGCCAAAGTACCCCCATTGGGTAGATGCAGCTCTCTTTATTTTTGACAACATTCGTGTGGGAGAAAGAGAAAACTGAGAGATTTTGGGTTGAAACAATAATCGATATACTTAATTTTGGGTAAAGTAAACTCAAAAATTAGGTAAAAGTATTTCTCCGTGCAGTGAAACTCACGCCCATCGCTGCTGTAGGCAAAATGCCTTGAAAATAGCAAAACACCCGTTGCTAAGGGCAACCCAAAATTACTGTAGAAAAAAGTTCTATTTCCCGCATTTAGAGCCTTCAATGACACTAAAATGATTTGGAAAATTCGTGCACCCAACAGAGGCTACTTGATGAGATTCACGTTTTTGAACTACTGTACTGGGAGAGCCACGTGATTTTCGCGAAAATTCAAGCCTACTACTATTACCATTCGCAGCACTGCACATTGCATTGGTCCCAAAGCCATATCTAGGAACACGGTGTACTAAATTAAGAAGGTGATATATTCCGAAAACTGACAGCTACTTGACGACGTCATTCCTATCCACCTCGAACAAATTTTCAAAAAAATGATCTAGTGATCCGGATGGTATATGGTACGATAGGAGTGACGTCACATGTTTACAACCAAACTTGATGTTTATATCAGTAAAGAGCCTGCCTTGTTAATTTTTTATGCCGTGTCTAGGAAGACAAAAATGATTGCGCCTAAACCATCAATTTTAGATATATGGTGCCTTCGGCAAAGTTTCTCCATATTTTTCAGACATATTTTTCAGAGATGTGAAATTAGGGTGGCCCACATGGTTTACGAGATCAGCACATAAACTTTTTTGCTGACGCATTTAGGACTACACAATGTTCTACAATGTTTTAAAACAACCGATTTGGAGCAACTTTGCTGAAGAACCCAAATTTCTATCTCTTATGATTCGCGAGTTATGATTTAAAAAAAAAAAAAGTTAGGGTGGTACTGAAAAATCAGTTTTTTCTTGATAACTTTTTATACGATAATTTCTCGCAAAAACTTTGTTCCGAACACTTTTAGAACTTTTGATTGCGCAACTTTTTGCCGAAGAAGCTACTGTTCTATCTCTTATGGTTACAGAGTTATCAGAAATTTTCTTCGAAAAAATTGTTGTTTTCAAATCCCGATATATCCGAAAGGCGCAAACGGATTTTTAATCTTTTGTCGGCATTAGAAAGATTATTTCTTTTTTTTTGTTTATGGTGAAAAAACTGTGAGGACGTTTTTTATTTGAAAAGATTGACAAAATTTTGAAAATTATATGTTTTTAACCAAAAATTGTCTATAACTTGAAAAATATTCGAGATAGCTCTTTGGTGCCTTCTGCAAAAATGTGCAAAATTGAAAGTTCTGATAGTGCTTCATACAAGGTATTCATAAAAAATCAACGCTTACACATATATTCACAATAAACCGAATTTGATATGGTAAAGAAAGCAAAAAAAGAGATATTTGCTAGAACAATCGAAATAACTGTATGTATGTCATTTACCGGTAATCGAACCCAGACACCTTCAGCATGGCATTGCTTTGTAGGACTCTAACCACTCGGCTAATTTTGTTCTCAATGCTTATTTTGTTCTAAAAAGTGTATTTTGATGAATTAATTACAAACGGACACCGAAAGGCAAACTATTGTTTTGCGAACTAAACTTTCTCATGTTAAGGACTGATTCAATTTATAAAACTCCGTTTTCTTTCGTAGATTAATATTCCAGTGTACATTTTGCGCCAGCCCAATGTTGTCTGTTTGGAAGATAAATGACCACTGTTAAAGATCCGTTTGTATGTGCCTGCTAAACAATGAAAAAACAAAAGTGACCTATCGGGTCGTGAAGGTTCAACATCATTAGCTTTTTAGGTTCATCGAATTTTGGCACTCTTAAACCAATCAAAATCTATTTCCATCCGATACAATCACCTGAGATCGTTATTCACATGACATTGAGCAACGGACAAAGCACCTACCACAGAGACAAACTTGTTCGAGTGTACCATGAAACGGACACCGACGACGACCTTATGATTCTATTTCTCATCTCTACTGACCTTTTCCAACCGAGCAAAAGTTACGTAATCCTTTCTCAGTTTTCTCCAGCTTTGTTTTTCCTCTGGGGGTCATAGCATGGCGAACACACCTTCGCAAATCTTTTCACCCCCTGTATGGTCCCTCCCCTTCACCCGATGTCACAACTAAAGAAGAAGATAACGCAAAAAAAATCGCTCCCTCCGTAAACAATCATCCCACCTTACCGGAGAGTTTGAAACAATTCCTCTACTCAGCCAACCGACAAACGATGTTCGCCATCCGTGATGCAATAAGGTGGGCCATTTTTGTTTAAAAAAAAATCAAATTGTAAAAATTTTAGATTACACCTCCAAAAATTGTTTTCATTTGGATGCCCAGAAGCCATTGTCAAAATTTGAGTGATATCCATAAAGTCTAATGCTAATTACTAAACGAGCTTGAATTTCATAAGGAGAAAATCGACCAAAAGGTGGGGGAAGTGTACCAGTGGGGTAAATGGATCATTTGTCTATTTGAGGTTATAGCACCTTGCTTCGTTTTTGGTTAGATTCATACGTTGACACCAATAACACTGCAATGCTGGTAAGTGGATCAAGTATCATTATCATAGTTTGACAAATTGCTTACGTAAATTTGAATTAATTTTAATATTCTCAAACGTTGTTTTCCTGTAACAATTTCACATTTCTAGCCTAAATTTGTGAAACTGGTAAATAATTAATCCACCTAAAAGTGTTTTACAAAAACATTAAAAAAAATATTTCGAAATTCTAATCATATTTTTGGTGGTTGATCTAAGCTGAATTGCAAACAAAAAATACAAATTCTCCAATAAAAGCATATTATTGTACATTATAGTTCTCTCAATCGATATCAAGCTAATATCAAAATATAACTATTTTGTTTCTAAACGGAAAGACTTTCGGTTTGTTGCAGTCTCTTATGTTGATTAAAATCGATAATGCAAGAAATTCATTGACTACAGCGCCATATATGGTCGAAAATGTAATTGAAACCGTGTTTCCCAAAGATTTGGTCGATTTTTTTCCAAATTTCAAATTTTAATAAATTTGGACAGTAGCTCCTGAGGGTCCAAATGCACAAAATTGGCGTGTGCATCATTAGATATTTGTAGTTTGATCATTATGGTTCACCCTAATGTGCAAACTTTTCTCAAACTGTTCCTTAGGTATCTACGCCAACAGCTGCTCAGAGCCTCAGGAGGTTTACACGCGCACTCGCGACGGAAGGGGAAAATTGGAGCACTAATCTAGATCGCAATTAATTTTAGCTCGTTCCCTTGAGAGGAGACGTGTTCCCTCTCGTCGTTCCACCGCAGAATCCGTGAAGTATGTCGGTATGTTGTTATAAACTTCAACCGAAAGAGTCTATCGCCCAGTTTCCACGGATTCCACGCGCGACACACGATAACTGATAACGCGGTTTGACAAATGATGAACTCAAACTCGAAGAAGACGACAACGACTAATGGGGGATGCTAAACTGGGCGAATCCTCCCCAAGTGGTGTGAAAACTTCGACCGACTGACGACTGAGCGAGCGACCTTGTGAAGTGGAGTTTCACCGATGCGATTATTATGGGGAAGATGTATGTAGAATGTAGATATGTAGGGTGCTGCATGCCTTCGCTGTGTGTTTTCTTCGATAAATAAGATAAATAGAATAATGAGATAATGATCGACCCAGACGACGACAGCCGAGTTAAACGATAAGTGTGCGGTGGGTGCATCGGTAATTTTGTTTTATCTCGCCTGTAAAGGTAAGTTAGATGAATATCTGTGATGCCAATAGGAACTTGTATGGTAACTTTATAGGTTGTGCGTCAATTGATGATAAATGAAATGATTGATAATGCATCACCAATTTCACATAACAATATTCAATTTGAAACTGCTTCCCTTCATCTTATGCCCACACCCTCTAATTCTTGAAGCATCTTGTATAAGTCAGTTAAGAAAGGTTTGCCGTACAATAAAAATCTGGTCAGTTGTTCATCGGCCACCAATGAAACAGGTTTGATAACATCCCATGAACTTAGCTTTTCAAAAGAATCTACCATGCCCACACAGTTACGGATCACCCACAGTGACGGATCACTTTGGCGTTCAAAGTCGGATAACTCGCTCAAAACATAAACGTTGACGTAAAACATATTTTTCCAATGTTATACTATTTGTCTTCTAGCATTTGTAAAGTTAAGCACAACATTCAACCGCTTAATAACGGTGTATTTGACAAATTTTTAGTTGGTACCAAACAGCTATCATTATATGGTCGTTTTCTGTAAGAAGTGCCGTCAGCATTCATAAGCTCCCACAAGTGGTAAAATTCATATGTTATAGCATAAAACATGCTCGTTCGCTTCGATTTAGTGTGAATTTATCTTTAGAAAACAGTTTTCTTAATTGTTGATTCTAAATACCGAATATTAGCACTTTTAACTAGTGATCCATAATATGGACCAGGAAATGATTGTTTACCACGGTTATGGATCACTACCAAAGAATGTAGATTTCTACCATTTTAAGCATTGGATTCGACATTTTCAGACAATAGCACTAAAGATAAAACTAATACAACATCAAGGTTGTTAAATTTCATTTTTTAGCAGACAAGAATGGGTGGAAAACTTGGTGTGGAGCGAAAACAGTTTATACCTCAGTTACTACAATGCAGTATATCACAAAAAAGGACATTTTACCCTTGTTTCCAGCTCTAACAATGCTATTTTTTGCAGTAATATGTGACACATTGTTAACTTTCACAAAATCATGAAATACAGATGCATTGAGTTTAAAATCTCTTGATTTTGCGCACTGATCCGTAATATGTCACAATTTGATCCATAATATGAAAATTGATCCGTAATAAGGTTTTCAGACACCGATGCAATTTTTAATTTTTATGAAATCCTATGTAAATATTACACTCAATACAGTTTACTTACCGTAGTTCCAATTTGAAACGATTCAATTCGTGCTTTTCAATTACAATTTTACGTTTTCCATGTCGTTTTATTGAATTTTATAGGTTGGACTCCACACTATTTGATCCATAACTGTGGGGTCATGGTATGTAACAATTCACTCCTCTCTCCGAACTCATTCAATTATAAGGTTAATCAGCAAAACTCTAATTATCGGGTTAGCCAATCGGGGGCACGACAAAGACTGCCTCACTCATAAACCTCAGGGTCAGCACGCTCACCAGTGCAATTCGGGGTCAGAAAATCCTCGGGTAATCACAGCACTTTTTTTTAACAATTTAACGCTTCACTCCCATTTTCTTAAACTAAGCTTAGGCTTTGTCTCTCTCCGCCACACCTTATTCTTTCAGCATCCCTGCATCAACGGCTGTAGAACCTCGACGCAGATCGATGCAGAGCTCTACGTAGAGCAACAAGGCAGCAACGCTGTGGTCTCCCGGGATGGATTAGGGTATGGACCGATGCACGCGTTCACTATTTGACGTTTGAGCGGTGCCGTGTTATTTAGGTGCCCATGGCAACGAGTGAATTCGGCACCGCTCAAACGTCAAATTAGTGAACTCGTGCATAGGTCCATGGACCTAACACGGCACCGCTCAAACGTCAAATAATGAACTCGTGCATCGGTCCATGGGCACCGTAGGCCTACTGCGTGGCCTACTCCTTCCAATATGATTACGGATCTGCCTTCGGCTGGTTCGTGGCCGAATTTCTGCCTAGATGGACACCGAGACACCGCTGGGAACTCGGTCTGCAAATGCTATTTAAAACCGACGGGGTTCTGCAGTCCATTTAACCACGTCTATCTCTTCTTTTTTATTTTATAAATTTCCTGACTCTTCTTGAACAATTTTTCGCTTCCACTTTTAGATTTAGTTTTCAATTTCTGACAGTTTCAGTCGACGCACTCTGGGAAAGTGAAGATATTATGGAATCGTTGACTGTCTTGAGGTCCTTGATCTCGTTGCTCAGTCATTACCCTCTATATTGATTCAATGGCTCCCCAAAAGATGGTAACCAAACCCTCTGATTGTGGGGTTTTCACTAAGGTGGGTAGGTGGCTGCGTGACTACTACCCACTTATCCGCGAGCGGGAATGGCGTCTTGTGGGAGTTGCTTGATGGTGGGTGAGATTCAAAATTTTACTTTGAATTGGGGCATGATGGGAATCTGTGGAACGACACTGTGTTCGGGATGCCTTTTAAATTATATTTACACATTTAGATTTACATGTTTTCCAAAATTATGGATTAATACAATTGCCAAATTTACAGCCATCCAAATGTTTGTAGATGCTTCTTTTTCCTCTCGGGGCAAGACTGCCGTCTCCGGTAGATGCACTTGCTTTGACGACCTCCAACAAACGTCAAATTTTCAATTTTCAACATCAAGTAGCACCCACAAGACGCCATTCCCGCTCGCGAATGAGTGGATAAGATCTAAAGCCAAACTTTTCGGGAAACCAAACAATGTACAAGTTTTCCTAACGTTTAACAGTTTACATTCTACGAAACGCTAAAATCGAATTTTCCGGTGACTCTCACGCCATAAAATAGCCAACACGTACTAAACTTACTCGAAAGTTCAGCTCTATTTAAGGTGCAAGAAAAAGTGACTCAAAAGTCAGAAGTGCAAAAGCAGTTTTCTCCTTTTAAAACAATAAATTGATGAAAATTAGAACACACAGCCATTTTATTTGGCAAATAAAAGAGCTGTGTGTTTTATTTTCTTCGATTTGTCTATTTAAAGAGAGAAAACTGCTTTTTCAGTTTTGACTTTTGCACCATTTTTACTTGGGAGCGGTTCCATTTGAATTCGAATGTCGGTTTACTTTTGTATTTTTTGATTTGGATGAAATTTTGCACATGCTTTCTTTATGCCCAAAAATGCCTTTTTGCATCATCGACTCGTCATTTTGACTCTAGCCTTACTTTTGAGAAGGGCCTAAGAAAAAAATCCTTAATAATTTTCAAAAAAATATAACTTAGAAACGGTTTGTCCGATCAGTTTGGTGCCTTCCGCAAAGTTTTAGGTTATTGTTGGGACTATCTGGAAAAAAATATACACTGATTTTTCCGTGTACCTTTATTGTTGTAAATTTTGCGTACTTTCATAAAATCGAGTTTAAAAATATTTGAAAAGTTTATTATGACCATTTTCAAAAATTCACCTATTTTCAAAAAATCATAACTTTTTTGTCCAGATTTCTCCATCTTGACCCACTGTGCAAAAGTCTTCATTTTTTGTCTACTTTAACATATAAAAAAATAAAAAAAAAATCAAAAATACGATTTTTGAGAAAATTTATTTTTAAGCTTTATTTTCGATATATAAAAAATTACAACATTTTTTTTACAGTGTATATTTTTTTTCCAGATAGTCCCAACAATAACCTAAAACTTTGCGGAAGGCACCAAACTGGTCGGACAAACCGTTTCTAAGTTATAATTTTTTGAACATTATTAAGGATTTTTTCTTAGGCCCTTCTCAAAAGTAAGGCTAGAGTCAAAATGGCGAGCCGATGATGCAAAAAGGCATTTTTGGGCATAAAGAAAGCATGTGCAAATTTTCATCCAAATCAAAAAATATAAAAATGAAATTTGAGAAAAAAGTCGTCATTTTCTGTGGAACCGATCTGCACTGATTCAATGCGCGATATCCAGGTAGTCTGAAACGGACACCTGACGACGTCGGCAAACTCAAGTATGGACCGCACCAGTGCGCAGTACAGCGCTTTCAAGCAAAGCGTATCTTGAAAATCAGTGGTAACTTTCATAATAAACCCGAGCTGTCGGTTTGCCCGTGATATGATAGGGGAACTTACGTATTGTCGGCAGCCTAAGCAGCTGAACTTTTAAGAAGGCAATTTTAGGCAACAATGGAGCACAACAATTAGCAGGAGACACCTGAACTACACTTGAGCACTCTTCGTTTATTGATTGTTATACATAAAACACTATTTTGTTCTCTTAATCTTCTATTTATCCTCACCAAAGTCACGAGGCACTTGTTCTTTTATCGACAATGCAATTACTATTGTCGGCAACAAAAATGTTCACTTCGGCAATCCAAAACTGCGCAAAAACTAGTTTATGTATTGGTAACATTTCGTATTTGTTGACAATTCCTGGAATTAAACGTCACTCATTATGTTCTACTCGTCGAAAGGGCCAATGCAGAAAAATACAGTCTACACTGAGAAAATAATTGCAGTTAGAAATAAAATAGCGGAGATTCAAATTGAATACACAACGCCACTAAATTTATGCAGACTAAGGCGCCATCCACATATTACGTAACGCTCTTGGGGGAGGGGAAGTAGGCTCAAACGTTGCGGCTCAAACACAAGCGTCTTGGAGGTGAATTTTCAAGTTATAAAAAATGGCCTTCAGTGAAGTCACCATAACTTCGGTAATTTCAGCACCATTACCTTAAAAATTATTTTTTTTTTTTGAAAACTTTGTAAAACATCAAATTTATGTAAAATCAAAACTAGTTTCAATAAAAAGTAGTTTACTCCAATTTTTTTTATTTTACTGAAAAAATATCTTTGTTTGACCATAACTTCATGAATACTCAACCGATTCCAATTTTTTTTGCATGGTTTTGAAGCTTATTTAATTGTGTTCAAACTTTGCATACACCGCATTTTACTGTTTTGGCCAAGTTATTCAACATTTTATTTTTTATCAGTTAAACAATATTCTCAAAGCTGAAACTGGTTTTCCTTATTTGTTAAACCTTTGAAAAGGATTTGGCAAAACTTTTTAAATAATTTTGAAACAATGATATATTTGCACATGCTACAAAAATACACTATTCAACTTGTAATTCAAACAAAATGCTTTAGAAACATAAGTTTTATATAAAACATGTAATATTCGACAAAAAAAACTTAAATAATCCAAAGAAATTCGATTTTTTCTTTAAAAAAATCATGTTTTTGGGTAGTTTTTGTTACAAAACTAAGCATGGTCCTTGGTTCGATTCCGGGTTGCCGCGAAAATTATTAATTTTTTCCAAATTTCGGTTCAATGACGTAAATTTATGAATTTCAATCCAATTTCTTGTGGCGAATTTTCATATGGAATTCCTATGTTTATCGATAGTTCGTTTTCCTGAGTGTAGTTTGTTTGGCCCAATGTCACCTTCTCGAAGGGGTGAGTTTGGGCCAATTTTCAAATGATTCCTATTTAAAGGAAAATAATCAGATTTCAATTATTTGTTCAGCATTTGCAACGTATTCTCATATTTAACCGAACATATCAAGTCAAATTGCGAAAGTTATTTAAAAATAAATGAGAACTTACGCATTTTTGGCCAAATCTCACCCCCAACGATGATACTTGCATAGTTGTTTTCATTTTTTTTAATGTCAAGAATTTCACCGTAAATTAAACTATTCACTGACAAGCTGAATGGCTCGATATGGTTTTGGTCTGTAAAGGTTGCTGCTCTTGAACGCTCTATCACCAAGTTATTACCGAAAGAATGAATGGTATTACAGTCTAACCTCTTTTTACGACCGTTTTTTTACCGACGGTTTGTTTTACGACCACTTTTTAACGACCGAAATTCAGATTAACGACCGTTTTTATAAATGACCAATGTAAGATATTCAAAATAGTGGATCATGATGTTCAGCAAAATTGTTCAGTAGTTCAGCTAGCACCACCATCACTGAATTGCGAAATTCTACCACTAGGTGATGCTAGTGAGCATGAAATATTTGTTTTGCGGTTATCTTAGGATCCTGGCCACTTAGAAATATGGCGCCTTCGGCAAAGTTTTTCATTAGCTCAAGGACTATCATTATAAAAGCTATGAGATTCAAAATTTTGCCACCAGGCGGCACAAGTGAGCATAAAACTTTTGTTTTGCGGATATATCAGGATCCTGACTACCTAGAAAGATGGCGTCTTCGATAAACTTGCTGAGAAGCTCAACTTTGCCCAAGACGCCATGTCTATGTAGTCAGGATCCCGCAAAACAAAAGTTTCATGCTCCTAGCGCCGCCAGGAGGCAAAATTTTGAATCGCATAGCTTTTATGATGATAGCGCTTGAGCTTCTGAATAACTTTGCCGAAGACGCCATCTTTCTAAGTGGTCAGGATCCTGAGATATCCGCAAAACAAAAATTCTACGCTCACTAACGCCGCCTGATGGCCAAATCTCGAATCTCTTGGGCAGAATAATGATAATCCTTGAGCTACTGAATAACTTTGCCGAAGACGCCATCTTTCTAAGTGGTCAGGATCCTGAAATATCCGCAAAACAAAAATTCTACGCTCACTAGCGCCGCCTGGTGGCAAAATTTTGAATCTCATAGCTTTAATAATGATAGCGCTTGACTGCCCATAACTGCATATTTGTAACATTCGACAAAAGTAGGCATTGAGTAAATGGGATACCAAGTTTGCATTTTATTGCAGTATGGGAGGGAACTGATATTTCAAAAAATCACTAGGAATTCAAAAGTGTTTATTTGAGGCTGAAATTTTGTACAACTCATATCACTTATTGGGTGAATAGTCAGAAAAAAATTCTGATAGAAATTTCGTTGCCACTGCATTATAAGGCTCATGTATAATCTCAATGTGACTGTTATGCGGTTACAATTGCCAATGTGACAAAACAACTTGGTATTTTTTTCGATTTTTCTAGAACAATCTCACAGATTTTAGTAAGTGGGTCGAAAGTATTTGTTATTTGATGACTCTCCCCGGTATTAACTCGAAATTTCCAAAAATGTCGAATGTGACTGTTATGCAGTTATGGGCAGTTGAGCTAATGAACAACTTTGCCAAAGACGCTATCTTTCTAAGTGGTCAGGATCCTGAGATATCCGCAAAACAAAAGTTGCATGCACACTTGTACTGCCGGTGACGCAATTTCACTTAAGAAGTGTTGCCAGCTACGACAAAATTTTGAACCCTTCATGAAAAACTGGATTACAGTTGAAGAGTATTGCTATGTTGCTAAGCATTCTATTTTTCTGTTCCGCTCAAGTTTTATGGTTTTGATCTTTTCTTTATTCTTTTTGAACAGTGCTGCCAGCCACATGAACATTTGTGATTCGGCCGACTGTATAGCACGCAACACTTCCTTCAACTTTGGTCAACATTCGGTACCGTCATCTTTGAAATTTTTTGGTATTTGCATATCACACCCCCATAAAATTGGCTCTTTTGATAACAATCGAGTAGTGTTGCCATCTGTTACCAAAATATGAAATTTTGAACGGCCATTTTGGAAAGTTCTCAACCCATGCTTCAACTTTGCCGAATATCCCGAATCAGTATTTCCGCATATAGACGTTGCATTTTTCAAAAACATAATTATTACCCAGATTATTTTTACGACCCCCCGATAACGGTCGTAAAAAGAGGATGGGGTGTATTAAAAAAAATCCGATTGCGATGTCCCACACTATAAACTTGACATTACCCTTTAATGTGGAAAAAGTACCCATTATTTTTTTATATATGGAAACGTCAAAAATAGGGGTATTTTATTTTTTTCAGATAATGGATATTTTTTGCCCATTCATATGTTCCGTTCTTCTACTCTATAATGGGTGAAAAATTCCTTGCGATTTCATAAAATAGAATTCCACATTAGCAGCAGTTTTTAATAGACATAGTAGAAATAAGTGCCCAGAAGATCAAGGTAGCCCAAGTAACACCAAAAACATCTTTCTACGCAACAGGTAGAAGATAATGTTTTACAGGCGAATTATACGTGAAATCCATAACAGCTTTTGTAATATTAAAGCTATAAAATAGTTTTCCTAAAACATATTCCACTCACACATAAAATAAAAAAGTGACGAATTGTCTTGGTAAAAATACAGTTCATTGAGCGTTAATATAGCTTTATAAGAACTTATTACCATTGATACAAACATAGGATTCTAAGATGTGTTTTTTTTTTTTCATTGGTTTCCTACCAAATGCACCAATATGAAGAGAATTGTCGTCAGAGAATCGTATAATTTGACCTGAATAATTTTGATACCACTCCCGTCTGTCGGTGTTTTCTTCCTAAATTCGGATACCCTGTCTCGTGATGGCAATGAAGGATCAGCTGGTAAAAGCTATACAGACGACAAGAAGTTGAGCTTCTTTTCGAAGTATTCTAATATGAGAGAGAATTATTATCATTAGGTCGGAATTACAGGATGCTGAAATACTTTATCATCCCGCAAACAATGGTGTACTACACTTGTGAAAATGTTTTCGAAGGCGTGTTTCTCCGTTAATCGCACCTTAGTCTGATACCGGACAGTTTCTTCTCGAGTTCTACAACTTACATTATTCCTAATGTGGCCGTATTACTGTTTTCCAATCCGTTTCGAACAGTCTACTACACTCGTGTTGGAATACATTTCTGCCATTTATGAATGTCCCAAAATTGGTCCAAATCCTTGGTAGATTATTTCATGCTCTTAAAACAAATGTATTTGATGAAATAGATGCTATTATGTTGTTTGCCTCCATCATTTTTACTGCATTGTTTACATACAAATAAAATTTTGACGTTTCATTTGGTTTCGAAAAAGAAGTTATAATTAAGTTATAAGGGTGTTATAATGACTACGTAATGACAATATGATAACGTATTCGAGAATCATATGTGAACTTGCTCTTAATATGTTTTATTAGCGTATATTGTAAGTTTTTTCACATACCTTTTATTGAGCTGTCGTCAAGACATATATTGAACGTAATATTAACATCTAAATGGAAGCAAGATTTATTGAGTCAGAAACAAATACACATTAGAGTACCGGTTAAAAATATGATGCAATGGTAGCTAGGAAGAAATGCCCCAAGCTTTAGATAAATGATCTGAATAAATTTTGGTTATGCGGTCTAGATGTGTATTTTTTGTAGATAAGAATAAGTATCAGAAGGAAGAATCATGACCGGTTTAATATTCAGTTATTAAATGCATTATTAGTTTGGATTTATATTTCAGACGTATCAACCATTCCAAACATTTCTCAACGGCACTGTAAGCATTACGCCATATTGTTTTCTTTTTGTGATCAAAACAAATCGAACAAAAACTGCAATTTTGATGATTTTCAATTGCATTATTTCATTACATTGAAGGCGCATAAATTTTCTGAGAGTAAAATTAAAAATTACTCCATATATTTCGAACCGCATTTAAAACATGACTCCAATTAATGAATATAATGCATTTCCAAATAATATTTTTAAATCTGATCAATAAATCAAAATCATCGACATCATAACTTAGAAATAACTTTTCAGGTTGTCGGGTATGATCAGAGTTTTTTTTAATTTTTAATATAAATGTATATATAATCTACTCTGATTTTCACGTTATTGGGCTTGATGATAAACAATTTGTTATATAAATGCTTTCTGCAAGTTCAACCACTAGCAAATAGCTACATTGCACCTGATACACCTTGCTGTGATATAAATGTGTTATGCAAGTTATATTGCTTGAAATCAGCTTGATTACAACAAATGCAAGTAGTTGTCATATGCATATATTTTGTTAGTTAGTGTTGCTTACAGAATACCTTATTATAACTTACAGCTGTTTTAGATTTAGGTGTTTCTTCTATTATGTTGAGAATTCTTTTATAAATCATTCATTCCACGGTATTATTAATGCTCTGATTTCATTACTAGACCTATGCAAGATGTTATATAAGCCGCCATTTTTTGCGCTTTTTGAGCTATACAAGCGTACGATATTAAGTCAATTATACAAGAAAACTACAACCAAACATGTATAATACGTGCATTTTAAACAATTATATGACAAGCAGTGTTACTTGGGAGGTGCACTAAATAAATTCTTTTTCCTGCCGTGTGCGCTAACTGAAAAATCAATTTTTACAGGATGATTTTAATGCCGAGTATACCCGGTAACTATATGAATGTCCTGCAGGAGAAGCAGCCCCATTTTCTTAGCCAGCAACCCTAAATGCTGACAATAAATGATACTCCTGCATTAGACCGAAAAATAATAATTGTTGTTTATTGGAATTATTTTATTGAATAAATTGATGTTTTTATATTAGTAGGATTCTAATTTAGATTTTTCTACGAAAGTAGCATACAAATCATATTAAATTCTCTTAAATAACAAAGAGTAAATTTTACTCTGTTTCTCAAAATATGTTTTTAGGATAGTGGGTAAAATTTATTCGTTGATCTGACGTACAAGCCGTTTACTCTTTAATGAGTACAGGGCCTTTACTCTTTTTATGAGTTAAACTAGTTTCTCTCAAAGAGGGTACTTTTTTACCCATTAAAGGGTACTTTGTTCTTACAGTGCAGGATTAAATTTTTTTTGTTTTTGAATATCACTCTCCGAATATGGTTCGATCAGCTAATTCGGATCAAAATCTAAACCTTGCCAGTAATTTTTAAGGTTCATATTCTTCTCAGTGTATGAGAAAATCAGAATAGACCCTTTTCAAATCTATTCACTTTTGATTTGACACAATTACATCATCCACTGATTGCCTGTAGAACAACAGGAGTGTTGCCAAAATAGTTAACCTATTAAAAGACGTATATTTTATATGTTTCCCAGTATTTTGAAGTTTATGCGCTACAATCTTCAAATAAGGAAGGCATTGAAAGACTCAATTATTACCCATGCATGCTTTGTTGCATAATTCTAACTAAATTATTAGTTGTTATCGATCCATTCTGTGAATTTAAATCGTGAATAATAATTACACCGCAATTGAATATGGTTTTCTGGCAACCTGGTGCAGTAATAAAAAGTGATTGCCGAGGAAAACAAAGTTCATTAATTTTTACTTGTGATTTGAAGCATAAAAATAAAGTATTTTCAAGTGCTTTATAGACCAACCAAAAGTTTAATTGTGCATAAGTGATCGGTGCGTAGATTTTGTGAAAAAATTGGCATTGGAGCGGAAAATTGGACCTTTCGAAGTGGTGAGTTTTTCCTAAGCTGTTCTTGTGTTATTCTGTTCGGCAGCTCACGAATGACGATGATTTCGTAAGCATTTATTTCATTTAATAATAAAACCCATGTTATATGATATTTTCGTCAAGAATGTGATTTATATGAAAGATTATAGTTCAAGGAACATGTTAAGTACATTGAAGGTAACCCTTGTTCCGTAGATAAATTCTAACAAGGACGATAAGGTAGTGTTGCCGAAAATACCCTCAGGGTGCCGAAGCCATCATTTACCCTATCATCATAATGAAAACGGAATGTGAGTTTTTCATCTATATCGGGATGCATTCACCATCATTTTACAATTTCTGAAAAATTGATGTGTAATGAAACAGTTGCGTAATGAGACACCGTTGCGTAATGAATCATTACGGCACTGGTTTCAAGTTGCGTAATGACTATTCCCGTACTGCAAATAGTAGTTTACGCAACAAGCTGCAAAATAATGATTTTTACAGCAGGGGTCTTAAATTTATCCACCGAGGCTTGCCGAATTGCATAATTACGGCGAGTGCTGTAAAAATCGAGTTCTGCGACGAGTTGCGTACAACATTTGTTTGCAATTTCTCATCGTAATAGGCTGTTTTTTATCACGTCAATCTGTCATGAAACGCCTACTTTACTGCATTGAATTGAGCAGTGCGATAATAGTCATTACGGAACTTAAATTACTTGCGTAATCGCAACGCTTTTCATTACGCAACTGCTTTGAATTGCGTAATGAATCATTACACAACAAATTTCAGAAATTGCAAAATAATGGTAAATATCTGATATGATTTTTGATACCCTCAAATGGTCTTCAAAAAAATTTGTACTAAACTTGTTGCAGAACTCAATTTTCACTGCATTCGTCGTCATTATCGAACTTGGCAAGCCTCATTGGATAAAAGTACGACTCGTGCTGTAAAAATTATCATTCTGTCACTTGTTGCGTAATCTACTACTTTGCAATTTGTTGTGTAATGATTCATTATGCAACTAAAAAACAGTTGAGTAATGAAAAAACGTTTGGTAATAGTCATTACGTAATCCGAGATGAACCAGCCTCGGGCTGCAAATCTCGTTAATAAAGATAATAATAATAGTTATTATTATCACGTAACTGATTTTAGTTGCGTAATGACTGTTACAACACTGCACAAGCCAGAGCAGAAAAGTAGGCCGTTTCACGACAGATTGTCGTGATGAAAAATAGCCTATTATGATGAGAAATTGCAATAAAAAAATATACTGAGTGCCTTCATCGAACTACTCTGGATGACTTAGTCAACTCAACGTCCAACGGATACGATTGCTCCTAGAAATAATCCAACTATAACGACATCGAAAAATAAAAAAGTGTGCAACTTGTTTGCAAAACTAATAATTCTCTTTTTGCAACTTGTTGCGTTAATTTCTTTTCTTTTGTAATTTTTTGTTCAATCAAGTATGCCTAATGTCCTTAAAGTGCCACAATTTCCCATGCACACTTCTGAAAGCCTTTTACGCTTTGATCGGAAGAAGCCATACACCATCCTGCCTCAGCATTCCGTCAACAGTGTCAAACAGCGTCAACGTCGACCAGTGGCCACTGCGTTGTATGAGTTACTTGATCTGCTTTGGAGTGCTTCTATTCGGTCTCTGTTTTCTTTTTATGACCCCAAACCCATTCAACCCTTTCGCCGGCTTCGTCATTCATCGTTATTGTCGCCTTTCCCATATGCAATCTGTTCATTCCATATAGCCTACTACCATCACCGCCTGCTACTTTTGATGGCTTACCTACCATTTGTGGAAAGGAAAAAATGCTTGTGGTTGTTGATATTGCTGCTTTTGCCATCGTCGATGTAAAAGACCTTCTTCGATCCCAAAATGGCTCAAGCATGATTAAGCTTGAAGCAGCCTCTTTGGACGTGAATGCGACTTTGGTTTCAACGAATCAATGTAAACGGTAACAAGAGTGTGGCATCCGTAGTAAGTATGGGAAAAAATGTAGTCAAGATATGCCACTAACAATATCGTGTGAAAGATGAAAAGTATAACAATAGTGCCCGGATGGATGCTCTGGTAAGTTGTCGTTTCAGGGATTTCTTGTTATGTTATATTTGAGCGTGATATCGGTGGAAAGTTTACCGATTAAGAGGAAAATAACCTTCGTCGTTTAACAAACTATCTAAACCAGTTTGTTAGTTCAAAATCAGAGCAATTTTCATGAAAATATATCTTTGCATTGTATTTGCTATTTGTAATGCGGTGATAGATCCTCAAGATTTTTTTTTAATTTTTAAGTGATTGATTGCTGACAATTGAATGCTGTATTTTTAATCCTTAAATGAATGAGGTTCCGTGTAGTATGAGGTTACAGAAAATCAATAGTTAACATAATCTTTATTGTCAGCTAACGTGAATATTGTGATTCTAACTTTTTTCAGTGGATACTAATGAGGGACTAATATACTTCAAATCATTATTTTTTTCGATGTTTCTGATTGTTATGTATTGAGTATAAGGGACTTGAACATTTGCGTCAAATGATCTACTTGCCCCTCCATGGTGGTGGGGTAACTGGTGCACCAATAAAAAGGTATATTCTCGAAACAAATGTAATGAAATTATGTAGGGTAAGAATGACATTACTCTCATCATTGTTATCAGTGATATGTTACATATTCAGAAAGTTTTAAAATAAAAAAATCTGAAACATTTACGAACAAATGGAACTTGACTAAACGAATGTGTATTATCCGAGATAATCCAGATTAATTATATTATTATTACTAAAAGTGAGACGCCAGAAAGAAGAAGGTGATATGATTTTTTCAGAATATGTTGCTCTTTACATCATGATTTAATTCAATGGTGGGTAACCTGATAGACACACAGAAAATCGCTACTCACTTATTATCTATTAACGGATGTCGCAACTGACAGCTTTCTTGTCTCGTTAGGTATAAAATCTTCTTACGTTCTGTTCCAGGGACGTTCTAACTTTTTTCCAACTACACTTTACCTGAACAAATACCGCTCAGAAACTCTGCATTATCGTCATCATCTCCATTTGCCATTTCCTCCCAATCATGATCTGCATATTCGCTGTTCAATGTTGGGTGCAAAAACTTTCCTAAACTTGAATGTTTTTTGTTCAAAAGTTCTTTCTCCCCGTTTGTCGCACCAGATCTTCCAGTGTCTTGGGTCTAGATGTTCATTGTCTGTCGGATAGTAGGTACTATGTGTAGTGTATCTGAAAAATGTAAATACGTCGCACTCGCAACCCATAAGGTAGGGAACTCGATGCGATAATGTCAACCCAACGAACCAACGTCTGTCTGTGAGCAAACATTATGCAAAACCGGTGAGCAGCAGAACAGAAGTGGTACACAGATCAGAAAAAGGTTTTGTTTTGTTACATACTGTCGCTTACCGCATATCCGCAGTGCCCCACGTGTGCCTTCTGTTCCCAAAAAATGTCGCAACATGGGTGTGCTCACGTGGGGCTACACTTATTGGGTATCCATGTGGGGCTACCGGGTGGTGTTCGAAACAAAAACGAGAACATTTACATCGCTGTTAAGTGGATACCCCCTATCACAATTAAACCGGTTGTAATTATCGGGACTTCTGTGGCCTAGTGGGCAGTACATATCGAGAGCTACATGGCAATTATTCCTTGTCATCTGCGTATTTTTCGATTATGAAATTTGTTTCTGTTTCCCTGTCAAGAGTGAGAGAATGCGATGTAAAAGTTACACGCATTTGATTGATGTAAAGATATCTACATGTACGATGAACAGTATGCGCCAAAAACTGCATTTTATCAAAAAACTTTGGAGTTCATTCTTCAAATGGTTCCCAAGGATGCTACAAACAATTTTGTTATGGAGGAAACCTTATGGAATGTTGGTACCCTTTTTGAGCATGAGCATTGATGACCGTAAAATTCGTAGTTGCTACTCCGTGATTGACAAGAATCATCGAAATTGTACAGGGAACCAACAGATGTAGCTTGGGAGTAGCATACCATCTTCAATGTACATTTTCGAGGGCTCTGAAATTAGTAATGTCAATAACGGCGCCGGCCACGTCCTTACGGTCATCGGGGAAAGGAAGGAATGTTAGTGCGACATCCATTGTTACTAAAGACCGAGTATACCTCTGCATCTTCATGGTTGCCACGGGAAGGAGTTTTGTTAGTGGGAGGGCTTCAAAGCTACATGATCAGGATTCACCTTGGAAAGTGATGCGATTCATGTAACCTCTGTTTTAAAAGTTATCTATCAATGCGTCCACATCTCAAACATCGAACTATTCAAAGGTTTGAGTCTCGAAATTTTATAAAACATGAATAAACGCTTATGTCAACACTTAAAGTGATGAATAGTTTGTTCAACAAATTCATTAAAAAAAACATGTTATGATACAAATGTGTTATTACAAGCATGAAACGAGCTCACCAATTGGTAATCCATCCCCGACTGAACAGTTACAATCGCAGCGTCAACACGTATAAGCAGGAATATAAAATAACTCCGATGGCGCACGAATGAAGTGCTAACTAAAAAAAAAAACACTCCGAGCGCGCGAAAAATGAATCAGACTGCTTGGGCCTTCGCAAAGCACTACCCAAGCGAACGAGGCCACCGAAAACACACTCCAAGCGCGCGAAAATGAATCGGACGGCTTGGGCCTTCGCAAAGCACTGCCCAAGCGAACGAAGCCAGCGAAAATCATTCCGAGCGAAAATCACTTGGGCCTTTGCAAAGCACTCTGTTGGAACCCTTTTTCTCTTTTAGAAAAAGTCCGATTTTTGTGATTTACTAATCACATTTACTAAAATGTATAGTTCTGCAAAATTTCATCATAGGGTATCCCTTCTATTATGGACGACTGTTTTTGAAATCTAACTTGCATCTTTTTAACATAAATTTGAAGCTTTTCTTTTGTGCTATCATTGCGGTATTCCGTCCTAGTATTGCGGTAGTACGTTCCTAACATTGGGATATACCAAAAAATATATATTTTTTTTTACATTAAGTATGCATTCAATGTCACACAGTGTTTGATCATTAAAATTATGCTCCCTCCATGTTAATGACATTGCACGGTACTCTCAGTTTGTATAACTTTTGACATATATATGAAAGAAACTGATGTATTACTTCATGTCAAGACTCGAAAACAAATCAACAGAATCTAAATTTTTTGCCGGTTTCGTCTCCTCATTCGTCGTAATTGGACAATGTTAATGTAGATAGAATAACGCTCGCGCTAACGGCTCACCATAGTAGCATGTCCAAAAGAACTTGAAACTATTGAGAACCAGAGCTACAGGTCCAAAGCCCTGATAAAGATGGATGGTTGTGATGGCTATGATCATGGTCATTAGACCTGTTCATATTTAAAAAAAATGTCTGGAAATCTACCGGTCAAGCAGTATTCCGAATTATCCTGCTAAGAACAATGTCTGGTCAAATTTTCAGCTCATTTGATAAAGATTTAAGTATGCTTCAAGTTAAAAATGTGTTTTTGAGCTTATATCAAGGTTTGAAAAATCATAACTAGCATTTGGAAAATCAAAACCACTTACTATTACCACTACTTGAAAGCTAATTCTATTCTGTTAAAGTTTGTCGAACACGCTAATAAGATCAAATTGAGTTTTAACATTGTTTGATCGAGATTTGTTCTCCGCAGCACCCCGAAATCACAGTTTTTCGAATATATATGGTACAAAAACACACATTGACATTATTTTTTCAGACCATAGTCAACAGGAATAGAACATTGTAAAGCTATGAATTCTTTAACCATTAACAGGCTTACATGTTACCTAAGGCAATACATTACAAAAAATGCCCAACGATCGAGCACTGCATCGCAACCTGATGATAGTTAAATCACGCATGACACATGTACCGACGAATGAATGAATTGAACACGTTAGCATTGTTTTTTCTTTCCGATTGATGATTGTTTTGATCGCACTTCATTGACGATTCAGAACGATTTGAAAACAATCATTATCATCGACTGAGAAAAAGCAGTGCTAATGTGTTCATTTTTTTACATTCCTCAAAGCTTACGATGGTGCTCTTTGCTCCTCCACAGCGGATTCACATATGTGCTTCCTTATTTACTATTTTTTACAATTTATTTTCGTAAGATAACTTGTAATTTTCAACGGGATTGAGTTATAGATATGCGTAGTCATCATGTTCTGGAAATTAAAAAATCCGAAATTTTCATACAGGTGTGTTTTTTAGAGAAAACACTTCCTAAAAACAGTGATTTTCAAGAACCTTTAAGCACAAACCTTAACCAAACTATGTTAAAACTTGTTCCAATCGTAAAATCGTGTTCGGCAAAAGTTCGTAGAATTGAATCAACTACTGTGTAGAGGTATTTCCAATAATTTTTGGTATTCCGTTCGGTAGTTATGATTTTTTAAAGCTTGAAATTAGCCCTAAAATACATAATTGATGACCTTGATTTTTGAGAAAATTGATTTTTAAGCTTTATTTTCGATATATAAAAAATTACAACATTTTCTTACAGTGTATATTTTTTCCAGATATTCCCAACAATAACCTAAAACTTTGCGGAAGACACCAAACTGATCGGACAAACCGTTTCTAAGTTACATTATAATGACCGAAAATTGAAAATTATATCATAATTTTGTATTAAAATCGCTGTATCTTTAAAACGGTAAAAGTTAGCCTGATTTTTCCGTGTACCTTTTTTGTTGTAAATTTTGCGTACTTTCATAAAATCGAGTTTAAAAATATTTAAAAAGTTTATTATGACCATTTTCAAAAATTCACCTATTTTAAAAAAATCATAAATTTTTTGTCCATGATTTCTCCATCTTGACCCACTGTGCAAAAGACTTCATTTTTTGTCTACTTTAACATATAAAAAAAAAAATCAAAAATATGATTTTTGAGAAAATTTATTTTTAAGCTTTATTTTTGATATATAAAAAATTACAACATTTTTTTTACAGTGTATATTTTTTTCCAGATAGTCCCAACAATAACCTAAAACTTTGCGGAAGGCACCAAACTGATCGGACAAACCGTTTCAAAGTTATATTTTTTTGAAAATTATTAAGGATTTTTTTCTTAGGCATTTTTGGGCATAAAGAAAGCATGTGCAAAATTTCATCCAAATCAAAAAATACAAAAGTAAACCGACATTCGAATTCAAATGGAACCGCTCTGCAGCGAAAGTTTGTGTGCTTTGCACTAAGGACTCTTCCATGGCGTAATGATCAACACCTTACCTCTTACCACGATCGCTGTCAGCTACTGGGAATTGACACATTAGAGAATAGACGTCGAATAGCACTGGCCTTGTATGTAGTGAAGCTTCTAAATGGAACCATAGATTCTTCAGCACTCCTGGCCAGAATAAATTTCAATGCACCTGAAAGATCCCTTCGAAGACACATTTTCCTTCGATTGGAAGGCCGCAACAGTCGTTATGGACATTGGACAGCATGATCCGATTCGCTTTATATCGAACACTTTCAATAGCGTTGCTCACCTGTTTGACTTCAACATGCCTGTCTCTGCAGTACAGCAACGATTTTCGTCGCATTTCCGAACTAATCAAGCTGACCAGTAATTTGTTTTGTATGTGTACTAAGTTAGTTTTGTGTTTTACACTGTAGTTGTTTATTGTTTTAGTTCATTCGTGTTTACTCCAATGCAGATTTTTTTATATACTTCATTAAGACATAAGTCAGATGGAGATTGTTATTAATAAATAAATAAATAATTTCTGATACCCTCAAGTGGTCTTCTACGAAATTTCAAAAAATGTTGTACGTAACTCGTTGTTGAACTCGATTTTTACAGCACTCGTTGTAATTGTCCTACTCGGCAAGCCTCGTACGATTTTATATGTAACGAAATTACTAAAATGTTATTTATGTAACAATTAGGGTAAATCGTCAATTGTTGAACAGTCTAGTTGCTTGTCGAATGATTCACAGACCTTGCTTTTCTTATGGGGTGCCCGAACAATTAACGTGAAATTAGATTGTTCAGTAATTGGCGACTCACGCAAGATTAATTTCAATCGCGAATCGTATATTTATCCAACAAGACTTGCCGAGTTGGATAAATATGACAACCGCTGAAAAAAGTCAAGTTTGGTGACGAATTGAATGCAATAGTTTTTATCACAGAAAATAAATGTTCTGTTATTTCTATAGCCGTCGTCGTTGGGTCTAGGGATTGACCAAACTATAAGCTGAACTATCTCAGTACATATTGAAACTATTGATGTAAAGTTTCGACGAAAGTATTTTTTCGTAATTGATATTTGCATGCTAGTTTTATGGGGACACGGGAGACCGTGTTATTTTCCCTATCTTTCGTCTCACTCTAACAATAATCATCAAAACTTTGTGGAAGCAAATCTCCAGTTTTAGTGAACCGATGAAGCTGAAAATTTATCGGGTTGTGCACTACATATATAGAATCATAGTGATACATTTTCGCATTGATATATGGAATGGTTCTTGGGATTTGCTTTTTGAAATAGATAGGGTGATTATGATGACGTCCCATGCGGCCTTATGTGGGAGCAATTTCTTTTAATTTTCCATCAGTATGAAATCGTTGTTACATTCTTCTGGCTGGACATAACAGGAGCGGCTCGAATGAAGTAGGTACATTTGCATTGGATTTCGATTACGATACACAGAAAATACTATTTTTATTTAAACCGAAATTTTGATGTGAATTTAATCAACAGGAAGGGTTACAGTTTTGATCTACATTTTGATTTACATTTCGGAGTCCTAGCAGACTCGGAGAAAAAAGTTCTTTTGATAATTATTAGACATTTAGAGTTATGAAATATGTGGCAAAGAACATATATAACCACAAGAGCGATAAGTAAAAACCCGAAACACGCAATAAGAGAAACTTATAGTATTGAAAGGTACACCGCAAGTTTGTAATTTTTGGACAGATATCGGAACATGATTTTTTGTTGAAAATACTTTGATTTCCATGAAAAGTTCATAAATATATTTCGTACGCATAACATGAATGTCTCTATTATTCCACATTTTTACCACATTGAAATAGATTACGCAAAGGAAAATCAATGGAAAAATGTTACGAATCTCATGGCAAAGGTGTGCACGATGTTCAGTCAACAATGAAATAGAACGTACAAATAACTTTCACACATGGTACAATAATTCTGAAGCATATACATTGTGTTGCACAAGTTATTACAACAACATTAAACTAATTTAACATGACATTCACCAGTGATGTGCAGAGAAAACGACGATCCTATCACATGTGATTGTATGTTTGCGGGGCAATTTCTCGTGATACAAAAACGGCGCCTACTCCGATCTTCAATGCACGCCTATGATCCATGGATACCTGTGTTGACAAGTACACTTTACATGGTTGCTAGGATTGCTCATCACAACATGAGCATTCGAAATATATTCTTTCTGAATGGAGCTTTTAACATCCCTAACTCCCATACAACTACATACACTTGATGCGTACTCTGTTTCTCTCGTGGAAGCAACGTCGCAAAGGGCTCATAAGTAAGTTGCGCCAATACCAGTCGGTTCACATAATGATATAGTATTTCCCCGTAATATGCGTATGCTCAACTGAAGTATTGTACCAAAGACAACGGCATTTCTTATTTTTTTATTTTCACAAATGTTGTCTGAGACCAGAATAACTAAGTATTTATTCAAGAACCAATAATACAAAAAAAAATATATTGAAGAGCTCACCTCAAATGATATAAATATGAGTTATATTTTTCAGATAAATACTTAATGAATGAATATAAATATAAATATAAATATAAATATAATAAAACAACTCGCTGTTCGTAGGTTTTCTGGGATATTGAGGGTGCTTTTGATAACGTGTCTTTCGATGCCATATTGAAAGCTGCACTGCCCATAACTGCATAACAGTCACATTCGACATTTTTGACAAATTGGAGTTAATACCAGGGAGAGTCAAAAAATCATAAATACTTTCGATCCATCTGTGAGATTGTTCTAGAAAATTCTAAAAAAATACCAAGTTGTTTTGTCACATTGGCAATTGACACATTCCACGCACATCTACGCCAAGATATCAAAAATTCAAACTCTGAAATAATTCCAAAGCTATGCAGAACATGAAAGACAATATGTTGAATTGTGGAAAAAATATAAATTTGATTGAAAATACAGTGAAAAACATACCTGAAAAATTATATAAAGTTTATATAATTTATTAGTGAGAAATTGAGGCATTAAACAACTTTTTTATAAAAGCCCTGTATCATAGTTAATTAATTGTAATATGATTGTCTTATTCGTTAACTAGAAGGGTATTAGATGGCATTGTTATGTGCGGGTTTAATTTTTTCAAACGAATTATTGGTTCTTCGAAAACGTATTTTTTTCAAATAGTCACATTATTATGGTGTCGCGTTACGATAATTGCCTTATTTTTGACATTGTAAAATAAATACTTCTTATAGAACTCTTATATTTTGGATTCTCTTCCTACTCGTCAGGATACGTGTTTCCATAAAAAAAAGATTTAAAATCGGACCATTCTTTGAAAAGTTACACTAGGTGCAAAGTTTTGGTGTCGCGTTACGTTAATTTTAACCGTAAATTTTCATGATGAAACTACAAATTTCAAAATGCTCGTTCTCAGCAATGCTACAACCGATTTTCGAAATTTTTGATTTTTGGTATATGGAATAGCTATACTACCTTTCAGCGTTGGTGCCACCCCACTAAAACCCTCCCCGTTTTTGTAAAATGTGGGTATGACCGTTTTCTCTTGTTTTTCACTCAAATCTGATCAAGTAGCTCTGGTTTTTAATGAACTCGTTGGCTAGTGACCCAAATCTTATCAGACAGGTTCCGTTTAGTGCAGGAATAGTCTCTTACATGTTGTGGAATACTTGGCTTCGATGGTAAACAACGTGGTTCTCCAGCGGATAATCCGGAATATCCGTAAAAATGGTCAGTTCATAAAAATAATGCAAGACTATTTTTTTGCAAACTCATCAGAACTCCTTATTATAAAACGAAATAGATTATTTGAATTGTTTATGGATCTAGGTGGTCACAATAATGGCCTCTGAAAGATCCGGAACATCCGTAAAAATGGTTATTTCGTGAAAATCATTCTAGATCACTGCGTTTTTTTTTTTTTTTCAATACATATCATAAATCAATTACTAAACATAACGGATGATTGGGATTGTTCTTGGATATATGTGGCCACAATAAAGCTCTTAAGAGGATCTGGAGCCACCGTAAAATATGGTCACCTCGTAAAATTCAACTTAGACACGTAGTTATTTTTTTTTTTTTCAAATCTTCTGGATGTCTTGCCATGACATTTATCTATGTTGACATTCATCCTTTACGTTGAATAAAAAATAAATTTGATTAATTTTGCAATAAACTTCGACGATCAAGGTGGTCTTTAATTTCAATACTAATTATGCTTCTTCTTCTTCTTCTTCCTGGCGTTACGTCCTCATTGGGACAGAGCCTGCTCCTCAGTTTAGTGTTCTTATGAGTACTTCCACAGTTATTAACTGACAGCTTTCTTTGCCAAAGTTGCCATTATTGCATTCGTATATCGTGTGGCAGGTACGATTATACTCTATGCCCAGGGAAGTCAAGGAAATTTCCATTACGAAAAGATCCTGAACCGACCGGGAATCGAACCCAGACACCTTCAGCATTAAGAAGCTTTTATGGTCGTCTACAAATTTCTGAAACAATATTCTTAAAAAAAATATTGAATCTTTTTAATAATTTTACCCATTTATCAGATCCATTAACTCCACTGTGTTATTGAAATTCGGGTAGTTCCGACAACCATAAACGTCTGCTTGTCGACTTTGCCGAAAGCATACTTTTAAAAGTACATCGTTGAAAGGTTTACATAATTTTATTTAACAATCAAATTCAATCATTCTAACATGTATCAAAGCTCAAGATTATTCGCGCCGCCATAAGAAAGCACTGTACCGTAAACATTCTTGAAAAATCACGGAAATATCTTAATATTATTGCAAAGAATTTAGTCAAATATATATGATGACCACAAGCGCCATCTACGCTTTTACAAAGCACGACATTCTCCAAAGGTTTCACAGAAACATTAAATTAATTTCAACCAGTGTCGGATCAAATTACCCCACTGTGAGGCAGAATGTCGAATGTATTAAACAAATAGCAATACTAGATAAACATTTTTTCTGAAAACTGAAAGCAACATTACCAATTTTATCAATAAAAATAAAAAATTCTTTTTGCGTAACGCGACACCATTTGCAGAACCCTGTTGGAAGATAAACGTAACGCGGCGTTCATAAAATGAAATCAATGATTTCTGCAATTATTAAATTTTTCCTTCCAGTTTGAAGTTACACTCTGATTCTTATCAATACATAGAAAGATTGCTTGGAACAAACCCGGATTGTAAAAATTATAGCAGAGCAGATAACGGCGATTATAGAGTGATGTATAAAAAAGTGCATTTCAGCGATGGTGTCGCGTTACGAAATGCAACTGCTTTTAGTTACCATATATACAGTGTTATGTTTCAAAATGAATGTCACAACATAAAGTACATTTAATATGCAAGATATAAAACCTGTTTAATCACATGGTCACAAGGCATATTTCCGAGAACAGGCCTAATTTGATAATGAAAGTCGATTCCTCGTGGTGTCGCGTTACGCTGGAATGTGTCAATTGCAACCGCATAACAGTCACATTGAGATAATACATGAGCCTCATTATGCAGTTGAAACGAAATTTCTATCAGAATTATTTTCTGACTATTCATCCAATATGCGATACGAGTTGTACAAAATTTCAGACTCAAATAAGCACTTTTGAATTCTTAGCTTTTTTTTGATATTTTAGTTTCATTCCATACTGCAATAAAATGCAAACTTGGTATCCCATTTACTCACTTTTGTCGAATGTTACAAATATGCAGTTATGGGCAGGCTGCACAAAACCATGGGCTGCCTACACTGATTACCAATTGGATTTACCATGTGCTCGAAACCGACATCTTTTCCCGACATTGCGTCAAGCTGCGATTTTGAAATAGAAAGTTTGCGAATGCCTCCAAGGGAGAGTCTTCTCACCACTTTTGTGGAATCTCGTAGCAGACACGCTATTGAGGCAACTCAACAATAGCGGTTTTCTATCTTATGGATTGCGACCTGATGCAAACGTTCGGAGTCATTCTAGATTCATAACTTTTCTGAACACCTCACATTGGCGTATGGATGTCTTATGTGGTGGCAAAAGGGCGAAATGAGAACAATACAATAACCATCAGGCCATCTTCAAATGATGTGCTTGATGGTGATATCTGGTGTGTTCACTACGACTCCCACGGCAGCGCTCGAGCCTCTTTTTGAGGTTGCATCACTATACATACATTTCAAACAAGAATTCGTGTTCTTACCGTTTATGGGTACTGGATCTACTTAGCTTAGCTTAGACTGACTACACATATCAATGGTTGCTATTCCGTGATTGACCGAATTCAGTGAAAATACGTCTGGGATTGGCCAAAATGTACTTCAGTGTTCAGAATTCAGTTCCTCTATTTATACAGGGTCAATAACGGCGCCAACCACGTCCTTGTAGTCAGGTAGGATTGGGGGAAGGAATGTTAGTGATTAATCTTTGCTATTCGGAGACCGTGTTTTCCTCTGCATCTCCACAAAGGTCACTACGAGGGATGTTTGTTAGTAGGGAGGATCGTTGGATCACAGGATTCACTTCGATAGGCGATTAAACCATGATAAACTATTATTTATGAGACATAAACATGCTTATTAATATAATGTATTCGATTGGTATGAAAAATATCCATGTAGAAGAAAATGATGTCAACACTTGAAGTGACAAACCATTCAAAAATATGTAAAACATAAATAAGAGATTATGCCGACACTCTCAGTGACGAACCATTCATAGTTTGTCGAAAAATCGTGTTTACGTCCCACCGTTGTAACGATTAAATGTGCATTCATACATATTTTACAGGTTTGAAATAAAAGCATGAAACGAGCTCACCAATTGATCCTTCATCCTCGACTGAGCAGCCACAATCCAATTTCAGCTTCACTTAACGCCTAAAGACTAACTGAGAAAGAAATCACTCTGGAAACGGGAGAAAAATAACATGCATGCAAAAGATTGCTATGATGACACGAAACAAAAACACGAACTTTTGGGCTCCCACGAAGCACTGCCCAGCAAACTGAGCGCAAGCCGAAAAAACGAAAAATAACAACAACAACGAGGCACGAAACCGACTCGTTTGCTCGGGCCATATGAAGCCAATAAGAATATATACCATAGGGGGGTCCGTAGCCTTGAGGTTACGCTTTCGCTTCATAAGCGGAAGGTCATGGATTCAATTCCCAGCCCCTCCAAAAAATAACCCGTCCAGCCACCAGAAGACGCCGCACGGAGGACCGTGCTTAGGAGGGGAGCACATCCATCCTCCGTCAGTTTCAGATGGTGACTGAGACAAACTGACCCACTTCGCAGGCAGCTAGCCTCAAACGACTCAGGAACACGGCAAAACGAACCACCGCGAGAGCAAAATGGACTATGGCTTATGGAAATCGATTGGACCAACAGCAGAGCACTCTCCTACCTGCTCGGTGTGAGAGCAAAAGAGCAGAAGAGAGTGAGAGCAGATGTAAATATAGATTAGTTAAAAATAGAACTGTATCGGTAAGGAAGATACAGATAAACTGATTCCGGCACAGTAGTGGCCAAGAGCACGGAGTGCCTCAAAAAAAAAAAAAAAAAAAAAAAAAAAAAAAAAAAAAAAAAAAGAATATATACCGAGGTGGAGAAAAGATATTTGGTGTGCGTGACATCCGTGTACGGTGCAAAATATTTCACAACTACAAGCGAGTGAGGTTCCGTAAGAAACCGTGTAAATTAGTGACGTTGTTATTTTTGTTTATGTTTTTTCTCTTCATTAATACATAGCCATTGCTTCTTTTTCCACACATTGATATAGATTCTCATTGATATTGAAGCACTCAAAAACAAAAAGAGAACGCGCAACCCAATAGGGTAAAACTGGGATTGCTTCGGACTTTCTCGATGAACTGCCCGGCAAAAAGAACGCGCAACTAGAGACGGAAAAATGACACTTGCTCGGGCTTTCTTGACGCACTGCCCGGCAAAAAGAACGCGCAACTAGAAAGGGAAAAAATGACACTTGCTCGGGCTTTCTGGACGCACTACCCGGAAAAAAGAACGCACAACCCAGGAGCTTAGCTTAGCTTAGCTTAGCTTAGACTGACTACACATATCAATGGTTGCTATTCCGTGATTGACCGAAGTCAGTGAAAATGCACAAAGAATCAACTAGAAGTTCGGCTGGGATTGGCCATAATCTTCTTCAATGTGCTTAATTCAGTGCCTCTATTTATACAGGGTCAATAACGGCGCCGGCCACGTCCTTGCAGTCAGGTGGGATTGGGGGAAGGAATGTTAGTGTGTAACCTTTGCTATTTGGAGACCGTGTTAGCCTCTGCATCTCCACAAAGGTTACTGGGAGGGATGTTTGTTAATGGGAAGGATCGTTGGGTCACAGGATTCACTTTGATAAGCGATTAGACCATGATAAATAATGATTTGTGAGATATATACATGCTTATTTGTAAATATAATATTTTCATTTGATATGAACAATTTCTATGTAGTGGAAAATTATGCCGACACTTGAGGTGACGAACCATTAAAAGTTTGTTGAACAAATACCTATATGTAACATTCCTACAGCTGTCAGGACGAAAGCATGTGTTATTATATTTTACTTATTTGAAAAGAAGCAAAAAACTCGATTGATTGGAACATCATAAAACACTCTTATTCTTATGTCGACACTTACAGTTGATCCTTTATCCTTCACTGTGCAGCCACAATCCACTCTCAGCCTCACTCGTTTGCTCGGCTATATAAAAGCACTCAGAAAAAAAAAGGCGCGCGATCCGAAAAGGAAAAAAAACTTGGCTTTCTTGACACACTGCCCAGCAGCAAGCGTCAAGGTCAAAGGATCAAAAAGCACTAACCGATCACGCCACTTTTTCACTTACTAGACCGACGCGCGACATGTTTGATCCTGCCTTCGTCGCTCGCCCCCGTAGGAGCAAGCGTCAAGGTCGAAAGATCAAACAGAACTCCAAAAAGAAGGCACTACCCAGGAGGAACAAAAATGACGCTTGCTCGGGCTTTTTCAACGCACTCCGTTAATGGGTAGGGTCGGTGTTCCCTTAGTGGACGGTCCCCTATAGTCGCACTAGTGTCTTTTTACGGCCGTTTCGCTGGTAATCGTAGCAACATAATTTTTGACATGAAGATCAGTAGCTATTTATCTAAGTACCATTGACACACAGCTCGATTTTGTTCAAAAAATGATCGAAATAAATAGTTTTGCTTAAAATTTTAGCTCCCTTGCACCTATAGTTAACCTATTGTTCCTATAGTAGCACTACTAAGAGAAACTATTTTGTTATTAAACAAAATAGTTGATAAATTAGAAACTTTTTTACATCAATCGAACGCTTTCGATCCACACTTCAAAGGAAAAATATAAAAGTTTTGTAAAAATACGGTTTTGATTTGTGTTTTGCCTATTCCGTGAGGCTAGTGCTACTATAGGAACAGAAATTAGGAATAGTGCTACTATAGGCACATGTGTTCCTATAGTGGCACAAGCGATAATAAATACAAAAACATGAAGTTTCTTATGTTTCATAATTTTTCCACAAAGCCAAGATAAAAAGCTTTCAGATGATCTAAAAATAATTCTGCAGGCTTTATTTTTCGATTTTATACGAATATTTGTTCTTAGCTATGCGGCTATTGGTACATCGACCCTACTGGATCTACTGGAGAAAAATTCAGTAAATCGTAGACCAACACATATATTTCCACTTTTGGTGAATTGGGACAAAATTGTCCTTGCTCCAAGTGATCTCACAATTGCTTGTCACTTCCTTACAGTACATTTACCACACAATTCTCTTCACGGGAAGAGTGGACGTCTGGCTATTTGGAAAGAAGTATATCAAACAATATAGTATGTTACACTGATGGCTCCCTTCTTGAAGGTAGAGCTGGTGCTGGTGTATATTCTCGTGCGCTAAGGCTGAATCAGTTTTACTCACTTCGTAGACACTGCACCGTTTTTCACGCGGAAATGTTTGCATTTTAACAGCGCGTAATGGGTAAAGTCATATATTTCTGTTTAGATAGTCAAGCTGCTCTTGCTTCTACCAACTCAATGTCGAGACTTGTTATCGCATGTCGAACTCAAATTGAGGAACGAAATTCAGTCAACTCAGTAAACTTTGTATGGGTACCTGGCAATTCTCCCATCGCTGGGAATGAATTGGCTGATGAGCTAGCTCGCAAAGGTGCATCGCATGAAGTTGTTGGCCCTGATCCAGCGATTGCAATTTCGAAGTGCTGGGTGAAGCTTCAGATCAATTCTTGGCGGCAACTCAGCACAAGCAATATTGAGATAGTTTGGAGTCGTCTGCCCATAACTGCATAACAGTCACATTCGACATTTTTGCCAAATTGGAGTTAATACCATGGAGAGTCATCAAATTATAAATACTTTCGATCTACTAACTGAAATCTATGAGATTGTTCTAGAAAATTCGAAAAAAATACCAAGTTGTTTTGTCACATTGGTAATTATAATCGCATAACAGTCACATTGAGATTATAAATGAGCCTCGTAATGTAATAGCAATGGAATTTCTTTCAGAATTATTTTCTGACTATTCACCTAGTATGCGATATGAGTTGTACAAAATATCAGCCTCAAATAATAACTTTTGAGTTCCAGGTAATTTTTTGAAATTTTAGTTTCCTCCCATACTGCTATAAAATGCACACTTGGTATTCAATTTACTCAATGCCTACTTTTGTCGAATGTTACAAATATGCAGTTATGGGCAGTCGTGTCGTCAAACAAAATTGTACATTACTGAGCCACCTCCAAGGGTGGCAAAGTATTTACCAAATCTGTCAAAGCAGAATTGCAGTCTCTTGGACAGAGCGTTGACAGGCCACTGCCGACTCAACTATCACATGGCAAATATTCAACGTGCTGAATCATTTATGTTTGATATTTGTGATTCAGATTATGGAACATTGTATTACCTGATATTTATGATGATGATATCTATCCTGTTTTTGCGCAATTACGTTTCCAATTACTTGTTTAACACTTATAGTTTGATTTGCTGCTGAAAAGGAATCACTGAAAAAATATCTCGCCGATTCGTTGCAGAAATTTACTTGCAGGAATTTCCCATGCATCAATGTAGGTCGAGAAATTACTTGTCAGCAACGAATCAGGCTTATTATGATAAAGTGAGTTCAGAAGCCTGAATCTTCAGGGCATTCTGTTATTCTTAACCCTCTGTGGTAATGAACTATAGGTTCTCTTTACGCTCATGCGTTTTGCATTGCCTTTTTTAGGGCGCTGTTTGAACCCATTGTGATAGGAAGCTACATGCTCTCATTTCGCTTATGAGATTTTCCCTCTGCAAGGGACCCCACCCCTATTTCTTCCCATATTTCCCATCCCTTTTCTTTCCCACCGGATAGAAGAATATGAAAATGGCTCAAATATGGCGATTGCACAAATCTCCCAATTGACGGGAACATGCCTTCGGAGCTGGCACATTTCAGACTATTTGATTTATAGCACAGACAAACAGACGTAACACTGACGAAATTTCCATCGACCACTCATGATGATCATTTCAAATTCGCTATGTTACAAATCTCACAACCAGAGGCGCGCGCTTCGTTTTTCTTCGCGTTTGATGTTTTTTGCAATTTCTCATCGTAATAGGCTGTTTTTCATCACGCCAATCTGTCATGAAACGGCCTACTTTCCTGCACTGAAGTATGGAGTGCGGGAATAGTCATTACCTAACTGAAACCAGTGCTGTAATGATTCATTACGCAACGCTTTCTCATTACGCAACTGTTTTGAGTTGCGTAATGAATCATTACCCAACATTTTTTCAGAAATTGTAAAATAAAGGTGAATGCATTCTGATATAATTTCTGATACCCTCAAGTGGTCTTCTACGAAGATGCAAAAAATGTTGTACGTAACTCGTAGCAGAACTCGATTTTTGCAGCACTCGTCGTAATTATCCTACTCGGCAAGCCTCGTAGGATAAATTTACGACTCGTGCTGTAAAAATCATCATTCTGCAACTTGTTCCGTAAACTACTATTACACTACCGCCATCTGCTGGTCTTGTTGCACGAAACACCTTTTCGTGCAACATGCTCACTAGATGCTGATGGTGTAAACTGGGCGATGGATTTTGAAGATATTTGTTCTAAGTGTTACGTCTGGTTGTCTGTGTTTATAGTTTCAATAACATTGGGAGCTTAAATAACTATGGTACAAATAAGTAGGTTTTCCCATAAAAAAATCTCATCTGGACGATTCAACCCTATTACGTAAATCTGGTCTTGTTATCTATCAAGAAGGAATTCATTAATCAGTAACTATCATCTCAGATTCGTTAGATTCGAAGGAAATCTGTACGCGATCGAGTACGTCAACACTACCTGCAAACGTGAGCATAAAGCCACAACGAACTCCGCCGCACACCTTCTCAGGCATCGTTAATGGATAAGGTACTCAAACGGACGGAAGAGGGCATGAATGAACGAGTCGCGTCGGCGAGTGCTTTCCTGACTCTTATGTATCCAGTCGACCGTACGCATCAAGTTAGCCGTGCGTGCATTTTGTCGTTTTTATGCTGCGAACGCAGTCAGCAAGAAACGTCGCGCTTGTCGAACAGAGGTTCTGTAGAAGTTTCCGAGTGAGAACTTGTGAGGAGGATGTCGCACATCCGCTTCTGAAACGGTACGAATCAAAAGTAATAAAATTGTTACTCGTGAGCAGCTTATCAAGCTTGATCATCGTTCGGAGAAGACACCATCAGTGATCGTGTTGTTGTTGTTAATAGCATTGTTTACGCAAATAATTAAGCAAATGTTGCGGTTTATTTTGCGTCGACTCGTTTGAATTGAGTAAGCGCGATTCGATAGAACCGTGCGGTGTTTGTGAGCTTTGTAAATAAATATATTTAGTGTTTATGCGGCGAGTCTTCGATTGGCTTCGGCCACAGCGTTATTGCTGTTTTATTATTTTAGTGACTGCGGCAAGCCGCTTTTTCGTGGCTGTGGTGGTGAAATAGGTAGTGTTGCCTGGTGGATACAAGTTTGTACTGCTCTCGAGAGAACGCAACAGAAGCAGCAGCAGCAGCCTTTTGGTAGTGGCTGATGCCCTTTGGGCACATTATTTATGGAGCTGTAGTCATGTGTTGTGGCCGTTGGGTGTCAGTATTCGATATTTTTGAATGCTATTCTGTTCGGTGGAAGTGTGTTGTATGATTTAGCAATTTTTGTTTTGAGTGACCATCAGTGTGTTGCGGAAGACCATGACCGATGGTGATCCTTGAAGCTCCTTTTTCGGATTGTCGTTTTATAAGACCATCATTAATAAAACGAGATACATGAATGATGCCGATAAGTGAGTATTTCGTTATTCTAAATATGATACTATTATTGCTTTTAATGGTGTGTTTTTTATAGAGACCAAAAAGGAAACTTGTATTACAATGTTTACCACTCTTAGGAATCGATCCTATAACACTTCCCCGAATACCATTACCCCGAAAACCATCACCCCGAAAGTCAATACCCCGAATGGTCAAGTACCCCGAAAACCAATACCCCGAAATCCATTACCCCGAATAGTCCGTTACCCCGAATACCATTTCCCCGAATGGACCATAACCCCGAATTTTCTCGCCCCGAAAAATTCAAAATGAAGATTCGACAAATCAACACCATACATTTTTTTTGACAATTAGTTGATGTTAAGCACGTCTTCTCTTGTTCGTTGGAGGTCATTGTCTATCAAATTGTCGCTAATGTATATGACAAAATAAATCTAGAGATTCGGAAGTAGAAAACTCCTCATCTATATGACGAAGTGTTCCCTACTTCAAAATATACTCTACTCAATGATATTAAATATCGGTACTAGCCTGGAAGCCGCTAATGAAATACAATTTACTACTTGATTTTTTTTTGAATTCGTGTTCTTGTTATCAAAGATTTATTCTTCTTTTAAGCAACAGCTATTCTTTAAGGGTCAAGTGAGAATCAAAATCTCACTCACAGGCGTGCACTGAATTTTGTGAGGATGGCTGTGTTCATTTTTCGAACTGCTCATAAGGGGTCATGCACAAATTACGTCACGCTCCAAGGGGGGGGAGGGGGTTAAGCCAAGCGTGACAAGCCTTACAAAATTTTGGAAGGACTCATACAAAACACATGACAAAGGGGGGTGGAGGGGGTCGAAAAAGTCGAAATTTAGCGTGACATAATTTGTGTACCATCCCTAATGCTGGTACTGATTTCGTTTTCACATGTTAATGTTAGAGACCTCTACCGCCCTCTTTCAAAAGCGTTATATCAATTGATGATCAACATAGTCTGGAATGGCATTAGACTATTATACTGACAACTATTTAAAAAATGCATCGCTAAAGAACAGCCGATGATAAAAGAAGAAAAAATCATTGATGAAAACGTTAAAAACTATGATGTCGATAATCACTTTACAAGTGCAACTTTTGAAAAAATAGCCGGTAATTAAAAGAAGGACAATTCTCTTGTTGGAAGTTGTAATACCTACAAGATGTAATACAGACAAGTAATGCAGCAGCTTATTTTCAAGGTCGCCCGTCTTATGTCACTGTCATCTTTGAATTTCGCTCAAGACAATTGTGCCAGTCGATTTTTTTTGGCGGCTGTCGCTCAAACTTTAACTAAAACAGTACAACTCGAAAGAACAGCCTATAACTCAAAGAAGGGAAAATCATTGGTTAAAACGTTCACTCTGACATTATACAACCTCGAAAGGACAGCCGATGATTGTAAGAATATAAAATTACTGATAGAAATGTTAGTAGTTATTACGCCGACAATTATTTTAACACTGCCAGGAAAACCTCGCTTGTCGTACATAGAATGAGAAAGCTGGAATCTTAGGCTCAAATTCGCGAGCGTCTTTGAAGAATTTCTTGATGTGCATCACTGACTTACGGGGAAGTGTCGCATTCGGGGAACTGGTTTTCGGGGTAATTTGCCATTCGGGGTAATGGTTTTCGGGGTAATGTGTCATTCGGGGTAACGATGCATTCGGGGTAATGGTTTTCGGGGTACTGGTTTTCGGGGAGATGGTTTTCGGGGTAATGGTATTCGGGGAAGTGTTATAGGACCTTAGGAATCATAGAAAAGGAATACGGTTTTCGCAAAAAAAAAACAAAAAAATGCTCTACTAACAATGGAATAACAAGCACTTCACCTTTTACAGTATTTAAAAGTGAGCATTACCAAACTTTCCAAATTGAAAATCATTCGTTGTATAACTATGAATTTTGCTAAATGAATGGCTTACGATACTTTGAGTAATAATCTAATAAAACGATTTTGTTTAGATTTCAAAAAAATATTGATGCTAAATAATTATGAATTAATAAGATAAATTATAATTCATAAAAATTCTGAAAAAAGAAATATCTGATCTAACATTGGTTGTAGACTTAGCCTGCAAGTCGGTTCAGCTGAATAATTTAAAGTTAAATGAAATACTCGTCTGATACGCAATTAGATCGTTCATCGCTCGCTCGACCTTAGAACATTTTTTAACTAAATACCCTACACGCTAAGATCAGTTCACCCATAAATAGGCAATTGATTCACCCATTTATGAGTTTTTCATATTAAACCCATAATATAGGTAAAATTAACCAATAAAAATTGGTAAAGTTCACTCATATTATGAGTAAAGTCACTTTACCCAAATATGGGTAATCTCATGTACCCATATTTGAGGAAAAATTAAACATCAACAATAATCGGCGTGATGATATCCGGTTGCTGTCTTTAAAAATATTTGTGCAATAACTATTTAGCTAAGGTAAGTAGATATGTTTGCAAAAAACAGAAATATACATAGAAAAATTAGTACTTTTGTATTATTATCTGTTTCAGTTCACATTGGCGATATATGCTGGATCGTAGATTTTTTTCCTTTTGCCTTCTGGAGATCAACGGATGCAGAAGTTGATTTTTGAATCACTCAACTGTAGCAGCCTTTTACAACCAACAGCGGTTAATGTGTGTCCAGAAGACATGTTATTTTTCCTAATCTTGTTTATGATTAACCACACTATTCTAATATAATATTCTATAAAATCAGTATAAAAAGAATGATTGTAACAATTTCATTTAATTTTATCAATATAATTATTGAAAATCAACAGAGGAAAGTAAAATAAGGTACTCATATTTGGGTACTTTTCCAATAATTTTGCTCACAATATTATACCCATTTATGGGTTTTGGGACTTAACCTATTCATGGGTAAAACCCACTTTACCCATAAAATGAGTGTGTGCACTTTTTACCGATTATGGGTAAACTTTACCCATATTTGGGTAGACTGATCTTAGCGTGTAGGTAAGGTTACCACTACTTCTTTTTTTTCTTTTGCCGATATTCTACGATTGATATGATCGATTCTAGTAAACACGGTAACTTCCGATAACTTTGATTTGGATCACTTTCCTGTGACTTTTCAAATTTTCTGTTAAGCATTTTCGGGATGGATATGAAACTTCTATCGATCTGGATGTCAATTTGGAAAATAAATTGTGTATTTACAACCCGAGCAACACACATGTTATAATTGTGTATTATTAACTCATATATGACTAGTTTTGGTCATATATCATTTGATAATACACAATTATAACATGTGTGTTGCTGGGGAATACTCATTAGAGTTTGTCAATTTCTTGAAGCACTGAAATGTGAAATGAAATATGACTATGATATTATAGAAAACCATTACATGCTCTTGAGTTCTCTCTTGAAACGTCAGGATTGGACAATTACAACAAAGACGCAATAAAAACCTCCAAGTCCCTTGCAGTTGCCCGAAATTTTATGGCACATAAAACAGATCTATTTTATGGCACATAAAATAAATCTAGAGCAAAATCTAGAATGCCGTGAAAGGTGTAGTGCGATCTGCAGATGGTACTCATGGGTACCTTTTGCAGTACCAAGGGATGAACCGCTCTTAACGTATTACGTAAGACAATTTTGAAGGTTTTTCAATTCCCCCTCCTTTCACAGTAAGATTTTTTGTATGAAAATTAAAAATAATTTGTATGACGCGTAAGAAATCTGAAACTCCGCCTCCCTCCATAACCTTTTACGTAATTAATGGACAGCCCCCAAAGGACCAAATGCAGTACTAGAAGTGGTACCCAGTCTGAACCAAGTGGGACGAACCTGATAACAACGTACACACAATTAAGCTATAATGAATATGGTATTTGTAATTTCTGCAAAAATTAAATCATTTTAACAGTTGAGTTTTCAAACAAAACTGTGGAAAAAAAGCATAAACATAAATGAAAAGCCCAAAAACTTGCTGAGCTCTTTCAGTGTGCTCAAAATTTAAATGGAGATCTCACTGATCCACCAAAGAAATGAGATTTCTCTCGAATTGGCAGCAATTTTATTCAAAAGAACGTTTTCGACATTCTTGGTAGAATGGATGAAGTGAGAACTATTATTAGGAATAGAAGTATATGAAATAATGGAATTTTCTACATTCTCATAAAAAAAACTTCCATATAAAATCCTATCATTCATGTTTATTACTTTCAGTTGGCATATTCTTCTGGAAAATGTAAAAATTCAATAGTTGCACTAGACAAAATGCTCTTAGATATCGGCCAAACTATTGACAGTAAATTTCTGGAAAAGTTTTTTTTGAACAGAATAGAATCAATTCATTTTTTTGTCGACGAACAGTTCGGAAAAGGACATGGCCATTCGACAACTCACCGTTTTCACCTGTAACAAATTTATTTCTTCCCAATAAATTCAAAACTTAATGAACCGAGTATAGATACATAGTAAGAAAACAGCATTGGCATATTATTGATTTTCGTTTTGCATCCATTACTTTTGGTTGTTTAACAATGTCTGATTTTGTCCCAAAAATTGAGATGCTTCAATAAGTAAAAAATATTCCAAAATTGTTTAGTCGTTCTGCGACGGTAATTTTGATGTTGATGACCAACCTCGTGACGGAGGGCTGAAAACGTTTGAAGGCATTGTTCGATAAGGATCAATGCCAAACGCAAAACGAACTTGCTTCAACACCAGAACTAACAATCAAGCTACGATTGCATGCGATGGGAATGTTTGGAAAGCAAGAAACTTGAATCTAAGATACGCAGCAATAAATGTCATCTAACTTCAAATTTACAAAAAAGTACCTGAAGATCGTATTTGGAGTCTTTTGTGTCTACGACCTTCAGGTTTTTTTCAAAACACCGTCGGTTGGTTCAAGCCATAATAGACATGACAACTCTGGTTGCGAAAAGAAAACTTTAAAAAAATATTTTAACATTAACATTATGTAGGACTCTCATCAATTGTAGGTCACTTTTTCAAATCGACGTAAGTAACTTTCAAATAGTTTGGAGAAAAATAATTGAGAAGGACTAAAATATTATTTCTAAATGTATTTCAAAATAAATCAACATTTTTTTCATTTTTCTTCACGTGTATCCTCAAATCATGCAAGTAGCACGTGCCCAAAATCATTTTTCTACTAAAACTTCATGACAAAATGGTACATCGTTTTGTTCAAGTACTTACGACGTTTTTGTACCAGTGGACGATTGACTCAAGTAGTGTTTTGTTTTAGTTCGTGGTTAAGTAATTTTGTCCCTCCATACAACAGAGCCGTGAAAGTAGGGGTTAGGTTGCGAAAGTTTAAAAGCTTACTTTCGTCGTTTTGTAATTCCGAAAATTGAACTTACGGTTGAGTTTTCAATTTCGGGAAAAATTTCTTTAGAAGTATTTCGGCACACAGCAAAATTTATGACTAACAGAAAGTTTTTGAAAGGCACTCAGAATTTGACCTAAAATTGAATAAGCGGAACAAACACTTTTTTGTGAACCACCCTGATTGAATATTACATATCAAACGTATGCAATAATAAGAGCGTAAGTCGCATTCATCGATCCTCTCTTCTGGTAAAAAAAACGTGACAAGATACAGGTGTGTTATCATTTTTTTCACTTCAGACCGCTTGGCAGCGATGCAATCTTGCGTCCTGAGGAGACCTAATGCTGACAAACTTGCGTCTTGTCACCATTATTCACAGAAAAGAGGATCATACGACTTACGCCCTTATTCTAGCACACGCTTGATATGACATCCCTACACGAAGACGGGATTCAACTCAGTTTTGGGTTTATTCTAAGCAGTTCCATAGTTGTGCCCAATTACTCAATTTTGGCTCAAATTCTAAGGTCCTTACTAGATAGTTCTGGATCCTGATGATCAATAAGGGTGGCATAATTGGCAAAGTCACTCAGTAGATCAAGGGCTGTCATTAATTGAGCCTATAGATATATGCAAATCATTAATTTAATGCTGTGGCAAAATTTCGAATCTACAGGCTTGGATAATTACAGTATTTGACCTACTGAACAATTTTGAATTAGTCAGGTCTCGGAAAAATCTGCGAAACCAAAATTGAATGCTCACTAGCGCCACTTGGAAGTATTTTCACAACTAATGGTTATGGTAATAAGAGCCCTTGACCTGCTGAGCAACTTTGCCATCCTTCGAAGTAGTGATATATTTGCGAACCAAAACTGTTGGAAGAAGAAGTGTTTGACAATTATCATTTGAAAGTAGTACACGATATGGAAGATGGTGGAAATTGACGAGCCTGACGTAATACCAAATATGAGAAACGTCAAAATTTGAACAGACGATTTTATGTTATCCAAGAAAAGTCAGTTTTTTACAGCGTACTGTGTAAAAAAAATCTCGGTAGTTCTCGACAAATCATGAAAATGTAATACTTTTTTATGGACCACGTAAAAAAAATCCGCCTAAAAATATCTGACTGTAGTTCCAATCGGCCAGGAGTCAAATGGGTAAGGATTCACCTCATTGGTTAAACTCCAGATTCGTTAAAAAAAAGAACTGCTGTATTCTATACTTACTGTCACATGACAAAGTTACTAAAGACCGAATGTATGGGAAACCAAAAATTCCAAAGTTAGGCACTCATGTTCCCGTCAAATTTACTATGTTTTTACCACGTAAACCATTGGTTCCCAACCGGTGGTCCGTGGACCGTGGTCCGCGAATCCATTTAACCAAAGTTTATTTTTACTTGATGGATAATCAAATCTCAGAACGATTTCTTCTTAGTAGTTTTCCATCGCAGGTTTTTGAAAATATATGGCTGAAACTTTTGTAAAAAATTAATAAGATGCTAAGCCAACTTTTTTGCGAGACGTTTTATGAATTAACGGTGTGATATCTGCCGGATGCAAGAGGAAATTAAAAAAAAAAAGTTCCTGAGAATTTTTTCGTGGACTTAAGTTGATTTACTTGACATTTTTCTTTAGAATTTATTCAAAGATTTTGATTGAACCGTTGTTGCATTTCTCATGCTCTAATAGATGCCTAACAATATCTTTGAAGTCACTGCAGTCTTTCTTCTAAATTTATTGTCCAATTGCTTGAAAAGTTCTCGGTAGATTCTTGATTGTTTAGGTTTAGGTTTTAAACTAATTTCTTACTCTGATTTGATGGGCTATTTCTTGAGGATACGTGTAGCATGGGGGAGGGGCGTATCGCATTAAGACGTTTCGCATAAGGACATTTGGCATAATGAGAATTATATGCCTTCTTTGAAATAAAACTGATTTATGCGAAACGTCCATTATACCAATCGTCCTTATGCGAAACGTCTTTATGCGAAATAAGTCAACCCCATGTAGCATTCCCTGGAGGATGCCTGGGATTCTTAATTTAGTTCTGCTGATACGATGATCATCGGATTGCTGATGATATTTATGGATTTTTGTCTCTTGAGATACGCCGTTACATCCTGTAAAATTTAAGCAGATCCAAAAAACAGTTTTCTCCGTAAAAAAAAACTACAAATAAAAAAGCATACACCTGTTCTGTTTTTGATGCTGTGTGTGTTTTTGAGACGGGGAGGGTGGTACAATGACTACCGCTTCTGCTTCGTAAGCAGAAGCTTATGGGTTCAATCCTAGGCCCGTTCCTTTCCTTGCACTTCGTAGTTGTGTCTTTCACTTGCTTCGATATTCCACTCATAATCTATCATAGTTGATAAGTTGATCTATCACAGTTCATAGTATTTGCTAGAACCAGATACAACCGTTTCCCAACGCTTCCATTCGTCCATCATTATAGCACGCCTCTCCTAACGCCTGATACATAGGCAGTCTGCTAACCAAACAGCAAGCCTTTCTGTCACCTTACACCTTCCCGATGAACTAGCGTAGACGCAGTGGTATATACGGGCTACTGTGGGAGCCAGATTAATGCTTCATCATTTCCTCCCCCTTCCCCTCATTGGTCTGCATTCTGACGTGGCAGGCGACATTGTCGCCTAAAAATAGAAGATCACATTGAGGGTGTCTGTTAATCCCCAACATTCATCCGGTTGATTCCTTGTGTAAGTGCAGCTGATCTGGCAATACTGGAGTAGCGACCACGGACGGCCAATCAAGCTTCAAGCTTCGAGCAAGCTACTTCAAGCTGTGTGTGTTTTTTGTTTTTTTTTTTTCATTTGTTGATTATTTCAGAGAAGACATCTTTCTCAATTTTGACATTTGCTCCAATTTTATTATGACCTTTAGGCGTGTATCGAATGGTTCTTCTCAAAATCTTGAAAATTAAAATAAATAAATAAAATAATAAAAATATGTGACCAATAAAAAGTACAAGCTATGATAAATTACTGTCAAAATTAAATAATCTGTTGTGATTGGTTACTTCCATGGCAATCCTGCTTGGAAATTTCGTCGATATACTCCTGGTATCATTTTGATTCAATTTCTTTCTTATTTTAGTTGCCTGACTTATCTCAAGCGCAATCTCACCCTCATTCATCATTGGCACGTCGATATTCCATGCTCGCGGTGTGTATATCCTGTGAGCTTTTTAATGATACGTATACTAGGTACATGACGGGTTATGATTATAATTTAAAGAAATCCTAGATAAAATTTGAGTTTTCTAAAACGTTCAAAAATAGATTTTTCGAGAAGACTGAGATAGCGGTAACGCACAGCTATTCAGCAACACCAAGCTGAGGGCCTTGGGTTCGAATCCTCCGAGGATCTTTTCGAAAAGGAAATTTAGGGCGTAGATAATCTTCGTACCTGACACGCGATATTCAATTTCCAATTGTCTAAGAAAGTTTTCAGTTAATAAGGCCTGTTCATTAGGCCGTCCCTTATTTTTCGAAAATGCGAAATGTTAAAAGTTCGTCATCGTAAAGTGCTCGTTTTGGTAAGAAAAAAATCAGGTAAAAATTTGAAGTCCGTACGTTAACGCTAAGTGGTCCCCCAACGACCCTAAAGGTATTGGGTGTAGATGACCCCGTGCGCCAAATCGAGCTCGCTGCTCTAGTGTACGCAACATGAGTACGAAAAGCCACTAGTAACAAAACGATAATCAGCATATAATTTGAGGTTAAATAATATTTTATACTGTGGATATCTTCATAACACTGCACTCTGACATAAAATTCATAACTTCAAAGGGATCGTTCAAATATTACGTAACGCGACAGGGGGAGGGAGTCTTCCGTAGTGTTACGGTCCACACAAAAATTTTAATTTTTCCATACAAAAGTTGTTATGTGGGAGAGGGAGAGGGTCTAAAATTGGCAAATTTTGCGTTACGTAATATTTGAATCATCCCAAAGAAAACAAACTTCTATGCTGATTATCAACGCGCGCAGAACAATTTGTTATTGGTGGCATTTCATACTCATGCTGCGTGCACTAGAGCAGCGAGCTCGATTTTGCGCACGGGGTAATCTACTCCTAATACCTTCAGGTCCGTTGGGGGACCACCTAGCGTCCATGTACGGACTTCAAATTTTTACCTGATTTTTTTCTTACCAAAACGAGCACTTTACAATGACGAACTCATAACATTTCGCATTTTCATAAAATAAGGGACGGCCTACTGTTCATTTAAGAAAGTGGACACGTGTTTTTCACAGTAAACTGTTTATTTTCGAACAAATTCATGAGTTTACCTAAAATACATGGAAATCAACGTAATTTCGACCAAATTCACATAAATATGAACATTTATTGAGCATTGCTGGAGAATGCTCTTACTTTTCTCATTATACCTCCCATAAGGTTCTGCACAACTTTTTTCGGAACTTTTCGTTGTGCTGCTGTTCGTTGTGACCACATTTTCTTGAAAAAATCGATGGAGCTTGCTTCTCTTCCATCCTTCTTAAGATGTCGTTTGATTATTGCCCAATATGTTTCAATGGGGCGAAGTTCTGAGCAATTTGATGGATTCGAACATTTTTCTACAAATTCGACTTTTTCCTTCTTGATCATATCCAAAGTAGCTGAAGCATAAAGAGCCGATGCTAAGTCTGGCAAAAACAATGGAGGCATGGTATGCTTTCAGTAGATGGGCAGAAGCAATTTTTTAATGCATTCAGTTCTGTAATTTTCGCTGTTGATTGAACCCGTCGTGAAATATGTAGTATTTTCATACTGCAGGAGCAAATTGCTTGCCATAACAAATCATTTTTCCCGAATTTTTCTGTTGGGATGTATCGTACGTCGTCAGGAATATCTGTTTTGGCCAAAGCGTTGAAAAAAATTCAATTTGGACACTTCGCGATTTTAGCCGAATCTCGGAACGACAGTTTTTCTGTACACCATTTGTGCAGAAAAAAATTGCGAGTCGCCATGTCAATTCGACCCATCGCTTGGAATTTATAATTTTTTATGTCAACTTTTGTCTACTGTCAAAATAAACACTTGGGTACACACTGAAACAAAATTGTATTTGTTTTTATGGAATTTTCACACCAAAATGTTAATATTTAGGTGTCCACTTACTTAAATGAACAGTCCTTAACTGTGGAAGTTCTCATGAGAACACTAGGCTGATAAGCAGGCTCTGTCCAAATTGGGACGTAGCACCTGAAAGAAGAAAGTGAGGGAAGCGTGGGACGCATGTAGAATCTCAAAGGGGGCCGCTACTCTGAATAGTTTAGAAACCTCTGGCATAAACTTTCCTTTGCGTGGAAACTAATCTTATGAAGCAAACTCGGTGCAAATTGCATGATCCGTTTTAAAATCATGCGCGGTCAAAGTTTTATTGCCCATTTTTATATACAGATAAAACTTTTAAATTCAATTGTTTCTCAAGCCAGATCTGGAAAACACATACGAATAGATTGGAGACCAATGATATATGTAGCGTTCGTCCATAGCTGTGGAATTTACGTTTACTTGCGTCGAAGGTTCGAACAGTTAGACTGCCATTACTTATAAAAGGGTCGTTAAGCCCTGTCCCAATTTTGGTACCAAATCCTTAAGTTTAGCCCAGAATCCCATGTTAATTCAATTTATAAATGTTTTTCATTGATTCAATTTAAAAAAAAATGTTTTTAGTTTTTGAGATTTCCTAAATGTCAGATTCCGTAATTTGAGCTGGATAATAGGCCAAAATATTAACAAGAACATGCTCTATCGTGTTATCTAATAAAAACACGATTTATTCAAAAAAAAAATTAGAACCCTATTGTCCCATGTAAATAGGAAAATCATTAAAAAGCGGAACAATAATGCGAACAACAGTTGTGGAAAGTAATGAGTCAAACATAAGTTCGTTCAAACTAGATATTCGGTCGTTTTTTTATAGTATAAATTCCACATTATACGCTTTAAATGAATAAAATATAGAATTATTGAAACTTGTAGGAATTATTCTAAAGGCTTAACGAAGTGTTAAGATGAAGTATGAAAATAATCACATTAGGGTGGTTCAACATTTAATAAAGTTTGAAAATCCAGCTCGAAGATTTATTATTGAAAATCCAGTTTCTTGCCATCCTTACCATAAAAACAGTGTTCTGTGAAATTTTCAACTTTCTAGGTGATTCAAAGGTGGCTCAAAGTCAATGTAGGTTTATATGGAATTGACTATGGAGAAATTTTGAAAAATGTTCTAAATACGTTAGTGCTGTAATATAAGTATAAATCTAGCATCCCAGAGTAAAATATCATTCTTCAAACAATAATAAAAAAAAATGCTGAAGAGAGTAACTCAATCTGAAGGATAGGAGAGGAAATATCCATGTGGATTATTGTTCTGCAAACATCTTCAACAATCCCAAACAAAATTAGCTCAAAAGGGTTTTGTTTCTTAAGCAACATCCTTCAATAAGGTTCAAAGAATGAGTTTTCGCTATTGAATGATAAGTTTGTAGTTACATTACAGTACAAACCTACATTGTCTTTGGACCATTTTTAAATCAGGGGTCATGCACAAATTACGTCACGCTCCAAGGGGGGGGGTCCAGCCAAGCGTGACAAGCCATACAAAATTTTCGGAGGACTCATACAAAAAGTGTGACAAAGGGGGGGAGGGGGTCGAAAAAGTTGAAATTTAGCGTGACATAATTTGTGTACCATCGAAAAACCTGAAAATTTCACAGAACACTATTTTTACGGTAAGAAAAATATGGGAGATTGTATTTTCAAACATTTTTAAATATTGAATCAGCCTAAGCCGCATTCACTTCTACGGCATCATTACAAAATTTATCAAGATCATTCAAGAAAATATATTTACATAACATAAGTATTAAATTGATCAATTTACCATTTTGTGACCACCACATCAGTTCCAAATCTATGTTACGCTTCCAAATGCCAATTGCAACAGATATTACCATGCAGCAAGCACAAGAAGTGAAGATAATTTAAAACAATTACGCCCTCTGCTGATAAACGCATGCATCATGTGATATTTGTAAATTTAAGGCAACGATCAGAAACAGTCGAAGCGTATTCTGTCGTAATATTAAATTTGTGCCTTCTAGCTACAATGATATCTTGACGCAACCATCTTCAAACCTCGTTTACCATATGTCGGATGCGGTTATCGTTCTAAAATGTGGAAACGCTGGCGAGCAGGACAACGACACTTGGCCACTCGACCACTCGAAAGCGCAGAAACCTGAACACCTCTGTTGCACATCAAAGCAAACTGCGAAAATGATACACAAAACAAAGGTAACTTGCTCAATTTTCCCAATGCTCTCTGTGCTGCTCTGGCGCGTCACCTCGTCTCACGTGCTCAGTGGCCGTTGAGAGCCGCTTCTCCACTTGAGCTACTTCGATGTGTAAACCCCTCTTCGCACACATAGCTTCAAAACAAGTCACCTACAAAATGTAGGCAGCTAGTCCATATTGGGACACAATTTTACACTCGATGATCGTCGTCACTGGGAAACAGCTGCGCTCTGTTGTAGTGCTTTGGTATGGGTTGCCCTACAACAACGACATCCACGCTACGGACGACGCAACGCAACACTACTCGACCTGGCATGGCCTGTGTCTACTGTCTGTTTGTCTGTTTTTGCAGGTTGAGCGAGTCTCTCCGAGGTGATCTCTGCGAGCTTTTGGGTAACGAGACGAGTTTCGAAGTGGCTCTCGACCAGACCGGATTAGCGAATCGCGTTTAGTGTGCTTGTACTTCAGCTGATGGGTCATTCAGGAGAGTTGCAAACGGCGGTAGCATTCCTGGTTTAAATGTATTACATCTAGCGGGTAGTCGGTCTTCCCGGATTTTTTTTCTTGCCCTGAGCCCTGTCTAGAATACGGTACCTGACAGGGTTGATAGAAGTGCATACGAATCGAGTTTGTGACCTAACCGTACACCGAATGAGCGAGTGGATCATGATGTGATATCTCTCTACAGTAGTGCAAGAGTCAGTGGCTGAAGGTGTGTTTGAAACGTGACTCGGTTCGTGGCACTGCAAAGTGGTGAAAGGTGAAGGTGCGCCGGAAATAGTGGGTGAAAGGGGGTCGTATATCCCCTAATATGCATTGAATGTGCGACGATGCGGGAAAGTTGTCACGTCAACTGCAACGGTATGCAAGCGAATCTCGGTAGAGCTGGAACTGGAAGATCACCATACAGCAGTGAACTAAAGTTGCAAGCTTCGGAAGCAGTAGTGTTTACTCTGTCGAACGAAAATGTGTAGCTTTTGATATGCTAACAAATTGCTTAAACAATCGACCTCTCGTCATCGTTTGTCTCGTCGCAGTAGGCTAGATGTGCACACAAAGTGAGAGCGTGCGATAATCAAACGGCTTTGTGAGTTTTGAAGTGAACAGGCAAGGCTAACTCGATTAGACGCGATAATAACCTTCAACTGTGAAGAAGCGCGGTGTGTGCGGTTAAAAATTTGCGCTTATCAGTCGACGTGACGCGCGTGATGCGTATTTTCGGTTTCCAAATAAACAGCCGTTGTCAGGGAAACCCTACTTACACCGAAATCGCCGGATTTGACAAAAACGAGTGAACAACACTTCCCGTAAAACTGCCACTGCTGTCAGCTATTAACGGTAAAGATCACTTTCGGATTGGTAAATTTTCTTTTTTTTTTTTCCTCACCCGTTCCCTCACCTACAGGTAAACTTCACGATGGCAAACGGTGAACAAGTTCGGTGTGTCCAATCATTTCACTTCTTTCACTATTATAGCTGCGTTTTTCTTTTATGCAGCGACTCCAATGTTAATGGCATGAACCATGCTGTGGCGCTGCGGGTTGAATGAAAGCCAATGCCGTTTTTTGGGTGTAGGAATTTTAGAGCTATTTGCCAAACTGGCAGTAATTAATCGTTTGATTTAAAAATGATCCGATCAGTTGTGAAAATTGTGGAAAGCTTGGCTCAGTATGTACAAATAGGCTTGAGGATTATGCGGTAAATCGGATGTTTATTTATATTCCTGCCGTTGATAGATTTATTGCTATATATTACTGCGGATAGCTACAAAAACACTGTCTCATACGTTGTCATGAATACATATTTTTAATTTGAATCAAATTGTGCACTTGCTGTTTCGAAGCCTGATAATCGTACAAAAATTCAACCTAAAAATCTAATCTTAGCATGTACGGAAACAAGCATGCTTTAAAAAATAGCTGGAAATATCTATGCTGTTATGCAACATCAGTTAATTATATTGAACAAATTAAATACCTTAATGACTTTTATAGCGATACATTTTTCATTCGCAAATATTGAGTGTTTTACTTTCACTTCATCGCATTCATATAAACGTGCTTCAAAATCAAAACATCATTTTTTTTCCACCGGTTATACTATATATGCAAATATATGTAGATTTACGACAACACGACGTGTGAGCGAATGACTCAGATTCATCGCAACGGTAAGGACAGGGAAAGTTAAAGACGAGCCAAGTAGTTTCAAATTTTTGCAGTGCTTCTGAACGTGATTCTCAATATTATCATCAAGTACAAAAAAGTGCGTTATTAAAATGTCAGTATCGGCAGTTGATGGTGGTAGTCTTTTTTATAACTAAACTTATAGGGTAAGACAAGTTATCAGATCCATGATCCACTTTGGGTTTCGTAGCTCAGTTCGGTATTATCGGTTATTAAGACATTTACTATTGTATCGATTCACAAGATCGACAGCAGCTTAACTGCATGAATTCCTGCAGGATACTCTGAACATTTTTTTTTTATTTGGTTCTTTTTTCGTATCCATAATCTAAATAAGTCCATGAATCATTTAAAGCATTATATTGGCAACATTTCGTGATCTACAGCATTTGTAAAACTTTAACAGGTATTTCAACTAGATGATATCGAATATTGGAGGTCATTTTAAATGTCCTGGATTTGAAGTCCTAACAATCTTTCGTCTCTACTACAGCCTATTCTTATGCAACTATTGTACTGCCCATAAAAGCATATCTGCCCATACAGTATTGGACAAAACATTTGCAACTTTTTCGATTTTACATACAAAATTACCAACTTTGGTAAGCTATATCTCAGCTATTTATGGACCGATTTGAATGAAATTTTGGCAGAACATCAGACATAACTTGAATTTCAACATATATTTTTGAGTCATTTTTCCAATCACAAGGTCAAAAGCAGTAACGGTTTGACTAATGTGAATTTTTTGACGATTTTTTATAATTGACATAACTAAACATTTTGAAGGAATAGCTGCATGGTGTCTTCCGCAAAGTTGTAGCTGTTAATGAGATGAACAAGTTTGCTAAAGACAATTTTTGTGTGGAGCTATCAGATTTTGAGATAAATCGAAAAAGTTGCAAATGTTTTGTCCAATACTGTATGTATTTTCGAACCAATACATCGCAACAGTCATGTTTTAATGCATATGAAAATTAAAACACTTTGTTTGAAAATGCTGTGGAATAAAATGAATTCGGTGTTGTACCATGTTGAAAAATAAAGGCATTACAGTCTCTATATGAACTTTCAACCCAAAAAACTAGTTCAAAACATGAGTTGAGTTCGAGGTTATATTTTTACTGATCTAGAGAAGCAAAATGAGTTATCTGTGTATGAGTATTTGTATTAGAAGGCAAACTTCTATCTTTTAGCGCTGTTTTCTCAATGCCTACTTTTTTCCATATGGGACAGTTATGTCTTTATTGGCAGTGTAATATACTTGCGATTACGATGTGAGAAACTTACTGTCATGATTTTAAGGCTTCACACGATTAAACAAAACAAACCATTCAAACAAAATCACACAAACACATCAGGAGTGTAATTTTAACACATGCTGAAAAATACACCTGATTTAACACATGTGAAAAAAACTTCAATAACCATTTGTCGGGGCCCAGATAGCCGTAGCGGTAAACGCGCAGCTATTTAGCAAGACCAAGCCGAGGGTCGTGGGTTCGAATCCCACCGGTTGAGGATCTTTTCGGGTTGGAAATTTTATCGACTTCCCAGGGCATAGAGTATCTTCGTACCTGCCACACGATATACACATGCAAAAATGGTCATTGGCATAGTAAGCTCTCAGTTAATAACTGTGGAAGTGCTCATAAGAACACTAAGCTGAGAAGCAGGCTCTGTCCCATTGGGGACGTAACGCCAGAAAGAAGAAGAAGAACTGTTTGTCCAAAAAAGCACGATTTTGTGTAACTTTAACTTTTTTGAAAAAACTCGAAAGGAAACCATTGTATATAATTAAACAAACGAAAGCTGTTGCTAAAAATTTCAAATAAATGGCATAGCAACAAATTAAAGAGAAATAAATGAATTCGCTATCACCGATCACACCCAAACATCGAAAACTTGCCGGTTACAACGATTGCGAAGCCGAACTATAGGGTATCAAAGTCGAACATTTTTACCGGCATTTTGTGTGTCAGCTGGCTTGGAAAACGCAAAAGCGAAAAAAAAACAGAAAAGCGCCACACCGGCATGTGAAAAGGAAAGCACCGGAAAGAAAAATACCTACAACAATAAAAAGCAATCACATTTTCAATCCCACCTCCGGTTATGATTGCTTGCTCCGGCCTACACGCAGTGGTTCGATCAGGAACAAATGCTGGCTAAATCCTTAAACTCTCATTTAAGCAGTGAATATTTTTGTATTTTTGCTCAACTTCTATGTGTAATTCTTGCTGAAACCAGATCGCCATCGGTAAAATTCTTTTGATTCAAAATTGTTGTTGTTGTTGTTTGATTAAATATGTCACAACTAGACGAGAAACGTTCAGTTTCACTTAAATTTATGAAATATTCGTAGGTTAACAGGCTAAACAGTTGAAGAAAAAGCCATTTTTCATAAATCTTAGGTATTTTTTTCATATTTTCCTTGACACACATGAGAAACTTAGTGGTATCGTATGGAAGATAGATGTATCTTACATTTGCATAGCAGAGCATAGCATAGACTGACTGTACAGTGTACATGTCAATGGTTGCTACTCCGTGATTGATCGGAACTGGTAAGAATTGCACTACGATCCAAATGAATAAGGGATGGGAGTTTCCGCTTACTCTCGAAGTGCAATTTTAGCAGATCTAATATTATTGATCAATAACGGCGCCGGCCAAGTCCTTACAGTCAGTTGGGATGGGAAAGGAATGTTAGGGTGTAATGATTGTTGCTTCTAGAGACCGAGAATACCTCTGCATCGCCACAATCACCACGGGAAGGGTGTTTATTAGTGAGGGAGGAAAAGATCTGGGAGTCACCTTTGGTCGGTGATGCGATCCATGAACTAGGGGGAAATATACGACTTATATTTAAAGCTAGTTTTGTATTATTGTCTCGAGAAGTTTTTGGTAGAAGATTTTAAAAAATACGTCAACATCTATAATGTCGAACAGGTGGTGAAGTTTCAAAAAATACGTCAACATTCACAATGTCAAACAATTCAAAAGATATTTAATAATGTCAAAAAGAGAAAAATATATGTATATTGAAATTGTATAAAACAAGCATGATGCCGACATTTATAGTGACGAACCATACAAAGTTTGTTTCGATATTACATAAAAGTTACGCTTTCAAGAAAAAATGTGTTATCATAAGCATGAAACGAACTCACCAGTTGGTAATCCATCCTCGACTGAACACAAATATCTCTTCGCACTCACACAGTGCGAACAGAAAAACTTCTTGGCGTCCCAAAAACAAACCGTCTTGCTTGGGCTTTCCCAAATACCTACCCAGCAAGACGCGTGTAAACAAGAAAAAAAGAAGTTCTCCGTTGACGAAAACACGCACGAAACCGAGAACAAAACCTATCCGACGACGCATCAACGAACCATCCTGCTTGGGCTTCACGAAGCACTACCCAGCAAGACGCGCGAAAACAGGGAAAAAAGAAGTTCTCAGGCAACGAAAACACGCGCGAAACCGAGAACAAAACCTTTCCGACGACGCAAAAATCGAACCGTCCCGTTTGGGCTTCACGAAGCACTACTCGCTTACATTTGCAGTTGAAAAAGTTTTGAACTTTGTCAGACAAACCTTTTGTTCAGCAATATCGCAGTGCTATTTTCAATTCTGCGTTCACCATCCATTGACGTAAATAAGCCTAGCCTCCCGAAACATGGACTTGCCCTCCCTTTCTCTAAAATTTTTTGAAAAAATGGCAATACATATAATAAAAATGCATGTTAAATATATATTTCCTAAATAAACGTGTGCTTTGTGGCCGTGCGGTTAGTGTTAATCTGCATCGCATCGAGGCAAGGGGTGTGGGATCGATTCCCGCTTCAGTCCGGAATTTTTTTCGGAAGAAAATATTTCGACTGTGCAACTTGAGCGTTACATGCTAGTCCGTTGTGGTGCTTCCTTCAAAGGACAAAATCGTCCTTTAAAAGCATTAACGTGTCGTTGTCTTAAAAAAATATGGATAATCATTGTTTGACAGGCAATAGCAATATGTAATTTTATATAGTCGCACAGTATGGCAGTGTTTTCTTTTGTCCTTTATGTTTTAGATGTTCGCCCGAAGCACGTTTTGAAATTGGCAGATTTTTTTTAATCCATTTGTAGTATTGCTATTTAGAAAATCAAACTCTTTAGAAATTAAGTATGTCTACAAATGCTAATACAAGGTTTGATATTTTAGGATAATTTTTCCAGACTGTTTTGCTCAAATCAATGATTATGAGTTACAATACGAATTGTTGTTACTTGGAAATGTTTATGAATAAGAATTATACACACTTGTTTTTAATTATGAATCGTGGTTTACGGCTAACCAGCCGAGTGGAAGTTTAACAACTACCGAAAAGCTAAACATTACATATCATTTGCAATTGGATTGGATGGACAAATTGATGTGAAGATTTGCGAAAAAGTTACACGTCTTCTCAGTGAGAATCGAACTCACGACTCCCCGATCTCTAGTTGGGGCGCGTTACCACTACGCCATGAGAGGATCCATGAACGCAGAAGTTAACCTGAATTCGATTTTAGCTCAATAATCACGTGGTCCTTTTTCGCAAAGTGCACCTCTTTCGGAAGAATTAGATGCCCATCCATGCGCTCTCGGGCTAGGCATTGGATATATATAGAAAGCGTTGTGTTTGGATGGGCATCTAATTCTTCCGAAAGAGGTGTACTTTGCGAAAAAGGACCACGTGATTATTGAGCTGAAATCGAATTCAGGTTAACTTCTGCGTTCATGAGTCCTCTCATGACGTAGTGGTAACGCGCCCCAACTAGAGATCAGGGAGTCGTGAGTTCGATTCTCACTGAGAAGACGTGTAACTTTTTCGCAAATCTTCACATCAATTTGTCCATCTAATCCAATTGCAAATGATATGTAATGTTTAGCTTTCCGGTAGTAATTATACACAGTTTTTATCAATTATCTGTTCAGAGATTTGTTTCAAACGAACTGTCGCTTCATTTTAAACAGTTCTACATTTATGTAAACTACGCTTATCCAACCTTTCCAAATCATAAAAACAATATTATACGGTGGGTCAAATTTTATTGGAGTTGGACCAGAGAGCTTGACTATGATTCTGGTGAAAATTTTACCAGGATAACGTCGTCTAGCTCAGGATTATTTATAAATCATGCATTTAATTTGTGCGAATGATGCCAAGGATTTTCTTCCTGAAACTTTTCAGAGCTATAACCTGGTATTATCTGAAATTCTGCTCGAGTTAATTGAAAACAAACTCTAGATTTTCAGAGTTTGTCCCAAGATTTATTTTAGAATCCTGTTCCGAAAAAACAGAGGATTCTGTCCACACATTTATAAGGTTCTAGTACCAAATTTTATGAGAAATTTACCTTTGTGAAAAATACTCCCAGGAGTAGGATTCTGTGAAATCGTACCCAAGATTCTGTTATAAACCTCATTTACATCCCTGATTAATCTTCCCAAGTTTTCCTGATTAAATCAATTTTCTACGATATTTGTCTAAAACTATATATATTATTGTTAGGCTCATTCATTCAATCAGGTAAATTTAAGATTAAAGATATATAATGTAATGGATTATTGAATAGAAATATTAGCTCAAAATTGAATTAAATATTTGAATAATTTGATTCGATTTTACTCTAAGTTGGTGAAGCAGTCAATAAGCTTTGAACTTTTCGCGGACCGCAAAAAACGACGTTAGGCAACCCTGACGTAAATTGTCTGTGGTTAGAATACGTGACGGAACTTGTAAGAAAAATAGTTAATTCTTGGTTCTAGATCGATGACGAGATATCGATGATGTATTGTATAGCTTCGTAACGATGTGGAGACCTTTTGAAATCATTTTTCAAGTGACAAATCTCACTCTCAACTCTGTCTCACTCTCGCAATTGTTTCTAATATGTGTTTTTACAGCAAGTTTGAGAAAATCTTGAATGAGTCCATATATGTGGAAATTTCTCAGAATTTTATTGTATATAGTTTTTATTTAAAAAAAAAAACAAGATGATTAATTTAATATCAGAGTGATGCAAATTTTAAAAACTGATATAGCAAGCCAGAAAAACGTCCAAGTTATAACTAAACTTTTTTATATATAATTTCGACTAATAGATGAATAAACCATCTGGGGGGCCCAGATAGCCGTAGCGGTAAACGCGCAGCTATTCAGCAAGACCAAGCTGAGGGTCGTGGGTTCGAATCCCACCGGTCGAGGATCTTTTCGGGTTGGAAATTTTCTCGACTTCCCAGGGCATAGAGTATCTTCGTACCTGCCACACAATATACGCATGCAAAAATGGTCATTGGCATAGTAAGCTCTCAGTTAATAACTGTGGAAGTGCTCATAAGAACACTGAGAAGCAGGCTCTGTCCCAGTGGGAACGTAACGCCAGAAAGAAGAATGAATAAACCATTTTCATAAGCAAAAAACTGGAATTCTCCGTGATTTTCATCTAAATTTTCCAAATTAGTTAGATTTCGAGGAATTCCCCTAATTTTACGACGAAGACTAAATTCCGCGAATTTTGCGGCTTCCGCGGAATCGCGAATTTCTGTTGTCCCTACACATTAGATTGATCAATCGATTTGGGACACTTTTGAGGTAATGATATATCCCTGTAAGAAAGTATGCAATTATTATTGGTTCATAGATATTATCGAAACAAACATTGTAAAGTTATGTTAGTCCTATGCGATCTATTACCTCTAAAGAAAAGGGACCATGTCTGATGATTAGTTGCGCCTGTTCCGGCTGTTACCATCAGAAAGCTGAAAAATGAGTAAGAGCAGCTACAAAAACAGTGTGCAATGACATTTACCCAGACTTCCAAACTTGACCATTTTGTACGGAAAAAGAGCCAATGCGTTCTTTATTCTGTCCAGTACTGTAATTCAAAGTAACAGTTCTGTTATTAAATATTTTGCAGCGTTCATTTATTACGTAAAGATAAAATTGACAATTTAATATTCCTTTTTATATTTAAAGGCAAGTACATGACATTTATGACTTTTGTATGCACCGGATGCAGAAGAGTTGTCTTAAATTTGTATTGAATTATAATGACTCAATACAAATTTAAGGCAACTTGCATTCATGCTATTACTGATCTGATAGTAAAAGATAGAAAGTGTTTAATAAAACTGCCATTTTTTTCTGAATTTTCGTACCGAAATACCGTCACAACATGTTCACAAAAGTAATACCTTTTCTATATGAAGAACATTTTGCCCAAAGGATGCATTCAGAAATTCCCAATAGTTGTAAGACATAGCCGTATTATAGAAGAATCAAGCTGAAATTTTGAAATGAGCGTATTTCCAACCATTTTTTCCTCAGCCTAATGTAATTACGTATTTATAACACTCATAAGCGAATCATTGGAGCTTCCATAAAATACGAAAAACTATGTGAAGAATGGGTATTTTGAAGTAGTAACACTGAAGCCATAATTTAAGAAAGTATTATTTTAAAATGGTTATATTTTAAATAATATAATAAACGTATCCTTCTTCAAATTAAACCCACCACACCACCCGTGATTCATGGCTATAAAAATTACAATAAACGTATCAGCGTATCACCAGATTGTGATTTGATTTGAATTGCGCTCCGTATTCCTTAGAACGTGAATAAAGTGATTCATCTCAATTTTTGCAAAATAAATTACACCCACATATAAAGCTTTCGAATGTACTTTGGTAAATCACGAGCATTCTGGAACTAGTATCCCAAGCAACCAATAGTTCGGATTTTACTTAAGCAGTGAACTGCATAGTTCACTTTTGGTAAAAATCTAGTTTCAGTGAAACTTACATGGGGTAATTACTCTAAGGCATATTCCCGAATTCCATTACCTCGTATGGCGTTATCACGAATTCCATGTCCCCGAATGACCCTTCATTACCTTGAATTTCATCACCTTAAATAATTTGTTACCTAGAATGGCCCATCGCCGCAAATCTCCACAACCATTTGCTTGGATCCCATAATTTGATTTTATTACGCCCCTATATACTATTCTTTTAACAACTTACTTTCTTGTTTTATAAAAACCAATACTTAATCGTTCATCTTCTGAAACGAGTCATCAGTACTGAGAAAGAGAATAGGAACGCTTTAACATCGTTAACTCACATAAATGGCAGATATGGATGTTAAAGCGTTTCTATCCTCATTCACTGAACAAAAAGCATTAACAATTTAGTGTTAAACACTCAATGTTTCAAATAAGTTAACATTGCACAAAATGTTAATAATTGTAGTAGCATATAGTCATATAGCATTAGTCTTCATTTGAAAGATGGAAACAACCCTGATAAAAAAATTAGAAGCTATAAGTCAATAAGTAATTTTGCAGCAAAAGCACAGCCATTGTTGACATGAAAATGATATTCCAGATAAAATGTTGACAGCTTCAAGGACAATGACTAAAGCAATAGAGCTTTATGAAGAAAAAATAAATAGGGAATATCCTAGCTAGCACCTTGGCGCCAATATCAATATTAACAGTACACACACAGCTGATACCCTGTTGTTACCTAGTGCGCTTTCTCAATCAGATCAGATGACAACATGATCATTTGTGGTAATTTATTCAGGGTAATGGAATTCAGGACAATGGGGCATTCAGAGTAATGAAATTCGGGATAATGTGTCATTTTTAAATGGGTTATGCGGGGTAATATAAGTTGGAGTAATGGAATTCGAGGTAATGTCCAGAGAGCCGGGAAAATTATGCGGTCAGGTGTTGTATAGTTTTAAGGTTTTTCTTTCTTTCTTTCTAACAAATGGCATGTTTTTTGAAGGTTCAAAATGTTTGAATTTATTGAAAATGTTTATTGAACTGAAATCTACAAACAACTTCTCTGTAAATATAATTCCGGTTGAAGTGCTTTTTATAATCATAAACAACTTGCGAAAAGAGTAGAAGCAACTGTTTTAATAGGCCTAAGTAAAAATGTTTTAAAAATATATATATATTTACTGCAAATACGTCAAATGACAGCTTTCAATCCATTTAATGAATGAAAAATATCGGAATTAAGTAGAAATCTTTTTTCATCCACCAGAACCTCAGTTTCGACCAGATATTGATCTTCGGTTCCTAAATTAGCAAATCACATTAATTCCTAATGAGAGTTGCCAAATTAGGAATATCCAGATTAGGTGTATGGAGAACTTTTTTTTATTTTATTTTGTTTTATGGCTATAGCGGTCATGCGACGCAAAACTAAAGGGAGTCTATAGAAGCAAATGATGGAAACGAATAGGTGCATAGGCATCACAAGGGAGCGACAAGATTGAAAAATTTTAATTAGGTGGTGAAAATTGAGCAAGCCATTTTAAAGTCAGTAAGCATCGAAGCGTCCTGTATTTTGCCTAGCTTCTCTACTGGAAAAGGGTTGGCTCAAAGCTTTGAGCTTTGCTACCAACATAAAATTAAAAAAAAACAATCAGGGTCGATACCTTCTCCTATTTATGTATGGAGAACGAAATCATAAAGAAAATGAAGCTTTTCGCTTATTTTTCAATCCATTCGGAGGAGTTAATAAATGAAGCTCTATCATGTGAATATTTTTTACTGGCCATGAAATGTTCCATGCTAATTTGCTTAGCTTAGCTTAGCTTAGACTAACTACACATATCAATGGTTGCTATTCCGTGATTGACCGAAATCAGTGAAAATGCACAAAGAATCAACTAGAAGTTCGGCTGGGATTGGCCATAGTCTTCTTCAGTGTGCATAATTCAGTGCCTCTATTTATACATGGTCAATAACGGCGCCGGCCACGTCCTTGCAGTCAGGTGGGATTGGGGGAAGGAATGTAAGTGTGTAACCTTTGCTATTTGGAGACCGTGTTTGCCTCTGCATCTCCACAAAGGTTACTGGGAGGGATGTTTGTGAATGGGGAGGATCGTTGGGTCACAGGATTCACTTTTATAAGCGATTAGACCATGATAAATAATAATTTGTGAGATATAAACACGCTTATATGTAAATATAGTATTTTCATTTGATATGAACAATTTCTATGCAGAGAAAAATTATAGGGGGAGATCCCCCAGAGCCGGACAGCACCCAATACCGGACGAAGTCGAAACATTGAGAAATCATGGTCCAATCAAGATGGTGTATTAGTAGAAAAGAAAGCTTTTATGTAGACTAATGTTTGCGTAGAATAACATATCCTTGAAATATGCATGCCTTTTAAAAAAAAGTAGAAAAGTTTGAAAATCTTTTAAAAATTGACGTATGCTCTTAATTTTGAGCCTATTCAGTAATTATTTTGAATATGAAAAAATACTTTGGATCCCGCAAGCATGATCGAACATAATCCTTATTTGATAGTATGAATGTATTTTGTACCAAAATTGAACTAAATATTGACAAATTACAATTTTGGTTAAGCACCTCCTGTCCCTCAGTTTCGGACAGCTTAATTTGTTATATGATATCATTGTAATTATTGCACCAGTGTCTCACAATACTTTAATTTTTCATGGGTTTCGTCGATCATGGTGTAACATGCAATAAAATTGACAAGAATGAACATTCAGAACAACATCGTAAAATGAACTATTTTTCATCATATATGAAAGAGGTTTTTGATAGGCATCTTGCAAACTAAGAAAAACTCAAATTATTCTTGTAAATGTTGCAAATGCATTGAATTGGTAATTATAAACTATTCCTACAGTGTACACATTCAATGATGTTCAAATTTACAGAATTTTAGGCATATCCAGATCGTGTCCGGTATTGGGTGCCACCTTTCAAGATCGATCAATTTGGTACTAAAATATATCATCAAAATGCAATGTCAAAATTCATATTTATATTTTTAAATTTATTTTTGAACACTATAAAAATGATAGTATTTATCATAAATGGGTAACACGAGCCCATAAAATCAATATTTTTCGAATTATGAATTTAGTGGCTTAAGTGTCCGGTACTGGGGGATCTCCCCCTACCGACACTTGAGGTGACGAACCATTCAAAGTTTGTTGAACAAATACCTAAATGAAACATTCCTACAGCTGTCAGGACGAAAGCATGTGTTATTATATTTTACTTATTTGAAAAGAAACTAAAAACTCAATTGGCTGGAACATCATAGAACACTCTTATTCTTATGTCGACAATTACAGTGGCGAATCATCCAAAGTTTGTTGAATGAAGTGAACTTTTCGCAAGTCTACACTTGTAGTGTCGAACAATTCAAATTTTTTTTAATTACAAAAATAAAGGTATAAAGAAAGGGGTGTTTTGGAAAAAATGTTAAACATGAATAATTCATGAATCAGAGTTTATGTTGACACTCACAGTGACGAACCATTCATAGTTTGTTGAAAAATCATATTTACGGCTTACCGTTGTAACGATTAAATGTGCAGTCATACATATTTTATAGATTAGAAATAGTAGCATGAAACGAGCTCACCAATTGATCCTTCATCCTTGATTGAGCAGCCACAATCCACTTTCAGCTTCACTTGTTTGTTCGGCTATATAAAAGCACTCAAAAAAAATAGGAGAGGTAAAAAAAACTGACGACTGCTCGGGCTTTCTTGACGCACTGCCCAGGAACCAGCGTCAAGGTCGAAGGATCAAACACAACTCTGAAATATGCCATGCTAATTTGCTATGCAAAACTGCGTACAATCTACAATAGCTACGACTAACGATATGATCAAAACGGGTGTTTGTATCCTATGAATAAAATTTCTTGAAAAATCATGCCTACGGTTTACGCAAAGAATTGAATAACATGCAATATCCAATGAATTAGCTTTAGATTTTGGATTTAGACCACAAAACTAATAAGGAAGCCACGATTAGATAAAAGTAAATTCGTTCAACGATTTTCGAAGTTTTCGTGGCCTTCGAACCACTATGCTACAGCTTCTGCTGCTGACAGCAGTGTCCGGCATTCATTGAAACGTAGATATATTCATTAGGATGATGTGTGATTGTAATGATTCGGTCGCGCATTTCAGTGTATTGATAAGCATTCGATTACACCAGTGCTTCCCAAACTTTGCGCCGCGGCGCCCTGGGGCGCCTTAAATCTTTTTCAGGGGCGCCGTGAGCCGATTAAAAGTAAGGCCTGGCAAACCTTCTCAACTTATGTTATAATTGTATTACATTGATCGAAAGCATCAGACGAAAGTTGAATACGAAAATCGAACAAAGAAGACAATTAAGCTGCTCGCCACAGAAGTTGAATGCAACTTTTTGGGAGTGAAAACATTAAGATAGCTTTGAGATATCGCTCACCAGTTCAAAAAAAAAAAAAAAATAATATCTATGTTCAAAGTTTTTCAAATTCCATGTTCCAAATTTATGTTGACAAACATTGTAAAGGTATATACAGTAGACGTTCGGTAACTGCAACATGTTTACGTTTCACTTAGCGAACGAAATTCGATAACTGCAACGACTGACAAACGTCAACAACCCATCAACTGACGTAAAATGAACGTGAAATTCATTCGACTGTTCATTTGGGCTAACAGGGGCTAACATGGCGCACCATTTTGACGTTTGGTGGTGCGATAACTGGAGAATTGTTGCAGTTACCGGACTTGCAGTTAAAAAGCATTGCAGTTAAACCGTTTGCACCGACCGAACGTCTACTGTAATAGAGTTTTCTGTAGGATTAGTTAGAACTTTCTCAGAGTTTATATATTGATGAAGTTCTGAAACAACATCCTCTATAAATGATATCAAATTGTTATGACGCTATAGTCACAACCTTGCTGGTAGGGATCTCAGTAACAAACAGATCTTCAGGCTGGATGGAGTTACATTGTGTTGTTAAAAGCTCCACTATGATTTTTTCATCTTGCTTGCTTGCTCTTCCTCTGTTTACCTGTGTTATACTACACATTTTCATAGAAACGGAAGAACTTATGTTATTAATTGTTTAAGAGAATTGCAGCCCTAGGCTGGCTCATTTCTGCGATCATATGTCAAAAAGTAAACTAACCTGGAAAGTGCCATAATTTTTATTCTCCTTATCAAAATTAAAGTCGCTTAGTTATATCGAGAAGGGGGTTTCACAACACTGAGAGAAACAATTTAACTTTACTTATTTCTTATTCTGATGCAAAAATGTTAACCATGTTAAAATCTTTCGCAAATGTAAAGACATTTTTATAGCCTCGAATTGAAAGGAATCCTTTGATGATTTTTTTTAAATCCTGCTTCGATCAAAATTTGTCGTTTTTTCTATTTTTATGCATTTACAATACAAGCGGCGCAAATTTAGCAAGAATTTAAAGTTCACTACAGGATCCAGAAACACCACAAACTGTGATAGTTCAAAATATAATTTAATATTTTTTGCAGATTGTTTTTCATATCAATAATTTTATTGAATTATCAAAGAACGTACTTTTTGCAAAAGTAGATTTTGTTCTAGCATGAAAAGTCTGGCAGAAACTTTGTCGAAAATATTCATATTTTTGTATAAAATGATAATAGTGCGCCGCGCTTCTGATAAAAAATGTCAAAGGGCGCCGTGATTACAAAAAGTTTGGGAACCCCTGGATTACACGGTTAGACTCGGTCCATAAATAAACGATGATTTTTTTTTCCGCGCCGTCTCTTCGTCAGGTCGATGATGATGAGCGATGACTTTGATGGTAGAGTAGAGCTAACAGCATTGCAATGCAAAAACGAAAGATACTTTTTGCGGGCTTCCTGAGGAAAAATGATGTCATTAAGGTGTAAATTTACGCGCCATTGTAGCGAAATTAGCCGGTAACGAACGCGAAACTGATTTGGTCGGTTTTGGAAACTTGATTTGTTGATAAAAAGTCGAAAAAATGTTGCTTTCAGAGAGAAGGAATGAAACCGCATCGAAAAGCATGTTCAGTGGAGAGTGAATGTGCTCACGCTGCCTTTTTTGCCCACTATATACTGCTGATGACCGTGGCATTCGTAATGGTGATCGGAGATTTTGGGTTGAAGGTATTCGATGTGCGATTTTTGCACGGATGATGTCAATTCTCTTTATCACATATATACAGGGGCAACGAAATAGAGAGTTTTGCGCGACAGTGATATTAATTTTCAAAAATTAATGAGAATTAATAATCAAAACAGTCAGGATGTGGTTTGAAAACCAACAAAGTCACTGCATCTAGATTTTATACGATTCTGTTGAGGAAAAGTTGACTCAATTTTATCATAAGTCTGTTCATCATTTCAATAGAATAAATTAAATTCGTCTTATAGTTTAAGTTTTAAAAAGTTGGTATCAAATCGCACTTTCCATGGCGCGATGTGGTATGAAATAGTTTTCCAGCCTACTACTACTCCCTTCAGCATAGAAATATGAAAAAATAAATTTGCAAAGAAGTTTACTGTACCTACAACGATGAGCGCAAAGCAGTGACCTACTGCGATAATGAAAAATGCATAACAGAGCCGCTGATCGACTGTTGTGGGAATTTTATTACCGTCTCACCTGATTCAGATTGTTCTCATCGCCTGCTATTACGGCACTGGAATGTCCCAGTGAGTTTTGCAGAGCTCATACATTTTGTAACATTCAAACAAAGTGGAGCGCCAATAAAGATAACTAAATTACCGCGGGCTTAAATAGGTAGTGAATACAACAACAATGAGAAAAACTGCTTGTTATCAGAAGCTAATTTTCGTTTCTCTCCTTCTTATTTTTTCGGACGCTACGTCCCAACTGGGACAGAGCCTGCCTCTAGGCTTAGTGTTTTTATGGGCACGTCCACAGTTATTAACTGACAGCTTACTTGGTCATTGACCATTTTTGCATTTGTATATCGTGGGGCAAGAACGAAGATCCTGAGAAGTCGAGAAAATTTCCATTACGAAAAGATCCTCGACCGGTGAGATTTAAACATACGACCCTCAGCTTGGTCTGGCTGAATAGCTGCGTGTTTACCGCTACGGCTACCTGGGTCCCAGATAGCCGTAGTGGTACTTCTCTACTAAATTCTTTGTTTCGATAAAGTTGAACGTCAAACAAGGGGTGAAATGCAAGTTTTCTGGAACGATAATGCAACTATATGAGCTTTGATATTAAAATCAACGGAACTAGAACTAGGTATGTTGCATATGCTTCTATTGATTCATATTTGAAACCATTTTCAGAATGCATTTCTTTGAAAGATGTTTCGCGTGTTACTTGGGAAACGTAAACACGGACCAGTCATATGAACAGGCTATTTATACGACCTATTATCATTCTCAAGAATCAGTTATCAATGAAAGGCGCCAAAAACAGAAAAATAAAAATTGAAAAATATCTAAAAGCAAATGTGCCAGTGCTTAAATTAATTTTGCTCGAATGATATCAGTAAAAAAATCCTTGGTTGAATTTTCTGGATTATGTTATGGAGCCTCCAGAAATTAAACAAGGAAGTATTATAAAGAAAGATTCCTTTTAGAATTTAAAGATTTAATTCCTTAGAGACTTTTCTAGGGGTTTACACAAGGATTTTACAAAACAAAATCATCCCGGAGTATATTCACGCATTTCACTGTGTATGAAAGCCAAATTTTGATTTAAGTATATTTAAAAATTTAGCTGTTTTCAATTATTCCGCAATTATTATTAAGGTGATTATAAAGCGAAGCCAAACTTTGAATTTTCGAGTGCACAAGACTGGAGAAACTGACAACAGTTCGCGTTGAAAACCAATCAAATTGCTTGCTTGCTGGTGATGACCAATGGGATAAATTTTCAACGCGGAGCGCTGTTCGGTTCTCAAGTCTTGTGCTCTTGAAAATTTGAGGTGTGGCTTCGTTCTATAATCACCTTAAGGTGATTTAAGTAGCAAACTGGTTGTATGTTTACTGTTCATAAAGGCATAACTGTCCCATGTGGAATTAGTACGCGTTGAGAAAACAGCGCTCAAAGTTTGAAGTTTGTATTTTCATACAAATGTATATAATTTTCTAGTAAACTTTTGAATGCAATATTCATTTAGCTCCACCCCACAGAATACTCATTTTGCTAATATTGATCAGTAAAAAATATAAAGTTGAACATAATTCCAGTTTTGCGGTTGCTATTTGGGTTCAAAGTTCATATATAGACTGTTATGCCTTTATTTTTCAATATGGGACTGCACTAACTTCATATTTTTCCACAACATTTTCAAATAAAGTGTATAAATTTTCATATGCCTAGTGAAGTGCATATTAAAACATGAATGTTGCGATGAAAAAAGGTGTTGGTTCGAAAATCAATATGGGACAGGTATGCTTTTATGGGCAGTTTAGCTCCCATGCAATTTTTGCGGAGTTTAAAATTGCTGAAAAACTACATTACCGTCAAATTAGAGTTTTTGTCATTTACACCCCTTTGCTTCTAACCTACTCATATGATCCATCCGGATCATATCGATTAATGTCTTGCTAATCAAGTTTTACTGTTCAATTTAATATTTGTTATTAATATATCCACAATAATTAGTGGCTCATCTTGCCCCACAATGTCATGCTGCTCGTGTGTCCATAGATCACCCGGTATGCGAACCAATAATAAAGCCATCACAACCACGCAATGGCTTTTCAAACAGGCAGTCCTACGATAGGCAAATCTCGACACGTAAAAACATTTGTTATATCATTAGCCGCACCTAATTGACAACGGCAGACACGGCCACAATTTATACTGTAGCAGCCCTCCCCCTTAAATCTTGTATATTCCTTCTGGATCATTTTCCTTCCCTCATAATGCTATTATTTTTAATTATTGTCATTCTCCATTCATTGCCACTTCCTTCCTTATTTTGCTAATAATTCACTCTCATATCTCTCCCGGTTTCATTCCAGACGAAGCGACCGAGTGACAGACTACTCGTAGTAGGCCGGTAGGAGCGGAAATTGATATTCCACCGCCATCGCACCTTCACCATTACTGCATTGATTGTCGCACAAATCGCACCAGGGGGACAACTGACATTATAAAGCAAAGTAGGCTGCCACCTATCTATCTATCGCCGAATAGTGCAGGGTGGGGCCGCACGTGTGAGGGGGCGTATGTGTGACAGACCGCGAGCTTGTGATAGCTATTTGCTGGATCGCAGTTTTTTTTTTATCGAATATTCATTTCGAATGACATCATTACAACGCAGACAACAAACCATCCAGTCCATCCAGAAAAAGTGAAAAGCAGTAAATAACCGCCCACCGAAACCACCCCCCTTTGTGTCGGGGGTTGTCGTCAGAGTCGTCACGGCGTACACTACCTGCCGAAAGTATGGAATCGCACTCGATTTGACCTTCCGAAAAGTTTAGAACCGCTACAACGGCAACTTGTTGATTCTAAACCAGTGGTTCCCAGCATTTTCAGAGTTGCGGTCCCCTTGAGATACTACAAACGTTCTTTCAATTCAACCCGTGAAAGAAAGATCTCTCTGTTTTAAAATAAAGTTTTAGACACGAGTTGTCGTGTTATTCTGTCCAGTACTGTATAGAAATCAGAGATAGCACTTTTTTTTGTACAAAAATCCAGTTTGTCCACCTCAAGTTCAAGTGGAATTTAATAAAACTTCAGGAAGATACACCTAAAACCTCACCATGAGTCTTGCAAGGAACTCTTCCGGAATTCTCACAGATTTCCCCAAAACCAACGAAAAAATTGACGCTTTTACACGAAAAAATATCAGAGAGATAAAATTACAACAGCACCACTTCGAAGACAAAAAAAAATTGACGGACACTTCATATTAACAGAGCATTCTCGAGAATTATTTCGTTATTTATAAAGAGCTATTTAGAATATAAGTTTGTTAAAATATGTCGTAAATCTTTTGACTATTTGCGATGAATAAATAAGCATTATTGTTTATATAGCTTATAAAGTTATTATCAAAATTTTTATTACTATTTTTACTACTTTTCTTGCAAAAATATATTCTCCATGGTATTTTAGGTTTTTTAATTGCTATTGTATGCCCAACTATTGCTTGTTTTGATTTTATTTATTGGCTGTTTTTGGATAAACTAATGATGGTCATCCTCTTCCTAGGGCATGATAACATTTTTCCATATTCAAATCGAGTCTTGCAATAATCGGTAATGCGATTCCTTTCTTTTAGCAGGTAGTGTACCTTGACTGATAGATTTTCGCATAGAGAGCCGACTCTGTGCCAGTGGTTATAGGGAGAAGAAATATGAGCGCCGCCGTCAGCGCCGACCAAACCATGTTCGGCGACGGCATCGACAAACACAACAACAACAATAATAATAACAATAATGGTGATCGCGAGTCGCGAAATAATAATGGCACCCACGCATTTGAGACAATTTCGGAGTCTACGACGACGTCCGCCAGCAGCAGTTCCATCTTCAAGAGCTCAATGACCACCACCGCCAGCAATGTGAGCCGCTCCTCATCGTACCATTTGCAGCATCTCAAAAGCGCCTACGGAGCGTCCGGTGAGTTGGGATTCTCTATGGTTGGGATTATACTTTTAAGCCGTGATGTGATTAAGTCTGACGGATGTAATTCATTGCCATTCCTATGGGTTTGCTAGACTGAAAGTTTTTCGGCCCACATTCTCCGAACTAGTAAGGTTTGCCACACCTTGGAAGTGTAATCTGGATTTCTAAATCGATCGGATAATATCACATTTATCTACAAGCATTTCTGATTAGATGATATCATGTTTTTGAGTTGAGCATGCTGATGACTAAGTTGCTCAATCGAGGATGGATTGTTTAGCTCGATCTATATTCATGATATCACATATTTTCATCTTTTAAACGTTCCACGTCCATGGATTTATTAAACAAATTATGGATGATTCCTCACTACACTGCCTATAAAAGCACAACTGTACTATATGAAAAAGTAGGTATGGAGAAAACAGCACTCAAAATTGGAAGTTTGTCTTTTCTTACAAATATTCATAATTTTCTAGTACATTTCTGGATACGGAAATAATTTGGCATTGTCATACAGATAAATCATTTTGTATGAAATGATCAGAAAAAACATTAAAGTAGAATACAATTCTCGCTATGTAGTTGCTATTTGGAATGAATGTTCATATAGATACTGTTATGTCACATTTCATTCAAATGGATCCCCAAATTTCATGCGACTGCATACCCTTTACATATTTCCATAGCTTTTCCCAAAGCCATAACAAGGAAGACAAAAATGTTTACGTCTAAACCGTCTGTTTGCGTCTTCATGAAATTTTCTCCATATTTTGAGACTTTTATTTTCAGTGATGTGAAATCAAGGTGGCCGGTATGGCGTAGGAGATCAGAATATAACTTTTTTGCTGATACATTTAGGCCAATGCAATGTTAAACAATGCTTTAGAACAACCGATTTGGAGCAACTTCGCCGAAGAACTTTTTTAACAGATAAGTTAGGGTGATCCTGAAAAATCATTTTTTTCTCAATAACTTTTTATGCGCTAATTTTTCGCAAAAAAACTTTGTTCCGAGCACTTTTAGATCTTTCCATTGTGAAACTACTATTCTATCTCTTATGGTTGCAGAGCTATCAAAGATTTTCTTCGATAAAATGGTTGTTTTCAACCAGGGAGAAAACCGTGAGGACGTTTTTTTGTTTAAATATCATTCAATTCAGAACATGTTGCTCTTCAACCCTCCCACTAACTACAACTCCAAACTATGGATGCGAAGGCCGATATCACCGTCCATTGCTGGACGTCACACTAACCCTCATTCACTTCCCGTGTGATCGTTTTAATAATTTAAATATCTTGTGTATTTTGTGTTTTCGAATTATTCTTTACTCATTGTTTCGACAATGTCCTCTTAAGTTTTAAATGTACCGTCGATGGGGGTGACAATGGGTCTAGGGGGTGAGATTGGGTCAAAACGGAAAAATATGTTTTGTAAAATATTTCAGCTAATAACGCTGATATTACTAAAATTAATAATTCATATGTTAGGGAACATATTATTACACATAATTCATAACAATATGCATTTTTAGAAATAGTAGTTTTTGTTTACTACATCAATAAACTTGCATGTTGAAACTAGATAAAATTAACAACATTAAATTTCTCCTGTACAAAGTATCACTTATGTACTCTAGCCTCTATCGTTGTATTAGTAGAATGTTGAAAGTCTTTTCATTACACATCACAGGTATTTTCCGGAATCTGTTTGATTTTCCTACAAAAAAATCATTTTTTTCGATACGATGTCTAATACATTGAAAATGGGGGTGAGATTGGGTCAAGCAAGAACGATAGTAAATGAAATTCCAAGTCCACTTTTTTGACATTTTACGGTGCCGGGTGTTCTCTTTTTTCATTAAGATATGTTTATTCTTCCTAAATACAGCATCTCTGAAACATCAAACAAGTCTACTTAAGTATTCCGTGCATTAAATAACAATACAACACATTTTGACAATTTCTCAAACTAGCAACTGTGTTTCGTGCGCAGCAACATCGTAAATTTTTATCAAAAGGGTGTTTTTTTTCTAAATTTGATTATTTATTAGTGTTTTCATATTATAGAAACATCTCACGGAAGTACATACAGGGTGTTAGGTTCGTGAGTGCAGACATTTTAAGGGGTGATAGAGGACCATGTTAGATGAAAAAAATCGTTCTACGGATATGGTCAATTCTTAACTGTTACCGAGTTATTAAACATTTAATGTTTTAGGATATGTTTGTCTTTAAGTGGTTATAACTTTGGAATAGTTCAACGAATCTCAATTCTCTTACTTCCATTTGAAAGCTAATTAAATTTCCAATCTATTAACAACTTTACATCTAATGGGTTTTGCAAATAAATTCATTTTTAAGAGCAAATAAGTTCAAAGGTAGTGATTTTTCTCTTGTTTTTGTCAGTTTACTTTAAAAAATGCGTAATAAATTTCATGCTTGTCTTAAGCAAAGTTGTGTGCTTCAAGCTGCTCTACAATTCGTTCTTTGACACCAAACTGCTATCTCTACGCGTTCTCTTGCAATTTTGATTTGAACACGCCACTTTGGGTCATAAATTTTGGTCCGTAAACGCAACAGGTAACAGTTCATTTCACCCCACTGTGTTGCAAAACTTGACGCATTGTTTGCATCCGCGCACAGCACACTTGATCTCAGGTTTAGGCAACAACAGCTTGGCGCGTATGATTAAGCACACGCTGCTGTGCGTTCTTTTGCATGCTGTTTGAAACTCTTTTTTTGGCGCGGTAAATGGCTGGGCATGGCGTACCATTGGTACCTCGCGTACCTGCAGGAATAAAATAGACCCCTTTGTGCGGTCCTTAGCCTCTTGCCCAGCAACTCCTATCCCTACCTCCTCGTGGTACTGGCCGGGGTACGAGTAACCTTGGGGAAGATCGGGTAACCAACCCCCGGTGGGAACTTTGGTCGTATGCTGACAGGGAAGGGGGGGTTTGCTTTTGCTTTGCTTCTGCAAACCTTGAGCGTCTGTACTCCACGTTAGGAGCGGCTCACAACAGCGTCTGTTCCCCATGTCAGGGGCGGCTGATCATCGTCCGAGTGCCAGAGAAGGACTCTAAGCTAAACTGCGCACTATGGCCCTCCGAACATTTAGGGGGAATGGTCCTCCGGAAATTTAGGGGGTTGGTGTCAGGCCCTGCGAGCCAGCCGTAAAAACACATCAGCACAGGAACGTCAACGAGAGAATACGGACCGGAACAATCGGCAAAGACCACAGCGACGAAAATGGACTAGCGATTGGAAACTCGGTACGTGGAACTGCAAATCTCTCAACTTCATTGGAAGTACTCGCATACTCTCCGATGTACTGAAGACCCGCGGTTTCGACATCGTAGCGCTGCAGGAGGTGTGCTGGACAGGAGCATTGGTGCGAACGTTTAGGGGTAATCATACCATCTACCAGAGCTGCGGCAACACACGCGAGCTGGGAACAGCTTTTTATAGTGATGGGTGATATGCAAAGGCGCGTGATCGGGTGGTGGCCGATCAATGAACGAATGTGCAAGTTAAGAATCAAAGGCCGATTCTTTAACTTCAGCATAATTAACGTGCATAGCCCACACTCCGGAAGCACTGATGATGACAAGGACGCATTTTACGCGCAGCTCGAACGCGAGTACGACCGCTGCCCAAGCCACGACGTCAAGATCATCATAGGAGATTTGAACGCTCAGGTTGGCCAGGAGGAGGAGTTCAGACCGACGATTGGAAAGTTCAGCGCCCACCGGCTGACGAACGAGAACGGCCTACGACTGATAGATTTTGCCGCCTCCAAGAACATGGCCATTCGTAGCACCTATTTCCAGCACAGCCTCCCGTATCGGTACACCTGGAGATCACCTCAGCAGACAGAATCGCAAATCGACCACGTTTTGATCGATGGACGGCACTTCTCCGACATAACCGACGTCAGAACCTATCGTGGCGCCAACATTGACTCCGACCACTACCTGGTGATGGTGAAACTGCGCCCAAAACTATCCGTCATCAACAATGTACGGTACCGACGCCCGCCCCGGTACAATCTCGAGCGGCTGAAACAACCGGATGTCGCCAATGCGTACGCGCAGCATCTTGAGGCAGCGTTGCCGGATGAGGGCGAGCTCGATAGGGCCCCTCTTGAGGACTGCTGGAGGACAGTCAAAGCAGCCATTAACGACGCTGCCGAAAGCGTTGTCGGATATGTGGAACGGAGCTCAAGAAACGATTGGTTCGACGAGGAGTGCCAAGAGGTTTTAGAGGAGAAGAATGCAGCGCGGGCTGCAATGCTGCAGCATGGTACGCGGCAAAACGTGGAACGATACAGACTGAAGCGGAAACAGCAAACCCGCCTATTCCAGGACAAAAAGCGCCGCCTGGAAGAGGTGGAATGCCAAGAGATGGAGTTGCTGTACCGTTCTCGAGAAACGCGGAAGTTCTATCAGAAGCTCAACACATCCCGCAAAGGCTTCGTGCCGCGAGCTGAGATGTGCCGGGATAAGGATGGGAGCATCTTGACGGACGGACGCGAGGTGATCGAAAGGTGGAAGCAGCACTACGATGAACACCTGAATGGCGCAGAGAACACAGGCACAGAAGGTCAGGACAGCGAAGGCGATGGCTACGTCAGCACAGCGGACAGCGGAAATCAACCAGCTCCCACGATGGGGGAAGTTAAGGATGCCATTCAACAGCTCAAGAACAACAAAGCCGCTGGCAAGGATGGTATCGGAGCCGAACTCATCAAGATGGGCCCGGACAGGTTGGCCGCTTGTCTGCATCGGCTGATAGTCAGAATCTGGGAAACGGAACAGCTACCGGAGGAGTGGAAGCAAGGCGTTATATGCCCTATCTACAAAAAGGGCGACAAACTGGAGTGTGAAAATTATCGTGCAATCACCATCCTAAACGCCGCCTATAAAGTACTATCACAGATTCTCTTCCGTCGTCTATCACCTATAGCAAACGAGTTCGTGGGAAGTTATCAAGCAGGTTTCATCGACGGCCGCTCGACAACGGACCAGATCTTTTCCGTGCGGCAAATCCTCCAGAAATGCCGTGAGTACCAGGTCCCTACGCACCATTTGTTCATCGATTTCAAGGCGGCATACGATAGTATCGACCGCATAGAGCTATGGAAAATCATGGACGAGAACAGCTTTCCCGGGAAGCTCACAAGATTGATCAGAGCAACGATGGACGGTGTGCAAAACTGCGTGAAGATCTCGGGCGAACACTCCAGTTCGTTCGAGTCTCGGCGGGGACTACGACAGGGCGACGGACTTTCGTGCCTGTTGTTCAATATTGCGCTTGAAGGTGTCATGCGGAGAGCCGGACTTAACAGTCGAGGCACGATTTTCACGAGATCCGGACAATTTGTTTGCTTCGCGGACGACATGGATATTATTGGGAGAAAATTTGAAACGGTGGCAGATTTGTTCACCCGCCTGAAACGCGAAGCAACAAAAGTCGGGCTAATGGTGAATGCGTCGAAAACAAAGTACATGCTGGTTGGCGGAACTGAGCGCGACAGGACCCGCCTAGGAAGCAGTGTTACGATAGACGGGGATACCTTCGAGGTGGTGGACGAGTTCGTCTACCTCGGATCCTTGTTGACGGCTGACAACAATGTTAGTCGGGAAATACGAAGGCGCATCATCAGCGGAAGTCGTGCCTACTATGGGCTCCAGAAGAAACTGCGGTCAAGAAAGATTCACCCCCGCACCAAATGCACGATGTACAAAACGCTCATAAGACCGGTAGTCCTCTATGGGCATGAGGCGTGGACTATGCTCGAGGAGGACTTGCAAGCTCTTGGGGTTTTCGAACGCCGAGTGCTAAGGACGATCTTCGGCGGCGTGCAGGAGAACGGCGTGTGGCGGCGAAGGATGAACCACGAGCTCGCTCAACTCTACGGCGAACCCAGTATCGTGAAGGTAGCTAAAGCTGGAAGGATACGCTGGGCAGGGCATGTTGCAAGAATGCCGGACAACAACCCTGTAAAGATGGTGTTCGCCACGAATCCGGTCGGAACAAGAAGGCGTGGGGCGCAGCGAGCTAGGTGGATTGACCAGGTACACCAGGACCTGGAGAGCGTGGGTCACAGTCGAGGATGGAGAGAAGCGGCCATGAACCGAGGGAATTGGCGAAATATTGTTGGCGAGGCTTTATCAAGATAATTGATGTAAAGCCAAATAAGTAAGTAAGTAAGTAAGTTGAAACTCATTTTTGTCCGATGGAAATCAACTTTTCAAAATGTTGAAGGAGTGTAGTAAAACATTGATCGGTTTGTTATTTTTTTGTTGATGATTGATCTTAATGTTTCAAAGTACTGCATAATAGTATTGATGAAACAACATTCAACATACAGAAAATGTTTATCTGGTTGATTCATATCAGTTTATTTGAAGGCTCTGTGCAATGTTCCAAAGACTGCAAGGATGCTGCTAAACATTTGGAAGCAGTAACACGCTTACGATACTTAAAAGCTTTGAATGTATCCCAGTCCCAATTTTACTGTGAATCTAATTCAACTGTTAACGCCAGGAGTTAAATTGTTTAATGATTCATTCAAAAATAACCTAGAAACTTTGCTAGAAGTTTCCCCAGCCCCATTAACTATTCAAGAATATCTCGAGAAATTAATTCAGGGATGCATCCAGACATTTAAAAAAAAAGTGTCTACACCGACGAATTGTCAAATAAACTCTTCTATGAATTTTTCAGCTCTTCTTTAAGAAATTGTTCATGGTAACACTCACCAAATTTGTAGTGGAATTCGTTTAAAAGTGCTTACTAAATTCATCCTGATATTTACTAAGATATTCGTGTTGAAATTTATCTAGGGATTACATCAGGAATCTCTCAGGTTCTCTTATAAAAGCAGAATAATCGTCAACAAATTCAAAATGGATTTTCTCCAGATGTTTTTTGAGGAATACATGTAATTTTCAATTCAATTCTTCTCAAATTATCCAACAAATTCTTCATAGAGGTGCTGAAAAATGTTTGAAACAAGAAATCTCATGAGGATATCGATGAATGAGTTGATGCAAAAATTGAATTCCAGGAATCCTTGAAAAAATCTTCAATAGACTCGATGGAAAAATGTCTGATAATATTCCTTGAAGAACCACTCGAAGTTTGGTTAATTGTGTTTACTTTAAAGATCCATTCCTCCAGAATTGATCTGGAAATTCCTCCAGAGTTTCTCCAGGAATTTTTCTATACATTCTTTCGGAGTTCTTCCAGCTATTCTTCCGAAGTTCCTCTGGAGCTCCACCGGTAGTTTCTCAACAGTTCTTCCGAAAAAGTCTCCAGAGCTCCACCGAGAATTTGTTCTTCGGCAATTCCTTGGGACTTCATCCGGGTACTCTTAGGGAGTTTCTTCTGGAATTACTTCGAAGCTCCACTGATTTTTTTTTCAAACGTTGCTTCCTAAATTCCTCTGGAATCCCTCCCACAATTTCTCCGGAGCTCCTCCAGGAACTGTACTGTAGTTCCTTTAGGAATTTACACGCGAGTTGCTTCAAGAATCTGGCAGCTTCTCCAGAAATTCTACCGCAGTTTCTCCAGGAATCCTGCCGGTTGTTCCTCCGAGAATTTTCCAAGAATATACCCGAGAGTTTTCATGGAAGGCCTCCAGGAATTCCTCCAAAACTTTCTTCAGGAGTTCTTCCACAAATTCCTTTGAGAGGTCCTCCAAGAATTTCTGAGGATTCTTTTCCCGGGAATTTCTTCAAAATTTTCATAGGGAGTTCCTTCAAGAATCCCTTGAGACCTCATTCTAAAATTCCTGAGTTCGTAGGAAGTCGCTATGAAGAAAATCCAATGAAATTCCCTGTAGAACTCTGGAGGAACTCCGGAGGATATGCTGGATGGAATTCAGAAGAATTACTGCAACAATTTTGGAAGAATTTCTTTAGCAACTCCGGAGGAATTACCGTTGAAGCTACGAAGGAATTATCGGAGGAACTCTGAAGGAGCCCTGGACAAATTCGTACATAACACTTAAGGAACTCCTTAGCCGAGTGGTTAGACTCCGCGGCTACAAAGCAAAGCCATGCTGAAGGTGTCTGGGTTCGATTCCCGGTCGGTCCAGGATCTTTTTGTAGTGGAAGTTTCCTTGACTTCCCTGGGCATAGAGTATCATCGTACTTGTCAAACGAGATACGAATGCGAAAATGGCAACTTTGGCAAAGAAAGCTCTCAGTTAATAACTGTGGAAGTACTCATAAGAACACTAAGCTAGTGAGGTCGTTAATGCCAAAAAGAAGAAGAAGACTTAAGGAACTCCGGAGGAATACCATGAGGAACTCTGGGATATTTCACGGAGAAAATCTAGGGGAATTTCCGGAGTAACTCTTGAGGAATTCCTAGCGGAATTCCGGAGGATTTCCGATAAATTACTGCACGAACTCTGGAAAATTCCTGGAGGAATTGCTTGAGGAACTCCGACAAAAATTCCATGAGGAACTCTGAAGAAATTCGTAGCGGACCTCCAAAAGAATTCCTGGAGGAATTGTGGAATATTTTCTAGAGAAACTTCGAAACAAAATCCTGAAGGAACTATGGAGGAAATCCTGGAGGAATCTGGCTGGGTTCGACTGTAACTCTTAATCGATCTGATATAACGGCTTCGCAGTCTTTCAGAAAATAAAACAAGGTTTATAACTTGCCCAACGTTTCAACCCGGGGTTGGTGTCTTGGAACTTTGGAGATATTTCTGAAGGATCTCCAAAGGAACTCCTTGAAGAACTCCGAGGATTTTCTGGAGGAACTCCGAAAGAATTCCTAGATCCATAAAGGGATTCCCGGCAAAAATTTCGAAAGAATTCTTGGAGGAATTTCTAGAGAAACTACGATGGAACTCCTTGAGAAACTCTGAGAGAATTCCTGGAGAAAATCCGAAAGAATTCCTGGAGAAACTTGGAAGCCCGGAGTACTTTGAAAAATTCCCGGTGGAGCTCTGGGGGATTTCCAGAAGGAAGTCTGCAGGAATTGCTGGATGAATGCCCAAAACAGCTCTGAAGGAATTCCTGGAGGAACTCTTAAAAAAATCCTGGAGGAATTCCAGATGAGTTGCTGGAGGAACTGGTTGGTAAATGGCTGGGCATGGCGTACCATTGGTACCTCGCGTACCTGAAGGAATAAAATAGACCTCTTTGTGCGGTCCTTAGCCTCTTGCCCAGCAACTCCTATCCCTACCTCCTCGCGGTACTGGCCGGGGTACGAGTAACCAACCCCCGGTGGGAACTTTGGTCGTATGCTGACAGGGAAGGGGGGGTTTGCTTTTGCTTTTGCTTCTGCAAACCTGGAGCGTCTGTACTCCATGTTAGGAGCGGCTCACAACAGCGTCTGTTCCCCATGTCAGGGGCGGCTGATCATCGTCCGAGTGCCAGAGAAGGACTCTAAGCTAAACTGCGCACTATGGTCCTCCGAACATTTAGGGGGAATGGTCCTCCGGAAATCTAGGGGGTTGGTGTCAGGCCCTGCAAGCCAGCCGTAAAAAAATCAAGCAACGAATAATCAACGAGAGAATACGAACCGGGACAATCGGCGAAGACCACAGCGACGTAAAGGGACTAGCGATTGGAAGCTCGGTACGTGGAACTGTAAATCTCTCAACTTCATCGGGAGCACACGCATACTCGCCGACGTGCTGAAGGACCGTGGATTCGGCATCGTAGCGTTGCAGGAAGTGTGTTGGAAGGGATCAATGGTGCGAACGTTTAGAGGTAACCATACCATCTACCAGAGCTGCGGCAATACACATGAGCTGGGAACAGCTTTTATAGTGATGGGTGATATGCAGAGGCGCGTGATCGGGTGGTGGCCGATTAATGAGAGAATGTGCAAGTTGAGGATCAAAGGCCGGTTCTTCAACTTCAGCATAATAAACGTGCACAGCCCTCACTCCGGAAGCACTGATGATGATAAAGACGCTTTTTACGCGCAGCTTGAACGCGAGTACGACAGTTGCCCAAGCCACAACGTCAAAATCATCATAGGAGATCTAAACGCTCAGGTTGGCCAGGAGGAGGAATTCAGACCGACGATTGGAAAGTTCAGCGCCCACCGGCTGACGAATGAAAACGGCCTACGACTGATTGATTTTGCCGCCTCCAAGAATATGGCCATTCGTAGCACCTACTTCCAGCACAGCCTTCCGTACCGATACACCTGGAGATCACCACAGCAGACAGAATCGCAAATCGACCACGTTCTGATTGATGGTCGGCACTTCTCCGACATTATCGACGTCAGGACCTATCGTGGCGCTAACATCGACTCTGACCACTATCTATCAAACTGCGCCCAAAACTCTCCGTCGTTAACAACGTACGGTACCGACGGCCGCCCCGGTATGATCTAGAGCGGCTCAAGCAACCGGATGTCGCAGCGGCATACGCGCAGCAACTCGAGGCTGCATTACCGGAAGAGGGTGAGCTGGACGAAGCCCCTCTTGAGGACTGCTGGAGAACAGTAAAAGCAGCCATTGACGATGCAGCTGAGAGCAACGTCGGGTACGTGGGACGGAGTCGACGGAACGATTGGTTCGACGAGGAGTGCCAGGAGGTTTTGAAGGAGAAGAATGCAGCGCGGGCGGTCATGCTGCAGCAAGGGACCCGGCAGAACGTGGAACGCTATAAACGGAAACGGCAACAGCAGACCCGCCTCTTTCGGGAGAAAAAACGCCGCCTGGAGGAGACGGAGTGCGAGGAGATGGAACAGCTGTGCCGGTCTCAGGAAACGCGTAGGTTCTATCAGAAGCTCAACGCATCCCGCAACGGCTTCGTGCCGCGAGCCGAGATGTGCAGGGATAAGGATGGGAGCATTCTAACGGACGAGCGTGAGGTGATCGAAAGGTGGAAGCAGCACTTCGATGAGCACCTGAATGGTGCTGAGAGCTCAGGCAATGAAGGACGGGACAACGAAGGAAATGCCTTCGTCAGTACTGCGGAAGATGGAAACCAACCAGCCCCCACTTTAAGGGAGGTTAAGGATGCCATTCACCAGCTCAAGAACAATAAAGTTGCTGGTAAGGATGGTATCGGAGCTGAACTCATAAAAATGGGTCCGGAAAGGCTGGCCAGTTGTCTGCACCGGCTGATAGGCACAATCTGGGAAACAGAACAGCTACCGGAGGAGTGGAAGGAAGGGGTAATCTGCCCCATCTACAAGAAAGGCGACAAGTTAGACTGTGAGAACTTTCGAGCGATCACCATTCTAAATGCGGCCGACAAAGTATTATCCCAGATCATCTTCCGTCGTTTGTCACCCGTAGTAAACGAGTTCGTGGGAAGTTATCAAGCCGGCTTCGTTGACGGCCGATCGACAACGGATCAGATCTTTACTGTACGGCAAATCCTCCAAAAATGTCGTGAATACCAGGTCCCAACGCATCACCTTTTCATCGATTTCAAGGCGGCATACGACAGTATCGACCGCGTAGAGCTATGGAAAATCATGGACGAGAACTGCTTTCCCGGGAAGCTCACGAGACTGATAAGAGCGACGATGGAAGGTGTGCAAAATTGTGTGAAGGTTTCAGGCGAACACTCCAGTTCGTTTGGAACCCACCGGGGACTACGACAAGGTGATGGACTTTCGTGCCTGTTGTTCAATATTGCGCTAGAAGGTGTTATGCGGAGAGCCGGGCTTAACAGCCGGGGTACGATTTTTACGAGATCCAGTCAATTTGTTTGCTTCGCGGATGATATGGACATCGTCGGCCGAACATTTGAAAAGGTGGCAGACCTGTACACCCGCCTGAAACGCGAGGCAGCAAAAGTTGGACTGGTGGTGAATGCGGCCAAGACAAAGTACATGCTAGCTGGTGGGGCCGAGCGCGACAGGGCTCGCCTAGGTAGCAGTGTTACGATAGACGGGGATACGTTCGAGGTGGTCGACGAGTTCGTCTACCTTGGATCCTTGCTGACGGCTGACAATAACGTTAGCCGTGAAATACGGAGGCGCATCATCAGTGGAAGTCGGGCCTACTATGGCCTCCAGAAGAAGCTGCGGTCAAAAAAGATTCACGCCCGCACCAAATGTACCATGTACAAAACGCTCATAAGGCCGGTAGTCCTCTACGGGCATGAAACGTGGACGATGCTCGAGGAGGACCTGCAAGCACTTGGAGTCTTCGAACGTCGGGTGCTTAGGACGATTTTCGGCGGAGTGCAGGAGAACGGTGTGTGGCGGCGAAGGATGAACCACGAGCTCGCCCAACTCTACGGCGAACCCAGTATCCAGGAGGTGGCCAAAGCTGGAAGGATACGATGGGCAGGGCATGTTGCAAGAATGCCGGACAGCAACCCTGCAAAGATGGTGTTCGCTTCGGATCCAGTTGGTACAAGAAGGCGTGGAGCGCAGCGAGCTAGGTGGGCGGATCAAGTGCGTATCGATTTGGCGAGCGTGGGGCAGAACCGAGGATGGAGAGATGCGGCCACGAACCGAGTATTGTGGCGTGAAATTGTTGATTCAGTGTTATCTGTGTAGATGTTAACTAAATAAATGATGAAATTGCTGGAGGAACTCCGGACAAATTGCTGAAGGAACTCCAGAAGAATTGCTGGAGATCTGCTGAGGAATTTACGAGGGCAATCTGGAAAAAATCCTGGAAGAATTTCTGAAAATACTACGGAATAACTCCAAAAGGAGCTATGAAGGAAATCCAATGGAATTCCCTGTGGAGCTCTGGAGGATAAGCTGGATACAATCCAGAAGAAGTACTGGAAAAACTCCGGAGGAATTTCTGGAGCAACTCAGAAGGAATTATCGTTAAAGCTACGAAGGAATTCTCGGAGGAACTCTGAAGGAACCCTGGACAAGTTTCTAGAGAATCTCCAAAGCAAATCCCGGAGGAACTACGGAGCAATTCCTGTAGGAATTCGAAGGCGTTCTTATAGAAACTCCGGATGTGTTTCTTGAGGAACTGCGGAGGCGTTTCTAGAGGAATGGAGAAACTAAGGAGGAAATTCGGAAAAGTTAGCGTTGGAGCTCCAGAGGAACTTTTCAGGAATAACTGGATGAGGAATAGCTTGAGTACCTCCAAAGTATTTTCTTAAATAACTTTGGAAGAATTTCCAGTGGAGAATTTGTCGAGAAGTTGCTGATTGAAATCCAGATGAATTGCCTGAGGAAATGCGGAATAATTTTTGGAAGGATTTGAAAAAAATCCTGGAGGAACTCCGGAAGAACTTCACGAGGAACTCTTGAGGAATTCCGGGAAGGAAGTCTAGAGGAATTCCCAAAGAAACTCTTGAGACATTTCCTGAGAAATTCTGCAGAAATCCTCGAAGGGAATGTAGGGAATATTTTGAAGTAGCTTCAGAAGAATTCCTTGTGGAACTCTTTTGCATTTCCAAGGAATTATTTGAGGAACTCTGGATAATTCCTGGAGAAATTCCGAAAAAAGGAGGAACCACGGAAGAAATGCGAAGGAATTCCTTGTAGAGCTCCAAAAGAATTCCCGGAGGAATATTTGGAATTTCTCCAGAGGCATTTCTGAAGGAAATTCCTAAAGGAAATCTTCGGCGAGGAATATCTAGAGAAAATTCCCACAGAAATTCCTAGGAGAAATCCCTAGATGAATTTCCTGCAGCAAATCCTTGGAGGAAATTCTGGATGAATTTCTGTAGCTAATCTCCAGAGCTATTAATGGAGGGATTTCGGAGGAATTGATGTAAGAAATCCCCGAAGAAAATTATGAACAATATCTCTGGATGAAATTCCCGGATCAATTCTTGGAGGAAATACTTAGGTCTTAGACGAATTCTTGGAGGAAATCTCCGGAGGAATTCCTAGGGAAAAACCCCGGCGGAATTTCTGAAGATATCCCTGGAAAGTTTTCTGAAACAAATTCTGAAAGAAATACCCGGAGAAATCGCTATTGGGAATTCCCTGAGGAATTCGTTGAGAAAATCCCGGAGTAATTCTTGGAGGATATCTGATGCAAATCCCAAACATTTCCTGAAGGAAATCTCTGGAAAAATTCTCAGAAAAATCGCCGATATACCTTCTGAAGAGTGAGAATTCATCCACAGAGGAATTCCTAAAGAAAATCTCCGGATAAATTCTCTGAAAAAATGCCCGAAAGAATTTCTTGACAAAATCTTTTGAAGAAATTCCTGGATAAAATAACCGGAGTTTTTGGTGGAAATCAACGGAGGAATTCTTGGAAAAAAACTATGGTGCAAATCCCCAGCGAAATTTATGGAGCAGATCCCGGATAAATTGACTGAAAAACTCCCAAAAAGAATTCCTATTGGAAAGCCCCTAAGAAATTCCTGGAGAAAATCCTCGGACAAATTCCTGGAGCACATTTTACACCGAGGAATTGTAAAATGAGGGATATTCTACAATAGATATACTACAAGATCAAATATTAGTCGAAGTGGTTTATGTTCCGAACAGAAAAATATTCTTAAACTGCTTGATTTGTTTTTGTTTTAAAGTTCCTTAATTCCTTTTTTCAGAAAAATGGAAGGTATTTTGTGAGCACCATTATGAATGCCACTACATCTATTTACAATTCCTGGTTATAGGCATGCAAGAATTGCTAGGAAAATATCTGGATTTATTTCTGAATTACTTTCTTAAGGCATTCTTGAAAAATTCATTGAGCTGAGGAAACTTCCAACATAATTTCCAGGTTATTTTCGAACGAATCATTAAAAAAAATAATGAAAAATTCCTGGCAAAATGTTTTAAAACATTTCTGTAAATATTCTTGGAAGAATTTTTTTAAAATATCCTGGAAGTATCTTTGAACATAAAATCCATGATGAATTTTGAGATAAGTTAAGATGGATGCTAAAAACATTTATTATCATAAAATCCTTAGGGAAATTTTGAAAAACTTTTTTTGCAAAGCATGTCAATTTCACATTTGACACGAATCATGTTAATTTGCAGTACGTAACCATTTTTAAAGTGCACATCTCATTCAATGGCTAACGCAGTGAATGTGTAACAGGTAGAATAAATCTAGAAATGGATTTATAATATCGCAAAGACACTGTCAGCTATTCGCAGGAATTTCTTAGGGGCTTCTTTTGGGGACTTTTTCAGTGAATTTATCCGGGATCTACTCCAGAAATTTCGCTGGGGATTTGCACCAGAGATTTTTTCCAAGAATTCCTCCGGTGATTTCCACCAAAAACTCCGGTTATTTTATCCAGGAATTTCTTCAAAAGATTTTGTCAAGAAATTCTTTCGGGCATTATTTTAGAGAATTTATCCGGAGATTTCCCACAGAAATTTCTTCCGAAATTTCACTCAGGAATTTCTTCGGCAATTTCAACGATTTTTACGGGGATATCCCTCAAGAACTCATTCGGAGATTTTCTCCAGGAAATCCCCAGGAGATCTGTAATAGCAATTCCGCCGAGGATTCCTCCAGAAACTCGTCTGGCAATTTTCTCTATGAATTCCTCCGGGGATTCCCCCAAGAACTCTCCCGGGGATTTTCTCCAGCAATTTGTTTTTGGAATTCCTCCGGGGATTACCCCCAGGAATTGCTACGAGAGGTACCTCAAGTAGCACCTCCGGGGATTTCTTTCCGAAATTCCTCCTGGGATTTCCTCCAGAAATTCCTCCGGAAATTTTTTCCAAGAATTCCTCCGGAGATTTTCTTTAGGAATTCCTCTGTGGATGAATTTCACTCTCTCCAGAAATTATATCGGGGATTTTTCAAAGAATTTTTCCAGAGATTTCCTCCAGAAAATTTTTGGGATTTGCATCAGATATCCTCCAAGAATTACTCCGGGGTTTTCTCAACGAATTCCTCAAGGATTTCTCCGGGTATTTCTTTCAGAATTTGTTTCAGAAAACTTTCCAGGGATATCTTCAGAAATTCCGCCTGGGTTTTCCCCTAGGTATTCCCTTGGAGATTTCCTCCAAGAACTCGTCTAAAACCTAAGTATTTCCTCCAAGAATTGATCCGGGAATTTCATCCAGAGATTTTGTCCATAATTTTCTTCGGGGATTTCTTACATCAATTCCTCCGAAATCCCTCCATTAATAGCTCTGGAGATTAGATACAGAAATTCATCCAGAATTTCCTCCAAGGATTTGCTCCAGGAAATTCATCTAGGGATTTCTTCCAGGAATTTCTGTGGGAATTTTCTCTAGATATTCCTCGCCGAAGATTTCCTTCAGGAATTTCCTTCAGAAATGCCTCTGGAGAAATTCCAAATATTCCTCCGGGAATTCTTTTGGAGCTCTACAAGGAATTCCTTCGCATTTTTTCCGTGATTCCTCCTTTTTTCGGAATTTCTCCAGGAATTATCCAGAGTTCCTCAAATAATTCCTTGGAAATGCTCCAGAGTTCCACAAGGAATTCTTCTGAAGCTACTTCAAAAAATTCCCTACATTCCCTTCGAGGATTTCTGCAGAATTTCTCAGGAAATGTCTCAAGAGTTTCTTCGGGAATTCCTCTAGACTTCCTTCCCGGAATTCCTCAAGAGTTCCTCGTGAAGTTCTTCCGGAGTTCCTCCAGGATTTTTTCCAAATCCTTCCAAAAATTATTCCGCATTTCCTCAGGCAATTCCTTTGGATTTCAATCAGCAACTCCTCGGAAATTTCTCCGGATTTCCACTAGAAATTCTTCCAAAGTTATATCCTTTGGAGGTACTCTAGCTATTCCTCATCCAGTTATTCCTGAAAAGTTCCTCTGGAGCTCCAACGCTAACTCCTCCAAATTTCCTCCTTAGTTTCTCCAGAAATTCCTCTAGAAACGCCTCCGTAGTTCCTCAAGAAACACATCCGGAGTTTCTATAAGAACGCCTTCGAATTCCTACAGGAATTGCTCCGTAGTTCCTCCTGGATTTGCTTTGAAGATTCTCAAGGAACTTGTCCAGGGTTCCTTCAGAGTTCCTCCGAGAATTCCTTCGTAGCTTTAACGATAGTTCCTTCTGAGTTGCTCCAGAAATTCCTCCGGAGTTTTTCCAGTACTTCTTCTGGATTGTATCCAGCTTATCCTCCAGAGCTCCACAGGGAATTCCATTGGATTTCCTTCATAGCTCCTTTCGGAGTTATTCCGAAGTAGTTTCAGATATTATTCTAGGATTTTTTCCAGATTACTCTCGTAAATTCCTCAGCAGATCTCCAGCAGTTCTTCTAGAGTTCCTTCAGCAATTTGTCCGGAGTTCCTCCAACAATTCATCCGGAATTCCTCCAGGATTTTTTTAGGAGTTCCTCCAGGAATTCCTTCAGAGCTGTTTTGGGCATTCATCCAGCAATTCCTGCAGACTTCCTTCTGGAAATCCCCCAGAGCTCCACCGGGAATTTTTCAAAGTACTCCGGGCTTCCAAGTTTCTCCAGGAATTCTTTCGGATTTTCTCCAGGAATTCTCTCAGAGTTTCTCAAGGAGTTCCATCGTAGTTTCTCTAGAAATTCCTCCAAGAATTCTTTCGAAATTTTTGCCGGGAATCCCTTTATGGATCTAGGAATTCTTTCGGAGTTCCTCCAGAAAATCCTCGGAGTTCTTCAAGGAGTTCCTTTGGAGATCCTTCAGAAATATCTCCAAAGTTCCAAGACACCAACCCCGGGTTGAAACGTTGGGCAAGTTATAAACTTTGTTTTATTTTCTGAAAGACTGCGAAGCCGTTATATCAGATCGATTAAGAGTTACAGTCGAACCCAGCCAGATTCCTCCAGGATTTCCTCCATAGTTCCTTCAGGATTTTGTTTCGAAGTTTCTCTAGAAAATATTCCACAATTCCTCCAGGAATTCTTTTGGAGGTCCGCTACGAATTTCTTCAGAGTTCCTCATGGAATTTTTGTCGGAGTTCCTCAAGCAATTCCTCCAGGAATTTTCCAGAGTTCGTGCAGTAATTTATCGGAAATCCTCCGGAATTCCGCTAGGAATTCCTCAAGAGTTACTCCGGAAATTCCCCTAGATTTTCTCCGTGAAATATCCCAGAGTTCCTCATGGTATTCCTCCGGAGTTCCTTAAGTCTTCTTCTTCTTTTTGGCATTAACGACCTCACTAGCTTAGTGTTCTTATGAGTACTTCCACAGTTATTAACTGAGAGCTTTCTTTGCCAAAGTTGCCATTTTCGCATTCGTATCTCGTTTGACAAGTACGATGATACTCTATGCCCAGGGAAGTCAAGGAAACTTCCACTACAAAAAGATCCTGGACCGACCGGGAATCGAACCCAGACACCTTCAGCATGGCTTTGCTTTGTAGCCGCGGAGTCTAACCACTCGGCTAAGGAGTTCCTTAAGTGTTATGTACGAATTTGTCCAGGGTTCCTTCAGAGTTCCTCCGATAATTCCTTCGTAGCTTCAACGGTAATTCCTCCGGAGTTGCTCAAGAAATTCTTCCAAAATTGTTGCAGTAATTCTTCTGAATTCCATCCAGCATATCCTCCGGAGTTCCTCCAGAGTTCTACAGGGAATTCCATTGGATTTTCTTCATAGCGACTTCCTACGAACTCAGGAATTTTAGGATGAGGTCTCAAGGGATTCTTGAAGGAACTCCCTATGAAAATTTTGAAGAAATTCCCGGGAAAAGAATCCTCAGAAATTCTTGGAGGACCTCTCAAAGGAATTTGTGGAAGAACTCCTGAAGAAAGTTTTGGAGGAATTCCTGGAGGCCTTCCATGAAAACTCTCGGGTATATTCTTGGAAAATTCTCGGAGGAACAACCGGCAGGATTCCTGGAGAAACTGCGGTAGAATTTCTGGAGAAGCTGCCAGATTCTTGAAGCAACTCGCGTGTAAATTCCTAAAGGAACTACAGTACAGTTCCTGGAGGAGCTCCGGAGAAATTGTGGGAGGGATTCCAGAGGAATTTAGGAAGCAACGTTTGAAAAAAAGAATCAGTGGAGCTTCGAAGTAATTCCAGAAGAAACTCCCTAAGAGTACCCGGATGAAGTCCCAAGGAATTGCCGAAGAACAAATTCTCGGTGGAGCTCTAGAGACTTTTTCGGAAGAACTGTTGAGAAACTACCGGTGGAGCTCCAGAGGAACTTCGGAAGAATAGCTGGAAGAACTCCGAAAGAATGTATAGAAAAATTCCTGGAGAAACTCTGGAGGAATTTCCAGATCAATTCTGGAGGAATGGATCTTTAAAGTAAACACAATTAACCAAACTTCGAGTGGTTCTTCAAGGAATATTATCAGACATTTTTCCATCGAGTCTATTGAAGATTTTTTCAAGGATTCCTGGAATTCAATTTTTGCATCAACTCATTCATCGATATCCTCATGAGATTTCTTGTTTCAAACATTTTTCAGCACCTCTATGAAGAATTTGTTGGATAATTTGAGAAGAATTGAATTGAAAATTACATGTATTCCTCAAAAAACATCTGGAGAAAATCCATTTTGAATTTGTTGACGATTATTCTGCTTTTATAAGAGAACCTGAGAGATTCCTGATGTAATCCCTAGATAAATTTCAACACGAATATCTTAGTAAATATCAGGATGAATTTAGTAAGCACTTTTAAACGAATTCCACTACAAATTTGGTGAGTGTTACCATGAACAATTTCTTAAAGAAGAGCTGAAAAATTCATAGAAGAGTTTATTTGACAATTCGTCGGTGTAGACACTTTTTTTTTAAATGTCTGGATGCATCCCTGAATTAATTTCTCGAGATATTCTTGAATAGTTAATGGGGCTGGGGAAACTTCTAGCAAAGTTTCTAGGTTATTTTTGAATGAATCATTAAACAATTTAACTCCTGGCGTTAACAGTTGAATTAGATTCACAGTAAAATTGGGACTGGGATACATTCAAAGCTTTTAAGTATCGTAAGCGTGTTACTGCTTCCAATTGTTTAGCAGCATCCTTGCAGTCTTTGGAACATTGCACAGAGCCTTCAAATAAACTGATATGAATCAACCAGATAAACATTTTCTGTATGTTGAATGTTGTTTCATCAATACTATTATGCAGTACTTTGAAACATTAAGATCAATCATCAACAAAAAAATAACAAACCGATCAATGTTTTACTACACTCCTTCAACATTTTGAAAAGTTGATTTCCATCGGACAAAAATGAGTTTCAAACAGCATGCAAAAGAACGCACAGCAGCGTGTGCTTAATCATACGCGCCAAGCTGTTGTTGTCTAAACCTGAGATCAAGTGTGCTGTGCGCGGATGCAAACAATGCGTCAAGTTTTGCAACACAGTGGGGTGAAATGAACTGTTACCTGTTGCGTTTACGGACCAAAATTTATGACCCAAAGTGGCGTGTTCAAATCAAAATTGCAAGAGAACGCGTAGAGATAGCAGTTTGGTGTCAAAGAACGAATTGTAGAGCAGCTTGAAGCACACAACTTTGCTTAAGACAAGCATGAAATTTATTACGCATTTTTTAAAGTAAACTGACAAAAACAAGAGAAAAATCACTACCTTTGAACTTATTTGCTCTTAAAATTGAATTTATTTGCAAAACCCATTAGATGTAAAGTTGTTAGTAGATTGGAAATTTAATTAGCTTTCAAATGGAAGTGAGAGAATTGAGATTCGTTGAACTATTCCAAAGTTATAACCACTTAAAGACAAACATATCCTAAAACATTAAATGTTTAATAACTCGGTAACAGTTAAGAATTGACCATATCCGTAGAACGATTTTTTTCATCTAACATGGTCCTCTATCACCCCTTAAAATGTCTGCACTCACGAACCTAACACCCTGTATGAGTTGGATCGCTGAAATACTGGGATTATGACGTCAACTTCTGTCTGAAATTTATTGATCGTGGAATGTCGCACCGAAATTTAACTATTTGCAAAGGTTTAAAATAACACAGCGTAACAAAAATGACATGTTTGCGTGTCTCAAGAACCAAATTATGTGTCTCTAGTAGATTTGGGGCTGCTGAATCTGATGCCGTTCTCAGAAATGTTCCAGCACGTCACAATTTTTAGCTACAGGTCGCCAAAGTTGTACAAAACACTGCTTTCATTAATGTTTACATGAAATTTAAAGTACAATTTATCATACTTTTTTGTAATCTAATCCACCAAACATGCAAAATAGACCTTGAACTTTCATTTCAGACATAATTTGATTGAAATTGCGCGATTAAATTTCGATTAAACCGATTTTTTCAACATGCTTGCAGTCTTCATGCAAAATTCTTCGTTTCTTCTATATGGCAAAATACAACAATTCTCGAAACCATCAAAAAATAACTTTTCCATATCGAAAATAATACAAACTTTGATGATTAGTATTGTTATACACATAAAATTTGAATTTAGTGGCAAATTAAGCCAATATATTACCTTACAAGCTGGGAAACTTGCATGCAAGTTGGCTGAAATAGTCATTTTTTGCATTTTCAACAGTCAATATCTCAAAAACTGGACGTGCTATGATATTTCTGAAAACGGCAATGGATTCAGCAACCCTTAATTAAGTGAATAGCGGTATTTTGGTGCTGGAGACAAAAACGTGTTCCGCAGTGTAATCATTGTTTCAGTACACCTTTGGGGAAACTGCATGGGCTTTAAAGCAATGGAGTTGAGACTTTGAAGACAATTTGAGGGAAAACCAAGAAAATATATGTAAACTTGACGATAAATGTTGGGTTTACATATTTTTTTCTCATAGCTCTTCAATTTTCAGTATAATCTTTCTTTTAAGTGGATTTATCATACTTGTGAAACATCTTAGATATCTTTTTGTCTTGTTTGCATCGTTTTTTGTCAATATTTTTCAGTTCCGAATGGTTTTGAAATCATATTCTTAAAAACAAGTTATTTCAATTACAGTGACCCAATGTCACCCCCTCTATGGGGTGAGATTGGGTCATTTTTCATTCACTTGTGGTGCCGCTGTGAATAAATATTTGTCTTTAATTTTTTGAACAGTTGTTTATGTACCATCAAAGTACATACACACCAAATTTGAAGTTTATTGGAGTTAAATTACGATAGTTATTCAAAAAATAAATCGCACATATCCCTTTTTGACCCATTGTCACCCCCAACGACGGTATCAACAAGCCATTTTTTTACAAATTTGTTGTTGAACAAAAATTTACAAAAGAAAAACTACTATTATTTTGAGCGATTCCACTTGGTGCTTAACTGTTTAACCCAGTGTTTCCCAAACTTTTTTGACTTTCGCCCCCTTGAGGCCAATATATTATTGGAATCGCCCCCCTGATATGTTTTTGAAATATTTGTATCAAACGCTTTATTTTGCTAAAGTTGTGATCAATATATTACCATAAGTGTGTCGAAGATTGGTCAAATTTTAAAAATTATTGGTGCGAAAATATCAAACATGTGGTTTTGAATCATTTTATACACCAAAAATCACCTCAACTCGTATTCATTGATTTTCTTGTATCAACAAATCTATCCGATATATTTTCTTAAATTTCAAAAGACAATTTTTTAAATTATGAACTTGTCAGTAATTTATAATAGCTAATATGTACATTGCAGGCTACTGGCCCAGATTTCACTGAACTAAATAGATTTGGCAAACTTTCTCTATTTCGAATCTAATATATTTGATTGGTGTCAATGATTGTCAATTTTCTGTTGAGTTATCGATTATTTTTACAATTTCTATAAAAAGTTGCATGAATCATCTATATAAATAAAAATGGAATGATGTTTGTATGTCACGAAATGGCTCGAGAACGGTTCAACGGATTTTATCAATTCTTTCACTGTTGCAATTGGCCAGGGCTCCGACGTGTTTGTGCATAGAGAAAGTTTAGGAAAGTCTTTGGAAAAGTCGTAGAAACGGGAGAAAGTTCAAATGTAATTTTGAACGAGAGATTGCATGTCGTTTTTCAACAGCCTACTTGATGGCAAGACGAAGTTTGCCGGGACCACTAGTATATAAATAAAAATGGAGTAGTGTTCATATGACACGAAATGGCTTGAGAACGGGTCAACGGATTGACGCAATTTTTTCACTGTTGCCTTCCACAAGGGATGCGACGCAGGAGGAATTAGTTCGGGAAAGCCTCCGGAATAATCGGGAAAACGGGAGAAGACTAAGGTGTCGTTTTGTATGGGTTTTTTTGACGTTTTCCAACAGCCTACTTGATGGCAATACGAAGTTTGCCGGGACCACTAGTATGCAATAAATGTTTGACAGTTTCAAAATGCTAATATTTAGTAAAAAAACATCATTATCTTTTTCACTGCAATGTTGCGTAAGAAGATTTTTTCTGTAGCTTTGGAGATGTCAATACTGATTTTTACTGGCCAAGTTTTCGGAATTTAGTTCATAAAAATATGTAATAAAAGTAATTATTGAAATTATCGTAACAATAAATAAAAACAAATTGTGTTAAAAACTTTGCCTGTGATGACCCGATTGTCAATAATCGTAACATTAGCTGTCGAATTCAAAGGTTTCTGTTGGGGAGGGGGAGAGTCACCTTTGGCAGAAACACACAAAAATTGACAGCAGCCTTAATGCTCGCAGCTTCAATGCTGAAATTAAAACATAAAATTTTTTCTTTTCGTTATTCGAAACAATTTCTAAGAATTTTTACATTAAGCTCACTTTAATGAAACTTTGACTACAAATAGGTTGCTCTGATCTGAATACAATGTATTTTGAGAAAATTTCAGTTCAAAATTCATAATTCTTGAAGAACAAAATAGCTTTAAAAAATTGAATGCTTATAAAACCTAGTTGATCATTGACATTGTTTGTCCAAGAGATGTCTATCGTGATTATAAAATGAGCATGTTAAGACAAATAAATAGAGGGGAAAAGTTTTGTATGTAATCTACTTATCTTCAGTTTATTAGAGTTTAATTCTCTATTAAATTGAGAGTCTTCTCTAAACGTTATGAATCGTTCCTCAGTTTCTCACACTTTCGCCCCCTTTTCAGATTTTTCGCCCCCCAAAATCCATTTTACAAATTTTCGCCCCTCTTGACCTGAAAATCGCCCCCAGGGGGGCGAATTCGCCCACTTTGGGAATCACTGGTTTAACCGGCTGTGTGAAAATTTTCATATTTTGAGATAATGAAATTGAGTATATTTGTAGTTTTCTGCCAAAATTTCATACCAATTACTCAGAGGGAAACAAAGTTACAGCATGTCAAAGTTGAGCATTTTGTATGGAAATCGGCTTTCATTATTCTGAACACAACTGTATGTGGAATTCTTAAGTTGATGAAAAAATCGAATTTAGTACTATACCTTTAATTCCACTAGAGTTTGAATCCTTTGACCGATACGCGTATTTCGAGAGTTGTGATTGATCCTTCGACCTTGACGCTTGCTCCTGCGGGGGTAGGCTAAGAGGGCAGGATCAAACATGTCGCGCGTCGGTCGAGTGAAAGTGAAAAAGAAACCGCGATCGCTTAGTTGTGTTTGATCCTTCGACCTTGACGCTTGCTCCTGGGCAGTGCATCATTATATTATCATCATATTTTCTCTGAGTGCTTTTATATAGCTGAGCAAACGAGTGAAGCTGAAAGTGGATTGTTACTGCTCAAGGATGACGGATCAATTGGTGAGCTCGTTTCATGCCACTATTTCTAATATATAAAATATGTATGACTACACCTTTAATTGTTACAACGGTGAGACGTAAATATGATTTATCAACAAACTTTAAAAGGTTCGTCACTGTGAGTGTCGACATAAACTCTGATTCATAAATTATTTATGTTTATTTTTTTTTTCAAAACTCCTTTTCCTTTTTACCTTTATTTTTGTAATTTAAAAAAAAAACCTTGAATAGTTCGACACTACAAGTGTAGACTTGCGAAAGGTTCAATTTATTCAACATACTTTGAAAGGTTCGTCACCTCAAGTGTCGGAATAATTTTTCTCTACATAGATATTGTTCATATCAAATGAAAATTTTATATATATACATATAAGCATGTTTGTATCTCACAAATAACTATTTATCATGGTCTAATCGCTTATCAAAGTGAATCCTGTGACCCAACGATCCTCCCCATTAACAAACATCCCATCACATACCTTTGTGGAGATGCAGAGGCAAACACGGTCTCCAAATAGCAAAGGTTACACAATAACATTCCTTCCCCCAATCTCACCTGACTGCAAGGACGTGGCCGGCGCCGTTATTGACCCTGTATAAATAGAGGCACTGAAGAAGATTATGGCCAATCCCAGCCAAACTTTTAGTTGATTCTTTGTGCATTTTCACTGAACCATTGATATGTGTAGTCAGTCTAAGCTAAGCTTTGAACGATACGCGTATTTCGACCTCAACTGTCGTGTACTAGACTCGACTTGAACAAAATCTAGGTATAAACGTAATTCCCTACCAATTTTTTATAAACATAAAATTTAAGAGCTGATAGGTACATTCCATCCCTCTTTTGTTGAAACTTAAAATGCTGAAAGGTACATCACGGGAACGATTAGTAGGTACCAAGTTGAATACCCATGTATTGCCGTTGTCTCTATTGAGTAGCGTCGTAGGTACCTGTTTACATATTTCCAAACTCTTCGCCACATCCAGTTTCCAAGGAGAAGAGACATTTCTCAAAATTTTGATATCGGCCGTCGTAATTGTACGTCCCTCTGAAAAGACATGTTCTGCCACATTAGATTTGAAATCGTATGTCATCCCCTTGTCTATCGTCTTCTGTCCTATTTCCGCTAAGTGTTCCTTGAATCTAACCTCGAGAGACCGCTTTGTTTGACCAACGTAGACCTTGTGGCAGTGGGAACAGCTGATTTTGTAAACACCAGCCTTGTTTAGTGTGTTTACCGGATCCTTGGTAGAGCTTAACGAAGTCCTAAGTTGGTTGTCTCTGCTGGAAAATACCAAATCTATACCGAAATTCCTTAGCTTTGGGCGGAGCTGTTTGCTGATGTATGGGATGAGAGTCTCCATGGGTTCGGTGATAGGGGTTAGTGTCGTCAAAGCACTCCGAATTTGCTGTCTTTCCTTTTTGTCGATGATGGCTTTTATCGTCCTTTCCTTGTATCCGTTGATCTTTGCCGTCTCGTAGATATATTCCAGTTCCTTGGTCTTTCCGTCTTCGCTGAGGGATTGAGTCTGCATCCTGTGAATCATGTGGTGGAACGCTGCCATCTTATGCTGGAACGAATGATTCGATGTGTAAGGGAAGACTCGCTGGGTGTTTGTGGGCTTCCTGTAGATCTCGAAGTTGTAAGATGAACTTTCTTCCCTGGTGACAAGTAGATCCAAAAATGAATTGTAGGGTATAATTGTATAATTTGCATTTTCCGAATTAATTTTTAGGTCGAATGGATTGTTAGTTGTCAGATCAGGGTAATTTGCTTTACCTAGAAGCCCACGATATCTGCTATGAAATGTAACTTGAAAGAACAGTCTTTTATTAAAAGAAGCATAAAACATTGATTAAAATGTAAGCCAACAAAATAGTAGTAAATGGTGAAATGTTATTTCGTCCTAACGACCAGCTCCTCTGAGATCTAGCCTCCCAAAGTTAACCACTTTTTGCGATTTATATAAAAAACAAGTTTCAAATGTATTGTCCAAAGGTGTATGTTATGATTGATAGTTATTGATGGTATTGAAGTTTCAGAGAATGCGTACGGTATCCGTTATATCTCCGCTCTATTGATCGATCTTTTCCAACCTCACTCGTCCATCATGATTAGACGATTTAGATCAGAGCTGTCCAACGTAGGGCCCGCGTTAAATATCCAGCCCGCTACTTCATCTTATGCGGCTCGCGAAGAGTTTTAAAAATTCTTCTCATATTTTATCATACACAATATCCCGTTGAAAATTCTACCAAACCGGAGTTAGAACATACCAAGGTTAAACTTTCCATGTTTACCTCATTTTGTAAATTACTCGAAACAATACCAAACTAAAAAAAAACTATTTTGCAGCATTTTAAGCACTCCCTTTTGGAGTATGAATAATTGCGAAAATAATAGAACACATTGTTCTTAATTGGGATAACGTGAAAAGTTTTTATTTAATAATATAATGTTATTAGGGTTATAAGAGCAATTTCTTTTCCATAACATTTTTCTCCATTCGGTAGACAAAAATAAATGCCTATTAAGAGTGAACAAAAGTTTTTGCGAAATAGTTTAATTTTCAAAAACAGTCTAATTGAATCAGGGGCAACTTCACTGAAATCATTGGATTTTTTTTGACAACAATTTGAACACAATTCTCAAATATTTATTTTAGATTGACGGAAAACTTGGACAGGATTCTGATAAAACCTTCAGCAGGGTTTCACAGATTGCTTGTCAGGATTACCAATAAACTCAGGAAGTTATTTTCTAACATCCTGAACAACAAGAGTTTTAATATAATCCCAGAATCTTAGACAGAATCAGACAGATTCTGATAGAATCTCAATCAGGGCCGGATTTACAAATGTGGGGGCCCGGGGGCTATATCTTAGTGGTTTTTGTATGTTTACAGGTTAAATTCAATGTTTTATGTCAATATCAATGTCAATCAATGTCAATGTCAACAACAATATTCGTTTGACGATTCTCTTCTTATAGGTACCTTAATTCAAATTATGCTTATTTAATTTATGTTTAATATTCAAGTTGTTGAACAAACAGATTTATTTAACAGTTCAGTGTTGAAGAAATTGCTATAGGGCTGGTAGCAAGTCTTTTTCTAAAGACTTCCCAACAAACATTTTCACGGAATAAGAGTTGAATAAACTATTCTCAAACATATTTCAACAGAATAAATTGTTATTAAGCTACTAATGTTTGTTGGGAAGGTCTCTATTTTAATGGAAGTCTCTGAATATTCTTTAATGTTAATAGAAGATCTCTAAGATCTCTATTTTAATCAAACTGCTCTCTAGAGTTTTTTTCCTTTCGTAGGATTGCAGTGGCTCCAGATAAAAAAAAATCAAGAACTTTAATGCAGCTTTCCAGCCGGTTTTTTATGAATTTCATCTAACATGTCTCATGGAAAAACTTCAAGAAATTTTTCAGTGATTTTTCCAGAGATTTCATCTGAAATACTTACTGGGATCCCTCTAGTTTTTATTTCTTTCAGCGATTTTTCAAAGGATGCTTAGGACTTTCTCCAGGTATTTTTTTTGTTACTAATCCTCCAGCCAAACTCTACAATTGATACTAAAGAAATCGATCGATTTAAGCCTTCCTTGAAAAATATTTAATAAAATCTTTGGAGAAATTTCTTGGGTAATTACTATTGTTATCCTTGTAAAAATTCGGATTGAATTCTTGAGATATCCGAAACAAAATTCTTGGAGGAATTCCACAGAAAATAATAACTTAATCTTCGGAATTATCTCTGAATCTTTGGGAAAATACCCAAATTCTCACGAGATTCCTAGAAAAAATCATAAAAAAATACACACAGTAATACGAGCAGTAATGAATCTAATTATTCGTGAAAGTTTAACTATAAATATTTTTGTCGAGATTTGTGCGGGCCCCTGAAAAGTGGGGGCCCGGGGGCCATGCCCCCCTCGCCCCCTTCGTAAATGCGGCCCTGATCTCAATAATAGGATTATGAGCAGAATTCTTTGAAGTTCCTGGATAACATTATCGAAGATTTCAAAATATGATTTCAAAAATAGTATTAGGCGAAGTTCTGAAGGAATTGTAGAAACAATATTTGTAGAACTCTAAAAAGGATTCTTGGAAAATCTAGAGCAGGATTCCAGAATATGATTAGCGCTATGTAGGGTTTCCAAAACATTCTAGGTGGAATTCAATATCGTTGGAGTTTCTATTACTATTATTTTTTTTATTAGAAGCATCACTCAAAATTGGTAAGTATTTACATTACAATTACAAAATCTCAACAATTCTAAACGTTTTCGAGAGAAATATATGAAATACATGTAAGTTCGATAATAATCTAGATTATATAGAAAATGGGCTAGTAAAAGTATGTACCTACATAAAAAAATTTGGCTCGCGGTTCAAAAAGGTTTGGCAGGCCTGATTTAGATGAACTGTTTATGCATTGTGCTGTTTTTCTTCGAATGTCACTCCTCTGAACGTCATCTTCTACGAAACCCATTTTGCCGAATAACAAAGTACCGTTAAAAGGGGTAACTTTGATAATGCGGATAACTTTGATACTTCGGGATCCATAACATACTAACCTAAATGATATATTTTCTGTAAATCAGTTAAGCGAAACGGATGGTTAAGTATAGAGCTTCAGTGTGATATTTCATGTCAGTGGTATTTTCGTTGTATTCGAGTGCATTTGACGCTTCAAATTCAAATATTAAAAATTGATGAGATTTTAGCGTTTCTGGAACAACCGATATCTATCCAGAAAAATAAATTAATGCCATTTTTATTGACTTATTATGGTGTTTATCATGTGATTTTTACCTCAAACTCTTGTGCAAATGATTTTTTTCCTAAAATTCTTTACTTATATGCTTGAAATCTAGTCTACCTTCTTTATTAACGTTCTCCAATTCGAGTTCAGATTTTTGGCTATTATTGACTTAACATTTGATTTCAAATATTTAAAAGACCATCAGATGAAGCATAATGCATATCCGATAATACAGCGTATCAAACATTACGAAAGTATTGTGAACATCGTTGATAACTATAGTCAAACATTGTTTGAATTCTGTTTCAAATTAAGGTGAAGATGCATCGTTACCAAACCTCGAATTTTCAAGAGCACAAATTTAGAAAACCAGAAAACCATTTATGCTGAAAATTCAACTCACTGGACACTCGCCAATCGATAAAATTTTAAGCGTGAATGGTTGCAAGGTTCTCTAGATTTGTGCCCTTGAATATTCAAGGTTTGGCTTCGATGCATCTTCACCTTAAGCAAATGAATCGCCTTACAAGCTGGTAAACTTGCATCCCTGCTGAAACCGTCAAATGCTGCATTCTCAACAGCCAAAAACTAGACGTGTTAAGATATTTTTGAAAACGGCAATGGAGTCAGCAATCGTGAATAAATGTAACAGCGGTATTTTGATAAATAAATGATATTTTGGTATTTTGATGCTTGAAGCAAAGAAGTGTGTCGAAGTGTAATCGGTTGGTTGAGTACCTCAAAACGTACGAGGTTATTATATTCATGAAATGGCCTATTCAGAGAGATGGGCCATTCAAGAAAATGAGGAATTTGTAAGACGGTCATTTGAAGAACTGGTGTTCAAGGAAACAATATTTAAAGAACCAACCTGTTTTTGAAATATGTATGTTGCATTGAGGTCAAAATATGTAATAGAGCCTGCTTCTCAGCTAAGAGTTCTTATGAGCACTTCCACAGTTATTAACTGAGAGCTTTCTTTGCTTAAGTTGCCATTTTCGCATTCGTATATCGTGTGGCAAGTACGATTAAACTCTATGCCCAGGGAAGTCAAGGAAATTTCCATTACGAAAAGATCCTGGACCAATCGGGAATCAAACCCAGACACCTTCAACATGGCTTTGTTTTATAGCCGCGAGCTCTAACCACTCGGCTAAGGCAGGCCTCAAAACAGACATAGACACCTCTGAAGCTTTAAAAAAGATATAAAAGTCATTACGACGCATTTAAGCATTTCAATTATTGATCGATTACGACTGTTGACCTTCGAGCAATAAATTTTTCTAACCGCTACCCTAGCACAACGTGACAAACGGCTCATCGATAGGGGAATCGATAAGTGGTCGTCCATCACTATCTCACATAGTTCAAATATTTTCGTTCCAACCCCCGCATTTTTCCATACTCGGTAGAACAATATTGATTCGATACCGCGATGCTACTAGGTACCACTTATGACTTCAAAAAACCAGCGGTCACTTGAAATCGACATCGTCTTTCCATCGCATCGCGATGACAAAGCGCACAATTTTCGAGTGTCTCTGCTAACTCGGCAAAAATGGACTGCATTGCCAAAATTGGTTCGGCTAAATGGCGCTGTTTGTGCCGAGACCAGATCTCGAAACGACCGCACCGAAGTTGTCTCCAATTAGTGATCTCCCACTGAAAGGTCATGTGAGTGTCCGAACAAAACCCGTTGAATTGGAAATGAAGAGCAAATATTTGCTGACTAGATCTTACTTGCGAAGTGCGAGCCGAGTAGCTACGTGGCTTGCTGCGATGACTTCCATTACTACGATTTGAAATTTTATGTCATTTATTTCTCACAGCCGAGTCCATTGAAATATGGATTACACCCAGTAGGCTTTGGTCGTTTCGCATGATCAAGGATGACCACCGACATTGAATCAGCAGCACTAAAATGTTTAGGTGTGGTGGATTATCATACTCCGACTTCCCAAATGGCAAATGTTAATTCAGCTTAGCCATTGTGCGCTCCACCAAATATAGACAGTTAATTATGAATGCTTTCTGCTTTTAACGACTAACCATCAATCTAACTGAAAGTGAGTGACAAAAAGCAATTCGAAACGGGATCTTTATTCAACGACATGAACAATTTCCCAACTATACTAAGTGACAACTTAATCCCAACACCGACGTGGAACGTTTTCTCTGCCAACTGCTGGAAAAGTAGTTCAGTAAGTTCGTAAAAATAAGTTTGCACAAGAAAGCAGTTTTAGGTGTTGTGGCGATTTCCTTATTTAGGCACTTTTTTCGCTTTTGTCTTTCCGTTTTCGCTTTGGCCATAACCACTGTCGGTACACTACTCCCACAATTGTGGAGCGCATTACCAGGTGCCCTGTGACTTAACACAAAATCACAAGAAAAAAACGAAGAAAGTAGTACCAAATTCAATGTTAGATATGACAATGATTACTATGATTGCGGAAACTAATCTCTCAGTTTAAATTTTAGAGATTTTATTCAAATGGAATTTTTAAAGTGATAATACAACTTTTTTTTTTTCTCTGAAAACGTTCCACAATTAGGAAGTGCGCAATAATTGACGCAGAACTCAACATAAGCGCTGGAAATCGAATGACGAAAGTGAGACGCATCGCTTCAGTGATTCGAATATATCACCGAGTCAGCACTTTTTTGGTTTGTTCGTCGCCGGTCGGAACGATGTGACGACGGGGATTTGGTCGTGCGGGGGTTCTTCCTGTTTTGGAAGAAGGATGGCTGAAAGAGGAATTATGCGAAAATGCTGAAGATGTACCTACCGAATGCGACAGCAGTACCAAGAACCAATTTGTCTCACGTCAGTCACCGGAATTCTAATACCTGCATACCTATACTAGGAACATGTAAATCTTTTGCGGGGATTTGTTTTCACGTTACGTTGGTAATTCCATTCATAGGGAAAGATTTGTTCGCACACATAAAAGGACAATGCAGTCATATTAATATTAGATGCTTTGAAGGATGAGAATCCTGTAAATTTTCTAAGGAATAGATTAGGAACAATGGCCACTCAAAGAGGTTAAAAGTGTTAAATTATGTGTAGCACGGAGAAAAAAATTTGGTAAATACAACCAAATATTAGTTATTGTCAAACTAAAGTTTGGGTTGAAAATTGCACAAAGGAAATTCTAGTTTGACACAGCCTTGTACGATGGTAGAAACAAACAAATTTCTTTGTTGTTTATTTTGAGGCTTTCAATTTAAAACCATCAAAAAATTTTGTAAAAATATTATGTTGAAATTACCAATCTTCAGTTTGCCACAAACGAATTTATTGTTTAAAACAATCAATTTAATGGCTGTTTTAAGCTCTACTATTTTAGGTTTTGTTTTCATTTTTCAATCACAAAATAAACACAGCATATTGAGCATTTTATTTATTTAGTTTCTTTAAAAATTTGGTTTGAGCTTATTGTAAAAATGTTCACTAGCAATTAATTATGAATATCAAATGGACATCCTTGGTCATCAGAGTTACGTGGAAGGATTCTGCTTTGCACTCCTCGTGCGTTATGAAAGGGAGTTTTTAATGTCCACCTGAAATTAACACTTGATAATGGGTGTCAGGGATAAACTGATGGAAATGTATTTTATACATACCTGTAAAATGTAGCATCTCAATGTATCTTAGATCCGCTTATGGTAGTAAATTAAAAAAAATACAGTGGTTTACACTAACCACTAGCTAGCTAGAACCAGTTCCATTTGTGGTAATTTTGTTGGCTAGGGACCAAACTAACTAATATTTAGTTTGGTGACAGTGAAAAAATCAACCTAAATATTTTTAAAAACAAAGCAAACATTAGTATGAAACAAATTGCGTGACAGTTCAAAACCAAAAAAAAAGATTAAAAACAATATAATTTCTTAGGTTGATGTTGACTACATATCAAGTTTGTTTCAATAAAAATTTTGACTTCGAATCAACAAAAATACAATTTGAAACAACCAAATTTCGACATTGAATTTCAACCAACAAAATGGTTGTTTCAAACTAAGGTCATTTTTCTCCGTGAGTGTTTCAAAATATGTTTTTGATCTATTCAAGAATTCCTGGTATATAGAGCATGATTTGATATCTATTAAATAATTGGTGGGCTTCGTAGCCGAGCAGTTAGTGTGACCAGGCATTTAATCGCATTGTGCTAAGGAGTGTGGGTTCGACTTCCGGGACCAACATGACCACATGACCACGCAAGATTCAAGATGGCGAAGTGGTAGAGTGGTAAAGTACGTGGCTATCAATTGGAAGGTTCTTGGTTCAACGTGTGTTCATTTTTATTTTTATTTCATCGATCATAAACGGATGAGTGGCTCACCATTTTTGGCATTTGAATAATCATGATTCCGAGCAATCAGCAACAAGAACGTAACGTGTGTGTTGCGTTACGGCAATCTGACTCATGATATCATGAGTCTAAATCATGGTGTATTTTTATAAGATGAAAACACACTGGAATCATGATATCCTGAGTCATAATCTTGTTTTTTAGATTCTGATTTCTACCCGTGTGCGTAAGGGTTTATGTAGGGAGGAGGGGTCTGAGATTTCTTATGCGCCATACAATTTATTTTTAATTTTCATACAAAAAATTTTATCATGGGGGGAGAGGGAGTTTAACAATCCCGATAATTTGTCTTATGTAATTAATGAACCACCCCTTATATGGAAAAAGACAATACTTTTCTAAACTATCAAAAAATTACTTTTTGCAATTCGATTGCATATCGGCCTACTTTTTATCAAGGAAATGTCCAACAGAAAGGCCTTCTTTTCCTATCGACACATACAATGCTGAAAAGTATTACTTTTCAGCACTAATAACAGTATCGTAAAGTAGCACTTTTCAGTACTGTTTTGGGAGTTATCAAATCGACGTCGGATTACCAGCGCCGTAGCGTGCGGTTGGCCAGGTTGGCACCCGCCAAGGGCGCCAGCCTTCAGGGGGCGCCAAAAAGCGGTCGTAGTGGCAAATTTTAGGATTCGTACACATATTTTGTAAAGGTACCTTTTAAATAACAGTTAAGAAAAAAAAATCGACGACATTAACATGATAAATTAAGAAGTCGTGGTTTAAAGGGATGAACATGAGTCGCGACTTTATCAAAATAATGTGTCGGCTGATGTCTAACCACTACTCGTTAGGCTCGCATCTCTATCGAATAGGGCTCGCAGGCAATAATCGATGTGGTTGTGGAGCTGGATACCAAGACATCAACCATGTTGTCTGGTACTGCCCCGAATACGAAATTGCCAGATCAAATCTATGTACATCTCTCAGGGCCCGAGGAAAACCAGATAAGGAAGACATTAGAGATGTGCTGGGTAGACTGGACTTTGACTACATGTTACTTGTTTACAAGTTTTTGAAGCAAATCGACGTTTTTGTTTGATAATATGCTTTTTGTTCCGCTTGTCCTCCTCGTATACCCCTTCCCGTTTTTTGGATGTCCACCTTGTTTCTCTCGAAACCCGTTTGTTTGTACCGTTACAGGTTGTCGTCATGTCCACTCTGCGTTGACCAGCAGCAATAACGCCTCAACAACATGCTGCTGTTGAAGATCAACAAGTAAACCAAAATTCCCATCCCTTCCAAAAATGATTGTATTCCTTAACCTCGACCAAACCGCGAGTTTTACGGTTCCCCAAAACTAACTTAGTTCTATAAGAAACAAATATGATTTTGTAAATAAATCCTTTCAATCCGGCTCCGTAATGCCTAAGAGCGCTTGAGCCTGCTAAAAAAAACATGATAAATTGAAACAATTTCTTAATCGGTTTTGACAAAATATGTTGGAAACATTGCAGAAGATGTGAAGGTTTCCTCATTTGAAAATTTTCGAGAGAAATTTTTGGACTTATGAATGAAAATATATTGAAGATTTGTTTGAAAATAATTCTCTATAGTAATGATTTGTAAATCATACACACGGTGCTAGTGGTAAAAATAATTTAAAAATAATTAGAATATGAGAAATCTCCATAAAACGAAAGTTGATGCTCTAACGACTCGAAGTTAACCCGTATAGGCCTGAGTGAAAGCAAAAATACTGAAACCCTCACCGCTCAGAGAAATCGAAACTGATTCCAATGATTTTTTGTCAGTTCACTGGCCCACATATCTAGTTTCTAGAAGTGGCCAGAGGAACTCGGAAATATTTCTGTGGCATGAGTTATTCCGGTGGGTCACTGGGTCAAGTCGGGTAAAACAGGGCTATTTTTTGGGACATGCCAAATTAAAGATAATTTTTATTGGCAATAACAATCATTTTCTTTGCATAAATTATTAAGATCTGATATTCAACATTATAAATGAAGAGTTTTGCATCGTTTAAAATATACCGGATATGGCCATTCGGACGTAATGCCCGGAAGAACCGGCTATAGATTTATTGGATACTAAACTGTTTCAATTCTCGAAAAGTAGATATCCAACAAAATTGTGCACTTAAATGCGTTCCCATAAGCTTGGCATAGATGTTCAGATACCATTTGGCCACTTTATCGTAAGTTTGAGACGTCCCGGGACCCGAAAATGGTCATTTTTAGGATTAATCAAACGCAAAGCTCATAGTTATCCAATTCAATCCTTTCTCAAAAGGTTTACACTGATACAATTTTCTTTAAATTCCGTCATGTAGTGGCCACATTATAAACCATTCCGGAAATTACCTGTGACTTGAAATTTGCCTACCTCCAGGGGAACAAACGCACAGTATTCTTCTCACCCGACCTGACCCAGTTATCCACCGGAATAACTCCGATCACAGGAATATTTCCGCGTTCCTCTGTCCACTTCTAGAAACTAGATATGTACTGGCACACATACTGACAAAAAATCATTTGAATCCATCAAGAATTCGCTGAGCGGTGAAGGTTTTAGAATTTTTGCTTTCACTCAGGCCTATACGGGTTAACACAGCATGATTTCACAGAAATATTGGCTGGATTCACTCACACCCCGGGACATAATTCTCACAGTAAATTTTGAACAGATTTTTGAAATAATCCATAACCTAAAACATGCTAGGCGGGTTTCGAAAAGAGTTCAAGCAGGATGCTTAGGTGTTACTAGACGGTGTTACCGTGGAACCATGGATTTCTCAGAGCACTTCAGAACATTAAAATAAAAACATGAGTGAGATTGGTTATTATCCGGAGCAACAGCAATATCAACTTTTTTGTTTCTCTAAACAAATGTTCTAGAAAATTAACTAAAATGTTATAATTAAAAGGATTGCTTGTTTGAAAAAAAACCCTCAATATCTGTTCAAAACTTTTTATAACATTTTAAGAAAGGTTCGTTTGATTTGTGAGAGAATAATCTTTTTAACTTCATGCTGCTATATACTGCTTGACTCGACATACGGTGTATTGCTCTGTAGTAGGCTATGGGAAACCTTCTTTCAAAATGCCAGATCAGGAATTTATTCCAAATTTCTCTTGAATTATTTTATTACACTCGAACTGCCGTTCTACGCAAATTTGTCCCGCGGTCCATAAGGTTTACATAGAACATGGGACAAGTAGGCGTAGATGGCCTGTTTTCAAAGGGACATCAAGGAAATATTCAATGCATAAGATCCGCCACCAAACCCATAACCCTTAATATGGTCTTGTTGAACAGATGCGTGATCAAAGGTGTTTGGACTTCTTGATGCTGTTCATATTTCAATTTTGTTTTTAAACAAATATTATCTTTTTTATGTATATAGGTTGTGCCATAGCATTACGTTGTAACAGTGATCATTCACGTCATAGCTGCAAACATTTCACCAGAAATTTGCCCTTCTTTTTTAAATAGGCTGTTCTTCCAAGTTTTCGTTGGATAAGCTAGTCACCTAAATTTCCATATAGAACAGCTTTTTTTTAAAGGAATAAATCCTGAAGGCATTCACATAAAGTGAATCCTGCTATAATTCTAATCAGAAATTTTCCCTTTCCTCTATCATCTTGTATTAAAAAAGACAGGTCTCTTATGGATTTGCTCACCACTTTTGTGCCATTATAATTTCTTAATTGTCTTGAATCAAAAAAAATGTGGTTATTTCATCGAAATTCAAATTAATGATCCCACAAACCAACGAAAGTTTTTTATTGTAGCGGCAATCAGAGGCCGCCATTTCTCTAACATGTACATACAAGTGTATTAACGTTTCCGTGCTATAGCGGAATGGTTGTCTATCAGGTTGGTCTTCGAGCGGGTTCCATAGAACAACACTTGCAGCGACTATCTCAGGGTGATCTCCATTACCATATTTTACGAAACAAAATCTTTTAGAAGATTTTAATGCTAGTAGTCCGACACCTACAAAAATGAGTATAGGAAGTGGGTGCTGACGTCCAATAACTTTACTACATCCTAATTTTGTGCATATTATAGCTATCCTTTTCATAATAACTTCACCCTTCTTTTCGAAATAGGCTGTTCAAAGCATTGCAATATGGCTGTGTTAATCTCACCAAAATTAGAGGACAAATCCAAACAAAACTTAGTGTATAAAAAATATTTCTGAAAAACTTGCTGCTTTTTTAACTTCAAGTATTTGAAAAATACATCATTGAGCCAAACTCGTTAAATATTCATAAGTAATCGTACAATTATCTCCCCACTCTCTAATTAGAATAAGTCTCAAAATGCTATGCATTCGGGGTAATGACGTTCTACCCCGGCGTTCGGATTAATGACCCATTCGGGGTAATGGCTTTCGGAGTAATGGCGTTCGGGGTAGTGGCGTTCGGGGTAGTGTCATAGAGTCAAAAAATATATGAAAGGGGGCGCTTCAATGACGGTTCGCCAAGGGCGCCATGGAGCCACGCTACGGCTCTGCGGATTACTTACATACGTCATTTATTGAATTACTCTGAATTTCTCAATGAGTTAGGTAATTTTGTTCTGATTCTAAATCCATTTGACGTACTGTTTTGAGTCGGATTCGGATCGTAGAATCAGAAGCTTGCTGGCCGTGAGCGATTCTGAGTCTAGCGAACATAGAGGAAGCAGCAGAAAATTGAAAATTATTTGTATGATGCGTAAGAAATCTCAAACCCCTTCTCCCCCCATCCCTTACGTAATTAATGGACCACCCCAAAGTAAGTTCAGCAATGAAAGTGTGAAAATTTGTGACAGTCACTCCCAGCCTACTTGATTGAGCAAAACTAAATTGCTTCTACGCATGGATGCCCATGTGTTTTTTTTTTAATATCTCCAAAAATAATTCAACTTTGACGGCATTTTTCGTTATTGCAAAAAGTGTTGTATACAACTCGCTGCAAAACTCGATTTTTCAGCACTCGTTGTATTTACTTTAATTTAAACTCGTGCTGAAAAAATCAAATCAAAACTTGTTACATAAATAAAAATTTTGCAATTCCGTTATATATCAGTTATATATTTACCAACAAATTGACTCGGCAAGCCTCGCTGGATAAATGTACGAAGCGTGCTGAAAAAATCATTTCGTAACTTGTTGCATAAATAACTATGTTGCTACTCCGTGGTATATTAGCCTATTTTTTATCAATAAAATGAGGCCGTTATCTACTTTTCCTAACAAAAGAAGCAAAACTGAAAATTGCTACTTTTTAGCATTGTTTTGAGTGTACCACTTTTCAATTCTGTTTTGAGAATCGACAACTAAATATCTGAGCCTCTCATTGGAAAATATTGAGCCTGTACGACGCAAGGATGTCCACGTGGGTTCTCTTGAAACATGTTTGTGATCAGGCTTGGGAACTGTGACCACTATTTACCACAGTTCATCGATTTTGCCAGTCAACCAAAACACAAAGCAGCAGCAGCATCCAGGCGTTGCGCTGCCGACGGTTCACACACTGTTTGAATTCGGGACCACGAAGCTGCTGATGTTTTCTTCGGTTTTCTGTGAGAAAAACAAGGAGAGATACATTTTTTGCTTTTTTTTCACCCACACAATGACAGTTCCTTACGAGGTTTTCCATAAGTGCGAGTGCTTTGTGAATCTCTTTTTGTTTCGTATTCGTGAATGTTTTTGTCTCTCCATTATGATCGTTTTCGGGCAGCCATCTCGAGGTGAATGGTTGAGAAAAAATGTTAAATAACTCAATATTTAATATTTCGCTTGTGTTTTCAACTAGTTGAAATCTATTAACGCTAATAGCAAGGCAAGAGCACAATTATTCCGTTGCGATACATATAAACAAGTTCAATTTCATGCTACTTTTATCGAGCAAAAATTCAAAACTCCGAAAACCGGAAAAATCGTATCATCACTGTGCTCGAGTCATTTCGCATTCGGGCTTGAAAAAAACGTTAGAAAGAAGAAGATTACAGTTTTGAAGAGCCGTGACATTTTTTATTTTGAACGGTCATGGTTTGCTTTGGATTTTGATGGTCGTGTAGAAAAATGTGAATGTCGAGGTGCTACAGTACATTTCCCATCCCTGTTTGTGATCCTATAGGATAAATAGAATTTGATTACTCGCGCAACTTTTCAAAATCGCTTATCTAAAATTGAGCGGCTCTCTTTTTTGCTTTCTTTTTAATCAATAACTGAGTCACATTAATTGCTTCTGTTGCGTTTTTTTTTGTATGAAACGCTAGTCAAGGAATTTGCCTTTCGATCTATAGTGAAAAACTTCCCAAAAGCTTTAGTATTCCACTGTTGTAATCGAAAGAGAGCGACAAGGCTGGTAGTGAGTCACTTTTTAGTGACTTGGTCACTTTTTTTTAGGCCAGTCACTTTAAAGTCTCTTTTTTGAAGCCATTTCAACTGAAGTCCCTTTTTCCGTCAAAAAGTCACTTTTTTCAACTATTTTGAGCTCAATTTTCGGAAGAAAATTATGAATCGGTCTTTTTTAAATTTAGGTCAAGTTTTAAGTTGGAACAACTGAGTAGTGTGTGATCCTTTGACCGTGACGCTTGCTCCTGTGGGGGCGGGTGAAGCGATCATGTTATGCGCGTAGTGCAGTGAAAAAGTGTATAGTATTTTGCGGTAAGCTCAGTGTGGCGACGGAAAAAACAGCCTTACATCCAGGTAAAATCGTTCTTTATTCTTCATTATTATTTACTCACCTATTACCACTTGAAACTAAATACGTGCCAGGGTCGAAAATTTAATTTTCGATTCGCGAAGTGTAAAAACATTTCATATATCCATTTGATATCTGGGTGTTTTTATGCGGGGCTTACTGTAAATGAAAATGACCTCAGAATGTGTGTGTATTTACTGCCATTCTTGAAATGGGTCGTTGGAATTTCAGTAGAGCTATCACCTTTCATCTCCCGGGCTAAAATTGTCTGCATATATAAAGATATCGAAGGGTATCAATAAATACATGCATACAATTTTCTTCCATAAAAGCACTGCCGGTCAGTGGGAGGTGGATTGTACACACACACACACACACACACACACACACACACACACACACACACACACACACACACACACACACACACACACACACACACACACACACACACACACACACACACACACACACACAGGAACAAGCCGGTGAACCGGAAGTCAGTCTCCAACCGGAATCGCCGAACCGACCTCGGCACCCAACCGGTAGGTAAGCTTGATCCACCGTCGGGGACAAGACCGAGTAGATCGTGGAAAAGCCCCGGAAATTGTAGGCTTCGTGGCCGTGCGGTTAGCGGCGTCAGTCGTTTAGGCATATTGTGCCATGAAGTGTGGGTTCGATTCCCACTCCAGTCGGTGGAAACTTTTCGTCAAACGAAAAATTCATCATTGGGCTACTGGGTGTTTCGTGTTGTCCGTTGCCTAATGTTTGTGATTGTTCAGTCTGTGCAGCCTTGAGCTGAAGACGGTGTAAATTGTCTTGCCAAATTGGTCGTCAGGGCACCTGTGAACCGGAAGTCATCCGTCAACCGGAATCGCAGGACCGACCTTGGCACCTATCCGGGCAGCATCGGTACCGGAAGAACTTCCACCTCCGGGGAAGTCTTCGTCGGGGTAGGGTAGATTCACCGCCGGGGACTATCCGAATAGTGCGCGAGAACCTGGAGTGCTAAATGGCATGCGTCCAGCACCGAGAGAACTTCCTTCGTCAGGGAGTTTCTGGCACCCATGGTATCGTGAGCCGAATGGCTGAATATGGCATGTTTAGATCACAAACTAGGAATACTAACAAATTATTAATGGGAGCCGAAGGGCTCAGCATGGCATGGATTAGGAACTAACAAATTAATGATGGAGCCGAAGGGCTTAATGAAGGGTGCGCGTAGCATGTGTCGCCTCTTCTTCGAAGTAATACCGCAAGGTGGTGCCGGAGAAGAATTCTTTACGGTGACGGTGTACCTAGGAGACTGTTTTTTAGTGGGTAGGCGCCCCATTGCGAATCCCACACAGTGCCAAACCATACACTGTGGCATGAGCATGAACAAATACAGGCCAGTCTTGAGAAGATTTTTTTAACTCCTAGAGATGCATGAAAAAAAAAAAAAAAAAAAAAAAAAAAAAAACACACACACACACACACACACACACACACACACACACACGGGAGGCCTGAACTGGAGAGTCTGCGATGGGTACACTCATAGCGATCATCAGGAGGTCCGGTATAGAATTGGTGGAAGAACACAATGCTCACAGAGAGCGAGTACACCTCATGAGCAGATGTGGAAAACGAAACGTTTTAACGAAGAGCTTTTCGTGGAAGCCCTCAGAAGAGAAGAGCAGGTTCTGAACTTGAGATCGGAGGAGTTAACGGCTGCAATGGTACGAGCATGCGACATTGCCATGCCACGGAAGGTCGAGCCGAAATACAGACGTCGTCCGGTATACTGGTGGAATGAGACACTTGGCAACCTCCGCAAAAGATGTCTCCAAGCCAGGAGACGGATGCAAAGAGCCAAAACCGATGGTGAGAGGGAAGAGCGAAGAGTAACATTGAGGGCGGCGAAAGCCGATCTGAAAAGAGAAATTTCGCTGAGCAAGAGAACGTGCTTCAAGGAGTTGTGTCGCGATGCCAATGCAAATCCGTGGGGAGATGCATACAGGGTGGCGATGGCCAAGATCAGTGGTCCAGCCGTACCCGCTGAAACATGCCCAGAGAAGTTGCAGATTATCGTCGACGGGTTGTTCCCACAACACGCGCCAACGGTCTGGCCACCGACACCGTATGGCCAGGAAGGTGAAGAAAGAGCAATCATTACCAATGAGGAGCTCATAGAGGCGGCCAAGAAAATGAAGCCGAAGAAAGCGCCTGGCCCTGATGGTATCCCCAACGTAGCGTTGAAAGCTGCTATCACGGCCAACCCAGATATGTTCCGGACATCACTCCAGATCTGCTTAGATGAGGGACATTTCCCAGCACAGTGGAAAAGGCAAAAACTGGTTCTGCTACCGAAACCGGGTAAGCCCCCCGGTGAACCAGGCTCGTTTCGGCCGATATGTTTGCTTGACACACTCGGAAAGCTGTTGGAGAGGATCATCCTCAATAGACTGATGGCGTTCACTGAGGGAGAGCGTGGACTGTCGGAGTGGCAGTATGGATTCCGGAAAGGAAAGTCAACGGTAGATGCCATCAAAACAGTGATTGACACAGCCGACAAAGCAAGGACAAAAAAACGTAGAGGTAACCGTTACTGTGCTGTCGTGACGATAGATGTGAGAAACGCCTTTAACAGTGCAAGCTGGGAAGCCATTGCTGTGGCGTTACATAAAATGAAGGTTCCGGATTATCTGTGCAAGATACTAGGAAGCTACTTTGAAAACCGGGTCTTGAGCTACAGCACTAGCGAAGGACAGAAGACGAGGTCGGTAAATGCGGGAGTTCCACAGGGCTCTATCCTGGGTCCAACGTTGTGGAATGCTATGTACGACGGAGTGCTGACGCTTAGGCTGCCAACAGGCGTCAAAATCGTTGGATTTGCAGACGACATCACGCTTGTGGTCATTGGTGACTCACTGGAAAGGGTGGAGGTTCTCGCTACAGAAGCAGTGGACGCAGTCGAAAACTGGATGTACGAGAAGAAACTGGTGATAGCCCACCAAAAAACGGAGCTGTTGCTTATCAGCAATCGAAAAGTGGTGCAGAAGGCTGAGATTACAGTGGGAGAACACACCATAGCCTCAAAGCGGGAGCTAAAACACCTCGGCGTAATGATCGACGATCGGCTGAACTTCAACTGCCATGTCGATTACGCGTGCGAGAAAGCAGCAAGGGCAGTCACAGCGCTGTCCAGGATCATGCCGAATAACTCGGCGATTTGCAGCAGTAAGCGGAGGCTATTGTCTAGCGTGGCTACGTCGATCCTGAGGTACGCTAGCCCGGCGTGGGGAACCGCAATGAAGACGAAGAGGAACCGAGTCAAGCTTAGCAGCACGTATAGGCTGATGGCCATGCGGGTAGCGAGTGCCTACCGAACCATATCTTCGGAGGCAGTATGCGTGATTGCCGGAATAGTCCCTATCGGCTACGTTTTGGAAGAGGATAAGGAGTGCTACGAAGCTAGTAGTACTAGAGGAGCCCGGAAGATTGCACTGCGCTGAGTGCCCAGTCGTAGAGGAGTCGCCGGAACACGTCATTTTCGAGTGTCCACGTTTTGCTGCGGAACGTAGCGAGATGACAGCGGTCTGCGGTGCTGACGTAACCGTAGACAACGTAGTGGATAGAATGTGTAGCGATGAGGTGATGTGGAACGCGGTGAACATGGCGGTGACGAAAATAATGTCATTGCTTCAGCGGAAGTGGAGGGAGGAACAAGCCGGTGAACCGGAAGTCAGTCTCCAACCGGAATCGCCGAACCGACCTCGGCACCCAACCGGTAGGTAAGCTTGATCCACCGTCGGGGACAAGACCGAGTAGATCGTGGAAAAGCCCCGGAAATTGTAGGCTTCGTGGCCGTGCGGTTAGCGGCGTCAGTCGTTTAGGCATATTGTGCCATGAAGTGTGGGTTCGATTCCCACTCCAGTCGGTGGAAACTTTTCGTCAAACGAAAAATTCATCATTGGGCTACTGGGTGTTTCGTGTTGTCCGTTGCCTAATGTTTGTGATTGTTCAGTCTGTGCAGCCTTGAGCTGAAGACGGTGTAAATTGTCTTGCCAAATTGGTCGTCAGGGCACCTGTGAACCGGAAGTCATCCACCAACCGGAATCGCAGGATCGACCTTGGCACCTATCCGGGCAGCATCGGTACCGGAAGAACTTCCACCTCCGGGGAAGTCTTCGTCGGGGTAGGGTAGATTCACCGCCGGGGACTATCCGAATAGTGCGCGAGAACCTGGAGTGCTAAATGGCATGCGTCCAGCACCGAGAGAACTTCCTTCGTCAGGGAGTTTCTGGCACCCATGGTATCGGGAGCCGAATGGCTGAATATGGCATGTTTAGATCACAAACAAGGAATACTAACAAATTATTAATGGGAGCCGAAGGGCTCAGCATGGCATGGATTAGGAACTAACAAATTAATGATGGAGCCGAAGGGCTTAATGAAGGGTGCGCGTAGCATGTGTCGCCTCTTCTTCGAAGTAATACCGCAAGGTGGTGCCGGAGAAGAATTCTTTACGGTGACGGTGTACCTAGGAGACTGTTTTTTAGTGGGTAGGCGCCCCATTGCGAATCCCACACAGTGCCAAACCATACACTGTGGCATGAGCATGAACAAATACAGGCCAGTCTTGAGAAGATTTTTTAACTCCTAGAGATGCATGAAAAAAAAAAAAAAAAAAACACACACACACACACACACACACAGTTTTAAGTTGGAACAACTTCATGTCAGTATCAAAATTTTGGTTCATGTGAAAAAAAGCTTGGAATAAAGTTAATCTTTCATAGAGTTCCAAGTAATTTGTAATAGTATCCAAATTATTATTGGTATGGTGTGAGTTCACTGTTATAAAACTAAAGGTTTAAATGTTTATTATTCTTTTTGAATATCTCGTGAATTCTCATTTAATATAAATGTTCATACCTTGTGATGGATAACTAGATGTTTATCTTCTATTGCCGAGCAGTGCTCGGCGAGCACTACGTTTTAAAATACGCATCCTAATCATTCTCCTCGTCTTCGAAATTCGTTTTATTTACCAAACCTTCCTGATTCCTTAAATTTAAAAAAAAAATCTATAATATAGATATTTAACACTAAAACGCAAAACAAAGAAGAATTATTTAATGCTCTATTTGAGAGTAAAAACTCATCATACTTCCTAGGACAGACTTGATTTGCAAACCAAACCAAAAATGGATTGATCTAAATGTATTATAAAAACTACGTAAAAAGATCTCGTGTTTTTCGACTATTCATTTATCGCGAATTTATCGTTTTCATTGAATTGTTCATGAAATCATGTATGCTTTCTTCAAATTAATGTGGGGTGTCGGATCCTCTTCTTGACTTTTTTATTCACTTCGGCAGGGGGTTTTTGAAAGCCACAAAGTTGGGGGCTTTCCTTAGCCGAGTGGTTAGAGTCCGCGGCTACAAAGCAAAGCCATGCTGAAGGTGTCTGGGTTCAATTCCCGGTCGGTCCAGGATCTTTTCGTAATAGAAATTTCCTTGACTTCCCTGGGCATAGTGTATAATCGTACCTGCCACACGATATACGAATGCGAAAATGGCAACTTTGGCAAAGAAAGCTCTCAGTTAATAATTGTGGAAGTGCTCATAAGAACACTAAGCTGAGAAGCAGGCAATGTCCCAGTGAGGACGTATGCCAAGAAGAAGAAGAAGATGCGCGGTATTGAAGTATTTTTTATTGCATAGTTTATTACAATCGACCAACTATAACCCCACTTGACATTGAGTGAATCATTAAACAGTCCATGTAATTTTGACTGAATTTTTAGAAGCTTAGTGCTATTAACTACTTTAACAGCTTATATCAACCATTTGTTCTTCCTTAGTCGGCGTTTGAAGGACGCAGTTTTTAGCAGTATTTCAATCATATTCGATCTTCTATCATCATTTTTGATTTAAAATATTGATTAATGCCCATGTATAACATTTTCTGTAATCTTGATCTAGTTACATAAAATATTGACCTTATTAGGTAGAAGAGTTAGAGTATGGATAGAAAAGTGAAATGACAAAAATTTTAATTTTAAGAATGTTCCAAATGTTTATTAAAATTTGCAAAATAAAATATTTTGGTGATATAAAAGACAAAACATTTTGAAAAGATTGAAAATCTGCTAAAAAAAATGGGCAATATCTTGAAATTTTTGAAGTACCATAAAATTTTCAAACATGGTACTCAATTAGACCTATCAGCTGCAGAAGACCATATTGCATATTCCCTATTATATTGGATATTGATCGTAGAATAGTATATAAGATTTTAAATAAAGCTGATTACGGTTCGGGTCACTTTAGTCACTTTTTCGAGAATCGAAAGTCACTTTTTAGTCACTTATTTTTCAAATCTGGTCACGAAAATGACTTTTTTCGGTACCACTTTTTGCTACCAGCCCTGGAGCGAGAGAGGAGAGATTCTCTCATTTGTACATAGCTCCTTTAGTAATGCTCAGCGAGATTGAATGTTTTTTTTTTGTAAAAACAAAAAAAAACATTTGTATGCAAAACACGATTTTTTCATCGATCCCCAAAAGTGTTGGCTCATGAGAAGAACAAAAGAAATTACCTAAGGCGAAAATCTTGGGAAACTAACTGTAATAATTGGTACAAGAAACTTCTTGAGCCGTTAGAAAAACACATGGAGCGATCCTCTATGGCATGTCTGGATGAATCAATGGATGGTTTTTAAAAATATCTCTTCAGAAATTCTTCTAGGGATTTCTCTACCAATTCTCCCAGAAATTCTTCAAGCGATTTTTCATAGGAAGTTTATAAGAATTCCTCCAGAATTTGTTCTAGGAAATCCTCAATAACTCCAAAGGAATTCTTCGAACAAATCTATTTATGTAGGAATTCCTCAAACACGTCATTCAAGTATGAATCCTCCAGTTTTTCCAATCATTTGTCTAAAAGTTTCCCAAAAAAAAAAATCACATTCGATCTTTAAAAGCTTATTTAAGTTTTCACAGCAGTTAATACTACAGCACTTTTTTTCAATAATTCCTCCGATCATCGAATCACAAATTCCTGTATAGATTATGTCCAACGTTTTTCGAGAAATACCTTTAGAAAATCCTGCTAAATACTATCCCAAGATTCGATTGTAATGTGTTTCGATTATCTTATAATTTTTTTTGAGAAATCTTCTAAGACTTCCTCAAGAGTCCAGGAGTTATTTCATAGATGCTTGTTCGTTGAAGATGACTAAGGTGAAGATGAAGCGAAACTACATTACAAATTTTCAAGAGCACAAAACTGGAGAATCAGGTATCAGTTCAAGCTGAAAACTTAATCGTCCATCCATCAAATGTTCAACATTAACGGCTGTCTGGTTCCTTAGGTTTGTGCTCTTGAAAATTTGATATTTTGTCTTGATGCATCTTCAGCTTAAAACTTACCCAATTTCATCAGAGATTGCTTTTGGATTTTATATAGAAGTACTTTACGGATTTATTTTTTAGAATATTTTCTTTGGAATTTCCTTGGAGACATTTCTGGAAGAATTCCTGAAAAAATCAAAGCTTACTTGAGAAAATCCCAAAGAATTAGTGGAGTTTTTTTTGTTGAAATCTTAGAAGAAGTCTCTGGAGCAATTGCGGAAGGTATCTTCAGAGAAATCCCTAGTTGAAATCTTATACAAATCCTGGAAGATAATTTTATAGGAACTCCGTAGAAATTCCTGGAGGCATTTCGGGAGAAGTTATTGATTTAATTTTAGAAAACGTTCTGACCGGGAATCTTGGAGGATGTCCCAGGGAATTCGTTGGCTGAATCACTGAATGAAGTCGTGGAGGAGTTAGACCTTCTTGATAAATTTCTCAATGAATTTTTGGAAAAACTCTGATGATTTGTGAAACAATCTTTGGAGGACTTCCACATATGTGGTTTTACTGTGGAAAGTCCAGGTTGAATTTATGAGGTGTTATAAACAAAATTCTTCGAGAAGTTTCTTAGGAAAATTCGTGGAGTAATACCTTGGGAAATAATCACTTCTTTAGAAATTTCCGGAGTAATACTTGATCATTTGGGCAAATGCGTAAATAAATTTCCTAAAACAAAACTATGAAAACACACATACAGTAATAATTGTTGTAATGCCACAAATAATTCTCAAAATAAAGTCTTAGACCTTAGAGAATCTCCTGGCTCCTATTCGGGTTCATTTTATTATCTTGGTTACTGTTTGGTCTCTTTTCGGCTTTGTTTTTATTTATTCCTTCCAGGACTCTGTTAAGTCTCTTTTTCAGCAAAGAGGTGTCTAAATTCCTAGTTTATAATGTACTCCGTCGATATCAGCCCTGTGAAGACGAAAAGCTTTCTTAGTCTTGTGGTAACGACTTTCTTGAAAATTAGGGACTTAGAAGAGTTTTTGAGAAAATCTACTTTGAAGTTTTTTTTAGCAATTTTTCAAGACACGCAAAATGTATCGGAGTCATAAAAACCAAGCAAGTCTTCTTAGAATTATGTTATTTTTTCTGTTAAGCGGAAAAATCACCTGAAAATATCGTTAGAAAACTTGGAAACAGTAGAATTTCCTCCCTTGTATTTGAAGTCCTCAAATATCTATATAAATAAAAATGGAATGGTGTTTGTATGTCGCTTACGAACGGGTCAAAAGATTAGAATGATTCTTTCTCAATTTTGTTCGTCAAGGGTTCCGACGTGTTTGTGTGTATAAAAATCCCAGGATATTCACCAGGAAAGTTGAAAAAACGAGCGTGAACGAAACTGTCATTTTATATGGGACGATTCATAGCGTTTTTGAACAGCCTACTTGATGGCAAGACGAAGTTTGCCGGGACCACTAGTATTAAATAAAAAATAAAAATAAAATAATGCCGTCATGGAATCCAAGATGGCGACTTCCGGTTTGAGAAAATCACTTTGAACTTATGCAATTTAAGTATTTTTGGAACGGGTTCGATGAGTAGATGCCGAAAATCGAAGTCTCACGTATTTTTTTTTTTTTTTGTGAATACCGTTGTAGAAATTCTATGGTAAAATCTGTGTACGTTGAGTACGAACATCTGAACAATGCTGTACAAAATTTTGTTCACTTGAATTTCGTCGTATTTAATAACTATCAGCAGATCAATAACAACGACTATAGATTAAGATGAAGATGCATCGAAGCCAACCCTCAAATTTTCAAGAGCACATTTGTAGAGAACCATACAGCCGTTCAAGCTGAAAACTTAATCAATTGGTCACCGATTAGGGTTTCAGCTTAAACCGCTGTCAGGTACTCTAGATTTGTGCTCTTAAAATATCGAGGGTTGGCTTCGATGCATCTTCACCTTAAAGGCATATATACCTCGTTCAAACTAAGCAAATAAATAAGCAACATTAGAACATTAGATGCTTGTTCTTCAAGTTTAATGCATCTTTTTATACCGAAATTTCTTATGAAACTTCAAACTCTCAGAGTTTTGTTAGTTTTAGATAGAGCATTAAGTTTCATTGATGAATTGCAGGCAGAAATTACAAAGAAAAAAATGTAAAGCTATCAATTCTGTTTTCTTTATAAATTCCATAATTCCAACAGATACTTCCAGAAAACTCATTATCCAAAAAGGTGCAAAACTCGAACCAATATGATCTATCTTTAACGCCGTGGTATAAGAAAGTTATCAAGTACAAAGTTTATTTTTGCTCTCAATGCTTCAAATGAATGTTAAGAATCACTTCCAATTTGGAACAAACTTTTTTTTTTTCTAGTGTAGCGTTTTTGGCATAAACGTGGTTCAATAGAGAAGCTTAAAAAGCAGTACCTGAGATGGAAATAGCACTTTATTCAATTTTTGTAAATGAATTAACTGGCGGATGATTTATTCTTTCGATCAAATTAATTTCGCCGTGGCATTAATTAATGTGGCATTCTGTTTTAAATATGTATGATTGCCATCTCATGAGCTTATTTATAATTGTGAAAGCTTGAAAAACTCCAATGTTACGTACATTCAACTTATTCTACTTGCATATGGACGGAAATCTTCTATAGCTAAGGAGATGTCAATGAATTTCATAAGTGCGGGTGTCGTTCGCCGCCGCAGCCAATAAAGTCCATCATGTCAGTGATTGCGTGCTCGCTCGAGTACCATTGATGTCGATATCTACACACTTTAGCACAGACTATGAGTAGTCAATTTTCGAATTGTGCGAAAGATGTGGTAAATCTCGTCCATTCATTGATTATACATCTTAGTTAAGTTTATTATGAATTCTCTAAATACAAATCTATTATGGGAATTTCTTACAATTTTCGATAATTAATAGAGGCTGTAGAAACCATACTATTGAAATCACGGCTGTTGGCTCCGCAATTCCCAAAACAATCGGCACTGTATCGCAATTCTTTCCCTATCTAAGCGGTCGTCATCATTGCGTGGTGTGATTGTGGTACGTAATATGGCAAACCTAGAGAGCTACATGTAGCTACAGATATGGTACAAATTCCAACGCTTGCGCACCGTACCGATACTAAACGCTATTCCGGCTGGCTTCTGTCAACGAGCCCGGCAGCTGATAGTCCGGAGCCTACGTAGTATTAGGCACTAGTGCGAATATCGTTTGCCGCATCAGTTCTTTCTGTGGGGAAAGATGTGTTATCTACTGTAGTTTTCAAACTTTGTTTTTCGATTATTTCCCATTTAGTTGTTATATTAGCCAAAGTGAACATGTTGTGTTGTATAGATCCAAGTTACCGATGAGTTGTTGTGCATGTGCTAAAAGTTACAGTCTAGTCGTCTATGATTTGTGGATGGAATGGCAGCGGAAGGTGAATCAAAGTCGCCCGAAACTGCAGCCCCAAAGCTCGCCCCTTCCAAGGACATCGGCGTCGTGCAGAAAGGATGGCGTAATGATGATTGCTAAATAAATCTATTAAAAACCAACCAACTCTATCAAACTCATATCATTCAATCGATAGACAAAATACATAAATTTCATCAATAACTGGCCTCTGATGTTATCTATTCTCTTTGCGCTCATTGCAGAGGAAATGCTGGAAACGGAAAAGGCAGGTCTGGTGGAGCGCGTAAACGACCTGGAGCGGATAGTGCTGGAGCAGAAGGACGAAATCGTCTGTCTCAAATCTACCCTGGCCGACGTTCTGCGACGGTTGAGCACCATCGACAACAGCTATGACAACGCAAAAAACACCGAAGGAAGCTCGCACAGTGGTTCGGTGATGTCCAGTAAAAGTTTCCGATTTTCGCGGAACACCATCACAAGATGTAAGTAACTGCTATCTACAGTCAACCCTCCATGAGTCGATATTGAAATAACCATGAATAGTAACCATGAAGTTTTGTTTCTAGTATGATTCCATGAGTCATAGAACATCGACTTATGGAGGTTTGACTGTATCATAATTTAAACAAGCGGTTATATAACTTAACTTTTTTTCTCAGTAAATTCCAGCGTAGATGAAAAACGATTCGGGCGAGTTCCGTCGCGGGTGACGAGTTCCCCATCGCGAAGCATGTCCACAGCGAAGGCCAGCAGCCTGGCGCAGAAAGCCATCCACCATTCCAACGGATCATTGCATTCCGACTCGATGAGTAGCCATTCGATATCGCCGGCCCCGTCGCCATCGCCCAAGCAGCCCAATATGCAGAATCTGTCCGCATCGGCGGCCGGAATGGGGGTCGGCGTCGGGATGGGCGGTGGCATGGGAAAACGGTGGAGCTCCACGGGGGACTTTGTGAGCGGTTCGCCGGGACCAGCAGCCAGCGGGACCGGGTTAGTATACAAGATACGAATGATAACGCTAGAGATAGCCAAATGTCACCTCATAAAACAGTTAACTCTATAGAATCGAGGATCTGTTGATCGTCAAGCGCAAACGCTCACCGCACGGCTATCGATACGGTTGAATTGAGAGAGAACAAAACGCAAATAAAAAGCGTTCATGATAGCCCAATTGTGGTTGGAATAGTCAATTTAAAAACATGTTCATGGTTCTCATTACTTCAACGCTTGTTTCAGTGTATAACTTTACATTGAAGGGACCAAGAGATATCGATTTATTGTAAATTTTGCACCTCATCGGTGAAACCGTCGCCAAAATCGTCGCCAGCTAACCAGCCGGTGCGAATTTGACGTTTCTCCAGTCTTACCAACACAACGGCAAATCACCTCCTTTGATTCGTTAGCTGGCGACGATTTTGTCGGTCTGTTTGAAAGTTTTCGGCGCGTTTTGTTGTCAATGAAACAGACAATATAAAGCACAAAATCAGTTCTACAGCGGTCCAAGGCACCATCAAGGTAGCCATGAAGACCAACTTTAACTATGGTTCGTTTAATTGATTGCGAGACTCAGCATATTGAGTGTGAATTTCACAATAGATCTATATAAATAAAAATGGAGTGGTGTTTGTATGTCACGAAATGGCTTCCAAACGGGTCAACCGATTTGAATGGTTAATTTTCCGTTTTGTTCGTCAAGTGTTCCGACGTATTTGTGTGTATAAAAATCCCAGGATATTCACCTGGAAAGTCGGAAAAACGAGCGTGAAGGAAACTGTCATTTTGTATGGGACGATCCAAAGCATTTTTCAACAGCCTACTTGATGGCAAAACGAAGTTTGCCGAGCCCACTAGTTTTTGAATAATTTTTCGATCAGCACCTCTATCTTTTTCAGGTTATTGGTGATTTTTCCGTTTAATGATTCCCCATGAATTATAGTAAGGCAGTATTCCACTGCAGGGATTCAAACATGAATTACTTCAAGAAATTCTACCTAAATTACTTTTGATTCTCATGCATCCATAATTTGAGAATAGTGTTTGGCGAAGGCTGTTTTTCTGAAAATAGATTTTATTAATCTTTGCTCACCCAAGGTCTGGTTTTTAGGATTTATCAATCTTCAATCAACTGTCAAAAAGTCATTTTAACGAATTTCCTTAAAATCAATGGCATCTGATCCAGATTTTTGTGTCAATTTGCAAATGTTAACTTGTTCGCTTAAGGTGAAGATAAATCGAAGCCAAACCTCAAATTTTCAAGAGCACGGATCTAGAGACCCAAACATCCGTTTAAGCTGAAAACTTAATCGATTGGTCACTCGCAGGTGGTGACCAATCGATTAAGTTTTCAACTCAAACGGGTGTTTGGTTCTCCAGATCCGTGCTCTTGAAAATTTGAGGTTTGGCTTCGATTCATCGTCACCTTAATGGTTTCGTTGTTATTTTGCATTCCGTTGGGATCAAAACCTGCCTATATTATTGCAATTTTAGGGAAAACTTTCCGTCTTACGGTTCAACGAAAAGCTACCGCAAATGTCACATCACTGATTTGCACTGGTAATCATCAGTAGGCTTTAATGATACCTTGGATACCGTGGATACCGTCTTGTTGATTGCTGTTTGTTGCTATTTTTCATAACGTTTTCTCTTTCAAGCATACTATGATTCGATTATTTGCTTCAATGATTAAATGATTTCGAAGGCTGCGGTAGAACTTTGACAGCAGCGGTAGAACTTTGCGGCTATCGCAAACGGGAAAATTTCTTAACAACCGTAATAAACTTTCTAAACTATTTCACTTTTCAACTGAAAGTAATTTAAAATGTGTACCTAAAACACGCTTAATGACCACAATTATAGTTATTCGTTTAAGTATTCGTGACTGCTGTGGACACAAAAATCGGATATGTTTTGGAAGCCCCCAAGGGTAGGTGGTCATTATTATTAAAAACATTCGTATGACACCGCAAACTTCATGATTCGTCAAATAATGGGCGGAAATGATTATTACACTACAAGATTCAACGAACAACCATGGTTCTCGATCCTGGTTACACCGGACATGTTCTGCAACTCCACAATTTCTACAATCATTCATTCGGGACTTCCGTGGAGTCGTTTTTGGAAATGTTTGTAGCAACTTCTATGGATACTTCTGTAGCGATTGCCATGGAGATATTTATGGAGACCTGTGGAGCCATCATAACAGACTTCTTTAGAGACTTCTGTGAAGTTTTCTGAAGAGACTTCGGTAAATTCTTCTTAGAAGATTTCTGCGGTTACTTCTGTAGAAATTTCTATGAAGCCTTCTAAGTAAATTTCTGTGCAGATCTCTGTAGAGACTTCTGTGAATATCTTTGAAGAGACATATGTTTGAACTTCTATGGAAACCTATGTAGAGACTTTTGCAAAAACTTTTATAAACAGCGATTTCTGCGAAGGTTATGTGTAGAAAACTATGGAGACCTATATAAAGGTCTCTGTAGCAAATTATATGGTGACTTCTGTTGAACGTACTCTGGAAGCTTCTTCAGATCTTTATAAAGATTTATTCCAGTTCCAGATATAATCTAACCTTCACTGAAAGTGAATCTCATGCTTTTACAATTCTGGTTGGATACTTGAAATGAGTTGGCGTGATTTTCACAAGCTTTCATCCAAGGAGTATTACAGAGAGTGCTTTTATAGTTCACTTTAGACTGCCTTCAACGTATCCTCTACAGTTTTTGGCTATGCATTTATTTTAAAATTCTTCCAGGCTTTTCGGCACGCATTCTATTGGCGTCAGATTCTGAAAAAAAAACTGAAGTTTGCAGATGATTTTTTTTATATTGTTTTTAATGTATCTTAGTGATCGATTTTTTTTATAAATTTATGAATATATTATTTTTTTATAAAATTTGTATTTTATTTTCATTTTTTGATTTTTTTTTCCAAAACCTCACAAGTTTTACCAATTCTTCAAAACATCCTCAATGATTTTTGCTGAGATACCTTCGAATTTTTCAATCACGAATTTCCCCAGCGTTTTCTACAGAGTTCTAAAATTTCTTCTTGAATTTCTCCAGATTTTCAAAACTATTCATTCAGAAACGCCCTCAGCAAAAATTTTCTGAGGATTATTGAAAATACTGGAGATAATCCTGTGAGATTTCTTATAGCAGATTTCCCCAAACATAACTCTGTGGATTTCTTTCGATATTTCCCATACGGAATCTCGGCAAAAACAGCATTCCTCAGCGATTCTACTCCATTACCCCGAATGCCATTACCCCGAATCCCATTAACCCGAATGCCATTACCCCGAAATCCAAAACCCCGAACGACCCATAACCCCGAATGACATTACCCCGAATTCCAATATCATTGAGAAATGTCATCATTGTCATCATGTCAACATACTTGTAAATTCGGGGAAATAGCATTCGGGGTGATGGAATTCGGGGTAATGGTACATTCGGGGTAATGAAATTCTGGGAAATGGCATTCGGGGAAATGGGATTCGGGGTAATGGGGTAGAATCCAGGGCAGGCAATCGTCAGATTCGTCACAGTGCGATGACGAAATAGAAAAAGACATCGTCATCCAGTATAATTACTCTGGCAGGTCGTCGTCTCGTCATCGACGAAAGAATGCACGACTAACTTCAATCCAAAATCGTCAACGAGCAAATTTTTCTTCATTCCGCTTGCTACCACAAATTACACACAATAAGAAGGCGTTTACTGTATATTCTCTTGCTTCGCACCAACCAACGAATGCCATCATATAAATGCTTGTATTGGCAAATGAACTCGCTCTCCTCATGATTCTACAATAGCTCTGTTGGTAAGCGCGTGGAGTTGACATCTGGATCGTTTATTCGATTCCAGTCGTGTTATGTTATTTTGTTTTTGTTTTATTTTTTCAAAAAAATGCTCTTAATCTGTCGAAGACACGATTCATATTTTTAGTCGGCTCAGTGCTCCCGAACGAAGATTTGCCAGTAACGAAGGATTCGTATTTGTTCGTCATGACGCCGAGCCTATGTGATCAGATCTCTGTGGCAAATCGTCATCCGACGCTGGTTGAGTGACAATGACAATGCTTCTTTTAGTTTCGTCGCCGACTTTTCCATTTGACGGTGACGATTGTCTAGCCTGCACAGTGGTAAAAAGGTAACAAACTGACGAACATTTCTGTATCTTCTGAACGCAACGAGTAATCCTTGATAAAATACCTGTATCTTATGAAAAATGTCTAAGGAATTGAATGAAAGTGGCCCATTTATCATGACCATTTTATCCAAATTCCCCATTTGTATTAGGTTTTCGATAGGATTTCTCACATTATGTGCAGGGAAACAGTGTATGAGCTATTGAAATAACGATTTCACCCAAATTCCCCATTCAATCAGATTTTTCATAGGATTTGTCATATAATAAGCACGGAAACCGTTAATTAGCTATTGGTATAACGCTTACTTAGCGATAATAGTCTTTCCAAAATTAACAGACTGTCGTTAGGATTTCTGATATTATTTGCAAGGCAACTGTTCATGAACTATTGATATAACGTTTTCTAAGCTATAAAAGTCAACGGAAACGAATGCAATAATTACAGTCGATAAAACGGATCGGTAACATTCTCATTTTATTCAAAATCCCCGGTTGTCAGTCTCTTGACTTCTTATATTATATATTCAGGTAAGCTGATAATGAACTGATGAATCAACAATGCTTTCTAAGCCACACTCTTAAAAATAATGAAAATTACTCTGGACCTAATTTTGGTTATGACTGAATGACACATAATGTAAGTGATGGAACGACACAAAAACGTGTCCTTGAAGATGTATTGAACAAAAAATGTAATTTTACATATTAAAGGACACGAAAATGATGGAACTGTGATCGACATTTTCCGAATCAGACACTAAAGTATTTGAAATTGGACACAAATTTACGTCATTCAGCTCGCTTCTTTTATGTGCATCCCAAAAGACGTAAATCACATTATTTTTTGGTACTGTGCATAACAGAGGTGAATTTAGAAATAAAAAACTAATTACACTGATCGGTATCATGCTTTTTTATCCAAATTCCCCATTAGCCATATACTTTGGTTAGATTTCTCATATCTTGAGCAAGACAATTCATTATGAACGTTTTCTAGGCAATAATAGTCAAATAAAATGAGTGCTGGAATTGAAAATTATCACAAGGATGGTGACCATGCTCATTTCACCCAAGTTCTCCATATTTATCTGATCCTTGATTGGACTTCTTTTATTATATGCAAAGAAACCTCTAATGAGTTATTCAAGTAACGTTATCTGAACCTAATAAAATGGGGAATTTGGATAAAACGGACATGCTAACAATCCAGGCGGCCATCAGAACTTTCATTTAATTCCTTAGACATTTTCACATAAGATACAGGTATGTTTCCATAGATTACTGGTAGCGTTCAGAAGATACAAAATTCTTCGTCGGTTTGTTACTTTTTTTTAGTGAATTGTTTCAAAGCATTCCCTTCAGACACTTATAAACTCCTTTGTAGATACTTCGGGAATGAAAAAAAATCATCCAGGAAATTCTTTACAAATTCGTCCCAAAATGCAATCAGGGTTTCCTGCCAGAAGCCTCCAGCAATTTCTGCAGGGATTCCACCAAGAATATCTAGAGGAATGACTTCAGGAGTTCATTCGGGAATTTCTTCAAAAGTTCCTTCTGGAATTCCTGTAATTAGTCGAAGAATTTCTACATAGAAGTCCATCTCTCCAGAAATCCCTGGAGAAGTTACTAGCTACCTTGAGCAATCCTAGGTGGAATTCGTGAAGGAATTTCTGGTAAAATCTTTGAATGAATCCAAATCTAATCGTAGGTCCAAGAGCATCAAGTCTCTTGTGAATTGTAATGAAAAATCACGAAATCGTAGCCATCTTTAAAACTTAATTTATTTTTTATAGAGTAAATCTTATTTGTATTTTTATAGAGTTCCTATTTAAGTTTCTGAATGCAATAAACCATTAAATTCCTGGCCAAAATAGTGAAGCTTCTTCTTCTTCTTAAATTTATCGTCCACATCGAACTTGCTCTTGCCGGTGAAAAACTCCAACCCCGGAATTTGCTTAAAATCGGTTTTATATACGTTTTGTCGTCCATCACACAACAGCCATATTTTGTCAGCATCTTCTCGTAGAGCTTCCGTGGCTGAGTTTTAGCCGTCGATTGTTGTCGCTCATCGTGGTTTGGGAAATTCTGTACCTTGTATGTATGTAGTCCAGCTTTCTTCTTTGCATTCTGGACGTAGCTCTGCGACATGCCGATCTATTTAGCCAAATCTCGGCATGAGACGTTGGAATTTGCTTTAATCATCCGCTTCACCTTTCCTTCCGTCTTTTTGTTCTCCGGTCCCGGTTTTCTTCCAGCTTCTTTGCCGTGGTCCAACGTCAACCGCTCCTGGAACCGCTTCAACACTCTGGAGACGGTTGAATGATGAATGTTCAACATTTTTCCCAACTGCCGGTGCGACAGGTCAAATACACATCAATGAGAAAGTGTGCAAAATTTGGTTGATTTGTATCCAATGGTAGATCAATTATGCCCTGTTAAATGTGTCGCAATAATTTCGTGTTCGCCCTTTATCCATATAAACTTCAAATGGCGTGTACATAGTCAAATTTTAACCGAATCATTTCAAACTTTGAGAGGATGCTATTTACCATAATAAAAATAGTTTAAGCATAGGAGAAGCTATTTTTTCCACAGATTTTAATTATTGCAGATTTTTTTATTTCGAATGTTCATCAAATTCATCAATTTTTCCAAGCTTCCCAAATTATTAAAAAAATTGCTGCACGATTTCCTTTAAGAATTCCTTCTCTGATGGATTAGAGATTCGTAGAGAATTTTCAAGGATACCATCAGCAACTTTTTTAGGTACTTCACTAGAAATACGCTCATTGATTATTTTATAAATTCATGCACTAATTGCTTCATGATTTTTTCCAAGGATTTTTCGCGAGAATTTTTTCGGTAGTTCCCCCAGAAAATTTTCCACGTGTTTATCAAGCATGCATCCAACTACATACTCTTTCAAAGCATCCTTCAAAAATCCATGCAGGAACCTTCACAAGACTTCCTTTATGAGGACCTTAAAAAAACAATTGTGGATTCTTCCAGAAGTTTTCGAAGAATTTTATTTCTAAAATCTAGATGGAAAATTTTGCTTCTTTTGGAGGTCAAGGAATATCGTTAATAACTTACACAAGGATTCGTCTGAGGATTTTTCCATAAATCGTTTAGGAATTCCAATTCTCGAAAACTTATTCTAACAGACTCAAGTCAAAAAAGTATACAAACTTACTTTATCGATTCTACGTGTTTCGCAGACGAAATTCTACACGTTGCGCTCTGAACCAACTCGATTTTTCACTTTTAAAACGTTTAATTTCCGGATTTACAAAACGACGAAAGTAAGATTCTCAACTTTCGCAACCTAACCACTACTTTCGCCGCCCCGCTGTATGGAGAGACAAAGTGACTTAACCACGAATCAAAACAAAACACTACTTGAGCCGATTTTACACTGGTAGAAAAACGTCGAAAGTAACTGAATAAATCGGCTTATCATTTTGTAATATTTTTTTTTGTGGGAAATAATAGAAACTACCTAGTTTTTGAACGTGAGCTTAATGTATGCAAAATTTAAGCGATGTACACGGCGAAAAAAATTTAAAAAGTTGATTAATTTTAAAACAGTTTTATAAGACAGGTTGTGATTCTTCTGAATTAATTTTCTCAAAACCATATGAAAGTTACTTACGTCGATTTGAAAAAGTAATCGAGAATTGTCTCTTGCATATACAGTCGACTCTCCACATCTCGAAATTTCTCTCTATGTCGATGATTTGTTCGATCCCTTTGTTCTGCATACATTTTCACTCTTTATATCTTGATATCCTCCTTATCTCGATGTGATTTTCATTCTTGATTTTCTCTTTGTGACGTACAAATTAAATTGAATGGGATCGACGTGATAAGCCCATTATCTAAGTTTACTAGACCAAATTTTAGGGATTTGCAATGACGAAAATGACGTCTGTTTGTTTTAAATTTTTCTAGTGACGGAGTGATTTTCAATCTAGTATTCTTTAAAACGTGTTCTATGTCTCGATCTTTCCCTATCCCGATGGTCCCTTCGATATCGAGATGTGGAGAGCCGACTGTATAAAAAATACTAACCGATAAAAATTATATTGTGCCTCATCAGGACTTTCCAACATTAAAATTTGTTAGGATGCTCACATGGAACTTGCTATGAACATCAAAGCTGCTCAAGAGACTTCTTCCCGAATTTCTGAAGAAGTAATAAGCTATTAAACTATTAGGCTTGAAAATGCTCATCAAAACTTGATTGGACTGTGTTTAAAATAACTGATTAATCGTGAGTGGAAAAGGTTGCAACAATGTTGTGCTCTGTGATTGTCATGACAATTTTGCTTCTGATTGTATCCCAATCCGCAAAAGTATGGATAAACGGGTTGTGAGCGACTTGCTTTGTTGTTTGTTTTTCGTCTCCTTTGATGACAATTTGATTCATTGTGTAGTCTAAAGATTCGCATGAGCACTTAAGCCTCTTAAGCAGTTGGAAAATTTCACTTGTTTCCTATTACACGAACTTTTTAGAACTTAAAAATTTAGTCTATCGTGGAAAACCGAGCTTGTGTAATGGTTTCTTGTTTAGATCAAAGTGAGTTTCTAGTTCTAGTGGAACTCATGAATTTCTTATCCCAGACCTAAAAAGACCGATATTGGATTTTAGTTCGATTTTTGATGATTCGTTAACTTGGTTGATTCTTACTGACAGTTTTAGTTGACAGTTTTTTTTTTCGATATTCTGTAGAGATCTGATGGAATCCTGAGATAATCCTCGCCAGATATTTATTAAAATGCATCCACTTAACTACCATCGCATTTTTGTTTCGGTATACAGAATTGAAATTAAAGTTTGCTTGGATAGGCTACTCTGCTAGTATCTACATCCAAATCTATAATGATTTTGTGTGCCTCCTATCTTGACGTTCTCCTCAATATCTGTTCAAGTAGAGTAAACTGTAATAAAGTAGTCCAATCCAAAACTTACTAAATCCATCTCTTCTCCATCCCCATTCTAGCAACAGCATGTCCCGGTTCTCCACCAAATCCCTCCTGAATCTGAACAGCAGTCTCAGCGCCAACGGTTCCAAACAGGCCGGTTCGCATGCGTTCGTCCAGCGGAGGGACGACGACGACTACCTTAAGCTCTACATCAGCGGCCGTCCAATAGTGCTACACATTCCAGAAGCTCAAATTAGTACGTACGAAACGACCAAGGTCCAGCCGGCCCCCAACAAACGCCTCCGGCTCGACTGGGTCTACGGGTATCGGGGTAAGGACTGCCGGTCGAACCTGCATCAGCTTCCGACCGGAGAAATGGTGTATTTCGTCGCTGCGGTGGTCATCCTGTACAACATGGACGAACAGTCCCAGCGACACTACCTTGGCCATACTGACGATGTCAAGAGTTTAGCAGTGCATCCCAACAAGCTGCTGGTAGCTACGGGACAATGCGGAGGCCACGAGGGCAGGGATACGCTTCCTCATGTACGCGTGTGGAACTCCGTATCGTTGGCAACGTTGAACATAATCGGGTTGGAATACTTCACCGGAGCGATCAACTGCTTGTCGTTTAGTCGAGCGGATAGTGGCACAATCCTAGCGGCAATCGATGATTCTCCCGACAAGATCATATCGATCTGGGACTGGCAGAAGAAGGAGAATGGCAGAAGAATCACCGAAACGAAGTGTTCGGTGGATACGATCGTAGCCGTTGAGTTCCACCCGCTCGACAAAGGGCAGATTATAACAATCGGAAAGAATCATATCGCATTCTGGTCGTTGGACCAGAACGGCATGTTATACAAGCGGATGGGTGTGTTTGAGAATCGGGAGAAGCCCAAGTACGTAACAGCTATATCGTTTACTCCTGCCGGAGACGTCGTGACAGGGGATTCAAACGGCAATATTTCCATCTGGCCTCGCGGAACAAACGTGATCAGTCGATTCCTGAAGAAGGTTCACGAAGGATCGATCTTTTCGATATGCTCCTTACGAAACGGTGGATTCGTTTCCGGAGGCAAAGATGGACGATTGGTTCTGATGGATGATGCGATGCGATTGAAGTCGGAGCAGTTAGTCGAAGCACATTTCGGTGCAGTAAGAGTAGTCACACAAGGCAAGGGATCACAACTGCTCATTGGGACAACGAAGAATTGCATCCTGTCCGGTGACTTTACACTGGGACTTGTGCCAATCGTTATGGGCCATACGGATTTACTGTGGTCCCTGTCGTCGCATCCTCAGGTAGCACAATTCGTAACCGGTGGACGTGATCGACTTCTGCAGTTGTGGGATTCTTTGTCGCATTCAGTGGTGTGGAGCAAAGATATTGGCGAACCTATTCAAACGGTGCAATTTTCGAATTCGGGCGACACGATCATTGTTGGAGGCGTCGGAGGCCGGTGGATGGTTTTCGATACGGTCACAAGGGAGCTGTTGGCCGTCTACCAGGATGGACAGGATGTCATCCAGACGATCAAATTTTCACCGGACAGCAGTTTGTTGGCTCTCGGGTCGAAAGATGGTGGCATTTACATTTATCAATGCACGAAGGTGTCCCATCGATTCTCCAAGATTGGAAAGTGTATGGTTAGTATTAATAGTCATGTTTTTGAACGGACTGTTTAACTTTCATGTTGTTTTTTATGTTCAGGGACATTCGAGCTTCATTTCCCACTTGGATTGGTCCAAGGACAGCACAGTGTTGCGATCGAATTCCGGAGATTATGAACTTCTCTACTGTAAGCAAAACAGACTTTCAATATCATTTGGTATGTATTTCAATTTTCCTTTCCTTCATCTTTCAGGGAATCCAACGCTCTGTCGCCAAATAACGACCCACAGTACGGTGAAGAACCTCGAATGGGCCACCCAATCGTGCACGGTGTGCTTCGAAACGGTCGGAATATGGCCGGAGAACTTCGACAGAACGGACATCAACAGCGTTTGCAAAGACGGCGAAGAGCAATTTCTGGTCACAGCTGACGATACGGGCAAGATACGGCTGTTCAGCTATCCGGCCTCGCAACCAAAGGTAATCGCGCCGTTTAGATCATCCGAACTATAAGTCACGCGATGTGCAGAGATCTAATTATTCTTCATTTGCTCATTTCCAGTCATTGTCGCATGCCTACCGAGGTCACAGTAGTCACGTAACGGCCGTAAAGTTTATGCATGATGGCGTCCGACTTTTGTCCGCTGGTGGATTGGACACAAGTGTACTTCAGTGGCGCGTGGTTTAGGCCACCGATTCGCAATGGAACACAAAACAACAAAAAATGCATTACTAATTGTTACATTAGTATTTAAATTACACCATATGCCTCTTTATTTATTAGCTCTAAACTTTTTTTTTCTCTTATCGGTCGATTCGAATGAACAAATTATGCAAGTAAAAATATACACCCTCCTTCCCCATACTAAGTGATACAGCAGTTGTTTAACATTATTCTAACAGAGCGCATTTTAGAGCAGGAAATAAATTATTGTACTTTTTATTCGAAAGCGGTTAAAGCGGTATTTTATTTGCTGAGAAAGAACTTATCCTTGAAATGTGATATTTTGTGGAATACGAGGTATCAATATATTTTGAACCCTCTAGGCTTTTATCCAACAAATTTCCCAGTTTAAATCAAAAGACCAACTCAGTTCGCATGTCATTTAGATAGATATAATTGTTTTACGCTTGCAACAACCGTTTGTACATGGTAAATGTTTTTATACTGGCTAAAATTAATTAAATTCAATCGGTTAATCCATGTAACCGAAGGAATATATTTTGACATTTCCTTCGGTTTTCCATTGTTAATCGATAGATTTGGCTATGCGCAACCATGTTAAACAAACAGTAGGGGAACTGGGGGTAATATGCCCATAGGGGGCAAAACGAGCCACCCTCGATTTGGACGAACGGTGTGGTTTAGAATACTTTTTTTCACCCTTGGGTTGTTGGTCTGTTCCACAAAGTTGTTCAATTTCGGTAATCACACAAATTTGCAGAACACACCGACTTTTTACGACTTACCGTTTTCGAATTAAATTAAAAAGTTTCTCGGTTACTTACTTTTGTCTTTGAACAACTTTCTGAAACTCTATGCAAAATTACGGCAATGTAATAATTGGGTTGTTTAGTGATGAAAAATTCATAGTTTTTTGTAGCTTGATCGAGAGAGCACATTCTTCTAAGTATTACACGATTTTATTGCGCTTTAATATTTTAATTTTGATATTATCAATGACTAAAAAAAATTTCAATCCGTAGACTCAATGACATTTCAATTTACATAATGACAGCTCGTCCCGAAGTAAAATTTACCGAGGGGTGATTCAAAAGTGATTTCCATACTAATTTCAAACGTGTTTTAAAAATAGTCAATGGTCACGAAAAATTGTGAAACTTTGGATTCTAGTTCAATTTTTAACGTAGAATCAGCATACGTAAGAAACTGGATACCCCTAAACAAGCCAATTCCCTCACAGACAAAATTTAAAGTTATTTATAGTTCGTCATCCAAATTTCAGCCAAATCGGACTACCAGAAGCTGAGATACAGTACCCCAAACTTCGGCATTTTGTATGGAAAAACATCATTTAATTACTAAATGATGTCACTGACTGTATATAAAAATGGAATGGTGTTTGTATGTCATGAAATGTCTTAAGAACGGGCTATAAGACTTACATGATTATTTCACGGTTGCATTGGTCAAGTATTCTGACGTGTTTGAGTGAAAGGAAATGATTTAGAAAATTCTCTGGAAAACAACTGGAAAAACAACTTAAAACATACTTGCCATTATGTATGGGAGATTACATGCCACTTTTCAGCAACCTACTTGAAGTTTGACGAGACCACTATCACAGTGATTTTTTTTCGATTTTGTGATCGAACTCGCAAATCGCCAAGTGCGTCAATCTGCGTCCAAAGTAATGCTATTAGACTGAAAAAGCCCCATAAAAATCGATTATTTAGAAATAACTATTTTACCATTAGAGATAGCAAGTTGCAATGTTCAGCAAAAACATGTAGTTTTGGTAGTTGAACAACTTTGTAGAAGGCACAAAAAATGTCAAAAATGTTAGAAAAAAGTTATACAAAAATTTTGATTTTAAAGGGTCATTTTAAGAAAAAAAATGAGATATCTTGTAATGTATAACAGATAGAATTTAGTGTATTCGACAAAGTGTCTTGAATTAACATGTGCTACAACTTTGCTGAAGACACGACCGTCTATCTTCAACAGATAAAAAAAATATTTTTATCTCACTTTTAGGTGATTTAATCACCTGGCCGCTAGTATCAAAAGAAGCGCTTTTACAAATAAAGAAACTTCCCTGAACAAACTTTTTCGCTAAAACCAACGGCTTAGACGCTATTCTATTACGATCACAAAATCGGCAAAAAAAAATCACTGTGGCAGTGAGTTGTTAAGTCCGGTCGAGTAAGGCCCCAAGCACAATGTGAACGGCAACGCGGCAAAACGGCAAAATGGCATGCCCATCTTGATTTACACTTTACTTATCAATCCAGTGTTGACTAAATCCTTTTCAACATTGACTTGACAAGTAGAGTGTAGCTCAAGATGGGCTTGCCGTTGTACCGCGCTGCCGCTCACATTGTGCTTGGGGCTTAATCCGCGCAAATCCGAACTCTGCCATCCGGTTTCTTGACAGCAACGATCGGTGCTGCCCATTCCGAAAAATCAACAGGTGTAATGATTCCTAGGCTTTGAAGTCGATTGAGTTCAGCATCGATCATCGGAACGGAATGAAATGGAACAGGTCGTTTTGGGCAGAAAACTGGCTTGCTTCCCGGCTTCAGATGCAGCTGGACCTTCGTGCGGTTGCACAACCCAAGCGATTCGCTGAAAACGTCCTTATGGTTCATCTTCAGTTGTTGAATTTCTCGCTCGATTTCTTGCCTTGAAGGTACAACGACTTGATTGCAGATTGTATCAAACGAAATCGACCAGAGGTTGAATAGGTCAATCCATTCGATGCCCATCAGATTGAGATTTCGTACGGATGTCACGAAGCATCGGCCTCGCTTGGTTGTGCTTTTTAGCGTTACATTGCAGTCAAACTCACCGAGCAGCAGAAGTGGTTCGCCCGAAGCGTTGGAGGCTTGACTTGATGATGGTTTCATCTTCGGCTTGCCGAGTTCTTCCCAAACTGCTTCCGAAACGATGGATATATCGCTGGCTGAATCCAATTGAAGAGAGATCGGAACGTCGTTGATCATCATAGTGACGAACTTCCGTTTCTTTTCACGATGCTCAATATAGTTGACAATGAATACCCCTTTAGTTTCAGCGCTGGATTTTCCCTTCTTCCGCTTCTTGCTGTTGTTTGTTTGAGCTGAATTGGATGGCTTTGCAGACTTCATGGAGCAGGAACAATATCCTTTCTTATGACCGACGTGATTACCTTCCTTGCAGAGGTTTGTGCTGTAGCCGCATTCCTTCACGAAGTGCATTTGGCCACATTGCCTACAAGGAGACTTCGGCTTCTTACTTTCATGCTTCACGGAAACTTTCTGATGCGTTGCGCTCTTCCTGTCCTGATTTCGAACTGCCCTGCTGTTCAATGATCGTGGTGTCTTCCTTCAGGTTGGCAAGGCGTTGATACTCGTCAATTAACGACTGGAGGGTGGCTGGAGCTTCAGGCTTTTCGTTTTCCAGAATTGAAAGTAATCTTGCTCGGACATCGGCGTACTTCGAGGCTTTCAATCCGCTGACAAACATCAGGCACTTGAAATGATCGAGAGTGAGGTTCTGGAATTGAAAATCTTCACAGGCTCGATTAACGTATCCTCCATAGCTGATTATGTCTTCACAATCGCTCTAAACCAACTGGAGACATTTGAATCGCTTCCGGAATGTGGATATTTAATTACCAAAAATTTTCTTGAGGATTTTCACGGTATCTTCAAACTTGACCTCTTTTGGCAACTTCGGCAAAATGTAATTGAGATAGCGGCTGTGCGAAGCGGTGTCTAGCTTCCGGAGAAGAAGACGAACTTTTGCGGCATCGTCCAGCTGGCGGGCATCATTTTAGAAGAGGTCTTGATAACGATCAAACCAACGGCCAAACGTTACTCCGTTTTCTTCATCGAAAGAGAATTCGGTAATGTTTGCCCAAGAAACATTTGCCTATTTTATAATCATTTATTAAGGTGAAGGTCCATTGAGCACATAAACATAATGCTGCCACCCACTTGAGCCACCCGCTAAACCACCCTCTCGAGCCACCCAACACGGCGAAGCACAATGTTATGTGCGTCGGCCAAAAATAAATCATCATGTTCCATGTATACCTCCACCTACAGAATTATGTAGGCTGTATTACTTGCACACGTTTCATACAAATGTATTATTGTCGATATGAATTCTTCAACAACTTCCTTAAAGCTCAAATTCACAATTTATTTCATTTGGTAGTGGAAACATGTTTTTTGGCCAAAATTATAAGCATTTTTCACACCATGCGTGTGTTGTTTACTTTTTTTTGGCAGTTTTCTCCTCTCTTCTCTCGCTTCTCACGGACGGAGAAAGTTGCCATCAGTATGCATTTGAATTCTACAGTCAATAGAGCGCTGCATATGACGAGCCTAACCTCACTTATTTGACAGCTGCTGGTCCTGTTGTTTACGTTTCGGACTTAGTTGTTTTTTCCATCATTTTTTCATGTTCGCATTTCTATCACCAGCATGCTGATGGTGACGATTTTTCACGGTAGGAAGATAGAATAATACGATCCGTGGGTATCTGCAGTGGATTTGACCTCTCCTCACAGCAAACTTTAACGAAATTAAGAATGATTCGAAAAAAGTACTAAGTCCAAACTGTAAACAACAGGACCAGTACCTGTCAAAATTGATGCGTGACGTCACAGTGCAGTGGAGTATTGTACTGTATAATATCTAATATTCATTTTTGCTGTTAATTTGCGTCGTACATTGTTTTTCTCATGCTTAAAAATGTTTTACAACACTGGTGACATTGTACACCTTCTGAGTGTTATGAAATTGTAAAATACGTGGTTGTAGCAAGTGTATGAATATTTAAACAATTTTAATTCCAAACATAAAAACTGACATCACTTCCAATCAGTGAGAGCTGCGCATCCGATTCATAAACAATGTTGGCCCTGTGAATTCGTATTCCGGTGTTATTTTTCGAGCACAAATCGGTGAATTTAAGTGTTTTATCGCTCCCAGCAGTACGGCGCGAGAAAACATAAAGTGTTACAAGTATCGCATCAGATTTTTGAACTGTCACGGTGAGTAGAAATACCATGAAAAGTGAATTTTAGAACGGGCACCGAAAAGCCTTCAAACAACAACACGGTGCGTGAAGAAGAAGCGATTCGATAGTGCGTGATATTTAACAACACAAATCACAGCAATAACTACCTGTTTGCAATGATTTGTGCAGGTGATTTGTGAAAAACACATTATGGAATGCTTTCAGTTAAGAAACCACCGCTCTACAATAAGGTTAGTAGCTTCAAATAATCATTTTTTGTGATCGCTCTCCAAAACACTGTGAGAAGCGTGGGAGGAGGGAGTGGAAAGTGAAGGGGGAAGTAAGGTGCAATATTAGAGGCCATTTTGGTACCCAAGGAGATATGTCCTTAAGCAATTTTTCACAACTACATACTGAATAGTTGCTTTATTATATTACTTTGCAGATGCTACGCCCACATAGTTCAAGCAAATCTGGCGAAATTATTAGGCTACCTATCATTTAGCGACTGTAATAATATATTGAAATGATGTTTATTCAGGTTTCATTTAGCCTAATAAAGATTGATGACTTAACAACGCTAATTTAACAAACAACATTATTGCACTTGTTTTTAATTATGAATCGTGGTTTACGGCTAACCAGCCGAGTGGAAGTTTAACAACTACCGAAAAGCTAAACACTACATATAATTTGCAATTGGATTAGATGGACAAATTGATGTGAAAATTTGCGAAAAAATTACACGTCTTCTCAGTGAGAATCGAACTCACGACTCCCCGATCTCTAGTTGGGGCGCGTTACCACTTCGCCTTGAGAGGACTCATGAACGCAGAAGTTAACCTGAATTCGATTTCAGCTCAATAATCACGTGGTCCTTTTTCGCAAAGTGCACCTCTTTCGGAAGAATTAGATGCCCATCCAAACACAACGCTTTCTATATATATCCAATGCCTAGCCCGAGAGCGCATTGTTTTTTAGGTATAGGAATAGCACACTACACTCAGGGCTGGCATCTCCTCAGTGAAAACAGAAAAACACAAAGAGCGCGCACTTTGTGTTGATCATGAATTTGAGTGCAGTGCGACAGCTACACTTTCTCACTGGTTCTTCCCTCTTTGACGCCTCTTTGTGTTTCTGCTCTCGCTGCAATGCATCCTTCGACACAAAGTGTTGATGGAAAATGGTGAACACACACTCTTTGTGTGGCTCATTGAGTACCTACCGAATGCTTCTATAGGAGCTTCTATTGGAATACATATATGGGAGTATTGTTGGAACGGGACCGACGAGTAGGTAAAGGAAATCGATGTATGATGTAATTTTTGAATCCAAGATGGCGACTTCCGGTTTACAGAAATCCCTTCAAACCCCTGCAATATGGGTATTTTTGGAACGGGACCGACGAGTAGATGACGGAAATCAATGTCCGGTGTTGTTTTGTAATCCAAGATGGCGACTTCCGGTTTGTGAAAATCACTTTAAACCCATGCAATATGGGTATTTTTGGAACGGGGCCGACGAGTAGATGACGGAAATCGATGTCTGGCACCAATTTGGAATCCAAGATGGCGACTTCCGGTTTGCAAAAATCCCTTCAAACCCATGCAATATGGGTATTTTTGGAACGGGACCGACGAGTAGATGGCGGAAATCGATGTCCGACGCCATTTTGGAATCCAAGATGGCGACTTCCGGTTTGTGAAAAGCGCTTCAAACCCATGCAATATGGGTATTTTTGGAACGGGACCGACGAGTAGATGACGGAAATCGATGTCTGGCACCAATTTGGAATCAAATATGGCGACTTCCGGTTTGTGAAAATCACTTCAAACCCATGCAATATGGGTATTTTTGGAACGGGGCCGACGAGTAGATGACGGAAATCGATGTCTGACGTCATTTTGGAATCCAAGATGGCGACTTCCGGTTTGCAAAAATCCCTTCAAACCCATGCAATATGGGTATTTTTGGAACGAGGCCGACGAGTAGATGACGGAAATCAATGTCCGGTGTTGTTTTGGAATCCAAGATGGCGACTTCCGGTTTGTGAAAATCACTTTAAACCCATGCAATATGGGTATTTTTGGAACGGGGCCGACGAGTAGATGACGGAAATCGATGTCTGACGTCATTTTGGAATCCAAGATGGCGACTTCCGGTTTGCAAAAATCTCTTCAAACCCATGCAATATGGGTATTTTTGGAACGGGGCCGACGAGTAGATGGCGGAAATCGATGTCCGACGCCATTTTGGAATCCAAGATGGCGACTTCCGGTTTGTGAAAAGCGCTTCAAACCCATGCAATATGGGTATTTTTGGAACGGGACCGACGAGTAGATGACGGAAATCGATGTCTGGCACCAATTTGGAATCAAATATGGCGACTTCCGGTTTGTGAAAATCACTTCAAACCCATGCAATATGGGTATTTTTGGAACGGGGCCGACGAGTAGATGACGGAAATCGATGTCTGACGTCATTTTGGAATCCAAGATGGCGACTTCCGGTTTGCAAAAATCCCTTCAAACCCATGCAATATGGGTATTTTTGGAACGAGGCCGACGAGTAGATGACGGAAATCAATGTCCGGTGTTGTTTTGGAATCCAAGATGGCGACTTCCGGTTTGTGAAAATCACTTTGAGCCCATGCAATATGGGTATTTTTGGAACGGGGCCGACGAGTAGATGGCGGAAATCAATGTCTGCCACCATTTTGAAATCCAAGATGGCGAAATCCGGTTTAAAGTGATTTTCACAAATCTTGGATTCCAAAATGGCGTCAGACATCGATTTCCGTCATCTACTCGTCGGCCCGTTCCAAAAATACCCATATTGCATGGGTTTAAAGTGATTTTCACAAACCGGAAGTCGCCATCTTGGATTCCAAAACGACAACGGACATCGATTTCCGGCATCTACTCGTCGGTCCCGTTCCAAAAATACCCATATTGCATGGGTTCAAAGTGATTTTCACAAACCGGAAGTCGCCATCTTGGATTCCAAAACGACACCGGATATCGATTTCCGTCATCTACTCGTCGGCCCCGTTCCAAAAATACCCATATTGCATGGGTTTGACGCGCTTTCCACCATCCGGAAGTCGCCATCTTGGATTCCAAATTGGTGCCAGACATCGATTTCCGTCATCTACTCGTCGGTCCCGTTCCAAAAATACCCATATGGGTTTGAAGCGCTTTTCACAAACCGGAAGTCGCCATCTTGGATTCCAAAATGGCGTCAGACATCGATTTCCGTCATCTACTCGTCGGCCCCGTTCCAAAAATACCCATATTGCATGGGTTTAAAGTGATTTTCACAAACCGGAAGTCGCCATCTTGGATTCCAAAACGACAACGGACATCGATTTCCGGCATCTACTCGTCGGTCCCGTTCCAAAAATACCCATATTGCATGGGTTCAAAGTGATTTTCACAAACCGGAAGTCGCCATCTTGGATTCCAAAACGACACCGGACATCGATTTCCGTTATGTATTCATCGGCCCCGTTCCAAAAATACCCATATTGCATGGGTTTGAAACGCTTTTCAAACTACGGACATCGATATCCGACATCTATTCGTTGGTCTCGTTTTAAAAATACCCATGTTATAAGGTAAAAAGAGCCAAATTGTGTACACTTTGAGCATGTTTTGCCAACACACTCCGTCAGCATTACTCTTTGCGTAATCGCTTACACTCTCTTTCCTACTGCGTGCCCTCATTGTGTTCGTGTTGTTACACTCTGCGCGCGTCTGTCTCCTCTTTGTGCAGTGGTTAAATTCTGCTCTTTGCGCGCATTGTGCGAGTTGATGCCAGCCCTGACTACACTAGCCAGCAACTGCGCTGGCTGAGGTATCTATTGTGTGGGCTTCCAATGGGTCGCGACGTTCTCAAACGACCGGTTACGGAACATGAGTCCGTTGCTCGATAAATGTATGTATTTAATCGTTATTTTGGCCTTCTTTGGATTAACTGTTCGGATGATATATCTATGTTGTATTAAGATTTTATAAAATACCTATTCAGCTTTAAATCATGTTCATGTTAAGCATGGAAACAGCTGAAGTGCGAAGCAACCAAAACGTTAGTTCGTCTCCATTACATCTGTTCACACTATGGATCATTGAAGATAGTTTTTGCAAGTGCTCATCGCATCAAAACAAAGGCGCCACTGTATATAAGATATAACATTGTGACAGCATTGCTGTTCTGTCAAACACACAAGGCTACGGTGGCGCTATCTATGCTTTCCATAGCGGCCGTTTTGGTTATTTTAATGATCCATTATATTTGTTTGGTGGAATATTGGCTCTTTAATAGAAGGAAAAATGACTTGTTCAACTCATTAGTAAAACAATCTTGACAAGTCGGCAGAGATTCTTTGGAGAAGTTTAATAAGTGTTGATACTACTATTATTCATTCCAATGGCAAATGTTGGACATTGTGTTAAGTTTCTCATTTCTTTGTAGGACAGTTTTTAAGCTGTCACCATTATTCAACAATAATTAAATATGTATGTTTATTTGTGACTCTGGACTGTAAGTTTGGTAACAACTTTCATGTAATGGATCATTAAAATAACCAAAACTGCCGCTATGAGAAGCATAGATAGCGCCACCGTAGCCTTGTGTGTTTGACAGAACAGCAATGCTGTCACAATGTAAAATCCCATATACAGTGACGCCTTTGTTTTGATGCGGTGAGCACTAACAAAAACTACCTTCAATGATCCATTATTGTTAAATTATTATGTATACTTCGATTATCATTAAAAATGTTATGGTTAGTAACTTTTTCCGATATCAACAAAGTCGCAGATGATGATCAATACATTTGGAAAATTTAAATTATGGTGTTTTTAATCCAATTCGAACATTACCCTCGTTGATCCAGTCGCCTACATGTCTTAGATTTGATTTGAAAAACATTTGCTGGGAATGGTAATGATGGTAATAGTAGTATAGGCTATAGGCACAGACAAACAGACGTAACACTTAGAACAAATTTCGATCAAAATCATAGTCATGAGAACATGTACGCCCAATGCTAAAAATAGCGTGTTTGGCCGATAGGCCAACAGATGGCGGTAGTGTGTAAACGTCAAACGCGAACAAAAACGATGCTAGGGCTGCGGGTGGCGGATTGGCCACCTACCATATTTTTGAATCGGCCGTTAAAAAGGTGGTCGATGGACAATGATGAGAGTGTGACGTCTGTTTGTCTGTGCTATAGGCTTGAATTTCGCGAAAATCACGTGGCTCTTCCCAGTACAGTAGTTCAAAAACTTGAATCTCACCAAAACGGTCGCTATGGAAAGCATAGATAGCGCCACCGTAGTCTTGTGTGTTTGACAGAACAGCAATGCTGTCAAAATTTTAAATCCCATACACACTTAAATTATTTCACCGACCTCAGTAAAATTTTTCGCCGAGAACCCAACAGCTGAGAGCTCGATAAATTTTAACGCCAAATCTCGGTACTTATTTTACCGAGATTTCGGCAATCCGAATTTTTTGCCGAGATCTCGGCGAACGTTACCGAGATTCGGTAAACGTTTACCGAGATCTCGGTAAAAGTTTTACCGAGAATCGTCAAATTATTACCGAGATATCAGCTGTTGGGTTCTCGGCGAAACCGTTTAAGTGTGTATACAGTGACGCCTTTGTTTTGATGCGGTGAGCACATGCAAAAACTATCTTTAATGATCCATTTTCTAAATCTTTAGTTTCATTGAAGGCTCTAAATGCGGGAAATGCAGCGGGAAATAGAACATTTTTCTACAGCAATTTTGGGTTGCCCTAAGCCACGGGTGTTTTGCTATTTTCAAGGCTACTGTAGAGTGAATTTCAGATTTTTCTCAACCCTGGTTAGTATGCATATATGCAGGCTCATACATGTATGAGTGTCAGTGCACTGAAACAAGCGCTGAAGTAATGAGAACCATGAACAAGTTTTCAAATTTACTATTCCAATCACGATTGAGCTATCAAGAACGCTTTTTATTTGCGTTTTGGTCCATCTCAATCCATCCGCATCGATAGCCGAGCGGTATGCGTTCGCGCTTGACAATCGCAAGAACCTCGGTTTGATTCTGGCTTGCTGCAAGTTTTTAACCACTTTTTAACCATGATATAGTAATTTTTACTGTCGAAATGGTACCATGGTAAAATTGAATGCACAAAATATTTAAGATAAATGCAAATTTAGTCTGCACAAATCAAGTGGCGTTGTGTATTTAATAGGGTCCTAAAGCCCTGTCTCAATTTTAGTACCAAACGCTTAAGCACAGACAAACAGACGTCACACTCTCACCGATGTCCATCGACCACCTTTTTAACGGCCGATTCAAATATATGGTAGGTGGCCAATCCACCACCCGCAGCGCTCGCATCGTTTTTGTTCGCGTTTGACGTTTACACACTACCGCCATCTGTTGGTCCATCGGCCAAACACACCGATTTTAGCATTGGGCGTACATGTCATCGTGACTATGATTTTGATCGGGATTTGTTCTAAGTGTTACGTCTGTTTGTCTGTGGCTTAAGTTTAGCGCAGAAACACATGTTTACTCAATTTTTAAATAATTTTCATTGGTTTAAGTACAAAAAACTGTATTTCTATGATTTTTGAGATTTTGTCACACCCTTTGGTTTAAACTCAAATGTTGGATACATTTTGTTTTCCGTGTCCCTTCCGAAATGTTAGATAGGAACAACCCCAGTGTTAAAACTATATGCCCTGTGGCATTTTTGTCGAAAAAGTGAATGTCAAACAACATCATAAGTGTCAAGGTTCATACACAGACAAACAGACGTCACACTCTCATCACTGTTCGTCGACCAACTTTTTAACGATCGATTAGAATATCTTGTAGGTGGTCAATCGACCACCCGCAGCGCTCGCGTCGTTTTTGTTCGTGTTTGACGTTTACACACTACCGCCACCTGTTGGTCCATCGGCCAACTACAGTGTTTTTAGCATTGGGCGTACATGTTTTCGCGACTATGATTTTGATCACGATTTGTTCTAAGTGTTACGTCTGTTTCTCTGTGGTTCATATTTGGAACCATTTTTAAAATTGAAGTTTAAAAATGTTATAGCCGTTATTTGAGCTGGAAAACTTGCTAAAGTAGTTGCAATAACATGCTCTTCCGTATTATTAAATAAAAGCAAGAATTCATTAAACATTTTAGGACCCAATTTAAACCTCTAAATAGTTATTTATGCAACAAGTTGCAAAATGATGATTTTTTCAGCACGAGTTGTACATTTATCCAACGAGGCTCGCCGAGTTGGATAAATACAACGAGTGCTGAAAAAATCGAGTTTTGCAACGAGTTGCATACAACATTTTTTGCTATTTCGAAAAATGCCGTTCCAGCTGGATGAACTTTAAAAGCACAAACAGAACCCACATGGGCATACAGCCATGCGTAGTTTCAATTCAGTATTTTTCAATCACGTAGGCTGTGATAAGTACCCATGCATGTCACAAATTTTCACGCTCCCATCGGTATCATGCAGATCTTTATTCTCTATTGGAGGAAAGAACAGGTAAGACAGCACAAACAGTAGCTGAATCGTCAGCTTGTGTCGGAACCAGATTGCACAACGGATGTAGACTCGAGTTAAGTGACTCGCCGTGTAAACCAAATGGAAAGTCACTTCACTCTAGTCGAGAACTGTTACCTCGCTATACGACACCGACAATTCTCACATCACGCCAGTCGTAGATAAACCACAGAGAACAGACATGGAGGCTCGAACAAAATTTCATCTGAACCATGTGTAAAGATTCGAATCAACCATCAGCGCCGCCAACGCAGACAGTCCGACATACAAACTCGTTTCGACAACACGATGTCACTAGTGAACGTCAAAATGCATTAGCACACAAAGCAACGCTAGCGACAAGTGGCAATTTTTGATATCGACACTAGCGCCAAAGTGTAAAAAGCGGCAAATTTGTAGCATTCTCAATCTGACGACAGCGCCACGTAACAGGAGCATAACGACACACTTTGAAATGACCAGTACAATGGTTTACACACGCTGACGCGAAAAGATGAACGTCTGTTCTCTGTGGATAAACACCCAAATATCAGATGCAATAGTGCTTTCTGTGCTGCATATAAAGAAAGACAAGTCGGTGAGGTATCGAGTCGCTCCCATTTGAATAACATTAGTCCCCTAACGTCACCCAAGGGGAGAACGACTCGTCTTGACTCACAAGCCGCGCAGAAGGCCTACCAAACCAGTACTGAAAAGTGCTACTTTTCAGCACCGAAAAGAGTGCTGAAAAGTAGCACTTTTCAGCATTGTTTTTTCGGTATGAAAAGTAGGCTGTTATGTTGATCAACTTTTCAATGAAAAGTTGATTGATATGCAACGGAATTGCAAAAATAGTATTTTCAACTGCAACGCTGTTCTCAGTGTAACCGTCATTTCAAACAGTCGAGTCCGCGCACTCTGTTTTCCCTTGTTTGCCAGTGCCCACCACCAGAGCCCTCTTCTCATTTCTATCTTGAAAATATCTTGCCCACTTCCGGATGTGACGTCAAAGTTTTCTCTCCTCCGAAAAGAATTCTCTCTCAGCCGCCGCTTCTGTGGGATGGATTGCCACTGACACTCTCTCGTGCGGACCTTCATTTTCACTTCGGCTTCGCTCGAGTTTGGTTCGCGGTGTGACTTTTTCCTCTCTCCCTTCGATTCCGAAGTGCGTGTCCGCGGTTTTGCGTGTGAGTTTTTCGACCTCCGATTTAGTGGCTTTTTCCGGCAATAAAATGGACAAAATCGGCATTGTTTTTGTTATTCCGGGTGCGGTTATAGTTTGCTGATATTTGTTGAGTGAAATTTGCGAAAAATCCGGTGAAAAAGTGCGGTTTTCTGGTAGTTGAAATCGCGGAAGTTGCTTCCCAATGCGGCGCTTGGCAAGAAGCTTGGCGTGGTTTTTCGGCTCGCTCTCTCGAAAAATCGCCCTCCTTTCGTTTTCAGTGCGAGTGAAAATTGGTGAAATTCGGGGTCGTGTTTTTCGTTCGATGCCGGGTGAAAAGATTTGATTTTCGACAAGAATCTCAACTCAGCATGGCGGAAAGTGATGGCTAGTGGGCGCGGGAACTGAATTTCCGCTAGGAATAAAGTTGCCACTGGTGGCTGTGAATGAAAGAAATGCGGAGAGAAAAACGTGCTTTTTTCACGAAAGCTGTCCCGCGCCGAGAACCAAAATGGAGCGCTGTTTCGCGGTATATTCTTGTGGCTTGATGCATTTGAAAAATCTCAAATCACAGGAGTATACTGTGAGAGATCGCGGAACCCGTCCCGGAGATGGATGGCCGCGAATTCCCGTTCGGGAACAACAGGTAAGACCTAAAGCCAAAATTCTAACCTAGAAAGGAATGTTTACTCACGACATGTTCCTTCTCAATCTTTCTTCCAGAACGCGGGTCCGTGGGCGGAAGTTACGTTTTCCCCCTATTCTAGGTAAGCATTTACTTCGTAGAATCCATTCGCATTAAAAATCCCCCCTTTTCAATGATGATAAAGAAATTAGAGCCAATCCATTGACCGCTTCCTGGCGGCGTGAAATCAAAACCCCCTTTTGAACTGAGAGAATCTTTTCTTTTCGAACGGATTGCGGCCGTGATGTCTTTTGGCGGCTGCTTTTCTCAAGTGCTTCTTCAAAGCTCAATGAACTCAGAAAAAGCAGCCCCCAAAACACATCACACCCGAATCCCAATGACTAGAAAAAAGAGAGTACAGTAACTGCGCCGCGACGCATCGAAATAGGTTAGCAGTTTTGTAACGCTTTTCCCCCTTGCTTTTTCTTCATCACCAGCATGTTCTATGGATTGAGGATCGGGAACCCGGACACAAACACATCTACAGGTCAAAGGCACGCATCGGATGATGAAGATGACGATGTGATGGCAATAAACCGCCGCAGCAATCCACAGTCAGTTGGCGGGAAAGAGACGGCACTACTCATCATGGCTTTATTCCAAACACGTGTTGTGGCAAATGGCGGGATTTTTGAATGCGCGGTGCTTCCAGAAGGGAATCGAATCTTGCAAGAGTATACAGTCGCCCCACAGTTATGGATAACACACAGATATGGATCAGTTTACGTTTAAAAACAGAATTTCTCATCAAATAGAGTTGCAGTAACGCAAAAAAAAACATTTTTCTTGCGTGAACTTAATACCACAGACAAACACATCACTCGGATTTATTTCATAGTACCGAAAAATAGCGCTCTATTCTAATGTGAAACTGGTAGTTGCCTACATGCTACATGCATGGCGCGCGCATCACATTTGTTTGAGTTCGACGCTTGTGCTTTACCCGCCACATGGATGGTGAAAATCTCGAAAACTTATTCAAACAGACTCAAGTCAGAAAAGTAAACAAACTTCATTATCAATTCTACGTGTTTTGCATACGAAATTTTGCACGTACTGCTCTAAACCGATTTATCACTTAAAGAACGTTTAATTTCAGGATTTTCAAAACGGCGTAAGATTTTCAACCTAACCATCACTTTCGCCACTGTATGGAGAGACAAAAAGACAATGGATCATTAAAATAACTAAATCAGCCGCTATGGAAAGCATGGACAGCGCCACCGTAGCTTTGTGTGTTTGACAGAACAGCAATGCTGTCACAATGTTAAATCCCATATACAGTGGCGCCTTTGTTTTGATGCGGTGAGCACTGACAAAAACTACCTTCAATGATCCATTACTAAACAAAACACTACTTGTGTCGATTTCACTCTGGTACAAAACGTCGTAAGAAATTGAATAAAACGGCTTATCATTTTGTCATAAATTCTTGTGGAAACGATAGAAACTACCTAGTATTTTACCGCGTACTTACGTCGATTTGAAAATGTAATTACTCGATTACATTGGGCATTAATACTCGTTTAAATTGATAATTTCTCGCATAAATTTTGAGCAGTAAAAGCCATTGGTTATCGAGTGTGTAGCTCCTTGTTACTAAGCAAATGAATGCACCAAGATAAAAACTGTCACTATACTAAGAGATGTAGAAGGATCTTCTCTTCATTGTATCTTTGTTTAATAACATGTAACATTCATTCGATTACTTACACATTACCAATGGCTTTAAGGGCGAGATTTGTTCTAATAAGGCTATCCATGAGGACTTTTCGTGATAGGACTGACAGCTAAAAGTGTGAATGCAACCGAAATGAAAGAGTAAACAAATCATGCGAGTGTTATCGGAGCTTTACATTTTCCTTTGTAATCTAAAGGCCCAAACGCAATGATAGCGGAACGGCAACGGAATGCGGAACCGGTTCGCCAGCATGTATCACAACATCTCGACTGAGCTGACAACGAATGAAATTGGATCAACACTGAGTCGACAAGCTGATTATAGTTCATGCTGGCGAACCGGTTCCGCATTCCGTTGCCGTTCCGCTATCATTGCGTTTGGGCCTTCACTCCGATCGCGAAACGTCAAAAGCACGTGGTAAACAAAAAAAGCTGATCGTAGCTGTCGTAGATCGTAGATTGCCTTATTGATACATACTTGCGTAGCTAGGATTTTTTTCTGGAGGGGGCCTAGCAAATTCTTGGCTTACCGAAGTAATGTTTGGAGATTGCTGATAATTTTCGGTGATTACTAGACACTGAAACACGATTATAACGTTTCGGCTTACTGGTTTTCAGCCATCAACAGATCTACAATGTATTTAAAAAAAATACCGTCGCTCGCAATAATCATGATTTTCACAAATCTCGTAGTTTGCATAAATTTGCGTTGATTTTATCTGTTTGTGATTTTGTCTCATATCTCTGCATATCAGTGATACTTGTAAATTTCAAAATATTCATTCCTTGTCTAATCCAGTAAAAAATCCTTCAAAAATTATTTCAAAGAACTCACAAGGAATATCCCTTTGTAATTCTTTCCAGTACATTCTCCAATAACGCCTTTACCTGTTTCCACTGAGTTCCTGCTGAGACTCCCACGGAAAACCATTCACGGGATTAGTAATTATTATTTAACAGATTTTTTCCTGGATTTTCTCTTCTCTCTCTTCTAATCTCTCCATAAAATTTTTCGAAGAATCTGTGTCAAATTCCTCAAAATAATCTCTTGAAAAATTCCGAAGTTTGAACGTACTTGTTATACATAAATTAATTGTTAAATGAAAATTTCATCCTATTGTACATTGATAATTTGTTGAAGATTTTCTTAAATTACTGAGGATTTCTCCAAGAAATAGTACAATAAATATTATTAAAATTGTCTTCTAGATCACTAAAAATGGAAACTTTACACAAATTCTTCAGAGTGCAGAGTTTTTCCAAATTTGCCTTCGAGATTCTTCCTAAGGTTTCTCTTCAGATTCTTTCAACAAATCTTTCAAAAAATCTCTCAGAAATTTTTAAACGGTTGCTTGAAAAATTCACAGCGAGCATTCAAGACTTCCTGCAAATAAAAAAAATTGGTTGATTGTTTCGAGACTCATCCATAATATTCCACAAGGTTTTCATAAATAATTAAACAAGATTCAATTGTGAATATGTTCTTAGTGATTTTCCAGAGTAGTTTTTCACAAATCTATCTAAATTTATCACAGAAAATTCTCTAAGTGCTTCTTTAAATTTATTTAAAAATCAATTTGATATTGATCCCCGAAGTCCTTCGAAATTCTGTCTCGAATACAATATTTTAAAATTTCTTCAAAAACGCCTATCTATTATTATTTTTTTAACTCAGTCATTCCAAAGTTTTTAGCGCAATACATTAGGCTATTTTTTTATAAACTCTGCCGTGAAAGTATTTAATAACCTCCCAAAAAAAACTTGTTCAGAGATTTCTTTGGAGAATTATATTATTGTTTTCCCTGGGATGTCGTCCTAGCATCATTCCAAAAAAATCACCATTGATCAACCCAAGCATTTTCCAAAGATTTTCTACTTTAAACAGCATTATCGATTCTTCTGGAAATTTTTTAAAAGGTTTTTTCTCAACAAATTTACAAAAGAATTCTCAAACCATTTTTGAGCTTCTCAAAATAATTCTCCAGAAATTTCAACTGGTATTCTTTCAGGTTCTAAAAACTGCTCCATATTTTTTTCCGAACGTTAATTCAATGATTATTCTATAAAGAATATCTAGGAATCCATATAATTCTGCATATTTGACTCAAAAACTACTCCAGAAATACCTCAATATTTTAAAGGTACATCTTAACAAACTACTCTACGAATCACTTCATTGATATTGCAATTTCAGAGAAAACTTTCCGTTTTACGGTTCAACGGAAAGCTACCGCAGCTGTCATATCACTGATTTGCACTGGTAAATCATCAGTAGGCTTAAATGATACCTTCACTCAGGCAAATGGACTATCGATAAACATAGGAACCCCTTATGAAAATTCGCCACAAGGAATCGGGTTGAAAGTCATAAATTTGCCTTATGAAACCGAAATTTGAAAACAAAGTTTTCGTGGCAACCTGGAATCGAACCAAGGACCTTGCGATCGATAGGCTCGTGCGTACACCCCGCGCCTATCGACGCCTTGGTGTGAAGTGATGCTAAAACGACACATAAAGCGTTCGTATTGCGATAATCGTTCCATCTTTCATAAGGCAAAATGTATGAATTTCGATAGTCCAGTTCGCTGCGTGTTGGATACCGTCTTGATGATTGTTGTTTGTTGGTGTTCTTCATAGCGCTTTCTCTTTCAAGCATACTATGATTGAATTGTTTGCTTCAATGATAGAATGATTTCGATGCCTACGGTAGAACTTTGACAGCTGCGGTAGAACTCGGCGGCTACCGCAAAACGGAAAACGACCGTAATATTATTCAAGTTCAAATTGAATTTGGAAAAAAGACTTACTCTTGGTAGTGTCATTTTCAAAACACACCAAGCCGTTCCCATAGGGGACGTTAGCCACAAGGAAAGACGTTTCAAGTAATACTGTTTCATATGGTTTGTCCTCTTCAACATCTAATCCAATTTCTCTCGCCGTTCCCTTACGGTACCTAACCATCTAGTATTCATTGCTTTCTTCTCCATGCTCCCTCTTACTTCGAGCAAAATAGACCGATATGCCGGTAAACAAATTCAATATTACTTAAGTATTTTCAAGAAATTCAAATATTCACCGTTGAATTTTTGAACTTTTAACGAAATTTCTGCGAGGTACGCAGAAAAAGCTCTGGTGTTTTTTTGTAAGAATACCTACAAAAAATCTTGTTCATTTTTATCGTCGTTTGTAATGGACAAAGATTTATGTTAAAACGGAGGGAATATAAATTTTGGAAGGAATATTTTTAACTAGTGTGGTAGAACTGTATAGAAGTGAAAATATTGGCGGTATTTTTCAAGAACATTGCCAAAAATGTCTTATGGTAAAATTCATAATTTAAAACAAACTTGGAGGAAATTTTTTGCATTGCTTGGAAAATACGTTTAAGAATTTCTGATGGACTTTCAAAAATAAGGAACCATAGTATAAGAATTCTGAAATTTTTCAAAACTCCAAGAACTTATTTTTTTTATTAGATTCTTTGAAATTTTACTTTTTGGAGTACGAGGTTGCGAGGTCATGCGAAGGAAAGAGAAACAATAAAATGTTTAAGCAGATAAAAACAACAGATGGATAACGAAACAACCAAAGATAAGTGATAATCTATAATCTTTTCTCTAGAGGTGAAAAACTACACGATAATTTAAACCTCTCTAAGGAATTAAAAAAAAACACGAATACCTCAAGGAGCTCCATCAGCATCTTCTTTAGAAATTATCAATGAACGCTAGCGGAATTCCTTCTTTGACTTCTGGACTCCCCATAATTCCGCCAAAAAGCCTCTAAGAATTCTGCTAAATTTCTTTATGAATTTTAAATAAATCCCTGCACAGTCATTTAGGAAGCAAAAGTTTGCCTGGGGTTTTGTCAACAAATTTCCTCTAAAGATTCGAAGCCAAAGGATATTCCAAAATACTTTTCATAGATAATTCCTACATAATCCGGGGGAATTGAAGCAGAATTTACAGAAACAAAAATTATAGGAGAATTAGTTACACAATTTACGATGTATTTTGAAAGTATTTCTGAAGGACTTTTGATGAACTTCGCGAAAAAGTTTTGATTACTTTTTTTTTTGAAAAACTATGAACAAATTTGATAGAATCAATGATTTTTAGTAAAAATTGCTAAGGCAACGTTTGAAATTTTGAAAGATTAAGTTTTTTTAGTTGAATTAGGAATGATGAACTTGAAGAAGAACAAATCTCACAATATTATTTGACTAATTTCTAAGAGATTTGTTGCAAAAGGTTTAAAGCCACTCTTCGATATACCTTAATAAGTGTAGAACTAGCCCTCGTGTGTTAAAATACACTCAAATAAAGATATAAAAAAAAAAAAAAAAAAAAAAGATATACCTTAACTGATTTAACTGAAATTTTTGAGACTGTAAATTTTGTTTTTAGTGAAACGTAATTTAGAGATTAAATAATAAATTCATTCATGTGAAGTTATTAAAAAAAAAAACGAAGCGAGGACAAAAAAAGAACATTTTATTGGAATTATAAACTATGGCCGATTTTTTGGACTTTTCTTAGAAGTTTTAGCCAGGTTGAAATGACTTGAAGAGATGTGATATGATTTAAGCCTTTGTTTTTCGTCAATAATTTCAACTATCTTATGTCTAAGAAGATCCTTTAGTAATTTTAACTATTCATTTATTTGCCGATAGCATCTTTATCAATTAATTCGGTCGGATATTAAACGAGTTGTAATTAATGTATGGATTTCCTAATAGAAATCTTATGTGGGCAATCATCATCACCAGACAACTCGATCAGAGCACCCTCCAAGAACATAGGAAATCATAATGCAGGTCAAATGCTGCACTATGCTAAAACATTTGAAATAGTACTGTTTGCACTATTTAAAAAATACGAATTTAAGGAACCGAATTTCCTGAACACTGTAGCGTTTTGGTATCACAGTATTTTCCAACGGAGATGTCGACGATTAATCTTTCGATGGTCGCACGATTCACCAAAGTCAGAACTGCCACACTGTTACTGTGTACGATATGCGAGGTTTTCCCACTATTTTGAGCAAAATAAAAGAACGTAACTACTGAAGAATATTTGTCAATTGATTCAGAAAATTTTTCTTCACTTAAGAATAATGTGAATTTTTATTTTTGTTTAAATATTTATATACAATACAGTATTTATATACATCCGAAATTCGGGAGGGGGCCTGGATGACTCTGGGGGGGCCTGGCCCCCCCTGTTCCTACGCCAATATATACCTGTCTTGTCTGTGGTACTGAGTTTACAATCGTTTTTTTTTTTCTAATTTAATGTTTATGCTACACAGGTTTCCATATGTCGATCTCCTTTTCTGAACCTAGATTGGAACTGGCGAAACCCATTCTGCATCACAGTTTCAACCCCAACCCGATTAAGGTTCGACAGAACTACACTGCCGTTCTACGCATATTTGTCCCGCGGTCCATAAGGTTTACATAGAACATGGGACAAATATGCGTAGAAGGGCAGTACAATTTGTTTGACGTTAGTTTACTTACACGTTAATCACCGACCCAGTTCCTACAAACGAAAACAACATAAAATTGGGCTTTATTAATAATACCATACCCGGGTAGAGGAGAATTGCAAAAGAATAACAAAATTTACCATTAAAATGGAATGTTTGAATAGCAAAATATGTTCTTTGTTTGTTGGAAATAAGAGATAAAATAACAAAAATAATAACTGGGTTTGTTTGGCACAAAAACTAAATCATAACATATTTTGCCATTGTAATAACAAAATAATAGCAAAAATATAGGCAACCGTAAATAACAAAATATGTTATTATTTTGAGATTGATAACAAAATAATAACTAAATAAGCTATTCACAAGTACATAGATCAAAATAACGGTAATTTTAGTTCTTTGGCTTTAACATCTAAACTTAGCACGATTGAAATATAAACTTTTAGCTTTCCTGCTAAAAAACTTTTGCTTTTTGAATCTTTAATAAATATCATACAAATAGTAAAATGAGCTAATATGGCAAAATTTGATATTGGTTTGTTGTCATTAACTATTTAAATAAAGTTTTTAAATATCAAAATAATGACATATTTTACTATGATGGCGATGTTTGTTATTCTGTAGATATTTATTGTGCTCTGCAAGATAAATCCACGTAATGCGATTATCTGAAAATGTCGATATACCGTCGCAGTGACAATGAAAATCACCAAATGTTTCAGATTTAGTAAACTTGAAACATTTGCGTCCTTGAAGAATGAAAAAATCCAAGCCTACTTGAATTTTGACGTTGCGATTGAATTGCGCGCATATTTGCTGCGCGCTACCGCCGCCGCTGGATGTGGATTTAAAATGAGCGCCGCAATAATGTTTTTAGTATTTTTGCACAAATAACAAATTTTACCATGATAGTATATTTTGTTATTGATTAGTTATTACATGACTTTTAAGAATAGCAGACCAATGACAAATTTTGCTATGATAGTATGTTTTGCTATTGATGAGATATTTAATGTCATATAGGTATTAATAACATCATAATGGTTAAACTAGAAATGATTGCAAAATTTGTTCTTATTTTACCATTATTTTGCTATTCACCTCTACCCGGGTGTTCCTTTATTACAGATAAATTGCTGTTGTAGTGTTTTGGCCCATAATATGGGTCTGCTAGATTCATATTTGTCCTATCTTACTGAGCCACACCTGTGGGATGGATAACCTCCAGAATTAAATACTTTGAAAATAATTGTAAAATTCGAAGTATCATCCTCATTCTTGTTTACGGCGTATCCAACTTTCGATCGAATCCTATTCGTTCGAATCCACGGCCCACTTGATTTTGATGGCGTAAACGAGATTGCAAAACGGTTTTCGATCGAAAGAGCATTCGAACGTAAACAAGAATAGGGGTGTATATTCACGAAAACAATTATACTCTGCAGTATCAGGGATATTCTATTAACCCCTATTCTTGTTTACGTTCGAATGTTCTTTCGATTGCAAACCGTTTTGCATTCTCGTTAACGCCAGAAAAATCAAGTGGGCCGTGGATACGAACGAATTCGATCGAAAGATGGATCCGCCGTAAACAAGAATGAGGGTGATTATTCTGCTTCTCAGCTTAGTGCACTTCCATAGTCAAAGTGGACAAGTACTGACATCGTTGCTTTTTTTTAAAGAGCGAAAGAGAGAATTTCGTCGTGAAATACGAAGATACTTTATTCTCTAGGAAATGGAGAAAATTTCCAACCTGAGAAGGTCCGGTAAGATTCTAACCCATGAACCTCAACATGGTTTTGCTGAATAGCTGCGCGTTTACCGCTACGGCTATCTGAGCCCATATATGGTCGGAAAAATTACTATCATATATTGTTCTTCAAATTTACTCCTAGTTGATCCATAATTGTGGGGTGTCTGTACCGTGAAATTCAGTAAGTATCGTTCACGGTGCTCCAATTACCGTTATTATCAAATAAAATATACCATTCAAACGGCAGTCAGTAGTTGATTCCTAACGTTGTTCTGCACCTCTGGGCCGATTTTGAAAAAAATCCCTAGTCAGAATTTTGAATTACGCCCTTTTGAAGTGTATATGATAGAAATCACTTAAAATATGCCATTTTTACTTGTTTAAACAAAGAGATTATACAAGAAAATGTAGTTTTGATTTTTTATCTGGTTTTAGATATTGAAAAACATTTTCATAAAAAAATTCTAGACCGACATTTGAAAAGGGCCAATGCTATGTCTTGTTATTACTTATCAACCAATACACGAACAATTATATCTAACAATCTAACGCCTGATAGTGATTTTAGGAAATTGCCCAAAGCATTCGAATATGAATGAATAATTCTTGGACAGGATATGCAGATACGCCCTTTGAAAGTGTATGGAAAGAATATTTCATGGTGAATTCCGTTTCATCTATAATCAACGGTTAGGTGCATACATAATCCACAGACAAACAGACGTCACACTCTCATCATTGTCCATCGACCACCTTTTTAACGGTCGAATCAAAAATATAGTAGGTGGCCAATCGACCACCAGCAGCGCTCGCATCGTTTTTGTTCGCGTTTGACGTTTACACACTATCGCCATCTGTTGGCCTATCGGCCAAACACACTAATTTTAGCATTGGGCGTACATGTCCTCGTGACTATGATTTTGATCGAGATTTGTTCTAAGTGTTACGTCTGTTTGTCTGTGCATAATCATTACATCTCTGCGGTTGTTCTTATTTCATTCAATTTAGCAAGTTGCACAAAATTTACACGTTTACATATTGTCTAGATTGACATTATGAAAGAACCAAAGTATAATTGAAATATATACACATCAATAGAGCTGAACATCAAAGTTGATCGCAACATTTGAACATAACATATCTGTATCTACATAATTCTATATTCTATATTTTATTCAATTCTATTTAATTCTTTTCTATACTAATCTGTTCTTCTCTATTCTATTCTACTCTACTTAAATTTATTCTATTCTGATCCACCCTTCTTGTGCCAATGTTGTAATCATCAACTGCGCGCAAAAGAATTGAACGATACACTTTCGATGTTTGTTCGACTTTATAGCGCTGACAGGTCTGTGAAACAGCGCTATGCACAGACTCCGACGCCAGCTCATTATGTCAGCCTAGATATTTCGAAGATTTTGTCAGACTCTGCTCTTCCCAGCTCTCGACAAACTTGTTCAAATTACCTTTAAAACGAAGATCCAGCTCGAATGAAAAGCATTTAATACAAAATGCTTGAGGTCGTTAAAATACCTAAAAACTATCATATATAAGTTGAAACCCTTATTTGGACTTACTGTGAAATAAAAATTCAAATCTTCATTTTTATGGATCATATGAGAAGCACGCATTAGGAGTCAGAATCTGTGCATATCAATTTTTTACAGAGCTGGGAGCGCTAAAAAGCCGTACAAATATCGAAAGAGTACCGTTCAAATCGCAGTTGTTAATTTTTACAGTGTCCATTTGTAAAAATATGTATAAGAACAAGTAGGGTTGATCAGAGTAGAATAAATTTAAGTAGAGTATAATTGAATAGAAAAGAACAGACAAGAATAGAAGTATGTATGTATGAATATATAATATAGATTAAGATAAGTGATGTTCGAGTGTTTCGGTCAACTTTGATACAGTCATTGTTCAGCTATATTGAAATGTGTATATTTCAATTATACTTTGGTCCATTTTCAATATCAGTATAGACAACATGTGTATGTGTAAATTTGGAATCGTTCAAATATTACGTAACGAGGAGGTTCGGTAGTGTTACGGTTCATACATTTTCCATACAAAAGCTGTAACGTGGGGGAGGAAACCCCCTCTCAAATTGGAAAATTCGGCGTTACATTTGAATACAATTTGAATCATTCCTTCTGTGCAACTTGCTAAATTGAATGAAATAAGAACAACCGCAAATGTGTAATGATTATGTATGCACCTAGCTAACCGTTGATTACAGATGGAGCAGAATCCACCATATCCCATATTCCATATTCTTTCCATACATTTCAAAAGGGTGTATCTGCATATCCTGTCCAAGAATTGTTCATACAAATTTGAATGCTTTGGACAATTTCCTAAAATCACTATCAGGCGTTAATTTGGTAGATATCATTTTTAATATATTGGCTTATTAGTAATAACTAAACATAGCATTGGCCCTTTTCAAATGTCGTTCGAGAAAATTTAAGAAAAATGTATTTTTTAATATCTTAAACCATATAAAAAATTAAAGCTACAAAATTTTATTATAATCTCTTTGTTTAAATAAGTTAAAGTGGCATATTTCGTGTGATTTCTACCATATAAACTTCAAAAGGGCGTAACTCAAAATTCTGACTAAGGATTTTTTTAAAAATCGGCCCAGAGGTGCAGAACAACGTCAGGAATCAACTGCTGACTGCCGTTTGAATGGTATATTTTATTTGATAATAACGGAAATTGGAGCACCGTGTCGTTATTATCGTATCTCGAAATCGGACCCCCAATAAAGCGGGAACATCCCAGTTGAAGAAAAAGAAATAAACTGGCTCGTCTTTGATTATGCAACGGCATACCGAAAGTGGCGCCTTTTAAATCCCGTTCGTTCCTTCCTCCTGTCGATGGCCGTTTTTTTTTTTTGGACGTTATCTTTTTAAATACCGCTGCTGTTGTCTCCGATTGGCTTCATCAATCCGGCGGGGTCGTCCATTGATTACATAAGGGTTTATTGGAAGGGAGGGGGTGGGCGTTGGAGATTTGTTACAAAAATCTTATCATGGAGGAAGAGGGGTTAAAAAATGCTCGAAATTGTCTCACGTAATTGATGGATAACCCCTCTGTAGGCGTAGAGTTTCATTCGTTCCATATTTATGTGCACCGATTGCATTTGTATGTTTATCTTGGCTGTTATCACCCTCTCACTACACATTGGGCTAGATGGGATGGCTTTATATAGATATGACTCACCTGTCTTCTCCTGAACGTTGCTTTACCTGGCGCCAAAATTGATAATGATTTGACTGCAATGATATTAAAATATTTAGCTTACTTCTTGTTAGGGTGCAGAGCTACTTGGGCACTTCCATGGTTCACTTTGGTATGGTCTTTTTTGTTCGGCCGGATTGCCTGAAACTTTGCAATAAGAAGCACATCGTTACGACGCATATTGTAGCCACATACGAGCTCAGAAGCTTTCAAAAACCCCACTGCCACCAACGCTAAATCCAAAGTTCCAAGAACAGGATCCGGCTACCGGAATAGGCCTTTTCATATGACAGGTCCGTCTATGCATTTGTTTACATCGGTGGAGGACCGGTGCAAACACGAGGCTGTCATTTCCATAGAAGAACTGTCAAAGTGCTTCCCGATCAGCTGATTTGGAACGTCATGTGAATAGGCCTATTATCAATAGTTTCACGTATGCTGTTATGTCGATACTTAACAAACCGTACGATATACAGTCAATGCTCCATGCGTCGATGTTCCATGACTCGACATCGACTCTTGGATCCATAGTAATATTAAAATTTCATGGTTACTATGATGGTTCATTCAAACAGCTTTCTAAGCATTTCTGTTCTCTTACTCGATATTTCGGTGGGTCGATGGTCCGATATCGACTCATGGATGTTTGGTTGTATTGTAAAAACCTTATATACACTGAAATTAATTGCATCGTCAAACGAACGGCCACCAAATAGTAAAATGCACTGTGGACAAATATTTGCAACATTACTAAATATAAAATCAGTTAAAATTATCCACATGCCCTGGGCAAAGGCACAACCTTGTGATCAGCTTGATTGCTGTCAGGTCCTGGGACTTAAATGTATCTTTACTCTGAAGAGAAAGATGCACACTAGGGTAACCAATATATTTTGGACCCCCTGAGCCATTTTCCTGCAAATTTCCCAGTTTAAATCGGAAGATCAACTCAATGCGCATGCCATTTGGAAAGAGAGGACAACCGTTTGTACATCCAAAATGTGTTTATTTTATCTGAAATTAATTTAATTTAATCGGGTCATCCATGCAACCGTTACAACACGTTACACACAGAAATTGAAGCCGTCCGAAATTTTTCAAATGTAAACAAAAACTTTTTTCAAAATTCTGAACCAAAAGCGTAGAATTTCTTCGGTTGTCCATTGTCAATCGATTGATTAGACTACGGGCTAGCATATTATACATACAGTGTTATGGACTTTGTCGCCAAACGATAAAAAATGCCGGAGGTCCAAAATATATACTTTGAGGGTCCAAAATGTATTGGTGTGTCCAAAATAATGAAAAACAGTGCTTCACAATTCAATTATTTTCGACGTTTTTTGGGTTAGACATGACCGTATGGGCACTTTTATCTCGTAGAGGAAGTTTTTCTTTACATTTTGGCATGTTCTTTGACTTGGTTACACTGTGCAATTAATTAAATGGGACAAAAAACTAAGATCACTTCCTTGGGGGTCCAAATTACGACCGTTACCCTAGTGGTGCTATTGGTGATACGAGTCAGAAGTGTTTCAAACTTAAACACTTTTGATGAATTTAACCATAGAGCCGATACTATACTAGATCTTTTTATGAGAAGTGATTTAATTTTGTTTATGTTATTTCATTGCAGATAAATAAGCGGTCGTAAATAGGCTCTTTGTCTTTTTTCCTTTTCGTTTCGTTTTGAACTTTCTTTTTATCTTTTTAATTTTTATTTCCTAAATTAAAAGAAACTCAATGGACCTACACATGAAGAACATCCGACATTTGGAGGAACAACTAAGTTGGAACCAATTCCCCAGTGACCCACATACCTAATCGCCTGTGGATAAAAGACGTTCTACGGTATCATCTTCTACTATCAAGCAGCTGGCGTAAAAAAATAAAATTGTAATATCCCCTATTTACTAACTCATATTCTTTTTTATCAAACGCGATTCGTTACAATTAGCGGTAATAGTTTTGTTTCAAAGGTCTCCGATCATTTTTTCCTTTGCTATATAATAAATATAAAGTTCAATGTTAATTAATTTTCTATCTAAATTAAATTATATTCTGGAAAAAAAAGTTGGGTTATAAGCAGATTAACGCGAGTTATTAGATTACTATGAAAACATAACGGAATAGTTTTATTTAACAATGTATACCATTAGAAATCGGGTAAACTTATACGGTAAACGAACAGGCCATTGATACACATACATTGTAATTTAAAGACAAATAGTATCGAAAAAATTGGAAAATGGTAAGTGATAAAAGCAACCCTCCTATTGCTATGATGAAGATGATTTTGAGTGTTAATATGTCTTTTCTTATTACAGTAATATTTTTATTAGCGAAAGGCCACGAAGGTCGTGCGGTTAGTGTTACCCTGGGTCCTGCGAACTGAAGCCCCTTTTATTTTCAAGCAAATCTTGAAACATATTTCTTGTGACGAATTGTGTTTGTTGCATTAGTCCCTCAAACGTCATTCAAAGTTCTCTGCTCTCAAAATGTTGCTCTCCGATCTCTCTCTGGAGAGCTTGAATTTGTTCAAACACCCATGACTTTCTCAAAGTTTGTTTACATTGGACTTGATCGACTTCATGTGAAATATGGATATGGTCATATGAAAATCTTCAGGAAGTTGATCATTGTCTATCTATTCTATTTTTACCCATAATTAACTTGTTGATTACAATATGCCGCTCGGTTAAAGGTTGCCGAAGGAACAACGGCAAGGATCGTGTGAGTTCCTATCGTTTCCCTAAAGCCCTGTCTCAATTTTAGTGCTAAACGCTTAAGTTTAGGCCAAAAACACATGTTTACTCAATTTTCTAATGTTTTCCGTTAATTTAAGCCCAAAAACATTTCTTTTAGATTTTGTCACATCCTTTGGCTTAAACTCAAATTTTGGGTGTATTTTGTTTTCCGTGTTCCTTACGAAATGTCAGATAGGAACAACCCCAGTGGTCGAACTAAAACCCCTGTGGTGTTTTTGTCGACTAAGCGAACGTCAAACATGATCAAAAGTGTCAAGGTTCATTTATGGACCAAATTTTTAAATTAAAGTTTAAACATGATATAGCCATTATTTGAGCGGGAAAAATTGCTAAAGTAATTACAGTAACATGCTTTTTCGTGTTATTAAATAAAAACAAGATTTCATTACATATTTTAGGACCCAATTACTAGACAAAAGCGAAGACATTGAATCAAAGTTTATGCTCATCTTCTTTTGTTCGGAGTAATGATACCACTGAACATGAATCTTTGAAGCATTACGCTTCGATAAAAACACGCAAATCAGAATTCGACAACCGGTTGACAGTATGGTTGTATGATGTCGAACGTGATAACCATAAATTATAAAGACAAATCAATGAATCATAAAAGTAAGAAAAATCGATTTTCAAACTATACTGGTAAAATATGAAAAAATAAATAAAAACTCTTTTGGGTTTTAATTTTGATAGAATGCAATACTCCTTGACTCTCCATAGTCATTCATCCGAAACAAACATAACCTCAATCTCAAATGTTTGGCTCCGGCAATCAGGCTCCCGTTTGACAAGCGTATCGAGTCTGTCCGCAGCACCCAGGTGTTACCAAGCATTTGGCCGCATCGAATCAAAGAATGTGGGTTCGATTCCCGGATTAGTTCGGAAAACTTTTCGTCAAGAACGATTGTGGCACTGGGCGTTGCATGCAAGTCTGTTGTCTAATGTGGTGCTTCCTTCAAAGGACTTAAACGTCCACTGGAAGCATTAATGTGTTTGTGTGTTTTAAACAAATCTATATGAAGCAATGTGTTGTGGCTGATTTATAGTTGAGATGGTAATAATAAGAGTGATGTAGATAATGATGATGGTGATGGTAATAATAAAAATTACGGGGTTATAATGTTGGTGATATCAATGATATTTATCAAGTGATGTGATAGTGGGAATTGTTAGTTATGAAAGTATGAGTATCATTCAACCAGCTTAGTGGCCGAACCTGATTAAGGGGCGCGCTTTTGAGAGTTTAATGATGACAAACTGTTTTCTCCAAAAGGTATAAATAGCGGTATCTTTTTCTAAAGAGGCTCTCTGCAAAATGGTAAAGAATGATATTTGTATCAAAAACGACTACTTCCATGACTACTTCATTATTTCTCAATATTCATGGAGTAGAACGACATGCACTAAACAAAGGACACGGGTATACCACAAAAGATCAAAGAAAACTGGTCGCAGTGGTTCATCCCGAACAGAAACAGAAAAAAAAGATGAGTGAAGTGAAGTGAAGTGAAAGTGTGACAAAAACTTTTCCCACCTTCTACCGTAACCTTCTGAGACAGATCGCAACAGTGTCTTCTTGGAAGCCATCTTTCCGTGCACATCTGGTGAACTGCTTCAGAAGGATTACGTCCTCTTTCCTATCTAAAGTCTACTTTAGAGCTTCGGACCAGTGTTGCCACATTTCTATCTGTACCGAAGGTTCTAAAATCTTTTTTATCTGTACCAGAGATTCTAAAAATCTGTACTCGAAATCTGTACCACATCGAACATAAATTGTTGAGAGAACTCCTAAAAACCTAATAAACTTGGAAATTTAATATAGTTTTTATTGAAATAATTTCACTTGTAATATAATTATTATTCGATTCTTTGGAAATTGTATCTATCAATTATAATTTTGTGAAAATGAGTTCCAAATTTCACGAGTCTTTTGGATTTTGTGTCACAAAGTTGCCAATTCCAAAAATCTGTAACAATCTGTACTTTTTCGTGAAAATCTGTAATCTGTACCGTACAGAATCTGTACCAAAAACTATCAAAAAATCTGTACCTTTCCAGATAAATCTGTACTTGTGGCAACACTGCTTCGGACAGTATTCACTGTACGGAGCAACCAAGGGGGTGGTCACTCTACGCATTGTGCCTTGCGCAGCTATGGCACATTTCAGCGCATTGATTGGCACAGCTTTCCAAAATGGGTTGCTATAAAAATCATAGTGAACTGAAATTCCCATCTCAGCAACCATTGAGTTTTCTGAGTTGTTTACCATCTATCAAATCGAAAAAAGTCACATTGGATTCGGCTTCAGAAGGGCCTTCTTACAATATTTAATATATTGATTTTACATTTATTAATCTTCTTTTTATTTCAGAACGAAGCTTAAGAGCATAGAGCCCATCGAGCCGAACTGAAGGCGATGTAATTGGCTTTGGTGATGTCTTGAACGAAATAGATGTTGAATAAAAAGTAATATGAAAGCGTCAGTGTACATCAACTCATGGCAAATGATAAAGGCGGGAAAATGAGTGAAAAATGTAGGGAAGTCTGGGAAGTGTAGGGAAATCAGGAAAAAAATGCTAGCGTGTGCTAGAAAAAGGATGCAAGTCGCATGATCGATTTATCCTCATCGATCCTCTCTTCAGTGAATAAAGGTGACAAGATGTCTCTCTACAAGATCAATACCCTTTTCCCTTCCACCGCGCTCCCGTACATAATACGGCGTGGTCAACCGTATCGCAATTCCCGTGTTTTTTTTTTGGAATTAATGTGGGTCATTTTCTAAATCTTCCCATTGATATGTTATACATAAACATTCCTTGCCATTCCCCTGCAATAATGAAAAACGCATCATCGAATACCACCGCCACATTAGAAGCACTTCCTGACAAATGAGTAAGTGGCAAACAAGAAGAAAATTATTAAAATATAAATAAAATGTCAATGTGTGCTGAGAACGTTTTTTCCATAATTTCAGTTCATTGAATTTTATGGCATGTAGTATTATAGTACGTTTGGCGCACTTGGCACACGTTGGCGCTCTGAAGGCGCAGCTGTGCCGACTGAAGTGCGTAGAGTGACCACCCCCTTGGGAGCAACATACAAAAAAAAAAATATCCATATTTTATTATTTTCAAAATTTTGATTGTCAACCTTTTGTGGTAAATTTAACAACACAAAGTCTGAAAAAAGTTTATACAAATTCCAACAATTTATAGAGCTCAATCAAATATCTTCATTGTCTACAATATCATGTTATTCTCAATTTGACGGTATTTATAATGTTTAAATTTTCAACATCGATGTTAATTTTCCAACCATTGTAACACTGTAATATACAACTGGCTTCCATTTTATTCTTGATCTGGTTGTGCAAATGTTGAAACGCTGGCGAAGGTTTGAAGGTTTCTGTTTTAAATAATGTTTTAAGTTTAACCGTTATTATTTATAAACTCGTGATTAGTGAAACTATTCAAAAATATATGTTAAAAGTTATATCTGATGTTTTGTGAAAATTTCATTCGAATTTTTTGTAATAAAAATAACTTGAGGGTTAACGACTAATGAGCTTTATTGAATCCTTATTGGTTGAGAGTCAGAGAACGAATAATAAGAAAAAGTAGTTGTAAGGGTTGTGTCAGTTTTTCGTCGATTACTATGATTACCAACACCCCCTCTTAATCGGCCAATCCTAAACGGGACCTCAGAATCTTGAAGCGTCCAGCATCCAAACCTTTAGTGAAGATATCTGCTAATTGATCGGTGGTCCCAATAGGTTCAACCTTCAGTGTACCGTTGTTTATATGATCTCTAATAAAATGGTGCTTAATGTCTATATGCTTGACACGTTTGCACTCGGTATTCTTGGACATTGCTATACAACCTTGATTGTCTTCAAAAATAACAAACGAATCTTTTTCATCGATCTCCTTTAAATCTTCCAAAATTCCCTTCAGCCACAGGCCTTCAGATGTAGCAGCACTTAAAGCTATATACTCAGCTTCACTCGATGATGTTGCAACGGTCTGCTGCTTTTTGCTGCTCCAGGACACTACAGAACCGTATACTTCAAATACATAACCGCTTACAGATTTTCGATCTGTTTTATCCGACGCCCAATCAGCATCAGCGTAACCTGTTAATGGAACTTCATTGTTTCTTGGCTTGAATTTGAGTACTAGAGCTTTTGTTCCCTTCAAATAACGAACAATTCTTTTTAGCATCTGCCAATGTACGTCTTGTGGTTTCTGCTGGAATCTGCCCAGGTAACCAACTGCATAACAAATGTCAGGTCTTACGCAAAGCATCAAGTACATTAAACTTCCCAACAGTTCGCGATATGGATGACCAGGACAATCTCTTGATTCAGTTACCAGAGTAGTATCCTTCTCAATTGGATTCTTGACGGGATTGCAATCCTTCAGTCCAAATTTCTCCAGCACTCGATTGATTCCTGCTACTTGCGATAACTCCATAGTACGGTCTTCTCTCTTGTAAGATATCTTGATTCCGAGAAAATGTTTGATTTCACCACAGTCCGACATTTCAAATTTCTGCGATAAAATTTTCTTGATTTCATCAATTTGCAAAAGATCGTTTCCTACCAACAACAAATCGTCAACATATATAATTACGTAAATTCTTCGATTGCTTGTGCTTCTAGTGTAGAGGCAATAGTCATGTCTTGATCGAGTGAACCCATTTTTGATTAGTATTTCATTCAGTTTTTCATTCCAGCATCTTGGGCTTTGTTTTAATCCATATAATGACTTCTCCAACTTGCAGACTACATTTGAATTGGCTAACACACCGTCAGGAACTGCTAGATATACGTCTTCTTTCAGGTCACCATATAGAAACGCTGTTTTTACATCAAGCTGGTGGATGTGCATTTTCCTATAAACCGCAACTGCCAACACCGTACGGATGGTAGCCAATTTCGCGACTGGTGCATAAGTTTCTCCATAATCAATGCCAGCCTGCTGTAGAAATCCTTTTGCAACTAAGCGGGCTTTATAACGAACGGGGTTTCCATTTGCATCCTCTTTTACACGAAAGATCCACTTCGACTTCAACGGAGTAACGTTATTGGGACATTTCACAAATTTCCAAACGTTGTTCTTACGGAGTGACATCAATTCTTCTTGAATCGCTTTCATCCATTGTTCCTCATCGGGGCGGCCAGATACATCTCGAAACGTCTCAGGTGGATCAGGCAACAAGTTATTATCTGAAGAATATTGCACGGCAGTAAAGATTCTCCCAACAAGATAGTCTTTCCACTTACCCGGAGGTCTGCGCTCCCGTTCGCTACGCCTCACGGATTCTTTATCATGATTGGAACCGTGTTCTAAATGCGAAGGGAGCGCTGGTGTGATGCTGCTTTCAATTTCTAAAGGTATTGCGGCGCTCATATTAAATCCACGTTCAGCGGCGGCGGTAACGCGCAGAGGAGATACCCGCGATACAGACGCAATGTCAAAATTTGTTTTGTTTTGAATGTTTGTTTATTTCGATCGAATTCGGTTTCGAAGCTTTTGGTCTCAATCAAAGTGATTCTTTTTGCAATTCATTTAAATCAATAATTGTAATTAAAATATACCCGTGGTAAAGAGTTTTTAAGAGTTAATCGTATATCAATTAACGAAAATTTCACTGTTTCTTGTCAGGTACGATCAATCAAATAGTGAATTCTCGAGCGCGAAATGGCTGCAATTAGAGAAAATGTTCTTGGTCATCACGCCTCCGTCAACACGGTTTATCACTGCCTTTATGGATATTATTACCTAGGCATTAGGAAGTGCACCTTATCTAAAATTTATGCTAAACATCATACAACAATTTCCCAATGGATTCGACAGTACGAGGACAATAAATATTTCGGGCGAAAGGAACGTGCAAAAGTATACCTGCAGTTCGGCCCACAGGAAAGATCGTGGATAGTGGAATTATACAAAAACTGTCCTATTTTGTACCTGCACGAAACCAAAGAGCAGTTTGAGAGAACGTTTCACAAACCCATTAGCACCGCATCAGTCAATCGAATCCTTCATTCCGAAGGGTACAGCTGGAAGGTTTTAGAACGAAGAGCCATTCAACTGCGGCAAAAAGATATATACCGATTCCATTCCGATATGAGTATGATTACTTGGGATTTCCATAACCTAGTGTTTTTGGATGAAGTTTCCTTCGATAATCGTGGGATGCTTCGGAATAAAGGCTATGCACCATTGGGGAAACGCCTCATATACCGTGGGGAATTCATAAGGCGTCCTAGATGTTCTATGTTAAGTTTCTTGGGATGTAATGGAGTGATTGAAACGTTCTCGACCGAAGGGACCTTTACACGAAAAACTTTTTTTGATTGTGTCCGATCTTTTGTACTAAGTGGAGCAGTTAAACGGCACCCTGGACAGTACAGTACTTGGGTGATGGATGGTGCTCGCATTCATTGCCATAAGGCAATCATAGAGTATTTAAGATCACTAGGCATCAATGTCATATTTTTACCTGCTTACGCACCTTTCTACAACCCTATTGAGTTCGTTTTTGGTTACATCAAAAGGCATCTTAAGAAAACATATATTGAGAATAGCTCCAAAGATTTAACAATAACCATTTGTGAGGCTTTGCAGCATTTCAAAAATTTTGATTGTTCAAACATTTTTAAAAAGTGTGGTTACCTTCCAGGAGGCACTTTTGATCCCAGCATTGGTTTGGGCCAAGACATGAAAACATTTGGTTTCCAAACTTAAATGTTAAGGGGGCTTCCATAAAGTATTTCACGTATGGACAAAAAGGAAGGGGATTTAAAATAATCATTTTCTTCTTAATTTACCTAATGGATGCTCTCTAAGTGATTCTTTCTTTGTTGTACAATAAAAATATACCTTTTGAAGTATGTCTTTTATTTATTTAATTCGGAATACAACAGAAACTCATCAAATCAGTTGAAATTAAAAAGGATACATAAATCAATCATGTTCACAGGTGGTCAACATCAATGCAGTCTGTTACGGACTGAGCTAGCTCCACTGAGAATCTATTCTCTCTGACCGATACTGAGCTGTTCATAGCTGTGAGCATGTTTTCAAATTCAGTCTGCTTTTCTTGTAGCATAGTGATTCGTTGGCCCATCACAGATGCAATGTTTAACAATTGCCGATGATCGTCGTTCAGATCCTGAAGCACTTTAACATAAGCTTTGTTTACAGTAGAAGCTACCTGGAAATCTAATTTTGCTTTTTCCAAGAGAACATCACTGTGCACAGGAACCGTACTGAACAATCCAACAACATGTTGAGGTGGAGTCTGTTGTGTCAATTCATCCCGCATATTCATTGGTTTGCTGCAAATCCAATTCGCCCAGCAGCCCCAACTCACATCATCTGCGCTCAAATATCTTCCGTGCCGCTTTTTTAGGTCTTCCTTAACTTGATTGAGTGATGATATTGATTCTGCACCTGCTCGGTCCGTTGTTTGTGAACGTAGCAATTGGCTTTCAACCTGGTTCCATTTGTGAAGAGTTGATACTGCATCAGAATATTTGTAGAGCATCACAGTCACATCCTTCGTTTGCCAATTCTGGAGTGTATGGCCATCAACCTTGGAGGGAGGAGTGCTTCTCTTGCTAACTTTATCGAGGAATAACATGAACTTGTCACGATCTTCATACGTTGGAGGATTATCCCATTTAAGTTCCCCTGTGTTCTCAGATGCATCCGGAAAAACAACACCACGATCAATGAATTTGGAACAATATTGCCATATTTTTTCCAGAACCGCTTCCGCAGAGTTTCCAGAAACCAATACGTCACCACATCGTTCAAATGATTTTTGATTTTTGAACTTTTTTTCAAAAACCGTAGCTTCGAAACGATATTCGTCGTTTTTGGACGTACTTGGTAATTCGTCAAACTCAGTAGAGAGGCTTTGATTTCCGAATTTGTTTTTCTTTTGCTAAAATAACACAGAATATAATCAGGACCAGTTCAACTACATATTTACAAATTTACTCACTCGTTTCGGTGGTTTAGATGGTCCGGCCTCCGTAAGTGGATCTACGCTGGAACCAGATAGTTCCAGCGTATCGAACACTCGTTCCTCATCAAGATATTCCACGTCGTAATCAAATGAATAGTTGAGTTCTTCTTCGCCTGGTTTCGAACTGCCTGCATCGCTCGGCACACCGAATCCACCGGCCGTAATCGGAATTGAAACGTTCAATTCACCAGCAGGAGCAGTAGAGTTCTCTTCTGTGTATCCGTTAATGGAATCGGCCATATCTTATCCTTTTTTCCCGGAAGATTTTTAACTATGCTCACGAACTGCTTTGTACTTTTCACTCTGCCGCACAGAAGTAGAAATCGAATCAAAACAAAAACAAAGTCGAGTGGGCAGGGATGGAGTCGCTTTATAAAAATACAGTTGCACCAAGAGTAACCCAGTGTCTTTGAATGCGAGTTTGATGACACTTTCGTAACTAGTGACTTTTACCAACCGTGCGTTTATATTTTGACAGCTTGCTCAGAAATGCTGAGATAACCGCCGTTCGTGGATTTATCTTGCAAGGTACAATATCTGTGATCACAGATCACAGATTTTTGAGATAAAAAAAAAGATTTTTGAGATTTTATGATATTTCACAAATTAAGGACACGGTTTTGGAATATTAAAATTAGAAATGCTATTATTCTATTTACTTTTTCTCAAAAACTCAAGTATTTCAAATTTTTTGAAACAATTTTGCATTTTTATTTCACATCTAGAAGAATAAGTTCAAATTAAAAATTGTCGACATGCCAAGAACAGCAGAAATACATTTGCAAAGGGTCTATTTGATCTAAATACATTGAAAATTGAAATTTCTGCAACACAGATTTTTACTAAGATTTTTGGAGGTTGACTTAAGATAAAAAAGATTTTTTCAGCCAAAAACACAGATGAGAGTTGGAAAAAATGTGGCAACACTGCTTCCAAGTGGTCTAGGACATAAAAGAAATTTAATATTTTTATCAGCCTTATTACATCATTGCATCGTTGTTGCGTGCAATAATTTTGAAGTGCACGTGGCTACACTTCAAAAAAAAATCAATTCTTTCCCTCGTTGGACCCCCTGGCAGTATTGTTTTGCTGACGTTGCTATCTGTCAAAATTCGCTTATTCAGTCCAGTGTATGTGTGTGTAGAAGTTTATGAATGAAATCTGCAAAGTGCATTCGGTTCTCTGTGCATTCTCCTGTTATTTCTCCATCTGTTTCACATCGGAATCTGTAATCTTGTGAAGAATCGAAGATAAGAGCACCATTCCCACAAAACGAGTCCGAGTGTCCTTATCAGTGGATAGACACGGTGGAAATGTAAATACAATGGCCTCACCATCATCAGTCGAGCTCGAGCAGAAACGAGAAAATTTTCCCTTACATTGAGGTCACCGAACAGAGAAGCAGCTGCTGCGTTGCGTCGTCATCGATTCGTCGAAAAAAAAAAACAGACGTCGGCAGGATGTTTTCCGTATTCAAGAAGTTGGCCACAAAGGGGGACGGCCCTGCCGGTGGTGCGGGCGGAGGTACTTCTGCCGTGCCGGGTTCCGTCGGGCAGCAGATGTCCGATTCGTTGAAAAAGAAATTCTCCCGTGGAGTTCAGTACAACAGTGAGTATTACATCCATTACATCGGTATGAAGTTGGGGGCCTTTGGGTCACTTAACTCAAAAGTAACGGGTAATGTTTTCCTCTAATAAATTGGTTTAATAGCAGGGCTGGTGGCAGATCTTTTATTTAGAACTTGGTTACTATTTCAATGAAAGTATCTAAAAAGTCTCTATTTTAAATGGAAAATCTCTAAAGTCACTATGTTAATCAAAATGCCTCTTAAGTCGCTTTTCCCTTATTCTCCTTGCACCCTGATACAAAACTACTAGACTACTCCTCAAATACATTCCTACAGGGATCTGTCCATAGAGTCTGTCTAATAGAGATTCCTCTACAAATTCTTCCAGAAAGTCTTCCAGTGGTACTTCAAGAGATGCTTGCAGAACTTCTCTATAGAATTTGTTCCAGGAAATCCTTGACCACTTTAACGCTCCAATAATTTCCTCGGGAATTTGATTTTTTTTACGAAGACTACCCTAGGATTTCCTCCAGATTTTTCCACTAATTCTTTAATTAATTTCTTCAGTTCCAAAGATTTTTGTAGGAATCGCCTTTCAAAAAAATCCACAAAAGTTTATTCCAGAGTTTATGAAGAAAATCGTTGGAGGATTTTTCCTAGAAACGCTACAAGAATTTCTACACCTAAATTTCTCTAGAATTTTATTTTCTAGGAATTTCCGCAGCATTTCAAACCGCATTTCTTACAACCATGTTTCAAGGAATAGACGCGACTTTCTAAAATGAGTAATTTTGTTTTTTATTTGCAGTGAAAGTAATCATCAAGGGTGATCGAAATGTGGGAAAATCGTGTCTTCTGGAACGACTTCAGGGCAAAGCATTCCTCGAGCAGTACAATCCAACCGAGCAGATCCAGGTGGCCTCGATTCAGTGGTCCTTCAAGGCAACGGACGACATTGTCAAGGTCGAAGTCTGGGATGTGGTTGACCGCGGAAAATCCAAGCAGAAAACCGGTGGCTTGAAGCTGAACACGGACGCCCTAGCCAAGGAGGACATTCCGGTGCTAGATGCCGAGTTCCTAGATGTTTATAAGGGAACCCATTGTGTCATCATGATGATGGACATTACCAAGGCGTGGACGTTCGACTACGTGTGCAGAGAGTTGCCAAAAGTGCCGGGTGAGATTCCGGTGCTATTACTGGGGAACCATTGCGACATGGGCCACCATCGGGTCATCAGTAAGGACCAGATCCAAGGTTTCATCGAGGATGCCAGCCAGAATCGATCGGCGGAGATCGTTTACGGCGATAGTTCCATGAGAAACGGATTTGGGCTGCGATTGCTTCATAAGTTCTTTGGCATCCCGTTCCTATATCTTCAGAAAAGTGCCCTCGAGGCGTCACTCAAGAAGAACGAGCAAGATGCGGATATTTGCCGATTGGAGATTAGCGAGTTTTTGGTAAGAATGATACCTCAATACCTATAGCTATAATTGATTGGTATTTAGCAGGGGGGGGGGGGTATACGCAACGAGGTTCGCCTACCGTTCATGTTTTGTGGGTGTATTCGTTTAGCTCACAACGCTGCTAGGCATCCCGCTGTTTGAGTGTTGAAATGCATCAGGCATGGCCCGCGTTTCGACCTGTGCTGTTTGGGACGGCCCGCCCGAGGGATGATTGTTAGGCGAGCTTTGTTTGTAGTTGACAGCCGTACACCCACCCTGGTATTTAGTGATCTAACCCATCAATAATCAGGCAGCGTCCATTTATTACGTAACGCTAAAATTTGAAATTTTGACCCCCTCCCCCCGTCCGTAACGCCTAAGCCTACTCTCCCCTCCCCTTAGAGCGTTACGTAATTTGTGGATGGCATCTCATCACAATAGGATTATGTAGGATTTGGTTTGAATGCACGAATAAATGTTGAATAAATCGATTTTTTTCAACATGCCGCATCGTCACACAAAATTATTCGTTCCTATTATATGGCAAGATACCATACTTTTCTAATACATCAACAAATAATTTTTGTGCTTTGAATGTGTTATGAATTTGTTGAAAACTATTCTCTAACACATTAACTTTGAACTCTGTAGTAAACGAAGCAAATAAATCTTTATATAAGCTGGTTCTTGCATGTAAGTTGACTGTAGTCGTTGAACAATGCATTTCAGCACCCAATATCTCAAAATCTAGAGAATATTTTACAAAACGACCATGCATTCAGTAACTCTTATTTAAGTAAATAGCATTATTTTGATGCTTGAAAAAAAAAAATGTTCCACAGTGTAATTGATTAATGTAAAACATTGATGCATACACTAGTAAAATGAATACAGTTAACTTTCCCTTACTCGATATTCCGTATCTCGATATCGAGTTAGAGAGCCATAGTAAAAGATGGTTTTCATGGCTAACTCGATGGTCCCTTGGAATGCAGTTGCACTGCTTTTGTGTTCTGTAATTTGATACCTCCCTAACTCGATGGTCCCTTCAATATCGAGTTAGGGAGAGATGACTGTACTTTTTAATGGAACTAAAGTAACCCATGAATTTGTAATTTAATAAAGACTCATTCTGTTCTATCACAAGCTACAAACCAAACGTATATTTCATTAGGTTATGGGCCTATGTCAAGCTCCATAGCAACTGATTCAACAAGTGAAAAAATTTTCAAAAGAAGAATTCCGGAAGCGAGAAAATGAATTCTTCGAATCAAGGTGGAGACGGTAGCAGTTCGTTAAACCAACCCGGCGGAAGCAATTCAGGTGGAAGCGGTTCAAGAGGCCTGGGCACGAGTGGAAGCATTTCTTTACCGATGGTGGAACGTCTCAAGGGCCGAGAAAACTATTCGTCGAGGGCATTCGCTACTAAGATGATGCTCTTCAGAGAAGGTACCTTGGACACCGTGGAACGAGGTGATCAAGGTCCGGCTGATGCGTCTTCCCTTAGGGCGTTGGCTACCATTTGCCTGAGTATCGAACCCGTGAATTACAGTTTGATGCAGGCAGCGAAAACGGCAAAGGAAGCCTGGAACAACATGAAGACCGCTTTTCAAGACGATGGTATGACGCGAAGAATTAGATTGCTGCGGAAGCTTACCAGTATTCACCTGTCGGAATGCTCATCTGTGGAGCAATACGTGAACGAGCTGATGTCAACTAGTCACTAGTTATCAGAGGTCGGCTTCAAAGTCGACGATACTTGGCTGGCTAGTCTCCTGCTGATGGGACTCCCGGAAACGTACGAACCTATGATTATGGGTCTCGAGGCGTCAGGCGCTCGGATGACGGCGGATGCGGTAAAGGCTAAAATTCTTCAGTACGTCAAGGTGGCCAGTACTCCCAGATCAAGTGGAAGCGATATGGCATTTATCAGTCAGCAGCGTAAGAAGCAGACAGACAAGTCAAATGTGAAGTGTTTCAAGTGTCAGCGAATGGGCCACTATGCAGCTGAGTGTCCTAAGAAGGAATCTAGAGCGAAGCATGAGAAGAAGGGAAATAATCAAGCAGCCTTTAGTGTGTTCCAGCGAAACGGTGAGTCAAATCCGGACTGGATATTCGATTCTGGCGCAACATCTCATATGTGCCATGGTGGGGTGATCCTCGATGACGTGGAAAAAGTTTCGCAACGAATCAATGTGGCAAATAATACGGTGTCATCTGTTGTTGCCACTGGAAACGCAAAACTCAAGGCGGCTGTTGGAAGTGCAGTATGCGATTTGACTGTTTCAAGAGTGCTTCAAGTTCCAGATTTGGCGATCAACCTGCTTTCAGTGAGTAAGATCTGTAAAAGCGGGTACAAGGTAGTATTCACTGCGGACACGTGTGAAGTTAGATCTGCGTCAAACGAACTGGTTGCAATAGGAAGAGAGAACGAGGGACTCTACAAGCTTGTCTTGGCCGGCGAGCAAATGTCCTGTGCAGCCAAAACGAATGAAGACATGATGTTGTGGCATCGACGAATGGGGCACTTGAACAGCCACAGTTTGAAACGGCTACGCTCCATAGCAGAAGGCATTGACTTTGTGGATATTACCATTCCGGTATGCGCAACGTGTCTACAAGGGAAGCATAGCCGTCAACCATTCAAGAAACGATGTAACAGAGCTTCAGATGTCCTTGATTTGGTCCACAGTGACTTATGTGGTCCAATGGAAAACGTTTCGATCGGTGGAAGCAAATATTTTTTGACTTTCATTGACGATGCCAGCCGGAAGACTTTCGTGTACTTTTTGAAATCGAAGAAAAGCGTGCTGGATTGCTTCAAGGACTTCAAAGCGTTTGCTGAAACACAGACGGGAAAGCAGATCAAACGACTGCGTACGGACAACGGTCTGGAATATGTAAATTCAGAAATGGAGAAGTTTCTACGAGAATCGGGAATACACCATGAGAAGTCGGTACCGTACAACCCGGAACAAAATGGCCTTGCGGAGAGAATGAACCGTACGGTGGTGGAAAAGGCTCGTTGTTTGCTGTTCGATGGAGGCTTGGAGAAGCATTTTTGGGCGGAAGCAGTAGCCACAGCCGTGTTCCTGGTCAATCGATCACCGACCAAAAGCCTCAATGTGACTCCCGAGGAGTGATTCACTGGGAAGAAACCGAATCTGTCGGAATTGCGGGTGTTCGGTTCGAAGGTGATGTGCCATATTCCAAAAGTGCAGCGTCGGAAGTGGGATCCTAAATCTGAAGCAGGTGTTTTCGTTGGATACAGTGAACAATCCAAAGGCTATCGAATTTTCAATCCTCGCAATGGCAAGGTAACAGTATGTCGTGATGTGGTGTTTTTGAGTGAGAAGAATGTGTCCTTGGAAGCAAGTCAGGTACCCAGACAACCAGAAATCGCATCAAAGTTCACAATATAACTCGTTTATTCGTTCAAATTACATCAAACCCGCAAAACACGGTAGATGAAATCGTCAGATTGATGAGTTTCCTCGCATAAAACGCTTCTCTTCTGAGTTCATTTGTACATTTTGTTTAGTCCCGTACACTCGTACAAAGTAAGTCGAACCAATTCGTAGCAGCTGTCAAATCAACATTTGTTATCATAAGCTGAATCGCATAACATCACAGGTTAGTTCGGTAGGAAATTTATACACTCGCATTGTATACTATTATTCATCACATAATATATGCACGTATATCGCCTCCACTTTTGTACGTAGAAGGCATTTTCGCGACATCTTATGAGTGAAATTTTGCACATACAAAGCCTCCAGGTGATTTCGCTATACGTACATTTTGGTTGTCTGGGTAGTACCTGAACAGGAGCGTGCGACGATGCAATTGTGTGAAGAGAATGATTATCAATCTCGACCTCAAGATATCGATCTTCTGAGTGAAGAGAATCAAGTTGCGGATGAACTAGAAAATACCGATGAAGAAACTGAAGCCGAGACAGACTATGACAGCGCAAATGACACAATTATGACGATTACACCAGCTACGCCTGCGCTCGCTCCGCAACAAGAAGATACACGATCGACCGTGGTCAGGCGCAGCGTGAGGGAGCGCCGAATTCCAGGCAAGTATCAACATTTTGATTTATCGTGTAGTACTTTTGCTGAAAACCTTTTCCCATCCCGTTTATGTGAACCGGAGTCGTATCGAGAAGCTATCCTTGCGAGATGATCGAACGTCGTGGTGTGATGCCATGCGTGAGGAGCTAGAAGCGTTGAAGCTGAACGACACGCGGGAGCTGACCGAGCTACCGACGAGCTCTGAAATGTAAATGGGTTTACAGGATCAAGACCAACGTGGATGGAACCGTGGATCGCTATAAGGCTCGTTTAGTGATAAAGGGGTTTTCACAGCAGAAAGGAGTGGATTACGACCAGACTTATTCTCCGGTGGTGCGTTATGCCACAATTCGTTATCTCTTGGCAGTGGCTGCTCAACTGAATCTAGACGTGTTCCAAATGGATGCCATAACTGCGTTCCTGCAAGGAGAATTGGATGAAGAAGACATCTATATGGAACAGCCGGAAGGTTATGCAGATGTAACTTGTCCTAGAAAGGTATGTCGACTACGTAAGGCGTTACACGGACTGAAACAAGCCAGCCGCGTATGGAACAAGAAGTTGGATGCGGAACTGAAGAACATCGGTCTCAAGCGTTCCAGCTACGATCCCTGTGTCTACTATCATGTGGATGGTGAGCAAATAATCGTGATAGCTGTTTACGTCGACGACTTCCTGCTGTTTTCGAACAGCAAGGAATGGGTAAGCTACGTGAAGAATCGCTTGATGAAAACGTTCCGGATGAAGGATCTAGGTCGATCTGAGCAAGTACTAGGAATGAGAATCACCCAGAAAGAGAATGGTATCATGTTGGACCAGCGGCGGTATATTGAAGACCTACTGCTGCGTTTTCGGATGAACGACTGCAACACAAGCTCGAGTCCGTGTGATCCGACACAAAAGTTGACGAAAGCTATGTGTCCACGGACTGCTGAGGAGAAACATAAAATGAAGGACATTCCATTTCGTCAACTAGTTGGTGGACTTCAATTCCTGGCACAGTGCACATGGCCCGATATAGCTTACGCTGTGAACTCTGTAAGCAGCTTTAGTGACAATCCTGGCGAAGCTCATTGGACGGCGGCAAAGCGTATTTTGCGCTATCTCAAAGGAACGCTCAACATGAAGCTGGTTTATTGCAAGAAACCAGATCGTTCTTTCGAGGGCTTCAGTGATGCGGACTGGGGCAATGATGCTGATACCAGGCGATCTAATATTGTACCTTGCAAGATAAATCCACGAACGGCGGTTATCTCAGCATTTCTGAGCAAGCTGTCAAAATATAAACGCACGGTTGGTAAAAGTCACTAGTTACGAAAGTGTCATCAAACTCGCATTCAAAGACACTGGGTTACTCTTGGTGCAACTGTATTTTTATAAAGCGACTCCATCCCTGCCCACTCGACTTTGTTTTTGTTTTGATTCGATTTCTACTTCTGTGCGGCAGAGTGAAAAGTACAAAGCAGTTCGTGAGCATAGTTAAAAATCTTCCGAGAAAAAAGGATAAGATATGGCCGATTCCATTAACGGATACACAGAAGAGAACTCTACTGCTCCTGCTGGTGAATTGAACGTTTCAATTCCGATTACGGCCGGTGGATTCGGTGTGCCGAGCGATGCAGGCAGTTCGAAACCAGGCGAAGAAGAACTCAACTATTCATTTGATTACGACGTGGAATATCTTGATGAGGAACGAGTGTTCGATACGCTGGAACTATCTGGTTCCAGCGTAGATCCACTTACGGAGGCCGGACCATCTAAACCACCGAAACGAGTGAGTAAATTTGTAAATATGTAGTTGAACTGGTCCTGATTATATTCTGTGTTATTTTAGCAAAAGAAAAACAAATTCGGAAATCAAAGCCTCTCTACTGAGTTTGACGAATTACCAAGTACGTCCAAAAACGACGAATATCGTTTCGAAGCTACGGTTTTTGAAAAAAAGTTCAAAAATCAAAAATCATTTGAACGATGTGGTGACGTATTGGTTTCTGGAAACTCTGCGGAAGCGGTTCTGGAAAAAATATGGCAATATTGTTCCAAATTCATTGATCGTGGTGTTGTTTTTCCGGATGCATCTGAGAACACAGGGGAACTTAAATGGGATAATCCTCCAACGTATGAAGATCGTGACAAGTTCATGTTATTCCTCGATAAAGTTAGCAAGAGAAGCACTCCTCCCTCCAAGGTTGATGGCCATACACTCCAGAATTGGCAAACGAAGGATGTGACTGTGATGCTCTACAAATATTCTGATGCAGTATCAACTCTTCACAAATGGAACCAGGTTGAAAGCCAATTGCTACGTTCACAAACAACGGACCGAGCAGGTGCAGAATCAATATCATCACTCAATCAAGTTAAGGAAGACCTAAAAAAGCGGCACGGAAGATATTTGAGCGCAGATGATGTGAGTTGGGGCTGCTGGGCGAATTGGATTTGCAGCAAACCAATGAATATGCGGGATGAATTGACACAACAGACTCCACCTCAACATGTTGTTGGATTGTTCAGTACGGTTCCTGTGCACAGTGATGTTCTCTTGGAAAAAGCAAAATTAGATTTCCAGGTAGCTTCTACTGTAAACAAAGCTTATGTTAAAGTGCTTCAGGATCTGAACGACGATCATCGGCAATTGTTAAACATTGCATCTGTGATGGGCCAACGAATCACTATGCTACAAGAAAAGCAGACTGAATTTGAAAACATGCTCACAGCTATGAACAGCTCAGTATCGGTCAGAGAGAATAGATTCTCAGTGGAGCTAGCTCAGTCCGTAACAGACTGCATTGATGTTGACCACCTGTGAACATGATTGATTTATGTATCCTTTTTAATTTCAACTGATTTGATGAGTTTCTGTTGTATTCCGAATTAAATAAATAAAAGACATACTTCAAAAGGTATATTTTTATTGTACAACAAAGAAAGAATCACTTAGAGAGCATCCATTAGGTAAATTAAGAAGAAAATGATTATTTTAAATCCCCTTCCTTTTTGTCCATACGTGAAATACTTTATGGAAGCCCCCTTAACATTTAAGTTTGGAAACCAAATGTTTTCATGTCTTGGCCCAAACCAATGCTGGGATCAAAAGTGCCTCCTGGAAGGTAACCACACTTTTTAAAAATGTTTGAACAATCAAAATTTTTGAAATGCTGCAAAGCCTCACAAATGGTTATTGTTAAATCTTTGGAGCTATTCTCAATATATGTTTTCTTAAGATGCCTTTTGATGTAACCAAAAACGAACTCAATAGGGTTGTAGAAAGGTGCGTAAGCAGGTAAAAATATGACATTGATGCCTAGTGATCTTAAATACTCTATGATTGCCTTATGGCAATGAATGCGAGCACCATCCATCACCCAAGTACTGTACTGTCCAGGGTGCCGTTTAACTGCTCCACTTAGTACAAAAGATCGGACACAATCAAAAAAAGTTTTTCGTGTAAAGGTCCCTTCGGTCGAGAACGTTTCAATCACTCCATTACATCCCAAGAAACTTAACATAGAACATCTAGGACGCCTTATGAATTCCCCACGGTATATGAGGCGTTTCCCCAATGGTGCATAGCCTTTATTCCGAAGCATCCCACGATTATCGAAGGAAACTTCATCCAAAAACACTAGGTTATGGAAATCCCAAGTAATCATACTCATATCGGAATGGAATCGGTATATATCTTTTTGCCGCAGTTGAATGGCTCTTCGTTCTAAAACCTTCCAGCTGTACCCTTCGGAATGAAGGATTCGATTGACTGATGCGGTGCTAATGGGTTTGTGAAACGTTCTCTCAAACTGCTCTTTGGTTTCGTGCAGGTACAAAATAGGACAGTTTTTGTATAATTCCACTATCCACGATCTTTCCTGTGGGCCGAACTGCAGGTATACTTTTGCACGTTCCTTTCGCCCGAAATATTTATTGTCCTCGTACTGTCGAATCCATTGGGAAATTGTTGTATGATGTTTAGCATAAATTTTAGATAAGGTGCACTTCCTAATGCCTAGGTAATAATATCCATAAAGGCAGTGATAAACCGTGTTGACGGAGGCGTGATGACCAAGAACATTTTCTCTAATTGCAGCCATTTCGCGCTCGAGAATTCACTATTTGATTGATCGTACCTGACAAGAAACAGTGAAATTTTCGTTAATTGATATACGATTAACTCTTAAAAACTCTTTACCACGGGTATATTTTAATTACAATTATTGATTTAAATGAATTGCAAAAAGAATCACTTTGATTGAGACCAAAAGCTTCGAAACCGAATTCGATCGAAATAAACAAACATTCAAAACAAAACAAATTTTGACATTGCGTCTGTATCGCGGGTATCTCCTCTGCGCGTTACCGCCGCCGCTGAACGTGGATTTAATATGAGCGCCGCAATACGGGGTATGTGTTCCAATACGCAAGTGGCTCAGTATCATGGAGTTGCAAGAAACAGCCAACTGTGGCGTTGTCTACCATGGAAGCCGAGTACAGTACATGGCGCTGCAACACAAAAAGCTGTATGGTGGCGCGGACTACGAGGTGAACTATTTGGTATCCAAGATGCTGTACCCATATTCTGCGATAACCGTAGTGCGATATGCCTAGCCGAAAAGGAAATTGGCTATTCTCCTCGCACAAAGCACATAGACATGCGGCATCATTTTGTAAGAGAAAAGCTGAACGATGGTACAATAAAAGTTCAGCACGTCGGATCGGATTCGCAAAAAGCTGACGTACTTACGAAGGCGGTCCCAATTGCAAAATTTGTTGAAGCTGCAAAACAATTAGGATTACTACAAATTTCTGGTTAAGGAGGGGAATAATGAATATCGTAGTAACCCATGAATTTGTAAAAAAAAAAAGACTCATTCTGTTCTATCAGAAGCTACAAACCAAACGTATATTTCATTAGGAACTTCTGAAAAGACCATTTTCTTCAGACCAGACTAGCTGCTTAGAGCCCACTCTCTGAATATTTTTTAGGCATTCCTGTTTTTCGTAGAAATTCTAATGAAATACAGAGTTCTCTCTACCAATTATCCCAGAAATTCATCCAGCGATTTGTCGAAGGATGCTTAGAGGAATTTTTCCAGATTGTGCTCCCGTTATTTATTTATTTTCTTTGATTTGTTTTTTTTTCGAAAACTACCCCAAACTATGCACTAATTCTTCAATCGATTCCTCCAGTTGTTGCTATAAAGAATTTTCCAAAGATTCACATACAAAAATTTCTTCAAGAAAACCCACAAAGATTTATTGCATAGCTTTGAAGAAATTCGTTTGGAAATTTTACTAAGGAATCCTACAAGAATTCCTACGCGTTTTCATGTGAATTCATTTAGAGCTCACCCATGGTTACTCCCAGGAATTGCTCCAACAGTTTCTCGAGGGGTTATTCGAGAAAATCTATTAGGAAGGAAGGATTGCCCAATAAACTCGATCGTCGATTCATCATAATGCTTCTATAGATGTTTTTCTAGGAGTTTCTTCAGTGTTTCATCCAAACGTTTCCCAATGAATTTCTCGAATAAAATACTAGAGATGTACCGAATAGCAGTATTCGGCCTTCGGCCGAATACCGAATACTTGTGATTTTATTATTCGGCCAAACGAATATTCGGCCGAACATTCGGCCGAATAGTGACTCAATATTCGGCCATATAAAATCTTAATATTCGGCCAAATAAAACCCATATGTTCGCCAAATTTCTCGAAAACTACACTCCCGTGCAAAAGTTTGGGTTCGCCCGCTTGAAACCATATAAAAGTGTTCTGTCCATAGCTCTAGGATTAAAGACATGTGTCAATCTTACTTCGAAGGTATTTGGACAACAACATTTTTTAAATTTTGTTTACTATTTTTTTACTTAAAGTTGTGATATATTCAAAAAATAGACTAAATAACATGGCTATATTTTTTAGCATTTTTTTTTTGTTTTAAGTATGTTCAAGTGAACCCAAACTTGCACAATACACCATACTGAGGGGTGAGCCCAAACTTTTGCATGATGACTTGAATTACTGTTTCAATAATTTTGAATAGTTTTAAGATTTTTCCGCCAAAATTTTTAAGGTGCTCTTGAAAGATTGTGAGATTGCGGTTCTAATGCCGTACCGGATTAAAATTTTGGTCGATTTTATGCTGAGAATATTAGCCATTTTTTTTCGAGAACAGCCATGACTTGAGTCATGAGTAAACAAAATTCAAAAAATGTTCCAAAATACCTGCAAAGTGAAATTAACTCATTGCCTTTCGAATGCGTTATTGGGAGTTCCAATTGGACGTGTAATATGGACAAGACACTTTTGTATGTTCGTCTAATTCCTCGAAATCTTAAAAATGTAGTTCTGGAATAAAACAAAAAAAGCGAGTTTGTTTAAGTAGGGAAAACTTCTACGGTGTGACGGCGAGCAACCCTAGCCTCCTTGATCAGACTGCCCTGTTGCATATTTTCTCTCATGCGTATGTTTGACACTGACAGTTTAACCTGACAGTTCGGAAAATGACATGAATCAGCACTATTGAATTCGAACTAAAACAAACTACTCGTCCGATCGATTTGGTGAATTATCTCTTCATTGAATTTATGAATATTTCTTTTAAAAACCCATGAAAATATTGTCTGTTTTGCTGAAATATTTCCGAGTGAACAGTAAGACATATGAATTAAAACATAAACAATTTGCTACTATTTATTAAACATTACAGATAATTTACACGTGCGCTGAAGTCATTGATATTATTAAAAAATATTGTCTAAAAGTTTAAAATATATAAAGCAGAGCCAAAACATAAAATAAGTACACATAAAATTCGAAAACGATAGTTAAAATGTCTTAAATTAGTCATGCAATTTGTTCTTATAGCCTACAGTTAATACTTAACCTAAGAAACAACACGCTAAGAAAGGAATCGGAAGATGATAAGAAATCTGAAGATTTGTAAGTTAAAGTTAATAATGATAATTCGAAGTATATTCCTAACACTGAAATATATTACAGTTAAAGTTGCCCTGACACTACAACCTGTGGTACCGCTACTAGGAAATTCAGTCCGAACATACGGTGAAAAATTGAACGGATTATGGAAGGAAAAGAATGATCGTCTACTTGAGCCTTTGAAACCAGTTGTAGAAATCATAAAAACCAAAAGTTCTGAGAATTTTTGAATTTTAAAGTTAGGGAGCTGGATTCTATTGCTGGAACTTTTTATATATTTCATTTTTTTAGATTAATCCTATATACGTTATATGATTTCCCATTTGACTTCTAAAAGTGCTTCATAGAAATTGGAACTAATAGACCGTAGACCACTGACTAGCATAATAAAGGAAGAACGTGAGTAGGTGTCGCAAACAATATTGAATGGAATGTGCTAATAACTAAAAGCATAAAGTCCGAACGCATCAAGCTAGTGGTACTTTATAGCCCCGGAGAAATTATTAAAAGGCTCTTTTGCAGATAATGCCTTGTGTATTGAGTAGCACCGTAATCGCCTAGAACGGAAAAATTCTCACATTTTTTAGTATTTGGCAATAAACACCATTCATGAAATCCATGAAACGGAAATTTTAATGTATCATCACTTCAATGAATTATTTAATTTTTTTTTTCAACTTTCTTAGTTAGGTAGTTTTGTTATTATTCGGTCACTATTCGGCCTATTCGGCCGAATAACAGATTTCATTATTCGGCAGACCGAATATTCGGCAAAATCAAAATAATCGGGATATTCGGCCCGAATATTCGGCCGGCCGAATATTCGGTACATCTCTATAAAATACCCTTGGAATCTTTTAAAGTTTATTTAAGGTACACACCACTGCAAATTTTCCAGTAATTACTCCGATCATTCACAAACCTACATACACAAACTTCTTTTGGAATTCCTACTGATGTTATTCAAGGAATTAGAATTCAGAAAATCCTACGGGATTCGATTGATTTTCGGTTTCAGCATCTTGAAAAAAAAAATTTAAATCAATTTTTTTTTTCAATATCTTAACAATTGGGGGCCTTCCTTAGCCGAGTGGTTAAAGTCCGCGGCAAAGCCATGCTAAAGGTGTCTGGGTTCGATTTCCGGTCGGTCTTTTCGTAATGGAAATTTCCTTGACTTCCCTGGGCATAGAGTATCATCGTACCTGCCACACGATATACGAATGCGAAAATGGCAACTTTGGCAAAGAAAGCTCTCAGTTAATAACTGTGGAAGTACTCATAAGAACACTAAGCTGAGATGCAGGCTTTGTCCCGGTGAGGACGTAATGCCCAGCAGAAGAAGAAGAATCCTAACAATTGATCTAGGAAATCTTCTAAAACTTCTTCAAGTCTCCAGGAGTTCTTTCAGGGAACCTTTTTCATCAAGAGTTATGTACTCTAAACCTTACACAAGCTTCATCAGAGTTTTATTTAGTTTTTTTTCTAAAATATTACTCGTCCAAATTTTTGTCAAAGATTTATTTAATAATTTCTGAAAAAAATCATACAATTTCTCTGCAGATATTCTTTAAAAAATGCCTGAAAAAATATATTCGAGAAGACTTAAAGAAAAATATCTCAAAGAATTACTGGAGCAATTTCTTAAGAAATCTTAGAAGGAATCTCTAGGGTACATCCAGAAAGTATCCATAGATAAATTTCAAGTTGAAATGTTGAAGATATCCTGAAAAACAATCTTGTAGGGAGTTCTAAGAAAGACCCAGAGGTACTTTCTGGAGAAGATACTATTTTTTTTAGAAGTTCCTAATGAGTATTTTTGAGAGTACCCAAAAGGAAGCAATGGAAGAATCGTTGCATAAAAGTCTGGAGGACTTAACACTTTGTTGGAGAATGTTTGGAGGATTTCCTAATGAAATCTCTGAGGTGTTTTCTATGCTTCTCCTTCGAAAAATCCACATTGTAGTCTTGAGGTTTTTAAAATGAAATTGCAGGGGGGATTTTCTTGGGGAATAATCACTAAAGAATCAAAGATTTTTTGTTTTGAAGTCATTTAAGACTCACTGTTAGAAATGAATTCAAATTCATTCAAAATTAATTCGATAGTCATTTCATTGGTATTTTAGAGTTTTCTTGAGCCTGGAATTATTTCTTAAGACTGGAAAAACCTGGAAATATCAGGGAATTTATTTCAGTACACGAGTAGACACCCTGTTTCATCTTTTCCTTAATCTTCCAAGACTGGCCGACAAAGAAAATCCAAGTCCAACAATTAGTTACACCGGTAGTTTACTTGAACTTGGTTGTAGGCATTTTGACGACGAGGTGGGTTCTAATTTCTGTAACGATACGGAATTCCTACGGGAATTTGTGTAGACATTCCTGCATGTACTACTGCAAGCATTTATCCGCGACTGCTTTAAAAGCAATTCATCAGTTACTCATGAAACGTCTCTAGAAATTACTTTAAAAAAACATGCAGGGATTTCTTCTTTTTTTCCGGCGTTACGTCCCAACGTCCCAAAGCCCGCTTCTCAAATTAGTGTTCTTATGAGCACTTCCACAGTTATTAACTGAGAGCTTTCTTTGCCGATTGACCATTTTTGCATATGTTTATCGTGTGGCAGGTACGAAGATACTCTATGCCCTGGGAATCGAGAAAATTTTCTTTACGAAAAGATCCTCGACCAGCGGGATTCGAACCCACGACCCTCACTACGGCTATCTGGGCAGGGATTTCTCTAAAAACCTAAAAAAATCCTCTAAAAATATATCCAGAAATTTCAACATGAATTTCTACAGGAGTTTCTCCAAGTAAAGTTTCTGGAAGTAAAATATTCCCCTGGGAATATCTGAAGAAAGTTTTGGATGGGTACTTTAGCCTCGAATTCCTGCTGGTTTTTAATTCATCAGGCAACCTTCCAAAAACTGATCAAGCATTCATCAAGAGATGTCTCCTAGGAAAACGCCAGTAATTTTTTCAGGTTTCTCCATGAATTCTATTGATTATTTTCATAGGATTGCTTCGGAACTTTATTCTGGAATTCATCTAAGAAATTTTGCAAATGTTGTTTTCAAGATTTTAACTGTGTAATCTTGCAAGGCGTCCTACTAATTGCTTGCACTAAGTTTTCCAGAGGTTCCAGCAATAAATCTACCCAACTATGTTTAATGTATTGGAACACTCTTAGGAGAAACTCATTAGAGAATCAAAAAAGTAGATTGGAGTACTTTGTACCTTTTAATTCTGTCGTAATTGCTTATCTTTCACAGATACGCGTATTTCGCAGCCTTCTTCAGTGTCAGTTACTCGTATTTCCTCTGGATACGTTTCATCGACACTGAAGAAGGCTGAAAGCGGTAGTCGAAATACGCGTATCTGTCATAGATAAGCAATTAGGGCAGAATTGAAAGGTACCGTAAAATGGGGTGAAGTTGATCACTTTCGAGCGATTCTGTTCCTATTAGAATGCATGTATTATTATCCATATATTTTTAAAACATGTACTGGTTGGATATCTATCGAAATATACAAACAAAATTTCGACGAAATGTTCATTTAACAACAAAAATATATTTTTAAAATCAAAAAGTGGAGTTTTTGATTCCGGGGTGAAGTTAATCAATTATTGCGATAAGTTTCCAAAAATGAAGAGATATGATATTCACAAAATTTGGGGTCACTGAATCTGGATCAATTCTCAAAAATCTTACAACTTAATGATATATCGGCCAATTTCAAATTTGAATGTTGTAAATTACAGAACACACCACACCGCCTAAATGTATGCAATTTTCTTTGAAATTTGTAACACGCGCACAAAAAATACATTTTTTACTCAGAAAATGATTGTTTATCCACAGTGCAAACTCAAAACTGGATTCACAGAACATATCTGGAATGTATGAAACAGTTCATTGAGATGATGTCTTTATATAGCCTTGTCAATAGTCGATTGTTTGGAGAAGAACCCTTCAACAGTTCATCAAACATTTCATAAAAAATCAGTTTTTCCATGATATAATTATCTTGAATGTCAAACCGAACTTAGGATCATCAAGAGCAGCCATCAGGTAAAACGACGTCACATAAATTGTGCTAATCGAAATCGAATCATAGTTCTCTTGACAGTTTATACATGTGGGTACGTGAATGATCAACTTCTCCCCACAGATCAACTACACCCCGAATTACGGTACATAGTACGACAATCTACTTTTTTTTCGAAATCTAGCCAAATCTGAGAAAATTTCATGGATTGTACCACATCATTCTTTAAAAGATTCGTGATTGAACTACAAGTATTCTTTTAAAGATTCATCCAAGGATTTTTTTCTGCTTCAGTAAGCTCTATCTCTGCGTTCCTCCAAGAATACTTCCAAAAAAATCTTCAGCATTTCAACACATAGTACTAGTACAGAACAATTTCACCTAGTATCTAACTTTCCGGCAGGAGATTAAAAATGTAAATTCATTACCATTACAAAATTGAGCATATTTGTAGTTCTTTGGAAAAAACATCAGCTATATTGATAGAAACGAATCAAAACTTGAGCATTTTGTATTAAAATCGAAGTACATTGCTATTACTTAGAACAGCACTGCACTATGGTCCAGGAATCAGTTTTACGTGGAAAGATGCATTCTGAGCTTTAGAATGAAACATTAGACAAAAACGGTCTTCTACAAAGTTGTTTGTATTAGTTGAGCCCTTTGTTTGGTGTTATTAAAAATTAGGGTGGACCACATTTTCATAGAAATGATTAAACTAACTTTCTTATTTGTAGAAATTATATTATACATGCTTCAGCAAAGTTGTAGACCATTCAATTTCAAGCAACTTTGCCAAAAAAAAGTTTTTTGTATCTCTTAAATTGACCGATTTAGAGCTTTTTTCCTACGGTGACATAGGGTGGTCCGAACAAAACTGGTTTTCTGGCTCTAGAGTTTTCAATTCAAGTTTCTCATCAAAGTAGTATATGAACCACTTTTAGAACTTTAAAAAATGCGTAATTTGGTGAGTGAAGAAACTCGCTATCTCCTTCCGTTTAGGAGTTATTGTTGTTTTTCTTCCAAAAACATGCCTACTTTGATTGTGAATATCTCTGATTGGGGCAAACATAAAAAATATCTTTTGACGGCGTTCAACAGACAAAATAAAATTGTATATTATATCAAAAAATTACAGATGTGTTATTTTTGTAACTCTAATAAAACGTCTTGAAAGTCAAACATTTTTTATCACAAAAACGTTAATAACTTTTGAACTAAAATAGATATTAACAATCTTTTTGCATGAAAATTTGCGTTTTGTTAAGTTCTAAAAATCGTCCATAGACGACATTGACGAGAAAATAATATTAAAAAAACTAGAGTTATAAAACTTATTTTTGTTGGACCACCCTGCGATGATTAGGAAAAAATGCTCTAGATTGGTCAAATTTTGAGCTACAGAAAAACTTTTTTTGGCAAAGTTGATCAAAATTTCAAGTTCTACCGCTTTGCCTAAGAGCATATACCAGTATTTTTGCAAATAAAAAAGTTGATTATATGATATGTGTGATATTGTGGACCACCCTAGTTTCAAATGACACAGTATGAAAGCTTACATTTTTAGAAACAATTTTGTAGAAGATCATTTTTGTCTAAAATTTCACTTACATGCTCAAAATGTAAAATAATAAAGAAATACATACCATGAAAATCTTCAAAATAGTTTTAGAGCCCAATCTTTCTTATTTCAGATTTCTCGTCAAAGCGGTCTATGAATGACTTTAAGAACTTAACAAAACGCAAATTTTCATGCAAAAATATTGATGATATCTATTTTAGTTCAAAAGTTATTAAAGTTTTTCTGCTTAAAAACCTTTGTTTTTCAAGGCATTTTATTAGAGTTACAAAAATAACACATCTGTAATTTTTTGATATAATATACAATTTTATTTTGTCTTTTGAATGCCGTCAAAAGATATTTTTTATGTTTGCCCCAATCAGAGATATTCACAATTAAAGTAGGCATGTTTTTGAGAGAAAAACAACAATAACTCCTAAACGAAAGGAGATAGCGAGTTTCTTCACTCACCAAATTACGCATTTTTTAAAGCTCTAAAAGTGTTTCATAGACTACTTTGATGAGAAATTTGAATTGAAAACTCTAGAGCCAGAAAACCAGTTTTGTTCGGACCACCCTATGTCACTGCAGGAAAAAAGCTCTAAATCGGTCAATTTAAGAGACACAAAAAAACTTTTTTTTTGGCAAAGTTGCTTGAAATTGAATGGTCTATATCTTTGCTGAAGCATGTATAATATAATTTCTACAAATAAGAAAGTTAGTTACACAATTTCTATGAAAATGTGGTCCACCCTAATTTTCAATAAAACCAAACAAAGGGCTTAACTAATACAAACAACTTTGTAGAAGACCGTTTTTGTCTAATGTTTCATTCTAAAGCTCAAAATGCATCTTTCCGCGTAAAACTGATTCCTGGACCACTGTGCACTGTACCTAGGTATTTTTCTTCCGAATATGTAAAACTTTCAGTAATCATAACTATGTATACACATTTCTTCAGGGATTCTACTCGAGGTGATTTGGGGGTTCCTTCTGAATACTGTTTGATGATTCTTTCATGATAAATCATGAACCGTTAGAGGCGTGTCGAGGTATTGGGAAGGTTATACGTTTCACAGACGGATATTGTTTTATGGTACACCTTCCACTTTGGCACCATCAAATCCTCCGATCTTGGCCAGGGCGTAAGAGTTCACCAGGTACTATTCATAGAATTTCATCAGAGAATATTTTAGGATTTACAATCATTACTAAGTCTTGAAGAAATCCTTGAAGTTTTTTTTTGTCTTTATCATAGAGATTTTTAGCCTTAGGCTGGTTCGTCTTTTTGGAAAACAGAGAAGAGGCGTCCTAAGAGGCCTCCTTGGCAAAGCGTTTACAAAATTATCAAGTATACAATATCAAAATCAAAGAGCAGTCCGGTGTTCTTGCGTTGTTTATCATCAGCTTGGCGTGGTATTTATTCCGTAATTTGTCTTCGTGTTCCTGGAGTGCTGTCTTGAGTCGTAACATGTCAGCTAAATTTGTTCATAGAGTTTGGCTTTTTTAGGAAGTTTGACAGGGCTGCTTCTGTGGGAGGATTATGGGCTAGTATATCTCTTATTCGGATATCTAGTCTATGGGTCGTTCTTAAAGATGTGTACCAAGGACAAGCAGCAAGAATGTATTAAATAGACTATTTAGTGCCACAAGTATCATACATAATTTGACGATTCCAGTTACTTTGATCAGTCCATTTATTCGTCTCAACTTTGACCTTGCGAAGGAAAAGCTGTCTTTCTTCTTGCCATGATTCCGTCCATGCAGCTGAAATCAGTTTTTTGACCCTTGATTGACAAACTTTTTTGAAGTGCTTTTGAAAGTTAAGATGGCGGTCCATTTAGACGCCAAGAATACGACAGTGAGTTTTAAATGGTACAGAGTTTCCTTCCATTCTAAAGGGCTTCAAATCTGCCCGGTGGCAACTGTTGCCTGCATGTGTGTAGAAACTTTTGCTTGCAGGTAATTTGAAACCCACCGACTTGGCCCCATAAACTCACAGCCGTGACAGCTGCTTGAAGTTTTCTCCGAAGATAACCCGGTTTATGCCCAACAACAACGATGATAATGTCGTCCGCATAAACGAATATTAAGACATCTTTCGGCAGGACCCCAAAAACTCCGTTCATGACCACCAGAAACAGTGTTACTGCAAGAACTTAGCCTTGGGGGACTCCAATCTCTTCTCTAACGACATTTGATTTGTGATTGCCTATGTGAACTTGCCAGGTCCTGTCTTTGAGAAAATTGGAGTATGAAATAGAAGGTGTTATCAGCCAGACCTCATTCGGCCAACTTTCTTAAGACGAAAGGCGTTCATGTACACAGTCCAAAGCCGCTATGTCCACGTGTTGACCAGCTTAGACGGCATCATGCAAAACTTGGCCGAGGGAGGCAAAATAGGTTCCTGTTCCGAAACCTTTCCGAAAAGAATGTTGTCTTGAATCCAACAGATTTTTGTCTTGAACGAAGTCGGTAAGTCTTCGATTCACCATACGTTCAGTAACTTTACAAAACGCAGTTCGTGAGTGAAATAGGCCTGTAGTCCTTGGGTTCAGTCAATGATGATCCATTTTTTGGTATATGAATGATCAGGCTGTGCCTCCATTGTTATGGGAAACGGTCTAGGTTCCAGTCTTGATTGAGCAGTTTCAGCAGGAATTGCTTAGCTCTGATGTTAGGTGTTTCAGTAAAGGATACCTTATTTCGTCCGGACCAGCGGAATTATCGATTGAATACATGAAAATATACTGAACGCAAATCTTGAAGGAATCGGTCAAAGATTTTTTAACACTCAATCGCAAATTAAGTAATACTAATTATTTTTCTCAATCTTATTCTGCAGAAATCCGACGAATCCGATTATACTAACTTTTTGGAGAATCTGATCAGTCGCAAAAAGTCACAACCGGCATCGGCTCCGTCCACTCCCCTGGAGCAAATTCCTCGTCCGACCAAGAGCATCATTCTGGGTGGCGGACATCCGATAATCGTTCCTGACAAGAACAGTCATCTGGCGGTCGCATCGACCTCTACTGTGAACACTGCCAAGCTTTCCTTGCCGGCAGCAAATAAGGCAACGTCATCCCCGACTAAGAATTCACAAAGTGTCGAAGCTTTACGAATCCCCAAAAGTGCCACAATGGGTTCGATTCCGGTGGAAGGCAGTGGCAGTGGTTTCGTGGCTACAGGCGGTGCTCTAAGTTCTCCGGGAGGGAAAATCAGCAACGTAGATGAATTCTGTCCGGACGGAGGTGTTTTGGACAAATCCTTCCTGGACGATGCCTTGGATGGTCCAACCGTCGCATCACAAGAACCCAATCCACTGCAGGAATCTGATAGCGAAGATGAGAATCACCACAATCCACTAGTTTCTCGCTTCGATGACGAGTTTGTTGGTGATGGTGCTGATCAACCGGAAGAACCAACCGCCAAGTCAAGCCTTGTCTTAGACTCGCCTCGTAGAACAAACCCGCTTCGGCATGAGCTAACGCCTTCCCCCAATCCAGTGGTTGTGGATCGAGCATTTTCGTTATCCAGCATTGAACTGGAGATCGATCGAGTGGACACAACGAATGCAGATGCTGGATCGCTGCATGATAGCGAGAGTTGGTCTCTCGATACGAAGGAACGGCGATCGCCAGAAGGCGGTGAAGATGTCGGTTCTAACGTGTCGGTCACCTGCTCCAAGAGTAGTAGCAGTGGGAAGAAGGTAAGGCTCAGGCATGCTTCCAAAACGTTTTCATCTAAAACCGTCCCATTTTTCTTTCAGAGTAAGGACAAAGACAAGGAACGTAGCAGCAGCAGCAAGCACAAAAAGTCGAAGAAATCTAGCCGCGAGAAGGATGAATCCCGAGATGAACGACGGCGCAGCAAACGCAAAAGCCACATCGACGACTTTGTACAGGAGATGAAAACGAGCGTCGACTATTGCGAGGAAGCGTACGAAGCGATTTAAAAGACTCATCTATTGATGAACTTTCGAACAGAGTGCTTAATTTGCTAAACTATTCCTTCCTTCATGTTTTTTACTGTTTTGAATATTATACTCGTTTATTTTTATATATGGTTAACTACTAAGATGTCGCGCTAAAGTTAGAAAACTTACAAACAAGCTAGATAGTTTCATTCCGCGCTTGAGCCTATTGGATATGAATTTGTTAGCAAAATCACTATGAAGTCCCAAAATGCAATTATACATAGTATAATATATTATTGGAATCGTAAATCAATTGTTGTATAAATTCTAACCACTCGATGTAATATTGATATATGTGAATGAAAAAAAAATAAAATGATACATTTTACCTATTAAAAGTTATCTGCTCCAAAACAAACCTTGATATATTTCCAATGAGAACTCCCAGAATGGTTCTTGATGGTTCAAGCGATCGAGTTCAATTTTTCGCGTTACCGGAGTGATTTTATTTTGCATTGAGCAGTAGACGACGAAGTTGAGGGGTCTATTTTATAAATCGAGCAGATTCAAGTGACTCGTCTGTAATCTCTGTCGATTAAAGTAAGCAGGCATATTTCATAATAAATCTTCGAGCTGTTTAGTAGAATACCTATAAGTAGATGAAAAAACCGAATTTAGTACTATACCATTTAATTCCACTAGAGTTTGTATCCTTTGACAGATACGCGTATTTCGACCTCAACTGTAAGGCCGTCTTCAGTGTCGTGTACTAGACTCGGTATAGTATAGTACTAAATTCGGTTTTTTCATCTACTTATAGGCATATTTCAGATGTCACCCGTCGACTGCCATAGTAATCCAGTCACATAGAGTGAGGGCTGTCGAAAAACTCGAGTGACAGAACCGAGTCGAGCAACATTTTTGGTCGACAGTGACTCCAGTCGATTCTTTTTCGTCGACTCGACATATAAAATAGGGCCCTGAAAGTGGCTTGTGGCGACGTTCGGAAGATAAGACCACCTTGCTTCTGAGAAAAGGAAGCATTGTGAAAATCAGCAGCTCCATCAGAATTTGTTTGAAATAGTAGTGTAGTAGTGTCATTACTAATACTGTCTAGTCGAAATGGTTTTGAATAATTTGTCATTCAAGTGCTATTCTGATTACTCCTGTCTTTTACGTACACGGAGAAAACGAAGTACTCAAAAATAAGTTTTTTTTTTACTCAAAATTGAGTAAAGCAGTCGAACTGAAGTAGTGGGTAAATTTCATTCTGTCAATTACGTACATTTAACCCAACATTTGAGTTCTCTATCGAAAACTCAAATTTGAGTGAAAATCAACTTGTTCTATTTATTGCAGTCATTTAGGCTGCGTTCTAGCCCTTGGGTAATTTAAACACAATTTTGGATGAAAAAATGTAGCAGCCACTTTAAAATGTCAACACAGATCATTCCATGTTAGTCTTCGTCGGTGAAGGATGTAAATCGTGATCGTTTCTTAAAAATACTCGCAAAATTGGTGGATTAGTGTAGTGATATTTCAAAGGTAAGTGTCCTTGACTTAGTTTCCTCCAAAGAGTTCAGTTTGCCGAAGAAATTAATATCAAACGGTCTTTTCTTTTCAGATCCTCAGTTGTCCTGGGTCCACTATCATCCCGTAATAACTACTGTTTGCCGTCCCTGCCACTCGTTGTGAATGATTTGCGGAACCGAGATGCTGGTTACTGATCTCAAAAGAATTACCGCAGTGATTTCGACAGATGGCATCCCGCCCCGAGCTTTGTTTTCCCGTTCCAGCCACTCTGTGCCACCGCCTAATCACAGTAATTTTTTACACCCGATACGAAATGTGTTTTGCACCGAAAACGTCGCCCTTGGCATCCACGTCGTTGAGTAAAAGCTTCAAACGAATAAAGGTTTTTTTTAAATTAAATTCTTTTGGTCTTTACATATCACAAACACATGTTTATTGTAATAATTTTGATATTTTTTTGTTTTGGATTTCGATTCGTATGAAAATACCTATTTTTGAGTTTTTACTCCCAAGCTAAAGTTGAGTAAAAATCACCCACCAATTTGATTTGGTACAATTACTCAAATTTGAGTACTAGAATATTTACTTAAATTTGGGGTAACGCACTAACGTGCCGATTTGGGTCAAAAGAACCCAAATTTGAGTATGTCATTTTCTCCGTGTAAGATTAGGGTCTTAAATGTCAATTGTCGTCAAGTCTTAACAAAATTAGGCTGTTTAGTAGTAGTTCTAGTTAATTTCATTTTTTGTTGTTAAAAGTATTTATTGATCATTACGTTCATATATCCTTAAAGAAAAAAGTCGCTTTCCTTGTCTGTTCAACAATTTTTCGAAACTAGCAAGTGTACCCTAATGATCGATCTCAGCGTCTTACTTTCCATAGTCATTTTTATAGTGAATATTGAAGAATAAAGTTACCTTAGGCTTCTATTACAGTCTCCTACAAGATTCACTTTTCGGTGGCAAATGCAATACTTCACAACGCCTACTTTCTACTTGTAAATTTTGCGAAAATGAAGCTGGGAATTAGATTATTTATACCGTTGTTACAAAAGAGGTATTTCTTTTTATGGCAATGTAAAAACCATATTAAAATAAGATTGTCGCCACTTATTTCTACTCAGTGAATCTACTAGTCATTTTCCTAAGAGTTCCTAAGTATTCTCTACGTCGTACATGATGACGATGTGTCTAGCTAGCTAATAGTAAGAGTGGCTACGGATCATTCTGGTTAGTAAAGGGCAAACTGAACGTCACCAATAGTATTAATGTCCACTTCGAATAGATTAATTATTTGAAATGGGCATCAATTCTATCAATGACGCAGAATGTCCGTTGGATCACATCCGAGATATTATTGCGTCTATGCCATATGAATTATGACGCGGCTTTAAGCAAAAAATGCCAAAATGTGATACCACCACTACAGGTTACGCCTTTGGTTTCCATCATATGGGCTAATGGATTATGCCCTCCCATCGCGGCAAGGTCGCATAACCAAGGGGAGGGTTCGGAAGATAAGACTATTTAAAACCAAACACTTGATTCATATTTTGAAACTTATTCATATACCTAGTATAACGTTTCAGACTAGTAGCATAAACGACTAAAATAGTAGAGAATACATGACGTACTATGACGAGGCACTTCAGATAGTTCTTGTTCGCGTATAGATGGAAGCACATTTCATGTTATTCACTTCAATAACCTTCATTCGGGAAAAAAGGAATCCCTATCGCTATCGTTTGATATACGACCGCATTCTGTATAATTAACATTTTCTGTCTATCAAAGATGCTTGGAGATGACATCTGTGCTACAATTTGTCAACATAGACTACTAGAACATAGCTCTGTATGTTATTTCCAAGAAATGCATTAATTAATAACATATATTTTCATGTCGCTTCTTCATGCGTAAACAAGAATCCGATTGCTCAGAACTAAAGGATGACTATACAAACATGACAACGGGAGGGAAACTGAAGCAAAAACAATTTAATAAAACTACTTCTGCACAATATTCAAACAAAATAGTGTTAAAGCGGGCAACATAGCCTATTCCGTCTAAATATTGGCTAAAGTAGAGGTAAAAATTTGCACTACGGGGTCCAGCACAGACAAAGAAGCTGTCGTGCAGCTCCAGCTGAGCACACCATAAAAAGAAAAGTTGAGTTTTTAACAAACTTAAATGTATACAGGCAAATCAGATTTTGAAAGGACTTAGATTTGTAATGTGCATTAAAGCATCCAGTATATTGATAAAGGGAGCGTTTATTTCCACGTTATAAAGAGCAATTCTCGCTGAAATCAGGCCGTCATCGGCACCTATCGTTAGAATTCCAATTTTATGTCACTGATCGCTAGTTTTCGATAAAACTTAAGGGTGGTCCTTTCGGTTTTCTCAAATTGGTGGACTGGAAATACGCCAGCTAGCTAAACAGTTTGCAAAAAAGCCGATTTTTTGATAAATCTTGGGTATTTCTACACGTGATATGTCTCATATTTCGCTTGGAACACATAGCAAACTTAGTGGCATCGTATGGAGAAAGGATATAGCTTTCATTTGAAGTTAAAAAAATTTTAGTGGCCATTTTAAATTTGGCCGCCATCTTGAATTTTGTTAGAAAATTTTTTTTTTCACCATTAGCGCACCGCTCGTTTTGAATTCTGAGATCACCCTCAGAAAGCTGAGGAAAAATTGAGTAAGATAGGCTACAGAAACTAGGTGAGCAATGGTATTTACCCAATGAAATGAACGATTTTCTAAAACATGTTCTACGATTTTAACGTATATGGCGAGTGCAATCAATGCAAACATCATTTTTTGTACAACGAAGAAACAAGTAGTTTTCAATTGTTGGTGTTTTATTCGAGTCGATTGATGAATAGGAGTATTATTTTGAGTGATAAAATCTGGCGACCATTTTGGATTTTGACGCCATCTTGATTTTGACTAGTAGAATGAATTTTTCACCTTGATAGCACTCAGCATGTCGAATTTAGAGGCAACTGATAAAAACAAGGTTACGTATACTCTTCTTCTTATTATTCTTCATTTTCCTGACGTTACGTCCCTAGTGGAACCGAGCCTGATACTCAGCTTTATTAGTTATAAATACATGTTATTAAATAGGAATTTGCTTTCATAATGCGATTTTTAATAACAGAATAATTCTTCGACATATCTTTGAATTCAGTTTTTATGAATAAATAAATTTAATGAATAAAAACCGTCCAAAAACATTGATTGAAATAAACAATATTTTTTTTACCATTTGCATTTTTTGTCATTGAATGAAGTTTATAAATTGCGACAGGATCATCTCACGAGATTTTTCCATAATTTGACCAGGGTGAAATATCTTTTTCAAGCATTTAATCATTCCATATGTATAGGAATAATTTTAGGTATTTATTCTCGACTAACTCGATTCTAACTTCAATGAATGTCATTTATGAATATCCCATTTAAATTGTACCAGCCAAGCATCTTCTCGGATTATAGAACGTGTAAACACATTTCAACTTCTATATTGCGGGCAGATTTCCACTTATGCTCTGCCGCAACGCTAAACAATAACTCGTTTATTCATCTTCATTGTGTTCAATACCATTCATAGAGATTTCTGAAAATTATCAATGCTTAAATTTAAAATCCAACATAAATACCTCTTAGAACACAAAAAAAAACTATATAAGGTTTTTAAAAATATGACTTTTTGGTTTTCATATTGCAATGTTTTTTTAAAGCAATTCCAGGTCAAATTTTTGATTAAATGCCTGTTAAATTTTTGAAATAATTCTATAAAAATCTTCAAAACACTTATGGATGAATTTCAAAATCTTTTCTTCATGAACATTAATGTAGAAATCTCCAATTGAAATATTCTATGAATTATACTTGAAGGAATTCCAAGAAGAGCTTCGAGGCATTTTCTGATGCCATTTTGATGGAATTCTTGGATAATTCAATGGTTATGTAGAACTAGGATTAAGATTGATTCCGGTTGTCTTACTGGCCAGAGCAAAATTGTCGATCAAAATTGTGGATCACAACAAATCGAATCTTCAGAATTGTTCCAATAAGTAATTCTCCAAGACGTTAAATGGACCCGCTACTCAAGACGCGTTTAGGGCGTTTCTTTGCTAACTGCGAAAAAGTAGAGTGGATACCCTGCATAGTTTTATGGTTTATGCAGAAAGGGTGCAGAGCCAGTGTATTGTTTCGGCGTGAAATTTGAGAATGAAATAGTGAGGGTCGCTCTTCTCCCCTCTGATAAACAAAAATCCTTGTTACGTCCATGTCCTTTGCCACCCTAAAAGTCTTTGTAGGTTGTAAACGTGCTTTATAAGCAAATATTAACACGTCAAAATTAAAAAAAAAAAAAAATAAAGAAATAACCCGATTTTGTCAGCCTAAAATGCATCAAGGGGCTGACAAAATCTGGTCCTTACTGAGATACTCATATTTTGGAGAAATAAACGAATTTGGTTTGCATTTTCAACCAAATTGAATTATTTTTTCTTCAATAGAAATGTATACGTGAAGTTATACACATTTCACTTAACTGAAGCATAATTCTCATTTTTGATAATGCATGGGCGGGTACTCTGTTATGGTTTCATACAAAAATTGTCTAAAAATCGACGAAATCGATGAGAAAATCGTTCAATGAACTCTTGAAAGACTTATAATTTCCTCGAGAATTCTATGCAACAATCTTTGGAGAAATTCTGTTAAAAAATCATGTTGAACCTATAAAGTAATTTCTGGGATTATCGTTGGAAAAATTCCAGAAAAAAATCGTAACTTTACGAGTAAAACTTCCCAATTTTATTCAGTAATATCCTTAGAGAAATGTCTGGTTTGGTTCTAAGAAAAATTCTTATGAGAAGTCGTATCTTTCAAAACCTGTTTGGATTATTTTCGTTTTCTTGATCATTGTTTGAAAACATGGTATCTTTTTTCAACACACTCAGTCGCTAACAGCCCTGTAGTAAGCTTGCTTTAAATTCACAACTATTAAAAAAGTGGAGTCTAGTACACGACACTGATGACGCTCTTACAGTTAAGGTCAAGGTACGCGTATCTGTCAAACTCTATTGGAGTTGAATGGTATAGTACTTAATTCGGTTTTTCATTTATTTATAGGTATTTTACTAAATGGCTCGATGATTTATTACCACCAATCAGATAATTATATTTTATTGTAAATCTTGTTAAGTAAATGATATATTATTATTATAATTATTTGAGAAATTTAAATCTTTTATCATGTTTAAGTTAAGTAAACATATAACATGAGAAAAACAATAACATATACTCCAAAGTAAATTATTGAGCACCTTCGCATCGCCTTGCGGTAAAGGAGATTGGGCAAAAATGTATGGAGTTTGGTCCCGGAATGTACACGGATGACTCATATATTATTTGGAAGATCTAAATGAGACAAAAAAAAGTTGATATGTGGCCAAAAATATTCGTCGCGGGAGAAAAAAGTTATGTGTGCTGGAATGGTGTAAAAAGAGGTATGTTTTGGACAGTTCCTATTGAATAATATTTACTTGCGCAAATGTTTTGAATTCGTGTCTATGTATGCGCCTAGGTATGTTTTAACTGAATTGTAAATGTTTTTGAAAATGTTGTGATTTGACACAGATTTCAGAACGTTTTGAGTTACCGATATGTGAATACTTAAAACATACGGAGATAAATAATATAAAGATATAGGCATGAGCGTTTGACAAACACGTCACTTTAGGTAACAGTTGGACACAAATATCAAAACGTATAATCGTATTTCAGTGTTCTAGCAATATGTTTGTATAAACCAGCGGTTCACTCAGGAAGGATTTTCCAGACTATATCCTTTTCAACAGTACAGTGGTTGCCTTGTGCTCTACTGTACTACACTGGAAAAAATGCCTCGCTTATCGTACACAGCTTTAGCGAGCTGGAAATCCGCGCGACAGTTACCACACAAATATCTTTGATATCAATAACATTATACTAGCATGCTATTGCTTCTCAGAGAAGGAGATCATTTGAACTAGAAGTAACTGTATTGTTTGACTGTTTGCTGCGAACAAACTGCCAATAATCCGAGCAGAACCACTTCAGTTTGCTATCAATGTCAGCTCCATTGGCGACACCACCAAGATAACCTCCCGTACCAGTGATCGCCAGTTATCCACAGCAAATAGAATCTCGAATCAATCAGGTATTGCTTGATGATTGCACATCTCCGACATATTCAACGTCAAAATCTATCGTGGTGCTATAATGCACTCTACCCACTACCTGATAATTGTAAAAATGTTCAAACTTCCTGTCGTTAACAGTGAACGGTACCGACTCTCGCCTCATCATGACTTTCAGCATCTGAAGTAGACGGATGTCGCCACAGCACCGTTTTGAATCTCTAGCAAGCGTAACCGGAATAGATTTCGCTTGCTGAAACCCTTCTTGGCTGTTGTACTACATTGAAAGTAGCCATCAATTCACAGGCGGTGTCATTGTGCGTTGAACGTAGTCTATGGTACGATTGGTTTGCTGAAGGGTTTAGAATTATTCTAGAGGAAAAGAACGTGAAGCACCATACACATAAGCGGAAGCAGCAGACTTGTGTAGATGACACAGGACCGGAGGTAAAAGGCAAAGGAGATCATCAAGATGAGCCCGGAAAAGTTAATCGTTTGTCTGCATTGGCTGATAGTACGAACCTGGCAGACATAACATCTTCAAGAGGAGTAGAGCCAAGGGGTTAAATACTCTATCCACAGAAAACGTTTGTGCTTATCTATCTGTCTTTTCTTCTATCTGTAATACTAGTATAGAGATTTTCAACGGCTTGAACACAAGGAGGGTAATAGACGAAGAGAGAGATAGGAGATAATATAAGATATACACTCATTAGAAAAAAAAAATAATGTCATTGGACTCCACGGCTTTCGTATACCAACTCGTAAAACGATAATGATTGACATTTTAACTTAAGACTGGTTGGATACTGTAGGAGTACAGGTGATACTAAACATCCACGTATGCAGTATACAGCGCGAGATGGTTTATACTAGCGAACTAGATTGTCATTGATTTAAACACATGAAATCCTAAAACTACGCATATGTTATTGCGTAGCACAGGCCTGCCCAACCTTTTTGGCCCTTTTTCGACATAAATGGTTGGTGCGTTCGCCAGAATAAACCAATATGAACAAAATTAGTCGCAAATGAAAGCTTTGTAGAATATCTGTCTAATCCATGCTGAAAATTTTAAATTTATATCAAACTCTTTTCTACCGATGCATATAAGTCCAAAAAATGATCCGGCCCGCGGGCCGGATTGATTTTTTCCTTTACTTGCATCGCTAGCGAAGAGTTTGATAAAAATTTTAAAATTTTCAGCATGGATTAGACAGATATACTACAAAGCTTTCATTTGAGACTAATTTTGTTCGTATTGGTTAATTATTGCGAACGCACCAACGTTTTATGTCGAAAAAGAGTCAAAAAGGTTGGGCAGGCCTGGCGTAGCACTTAGAAATGAGCATTTCAACTCACATTAAACGTATTTTATGCTGATGATGTTGTTCATTGAGGTTGAGCTGATGGTTTTATTGATCTCTTCGCGAAATCCGTGCTATAGAAATATTTACTTCAGCAAAAACAATTGCAGTCAGTTCTTACATAAGACACCACCCACTTTTCTTTAACCACTGTTTCCCAATTATTTTTCATCGACTGAGGCTGACTTTTTTACTTGAATGCAAGTCGTAATATTATCTTATTACTATAAAAAAACATCGCATAAGTCGATTAAAAAAACGTTAGGAGTTTTGGTTAGTGTAACTTTACTAAATATACATATTTAAAATAGACGATTTTTAATGTTATTACGGTCCAACATCACCATGTAATGTTTTCATCTTTGAATCAGAGTTCTAATTCATTTCTTTAAAACATAGAGCTTCTCATCATCATCATATAGGTACAGAAAAATATATGTTTTTATTTTTAATCGATAAAAAATATAGCAAAAATATAAGAAAATACATAGAAAATCCATCTCAAATCATGCGGAGTAACTTTTATATCCCACGACGGATATTTTTGATCCCATACCAACTTTTTCTTTTCTCATTTAGATCTTTCATATGACATATGAGTCATCTGTGTACATTCCGGGCCCAGATTTGCCCAATCTCCTTTGTATGGACTCTCTCTCTTATTAGAGCCATCTGTTCTGTGCGCATCAGATTTATGAAGCCTTATTTGGGGGTCCAAAGGTGCAAACCAAAGTACCGAAATATTCCCACGAGTCCGAACACAGCTACATGAAACTCTCCGACCAGAAGCTGTACATATACAGTTTACATGCAAAGCACAAGGAAACGCCACCGGAAACCGTAACATGTTCACGAAAAAGGGAGAATAAGTGGGCAACGGTGAATGAGAGGACTCAGAAAAAAAACATAAGGACCCCTCTATTACGGCGAAGAAGGAAAAGGACATTCACTTCAATGAGTCCCACGACCCTCGCGAGACGATGAAATTGTTACAGAAAAGGTCCGTCTGCCGGAGAAGAGGCCTCGTGTGCTGTTGTGGGATGCGAACGCAAGGATAGGAAACGAAACGGATAAATCTCAGGTTGAGCATCCACGCGAGAAGAACGTCGACCATGACGACAGAAGGAATCGTTTAGGGTGAAGACAGATTTCTGGAGAAACTTTTGAAAAGAGCGTTATCACGCTAATGAATTTTTTTTATATGAACGCTGAACTTTGACGAGGCAGTGTCCAAGAAATCACTAGCCTGGTAATTATAAAAATAGCACGCAAGGCGAATTAAAGTGCTATTTAGTTTAGGTGAAACAACGTATTGAAATTGATTTAACCCCCGGATAATTCGTTTGAAAATATCGAGAGGCCCTTTTCCAATGTTGGTATAGATCAATTTATTGTAAGTATTATCTTTACATTTTTTTAGTTTCCATTTCACATTTTCGTACCGATAATTATTTTATTTCGTGCGGTTGATCAATGTTAAGAAAGTTACTTTGTTACCATTCAAATGATCCTCGTTAGCAACCTATCATAAATTGCGTTGCACACCTTGCACATTTTCCCATCTCGAGGACACATATCTAAGCGAACACGACGCATCTGGGTATGGGAATGTGTAAGTTTTGGTTTCCCCTCCGTCGGTTTCACCCTATTAGTATTTTCCTTTACGCTGCCGAAGCCTTGCATTGACGATGAGACGGTCGGTTCTTGTTGGATCGAAAAGTGTGGGAATTTTTGCTTCTTTCCTCTCTTCCCACTTACCTTCCTCCCGCGATATCGATGTGCAAGTTAGGGGATTAACCACATTCGCTTTCGTTTTGGTTAGGGGAGGGGAACCTATAAGCAAGTGTGCCACCTGGGACGAGCGCCAGTTACAATTTTTGATTAATTTTACTCGCTGTTAACGATGCTTGGAGCTTACCATTATAAGAAGGGTAACTAGCCCAACAGGAAATAAATTCTGTCGTTACGTCCTAACTGGGACAGTCAGCTTAGTGTTCATATGAGCAGTTCCACAGTTGTTAAACAAGAATCTTCCTTACCGATTAATAATTTTTGAAAGTGTATATTGTTTGACAGATACGAAGATACTCCATGCCCTGTAAAGGCGAGAAAATTTTCTTCACTAAAAGATCCTCGACCGGCAGGATCAGCATTGGATTAGTTTGTTTTAAGTGTCACGTTTAAAATATTGGAAAATCAAAAACGTTTAATAAGTACACATCTAAGTCTGAAAAAAAAAATGCGTTCTCAAATTTTCTATCGTTAGTTTTACATGATCTTAATGTTTTTGAGCCTATTGTTATGTATCTAATTTCGTTTTTATTGAGATAGTATTGTAATACATGTGGCTAAACATCGAAATTTAGTAAATAAATTTCTATATGATATTGCTCTCTTAGTTGTGAGTATAGTCGGAGAAATAAGGTCCAGTAGAACCCTTAAACTGACGTAATTGTTTGGATATATCGGTATATTGATCGTGGCAAAAAAAAACCAAGTGGTCGAAAATACAACGGTAACTATAAGAAGAACTTAATGTGAAAAAAATATTATCTCAGAAATCCAGGTTGCACAGAATTACTCATTAAGCATAAGTATAAGGCCGGAAAAAATTGAAATTTTACTTTTGTCACCCCCCTTCAATTTTTTCCAAAAATCTATTGTTTTCAGTGAAGTTTTGATTTGAAGGAGAATATGGGGTCGTGACGGACATTGGTTTCAGGTTGGCCGATTGCGCTGCAGAATCTTTACCCGTTCTGTGGCGTAGTTGGTGAACGCGCCCAGTCTAGCGTATTTTTCTATTATTTTTCACAATTTTACATCTCAATTTGTCCGAATTGACTTTTGTGTCTACGACCTTCAGGTATTTTCAAAACACCGCAACGGTTTAAGCCGTAATATACATGATAACCCTAGTTGAGTAAGTTTTGATTAATTTTCTTGTTTTAGCTAGTTTTGTAATTCGCCATTTACGATAGTGTATGAGATTACAGATATTATATTTGTCGATGCTAATGGATGGAGCCAACTCTCAATAACTCGATCTCGAAGGGACCATCATCGAGTCGGGGAGGTATCGAGTTGTAGAGCTCAAAACCAGTGCAAATGTGCAACTTTTACTTTGGTTCTTTAACTCGATATCGAAATGCGAAATATCGAGTAAGGAAGAGTTGTCTGTTATATGTTTTTGAACCAAAAGTTATTTTTTGCAATTCCGTTATATAGTTACCAGACGACCTGCCTCCAATTCCACCGAGTCAACACTAACGGCCAACAGCACGCGCAAATAGCCAACAACCTGGTCAGCAGATTCCCTAGACTTTGGACGGATCGAACGACGCCGCCCTGATTCCACGTGACAGGTGACAAATAGCAGGCTAAGCAGACAAATAGCAGGCTAGATTGATTGATGAATAAAGTGTAAAGTGTAAAAGTGTTAGAAAATCTGAGAAATGTGATTATATATCAGACTACTATTCAACGAGAGATTGATCAACAAATTGTCCTACTTTTCTCACCAAAAAAAAAACAATGCTGAAAATTGTAATTTTTTAGCACGGAATCGAAATGTAGCTATTTTCAGCACTGTTTTGGGACTTTTCAAATTAATATCTGATTGCCTCTATGCGTCATTAATCTAATTGCTCTGAATCTCTAAGGCAGTAGTTCTCAGCCTAACTGATCAGGCGGGCCACCTCAATGGCTTTGGAAAATCACGCGGGAATATATTTTAGAGATTTCCTATGAGCAGTGCTGGAAATATTCGTATCACGAATCACCTCAGGAGTGTAAACCAAAGCAACGCAAAACAAACATGACAGACTCGTGAATAGGCTTGGTGTGAGCAAGTTCGCACCCGTCTGCTCGGGAGAACATATTATAAGAAACAGCAAAAAGTTCTCGAACATTTACTCGCGAGTAACCGAACAAGGTGTGATTTATTATGGTTTTGACAAACAAATCAATTGTATATCCATCGACAGTAAACTACCAGCTTCAAGTCAAAAACTCTTAAAACTCAAAAATCTCGGAGGGGAAATAGCGTTTTTCCCAAAAGCACACCTGACTCTGAACAGCTCCGAACACGATCACGAATCACTTAAGCTTCGTTTACTTGCGAGTACGACATATGCGAGTAAATCAGCGCTCTAACCCTCGCGAGCATTTGTTTTGTTCTTATTCCGGTTCAGCAGACATGTTCGCTACTTTTCATTAATTCCTAAAACAGTGGTTCTCAATCTTTTCGGAGCCACGACCCCTTTTGAACCGTTGTAAACATCTTTCGGACCCCTAGAGATGGATGTTCTTAAAACCAATGGTTATGGAAATACCGAAACGCTCAAAATGATGGAATTTCGAGTCGTCACGTGGTTGCCCATCTCCAGAAGCACCACGTTGTAGCTGAGAACGAAAAGCGAGGTTTTCTCAACTGTGCTGCACAAAATACACAATGCGAATATTGAGGTGTTATCTGATGTACTCGGCAGGCACTCCTACAAATCATGCATGTAATCCACAACTGATCTTAAGAATTCGTCAATGCAAGAATCCTGCTGTGATCCTTTGGAGGTATCCACTTAGAATTGAGTCAAGAATCTACCTTGTATCTTTTCCAGTGATTCGACAAGGAACTTCCATAAAGAATCTCGACAAAATTCAACAATTGGATCTTGAATGCATTTTGAATCTTGTTAATACGACAAAATCTACCAAGGATTAAGCAACAAATAATCCAGAAATATCCGAAGGATACCTCCAGAAATAATCATTGTTTTTAATTGTCAGGATCACTGGATAGAATTTGAATGGATGTTGAGTAAATATAGCTGACGTGCCATCTTCAACTGACAGGTTCATCTTGAAGGTATTTCCCAGTATTCTCATAGTTGAAAAAAAAACAAAATAGGATTAAATTTATTATGTTCTCAGGAGAAGCGACACTTGCTCTCAATGGCTTCGCAGACCCTAGGGGTCCACGGACCACCGGTTGAGAACCCCTGGCCTAAAGGTTTGCAAATATTGTTTTGAATCACAAGGATGAGATTGGTGGGTTCTCCAATAACAAGAGAATAAAATGATAAAAAACAATGAACCAATTATGAAGTCATACGTCCGAATTTTAATAAATTTTATAGATTCCTTAAACTTTCAAACATAAAAAATGATAAAACCTTGTACTAAAATGAGATGTCTGTTTACTTTTTTATAAGACTTTCGAGGCCGATTAAACTCTAAAAATGCTACTTTAGTTGATCACTTATCAAATAAAAGAACTGTTTTAGATATCGTGAAGCGAAGATTGTTTTATGATTTAAGAATATTTGAAAGTATTTTAGTTTACATAAGCTTCTTTTTTGATTCAGGATAACTACTAGATTTAAAGAAACTAATTCCTAAGCAAATCAGATATTTTAGAGAAATAATACAAATAACATTGCCGTTTCATTTCAGATACCTTTTAGCATATCTAATTAACAATAATCAATTTTGGTTACTAAGGTATTGCATTGTAACTAAAGAATTGTGGCATTACGTAGGTGTTGCATTTTGTCTCGTCTATACCATATATCATACTGATAGCAGTGTAATTTATTGGCAGTTTCAGTATAGTTACATATAAGATACAGATTTCAGGGTAACTAATTTGTAACAAACAAATCCCGATATCTGTTCTAAAATAACTAATTTTCGGTGTACCATTGATTAAATGGTGTTTTCTGTTGCTTTAAGTCTTTCTTCATTTTGCTGTTTCGGATTTTTTAAATTATTTCTCATGTGGTTCTGTATGATTTTGCCACATTAGGTATTCATAGAGAATTTTTAGTGCTTAACAATTGCCAAAGGAACCTTTTTTCCACGCCTGCTAGGACTCCAAAATGTTACAAGATGTGAAACGCTTGCTGAGTATCGATTAAAAATAAAATAAACAACTTCTTATTAAATTGCTTTATTTTTCTTTTCTCTAAAACTAAGTGGGTGAAATATTTTTTGTAATGCTCTTTTCGATCTTTCGTCACACGTAAAGAAATCTAAAAACACGCTTATTTATTTATACGCTTGGCGTATTTTTGAGACTACCGTCATTGGGGGTGAGGGTCAAAAAAGGATATGTACGATTTATGAATTGAATAACTGTATGTACTTTGATGGTACATTAGCAACTGTCCAAACAATTAAAGAAAAATATTTATTCACTGCGGCACTACAAGTGAATGATACAAGACCCAATCTCACCCCATAGAGGGGGTGACATTGGGTCACTGTAATTTAAATAACTTGTTTTTGAGAATATGATTGCATAACCATTCACAGCTGAAAAATATTGATGAAATACGAATGTAAACAAGACGAAAAGATATCTAAGATGTTTCACAGGATGATAAACCCACGTAAAAGAACGATCATAGAAAAAAAAAAATTGAAGGGCCATGAGAAAAAATATGTAAACCCAGCATTTATCGTCAAGTTTACAAATTGTTTTCACAGTCTCATCCCCATTGCAATAAGAGCCTATTTAGTTTCTCAACGGTTTACTGAAACAGTAATTGTTTTAAACCTTCGCAAATAGTTAAATTTCGGTGCGACATTCCACGATCAATACATTTCATGCGGATGTTGACGTCATAATCCCAGCATTTCAGCGATCCAATTCATTTATATTTCCGTAAGATGTTTCTGGAATATGAAAACAATAATAAATAATTATGTTAAAAAAAAACGATTTGATAAAATTTTATGATGTTGTTGCGCACGAAAAACAGTTGCATCTTGTTGTCAAAATGCGATGCATTGTTATTCAATGCAGGGAGTCCTCAACTAGACTTGTTTGATGTTTCAGCGAGACTTTTATTGAGAATAAACACATCTTAATGAGAAATACATGTGTACTATGTATGGTATCGAAAAACGACAAGAAAGTAAACTTATGATTTCATTCACTATCGTTCTTCCTTGACCCAATCACACCCCCATTTTAATGTGTTAGACACCGTACAGACAAAAATATAATGTTTGTGGAAAAATCAAAAAGATTCCGAAAAACACGTGTTAAGTGTATTAAAAAGACTTTCAACCTTCTACTAACATAACAAGCTTGAAGTACATGCGTGATACTTTGCACAGGAGAAATTTAATCTTATAAATATTGTCTAGTTTCAACATACAAATTTATTAATATATTAAACAAAAACTACTATTTATAAAAATATTGCGATTAATTATGTGTAATAATATGTTCCCTAACATATGAATTAATCTTTTTAGTAATATCAGCGTTATTAGCTGAAATATTTCATAAATCATATTTTTCCGTTTCGACTTAATCTCGCCACCGTCGACGGTATTTCTCAATGGAACAAATCTGAAGCGTACAGATGCAACGGTTTTAACATTATCGTTGTGTAAAATTCACAAATTGAGATCATCACAGTCCTTATTATTCACTAAGTGGCAATAATTGTTTCAGCAGTATCAATAAAAAAATAGCCAATTACTTTAAGAAAGGTAAATTCGGATAAATAGTCACCTAACAACCTACCGTTTTTTATTTAAATTAAAAAAACAATCTTGCAGTTGTTAATTTAAGTCGGTGCCTTTCTGTGCTCATATGGCTATTTTTTGTCATTTAGAGTTATATAATTTTGTATTCTAATAATTTCTTTTAGTCTTATACTTGAGATAGATAACTTACACTTTGAGGGAGATTAATGAGCTGCTGAGCGTATTTCCCCCTTTTTGCAATTTCTTTCGCATCGATTTGGATATATGATTGTTTACATCCTGTGTGACGACACAACAGCACTCCCCGTTTGGTTGTATGCTTTTGGTTATGAGAGGCTAACAGGAGAGACTGGGGAATAGCGGATCACTTTGTTAAAATTTCAAAAAAAAAAAGATTTTCACTTGTTACACAGCGGCACAAAAAAAAACCTTTTCGCGTGCCTCGAAAATAATATTATTTTATTAATGTTTGAATGAATTTCAATCTATGATTAATTGTTATTTTTCGCTGAGTTTTTTTTTCATTTAATGATACATTTTTGATACCTTCAGAATATTTCATATCAGAATTATTTATTATTCAAAAATATCTTATATTTTCAAGAAACCATTGAGTACAATAAACACATTGAGAAAAAAGAAATAGATTTATGTCCTACATGCTATATCGCGTCCGATCCGATTAGATGTATTCCATACATATGAATATACATAGACAGTAATCTAGGGGCCCAGATAGCCGTAGCGGTAAACGCGCAGCTATTCAGCAAGACCAAGCTGAGGGTCGTGGGTTCGAATCCCACCGGTCGAGGATCTTTTCGGGTTGGAAATTTTCTCGACTTCCCAGGGCATAGAGTATCTTCGTACCTGCCACACGATATACACATTGGCATAGTAAGCTCTCAGTTAATAACTGTGGAAGTGCTCATAAGAACACTAAGCTGAGAAACAGGCTCTGTCCCAGTGGGGACGTAACGCCAGAAAGAAGGAGAAGATAGTAATCTTGATGTTAACATTTCTTCGCAAACAAAACTTGATATTGTAAGTATGCCGTGAATCGCTTGTCAGTCCCATATGCATTTTCGTCAAAATTTAGTTGAGTTCAGTTTTCAACATATCTTCCGATGTCCTTTCAGCTGCATTAATGAGATAATATGGTTTGTTCTGAAAAGAAATAAGAAAAAACAGCACGTCAAATTGTCCCATAATGAAAAGTAATCGCATATCAGTCCCACTACAGATTTCCACACGGTGTAACACAAAAATGAAACGAACTTTGTTCATTTTTATATTTATTCCGGAAAGATATCGTAGTTTGAAGCAAATTGTAAAAGTTTCAAAAAGATTTGAATATTTTCCTGTCCTCTGGAAATTGTTGAACGTTCTAGTGATCCTGCTATGAAAACTATAAGGCAGGATCTACAAAAAGAAATTTAAAAACGGTTTTCTCAATTAAGAAAAAAAAATTCTCAATTGGACCCTGGCTCTGAAGTCCTTTTGGAAATTGGCTCTATCTCGTTAGGCCGAACGCCGTTAGGGCCATGATGATTCTATGTGCTTTGGGGTAATTGAGTTCAGTTCGCCTTCGAGCGTCAGGGTCTCTCAAGGGGCTCCACAGGTTGTAGGTTGAAGCGCCCATCTAGCGAATAGGGAGTTGTGGGTTCGATCCCCAACGGAGCACGTGGTTTCTTTTCGCAGTTTTATTCTCAATTTGTACATTTGACACGTGTTTCGTCGCCAAAATGTCAAAACCTTATAACAGCAAGATTTGGGTATTGCCTATAACTTGAAATCATCTATTGCGTTATATATTTTGGTTATGTTAGGTGAGTAAATTGAAAGCGTTTTTTATCTTACTATGTAGCAGGTGAAATCAACTCACCTGTAAAATTTTGAACTGCTACGGCATATGAAAGAAAATACAGTTGTGTTCAGAATAATAGTAGTGAAAACCGATTTTCATACAAAATGCTCAACTTTGGCATGCTGTAGCTTTGTTTCCATATGAGCAATCGGCATGAAATTTTGGCAGTGGATTGTTAACAATATACAGTTGTGTTCAGAATAATAGTAGTGAAAGCCGATTTTCATACAATATGCTCAACTTTGGCATGTTGTAACTTCGTTACCATATGAGCAATCGGTATGAAATTTTGGCAGTGAACTAAAAATATACTCAAATCGCTCAAAATAATAATAGTTTTTCTTTTGTAACTTTTTGTTCAGCAACAATTTTGTAAAAAATGGACTGTTTATACATATAAAGCTCGGGTGGAAATGGTTGAAACGATGAGTAAAGAAAAATAAAAAATCTCAAAGTGCAGCAGATATTTAAATTACTAAAACTACTATTATTTTGAGCGATTTCACCTGGTGCTTAACTTTTTAGCCGGTAGTGTGAAAATTTTCAAATTTTGTGATAATGAAATTGAGTATATTTGTAGTTCACTGCCAACATTTCATACCGATTGCTAATATGGAAACAAATTTACAGCATGCCAAAGTTGGGCATTTTGTATGAAAATCGGCTTTCACTACTATTATTCTGAACACAACTGTATATTGTTAACAAAATGCTAATTAAAACTTATTTTAGTTTCACCAATTTAGGATGATAGTGTTTATGAAAAGTGGTTACCTAATGAACATCTTAAAACAAAAACTTATATGCACGTCGTATCCTTTTGCACGATTGTCCCCACCCTGTCTAAGCATCATGCACGCGAAGGTATGCGTGTGCGCATAACGATACGCTCGTCGGATAAGCGCCTTTGGCTTTGCCTACCGGTGCGATGTGTGTCGCTATGTGTTTATGCTTCGGTGCAGGGTCAGCTGCATGTCAGCTCAGCGCCTACTCCGTTTTGCGTGTGCTTCTTCGGTGTGTGGGTCGATGTTGTTATGGTTTCTGTTCTATGCATGCTTTGCCTACTATGTGTTTTGGTCGCCTTCTTCGTCGGTTCCGTTCTATCCTTCTCTTGGCTGCCGGTGGCGTGGGAAAATGCTACCCAAGCGGGATGAAAGTCAAATTTATTGAAACAGATGGACAGGGGGAACGGGTAGAGGTAGGGTAGCGACCCAGTCGAGCAGATAGATCGTGGGAACGGTTCTGGGCCTGTGTTCTGAACAAGCGACGACGACGGCATGAGGAGGGGTGAATAAATTTTTAATGATATCGAGGATCGGTGGGAACAACATGTGCGCGCAGAGGAAAGTGGGCTCGGATCAAATAGCTTCACACTCTGGGGATGGTTTGGGATTTTGGGATCGCGCATTCGCAAGTCGGAAGCGAACGGTGATAGATCGAGTTCGATGAGCTGCCTTGAGGTGTGAGAATAGATCGTAAATCGTTGCGGAAGTGGATAGTTGTGCTGATTGGTGTAGCTACTGAAGAGGTGTTTTATGGAATTGAATTAGTTATTTGATTGTGTTTGCGAAAGATGGATCTGCCAGGGAAATCGGATCACCATGGCAGCGAAGGTCGAGATGCCGAGAGTTATCTCAGAAGGATTAAAGCGGAAATAAGAAAGGTGTGTGCTAAAGTGTGAATCATAGTGCTGTGAAACAAATTGATGAAAACTGAACAAATAATTGAGTGAATTTTTACAATAATGGAGCCAAGTGTTTTAATAGTTGTGTTATCCCAATCAAATTTCAGACCAATAAACCGATTATGGAGAAGAAACGACGAGCAAGGATCAACAATTACCTGAATGATCTCAAGGCCTTGCTGCTGGATGCAATGAAAAAGGATGTACGTAGTACTATGATTTAAAAGCAATGCGCAATTTTCTATCTCAATTGTTCATCCATTTTTAGCCCATTCGTCATTCAAAGCTAGAAAAGGCAGACATTTTGGATCTAACCGTGAAGCACCTGCAGGACTTGGAACGTCGTAAACTGGCCATTGCGATGGCTGTCGATCCAACTGTAGTCGATAAGTTCAAAAGTGGGTTCAACGAGTGTATCGAAGAAATCGACAAGTACCTCAATACGGTTTCGAGTGTAGACGGTGGAATGAAACAACGCATTTCGAATCATCTGAAGTCCTACTTGAAGTACCAAAGGTTTCCTCAGTCCGGTGCAATGGGTCCTTTCGGAGGGCTCTTCGGTCGATCTTCAGACGAGATCAATAACAACGGACGACTGACTATGGACGCCATGCCTCTGATCCCATCACTTCTTCCAAGTGGAGAGCTGGCTTTCATCATGCCGCACAATAGCGCCAATGGCTTGCCAATATTTCCAAGAATTCCTCCACTGAACGCAAGCCACTTCAAGCCGATCCTTCAAGAGAAACAACCATTTGCTCCGAGTCCTCCACTGAGTCCAGTTTCGGATCAGGACAGCGTGAAAGGAGACCCCAAAATGACCACCCCCTTGGCGAAACTTAGACCCGGGTTGGCAGAGCAGTTGATGGCCGCCTTTCCTACGCCTCCAACGCCGGACGAGAGCACACGGATATCGGCTTTCAAACCCAATCTTAAGCTGATCGATCGCATACGACTTCAGCGCGAGCCAGTCGAGAAGGATGATCGAGAGGATATCAAGCGGAGGAAAGTGGACAAAGAGATAGAGTTCAGTGATGACGATAGCGACGACGAAGATGGTACGGATGCAGATGGGAAGGATACAGCTAGTGGCGATATGTGGAGGCCTTGGTGAAAGAAGATTTGGGAGAGGACGATTTTGTGATACAAGAAGAAAACGTTCTATATCATGAATGAAACTTACGAGTTTTAAAATGGAGATAATATTTTAGTAGATTACAGTGGAAGCTTTAGTAGGTTATAAGTTTTCTTTGGAATATTCGCGTGGAATTTATAGAAATATACAAGTTTTATACTTTTATATGTACATTTAAAAAGGTATTTTCCTTATTTTTCCTTACGGTGTTATGAATCAATTGGGACAGAGTCTACTTCTCAGTGGTACCGGGTCATTTGGGCGAATAGCACTTGGCCGAATGTCGATTGGTCAAAAGTAATAGAACCAGTAAACTAAAGTATGCATGTTACCAACAAATTTCGTAGCTTATGCACCTTATTCTTGAAGAAAGAAATTCACCATTGATATACAAATAACTAGCTTTTCAATAGAAATTAGAAAAGGTAATCAATGCTCAAAGTGCATAAAGTGAAATAATAACGTTTTTATGGAAATAAGACAAATTATCGGCTGAAAATGCTGTCATGTATTCCGCGTGTATTCACTTTAATGAGAGAAATCGAAAGATGCATAAGGTTCAATGCCAGCAATTATGGGGAAAGTAATTTTTGGTAAAACAGCCTATGATAAAAAAGAAAGATCTTTTATGAAAATGTAAGCAAGAAGAATTAAATTAAGGTACCCCGGGGCAAGTGAGAATCCGGGGTAAGTGGGGCGTTTCGTCATAGCTCAACTAGGAAAAGTTTTTCATGGGGGTATTCTTCTAGAAAGTTGAAGATACAATGACAAGGAATGTATTTAGTACTAAACATATTGTTATTTTTATAACCATGTGGTTCATGTAACAGTTGTCAGTTCAGCGCCATTTTCAACTTGCATGACAAATTGTGACACGTTTCACGTCTTGCATTGCCTCGCAAAAAATAAATGTGTTTTAAACCGAATTTCCATCAGTAAGCTATAATTTTTAGTATTATTATACGCTGCTAACGATAAACCAGTATTTTGTTTTCATTTCATATGAAATTTTTGATGGTCTATCTTACCCCAAAATATATTTGTACCTGGGGTAAGTGGGACCTATCAAAACAAAAATCAGAATCAAAACTTTTCGTACACGTTTCATACATTTTGCTAGAGAGTAGCACTAAAACATTCAAACAAATGATTTTTATAAAAAAAGATCAACCTCAAATTACGTAATTGCCTAAGAGGGAGAAAAAAAGTGTTATTATTCTTTATTTTTTAATTATTTTTTTTTATTTTTGAAATACGACTTCAAAATTGAACAAACACACAGCTGAACTTCGAAATGCATCATGAGAACGATTACTTTTCTATGTTATTTGAATTTTATTTGTTATTTCTACCAAATTAAGTAGTGATGGAAAACAATTCCATCCCATAAGGTGGTTTTCTGCCATGCATATAAATAATAACAAAACATATTTATAATTTCGTCAATTATTGAATGTTTATGTGCTATATTTTAATTAACAACTTATAAATGATATATTTTGAACATTTTTAATTCCTCTTTACGCTTTTATTGAGGAATTTTCAGTTAATATTAAATGTGAGGTGGCATACTATTAAGTAAAGGGTTTCTTCCTAAAACTTAACGTATTTTATGGTTGATCCCTTATGTACATCAAATATGTACTTAAAATTAAAAATCTATGACTTATCAATTCTATTATTGTAATGGTTGACTTACTGATGTGGATTGACGCATGAAACTGGATGTGTCCCACTTGCCCCGCTTAGCGAGGTAACTGCGTCCATTGGCTCATTCTAAAACTTTCTTCCAAGGTTTTCACAATTTTGAAATTATTCTATTAGTTTCATGCACACACCAGCAAATATGTTGCCAAAACGTGATTGTGTTGTTGGATTTGAAAAATATTGACATTTGAAAATTGTATTGAACAATTTGTTTAAACTATCGTTTTTTTCGTTCCCACTTGCCCCGTGGTACCTTAATTGTTATATCAGTAAAACTACAAAGAGCTGCAAATGACTTAAAGAAGGTAAAGTTTCCAATTTAAATAAAAATATTTATTTTTTCAATTATTAATAAAACCATTAAAACTCGAAATAATAGCCAATGTTTAAAATAAGGGAAATTAGTTAATGAAATAATTAAAATTCTATATTAGCACATCGATAATTAATTTTTGAGCTGTTTAGTATACCTATAAGTGAATGAGAAACCGAATTTAGTACTATACCATTTAATACCACTTTCCGTATATTTTAACCTGAACTGTAAGGCCGTCTTCAGTGTCGTGTGAAGTCGAGTCTAGTATTCGACACTGAAGACGGCCTTACAGTTGAGGTCAAAATATACGGAAAGTGGAATTAAATGGTATAGTACTAAATTCGGTTTCACATTTACTTATTAGCACATCGTTGTTAACTCAAAAATGAATCAGTTTGCAGCTGATTTGAAATGATGTACGGAATTCACTTTTTCGCCCTAAATTAACATGTCGATTTTAGTTATCTATGTAGAGCCAAACTTGATGTTAGGTAGCTTCAAAACCTGCTACAAACTAGCAAGTTGATCAGTAATTGTTCGGCACTTACAAATCCTGCACATCAGCGTTGTAGCAATATGATTACATTTTTTTCGGCCAGATAGCATACGACCAAATGGCCGAACACTTTCTCAGTTTAGTTTTCCATACGTGAGTAGTATCACAGTTGTTAAAGTCATTTATAAGTTTAATTTTGAATTATTACTTGTATTGGAGCAAATCGGGATAATTCGTTAGCTGTAAAGTCCAAAATATGAGGGAAACATAGCTGAAAAGAAGGAAAAGAAGATTAGTTGGACACCTAATTTAAAGATAGTCGAAACCTATAGAATAGAATCACAAAAAGTAGGATACACAGCGGAACAAGGTTTTGCCTCAAAAACTGGAAATCTACAGTTTGCTTCAGGCATGACATGACATAGCTTGTCTGGTGTTTGCGATATCAATGGTCGAAAATACATTATTTATCTATTTCAGACAGCTTTCTTGCAAGTTTCCCAACTAATATGCTGGCTCATGTGCTAAATTTACTACAGGAATCAGTTTCCAGGTGCTGAGAAATACGAATCAATGAAGTTTGTAATAGTTTTGATATTAAAAAAATACGGAAGAAACAATGGATTTTGTTTGGAATTTCACATGAGTACTATGGAGACTTTTTACATGTTAAAAAAATCTATAAAATCTGTTTTAAATTTTGCAATGTTAATTAAACTATGTTTTATACAAAAGTTTATTTGCATGCTCAGTGGATTTAATTACCAAAAACTGTAATGTATCATCAATCACTAGTGTTTTACATTATTTGGAAGAACTGTGGCACAAAATTGTGACAGGCTAGAATATTTTCGATAGTAGCAACGGAATCAGCAACTTTACTGGAGACATATATTTTAAACTTAGAGACATGTGAAAAGATTCTATAGGGTAATTCGTGGATTTGGCACCATTCGATCAATCAAATTTCAAACGCCAAATGTTTCTCTATCAAAACACACCAATGAAAACATTCAGATGATTCTTTTTTCTGTCAGCTTCCCGTTGACGAGATTTCCGAGACTGAACAAACCATTTCGCTAAAGATGTCATCAATTCAAATGAACACGCCTCCTCAAAATGCAATTGATTTGGAGCTGCGGAACAGGTTCGCCTGCAGTTCCACAGTGGCACGAAACTGAAAATTGATGATCAAAACCTCTTAGAGTCGTTTAAGCCCATTCTTAGCTTAGCTTAGCTTAGACTGACTACACATATCAATGGTTGCTATTCCGTGATTGACCGAAGTCAGTGAAAATGCACAAAGAATCAACTAGAAGTTCGGCTGGGATTGGCCATAATCTTCTTCAGTGTGCATAATTCAGTGCCTCTATTTATACAGAGTCAATAACGGCGCCGGCCACGTCCTTGCAGTCAGGTGGGATTGGGGGAAGGAATGTTAGTGTGTAACCTTTGCTTTTTGGAGACCGTGTTTGCCTCTGCATCTCCACAAAGGTTACTGGGAGGGATGTTTGTTAATGGGGAGGATCGTTGGGTCATAGGATTCACTTTGATAAGCGATTAGACCATGATAAACAATGATTTGTGAGATATATACATGCTTATACGTAAATATAATATTTTCATTTGATATGAACAATTTCTATGTAGAGGAAAATTATGCCGACACTTGAGGTGACGAACCATTCAAAGTTTGTTGAACAAATACCTAAATGTAACATTCCTACAGCTATCAGGACGAAAGCATGTGTTATTATATTTTACTCATTTGAAAAGAAACAAAAAACTCGATTGGTTGGGACATCATAGAACACTCTTATTCTTATGCCGACACTTACAGTGGCGAACCATCCAAAGTTTGTTGAATAAAGTGAACCTTTCGCAAGTCTACACTTGTAGTGTCGAACCATTCAAAGTTTTTTTAATTACAGAAATAAAGGTATATAAGGGGTGTTCTGAAAAAAAAAAATGTTAAACATAAATGAATCATGAATCAGAGTTTGTGTCGACACTCACAGTGACGAACCATCCATAGTTTGTTGAAAAATCATATTTACATCCCACCATTGTAACGATTGAATGTGCAGTCATACATACTTTATAGATTAGAAATAGTAGCATGAAACGAGCTCACCAATTGATCCGTTATCCTTGACTGAGCAGCCACAATCCACTTTCGGCTTCACTCGTTTACTCGGCTATAAAAAAGCACTCAGGAAAAAAAAAATAAGCGCGCGACCCAAAAAGAATAAAAAAAAAAAAACTGTTCGGGCTGTTTGATCCTGCCCTCGTCGCTTGCCCCGGGAAAAGTAAGTGTCAAGGTCGAAAGATCAAACAGAACTAACCGATCGCGGCACTTTTTCACTTTCTTCAACCGAACTCATCGATCACGCCACTTTTTCACTTACGAGACCGACGCGCGACATCTTTGATCCTGCCCTCGTCGCTTGCCCCGGGAAAAGCAAGTGTCAAGGTCGAAAGATCAAACAGAACTCTCTTAGAGTCGTTTAAGCCCATTCTGATGAAAAATAATTTTTAAATTAGATTAACCCGAGCAAAAAATATTTTTTTGAAAAAAAAATTATGGCGTATTGATGAATGAATGAATAAAGTAATGATTTCAGCAAAGTTTTAGATTTTTTTTATTTTCAACAATTCTGATGAACAAACTTGATATTTTTGACTTCGTTCTCACGGTAAAAATTTTAAACTTGACCCTTCTTTACCATAAATATCAGTTTTTCGACCATTTCTATGCTGAATGTGAACTTCTCTGAATATACTAAAATTGTGAAATCATCACATAGAAAGGTATAATTAATTTACGGTAAAATTTACATACTTTTTGACCATTTTTCTAGGCAAGTTTCTCCTGAATCAGCACTTTTTGCAAGCCATGCTCAGTATACTTGGATGCCTTATAATATCAGCTGAAGCACACAACTAAAAATCGTTCATGGTAGCTCAATCGTGGTTGCAATAGGAAATTTTTAACTTGTTTATGGTTCCTATTACTTCAACGCCTGCTCCAGTGAAGTTTATTGATTGCACTGTGAGCAAACAAAAGGTATAAAACTATTTGATGTCAATATAGAATACTAATATTATAAATATAAATAATATAAAAACATGGTAGCCAAAAAATGGTGAAATCAATGTGCCATGGTGAGACCCGATCATTCTATTGCCATGAGGCTTCAGTTGATATAATAAAGCATCAATGTATACTAAGTATGGCTGCATAAAAGTGTCAATTCAGGAGAACTTGCCTAGAAAAATGGTCGAAAATTATATAAATTTTACCATAAATTATATAAAATAAGAAATATATAAAATGTTGTAGAACATATCGTGTTAATAAATTGCGCATTGAGCATAGAAATGGTAATAAAAAATGATATGCTAAATGTTGGTAAAAGGATTAAATTTAAAAATTGTACCGAGAGAATAAAGTCAATAATACCAAATATTTTCAGCAAATTAGTTGAAATTAAAAGATCTAAAACTTTGCTGAAGTAATGATCGCTCTAAACATTTCTTTCCAAAAATATTTTTTGATCGGGTGCTTTATTCAGTTTAATTTAAATTTTTTTATTATTACTCGGGATGCTAATTCAAAACAATGTCCCGAATACACATATGGCCTTAAATGCCTAAACGCCGGTTTTGACCGTCAATTTTCAGTTACGTCCCACTGTGAGTTCTTATGGGAAAGCTGCCGAAGAGAATGGGACTGCCGACAATTTTTTTTCTGTTTCTGTTCGCGACCAGTTTTCTTTGATCTTTAGTGGTATACCCGTGTCCTTTGTTCAATGCATGTCGATCTACTCCATTACTATTGAGAAATAATGAAGTAGTCGTTTTTTATACAAATATCATTCTTTACCATTTTGCATAGAGCCTCTTTAGAAAAAGATACCGCTATTTATACCTTTTGGAGAAAACAGTTTGTCACCATTAAACTCTCAAAAGCGCGCCCCTTAATCAGGTTCGGCCACTAAGCTGATTGAATGATACTGATTTTGACTATGCATCGGTACTCTAGCGTATCAAATTATTGCTTCTACTTATAAGGTTCAAAGTCGTTTTTTGAAACTGTGAACAGGTTTCTTCGCATGAGCCATTTAGATTCCTTGAAACAAAAAGCTTATTTTAGAAGTTAAGAGGTCTGCTACTCCACTGATACGGAATCGTTTCCCTCCTAGATATCGAAAGATAAACTCTTGAACTTGGAAAGAAATTGTCACATGCGTTGAAACCAACCTCAGATGCTGATTGGGCCATTTTTCCACTTCAACCTCCTCATCATCTAGGAATGAATGAATGAATTTTCTTTATTAAAGAGACTTTCAGCCCTTTGCTGGTTCGTCTCTCCCATCATCTAGGACAAATAGGTGGGTCTTAGTGGCTTGTTACTCTCTTATACTCTTCCGACCGTAACTTATAAGTATTCACAAGAACAGATACATCAAGAGTACAATTTGGTAGATCTTACCCCGTAACGCACCTCGAAAAGATGATCTACCCGCGTTACGGGTATAGATTTGCCGACAATAGTCACACCGACAAGAGATTTTCAAAGCATTGTAAAGACGGCGTCCATTTATTACGTAACGCAAAAACGTAACGCGAAATTTTTGACCCCCTCCCCCCACTCCATTTTGTATGAAAAATTTATTTTTTTTTTGTAAAAGCCGTAACGCTTGAGCCTACCCCCCCCCCTTTCAAACAATTCATCATTAATTTTCATACAAAAAATCTTAGTATAGTGTACGTCAAAAATTATTAGTGCCAAAAACAGTTCGGGAAGTGAGTTTGGGGAAACGAGATATTCGGGGAACCATCATTCGGGGAACTGGCGTTCGGGAAAACGACATTTGAGGAAAAGTAGCACTACTGTATTTTATATGTCTTATAATATTCGCTACTTTACACACTTGACTCAGGCTTGCTAATTGAAAATTTTGAAAAACGGATATACAGTTGAACCTCCATGAGTCGATGTCCCATTACTCGATATCGACTCATGGAACCATATTGAAAATCAAATTTCATGGTTACTACGATGGTCCCCTCAAACGGCTTTCCATTGCATTGCTGTTCCATTACTCGATATTTCCATGAGTCGATGGTCCCTTCAATATCGACTCATGGAGGGTTGACTGTAGATAAGATTTGATCAACGTTCAACCTTTTTACGTATGTTTGATCGTAGGACTTAACTCATCGTCATCTGCTTAGTAAGGTTGCGCTATTGATTCATCCCTATACTGCACATAGCAATAACTTTTTTACGTAAATATGAATGCTATGATTCTAAATTACAGTTTCATTCATAATTTTTAGTTCAAAATTGTTTGAGGAACTAGGGAAAAAATTTTGTTTGACCTCAACAATTATTTTTGACTCTTCAACGAAGTTTATTCACAACAGAAATAACATTTTAACAGATATGGGATGATACACAAATTATGTCACGATAAATGTCGACGTTATCGATGCCCTCTCGCCCCCTTGTCACGCTTTTTGTATGAGCCCTCTAAAAATTTGATATGGCTTGTCACGCTCTGTCTGACCCCCTCCCTCCTTGGAGCGTGACATAATTTGTGTATGATCCCCCTGTTGCAAGAAAGAAATGGATTCCAAGTTTAATACGTTCACTTTGTATAAAGCATTCCCATCTGCCCGTAGAAAGCCCCCGCAATACATCTTTTCAATTCGGATAAGGGAGGGTTGACTGTATATAAAATTGAGTGGTCTACATTTCCATAGAAATAAAATAACCAACTTTCTTTTTTGTAGAAATAAATGTACCGTCGTTGGGGGTGACAATGGGTCAAAAAGGGATATGTACGATATATTTATTGAATAATTATCGCAATTTAACTCCAAAAAGCTTCAAATTTGGTGTGTATGTACTTTGATGGTGCATTAACAACTGTTAAAAAAAATTAAAGAAAAATATTTATTGACAGCGGCACCACGAGTGAATGAAAAATGACCCAATCTCACCCCATAGAGGGGGTGACATTGGGTCACTGTAATTAAAATAACTTGTTTTTGAGAATATGATTGCAAAACCATTCACAGGTGAAAAATATTGATGAAATACAATGCAAACAAGACGGAAAGATATCTAAGATGATTCACAAGTATGATAAACCCACTTTAAAGAACGATTATACCGAAAAATTGAAGAGCTATGAGGAAAAATATGTGAACCCAACATTTATCGTCAAGTTTACGTAAATTTTCTTGTGTTTTCCCTCAAATTATCCTCAAAGTCTCATCCCTATTGCCATAAAGCCTTTTCAGTTTCCCCTACTGAAACAGTGATTATTTTGAACCTTCGCAAACAGTTAAATTTCGGTGTGACATTCCAAGATCAATACATTTCAGCCAGATGTTGACGTCATAATCTCGGTATGTAGGATCGCAGAAATTTGTACTTCCGTGAGATGTTTCTATAATTTGAAAACACTGATAAATAATTAAATTCAAAAAAAAATCTATTTGATAAAATTTCACGATGTTGCTGCGCACAAAACGCAGTTGCTGGATTGAGAACTTGTCAAAATACGTTGCATTGTTATTAATGTATGGAATATACAAGTAGACTTGTTTGATGTTTCAGAGATGCTGTATTTAGAAAGAATAAACACATCCTCATAAAAAAAGAGAACACCCGAAACTGTAAATCGTTAAAAAAGTGGACTTGCAATTTCATTTACTATCGTTCTTGCTTGACCCAATCTCACCCCCATTTTTGATGTGTTAGACACCGTGCAGAAAAAAATGAAATTTTAGGGGAAAAATCAAATAGATTCCTGAAGATACGTGTGAAGTGTAATGAAAAGACTTTCAACCTTCTACTAATATAACGATAGAGGTTAAAGTACATGCGTGATACTTTGCATAGGAGAAATTTAATGTTGTAAATTTTATCTAGTTTCAACATACAAGTTTATCAATATAGTAAACAAAAACTACTATTTCTAATAATGTATATTGTGATGAATTACGTGTAATTATATGTTCCCTAGTATATGAATTATTATTTTTAGTTATATCAGCGTTATTGGCTGAAATATTTCATAAATCATATTTTTCCATTTTGACCCAATCTCACCACCTAGACCCATTGTCACCCCCATCGACGGTATATAATCTTCAGCTAAGTTGAAGACCATTTAGTTGAAAACAACCACTTCAATAATTTTGAAACCGCTATTGCCAAATTAATAGTAATTCATGTCAAACACCACCTATAATAAGTGCTAACGTTACTAGTGATGTCACGTGTGTGCACACGTGTGCCTAGTGTTTTGATGACTGTTGGTTGGTACAAGAAAGCACTAGAATAGTTGTTTTTGCTGTTTCGGATATTTGATATTCAGTGTGTGTGCTTTTACGTCCGATTGTAAAACAGGTAAGTGCAATACACTCTTTCTTTAGGTGGCTTTTACTGCAGAAATAAAGTTTTGAATTAATAATCAGTGTATTCATCATGACACAATTATTTGAAAGAAATGTAAAGTTGGGAGTTGCTGACCACTTGTGACAAAGCATTTTAACTATCAATAAAACATGAAAATCAAATCTAACCTTCAATACTTTGGCATACTCTCTACCAGCTTTTTGATTTACTTTAAGTACAAGACAATGGAAAAGCTTTTAGATTGAAACAGTGATAATATTCATGAAACAAGTGGGAAGCATACTTTGCTCCATTGGAGATGTAATGCTAAGAGTAAAAAATATATTCCATTTTCAAATGGTTGGTGTTCAGACAGACTGAACCAAGCGTTTTTTTTAATGATTTCAGGAAAACGTACCCCAAGCGTTTAGAATAACAAAATATTGGCATTATTTACTGTAATAATGGAATTTATCTGTTTGATGAAACATCTGCATCAAAATACCAACGGAAAAATCAGAATTGAAGGAGTCCTTTACTTATTTTTGCAAGGTCAAAATATCATCTAGTCCGGTCTGTCTGAACACCGACCAATTCACTCTCGAGGAAATCTTGGCTCCCTGATTTCTTGCTCCAACATTGTATTGTAGTGGTCACTAACTAAGCATACCACTAGAAAATTTTAAAATCTGTTACAAAATAAAATAAATTAGAACAATTACACGAGCAGACAAATCACAGAACATCAAGTTACATTTGTAACGTTCCCAATACTACTTTTATGGAGAACGTCACTGTTTGAGCTCTACGGAATGACGAGGTTTCTTATTAAATTGTTGGGTCCTCAAGTCATTCCCGTAAATACAAGTCTTTTAATAAGCTTTATTGCTTTTAGTCGACAGTGGTACCATTTCTGCCCCATAGCTGAATTTTGTCTAGGATTCCATTTCCTACCTACAAGGCACCCTTATATTAAATCGACCCCTTTGACATCAACATGTTGATGTCTTGAATTTGCTTTCTTTCGGTCTATTTGAACACGTCACAAACCATGTGCTTTCTTGGAGCATTTAATTTTTATATTTTTGTTATTTTCCAGTCATAGGCCTTTAGGGCCTTTCACACATTATTTAGTGGTTCAATGCAAATGGACCAACATTCAAAAATAAACATTTATTATAACAAAAAAATATGTAGCAAATCTGCTAATTTTTTTTTGCAAGTTATGGTCCGAAGGCAAAACCCGGTCAAGAATACTCCAACTTCCCCTTTGTCAAAAGGTGTCTGCGTTACGTATTGAATGGACGCTACCAAATAAGAACAAAATTGATGGAAAATTGTTCAACACGAATCTTAATTTACGATTTTTGTAGAGCTCATAGGGTCAATTTAAGCGTATAAAAAATCCTGATTTTCAGAGAAGTTATGATGAAGAACCGGTGATCCGCACTGCAATCTTATCGCAAAAATTTTGCAAGCCAAAAGAGCTGAATACCCCTACTGTGGAGGAATCCAAAGAAGAATTTTTGAAAAAACCCTAACGAGAAGAAGTTTTTGGAATATGTGCTATGAAATCTTGAATGTATTCTTGGATTGTTAATGTGACGAATACGTCTAGTGGGCACTTAATTATGACAAACTTTATTTGGATACATTAATACTATATTATGTAAAACTAAATTTTATTCTTAAATAAAATCGTTTAATGCTGTGCGTCAAAAGATTATATGTTTATCATGAAATACGCTCTTTAAAATAATAAAAATTACTGTAAACGTAATTCTCGTTGTTATGAGAAAACAGCCTTAGTGTTGTCTTCCAAAGGTCTTCAAAGATATTAACTAGCCCTGCTACAACAAACCATCAAGTAGATCATACCAACCCGGTATGATTCTGCAGCCATATGTAATCCTTGCGCTGATGGTGGCTAAATAATCATCATCATCATCATCACGTAATTCTCGTTATTACTGAATTATACATGACGTGGGTGATGGAACGACTCAAAAACGTGTCCTTGAAGGTGTATTGAACGAAAAATATAATTTTACAAGAACGATGGAACTGTGATTGACATTTGCCGAAACACTAACGTATTTTAAATCGACACAATTCAAAAAGACGTAAAAACAAATGATTTTTTTGGAAAGATGTACATACATTTTAACATATTAGCATTTCTCGTTTCTTCATACAATTTTCGCCAAATTGCATGATTACACTGAAGTGGAACTCAATTTTGGCGGTGATTGTATACACTTCCGAACTGCAGTTAACTCTCCCTTACTCGATATTCCGTATCTCGATATGGTGTTAGAGAACCATATCAAAATTTGGTTTTCATGGCTAACTCGATGGTCCCTTGGATCGCTGTTACACTGCTCTTATGTTCTAACTCGATGATCTCTACAATATTGAGTTACGGAGAGTTGACTGTATGTTGAGGAATAGAGTACCTTAAGCCTTTGCAACTACATCCCTGAATCTCAACTGTTCGGCCGAGAAAAACACCCCATGCCAAAGTGAATCATGGAAGTGCCCAAGTAGCTCTGCACTCTATGTATTAATCATTGATGTCTCTTATCAGGTATCAGAAGGCCGGCTCCAAAGGCACGTTCCCCACCAGTTGGGAGATTTGTGCCATCGCCATATTTGAGCCTATTTCATCATCTACCCGATGGGAGAGGAAAGGGAAGGGAAAGATGGGAGGAAATAGGAGTGGGGTCCCTTAAAAAGGGAAGATCGCATAAGCGAAATGAGAGCATGTAGCTCCATACCACAATGGGTTCAAACAGCGCCCTAAAAAGGGCACTGCAAAACGCATGAGCGTAAAGAGAGCCTATAGCTCATTACCACAGCGGGTTAAGAATAACAGAATGTCCTGAAGATTCAGGCTTCTGAATTCAGTTTCACTTAATAAGTGTTTACCAAGTTATTGGAATCGCATTTGCGCAAAAATTGGACAGTTACATATCAGGTGATACGAAGTTCCATAATCGGAGTCACAACTATCACACACAAATGAGTCAGCACGCTGAATATTTGCCATGTGATAGTTGAGTCGGCAGTGGCCTGTCAACGCTCTGACCAAGAGACTGCAATTCTGCTTTGACAGATTTGTTAAATACTTCGCCACCCTTGGAGATGGCTCAGTAATGTACAATTTTGTTTGACGACATGACTTCAAACTATTCCAATATTGCTTGTGCTGAGTTGCCGCCCAAGAATTTATCTGAAGCTTCACCCAGCACTTCGAAATTGGAATAGCCGGCTCAGGGCCAATGAAGTCATGCGATGCTCCATCGCGAGCTAGCTCATCAGCCAATTCATTTCCAACGATGGAAGAATGGCCAGGTACCCATACAAGGTTTACAGAGTTGACTGAATTCAGTTCCTCAATTTGAGTTCGACATGCGATAACAAGCTTCGACCTTGAGTTGGCCGAAGCGAGAGCTTTTATAGCAGCCTGACTATCTGAACAGAAGTATATGACTTTACCCATTACGCGCTGTTGAAGTGCTGATTGTACTCCACACATAAGAGCAAATATTTCCGCCTGAAAAACGGTGCAGTTTCTACCAAGTAAGTAGAACTGATTCAGCCTTAGCTCACGAGAATATACTCCTGCACCAGCTCTACCAGAAGGGAGCCATCAGTGTAACATACTGTATTGTTTGATATACTTCTTTCCAAATAGCCAGACGTCCACTATTCCCGTGAAGGGAATTGTGTGATAAATATCCTGTAAGGAAAGTGACAAGCAATTGTGAGATCACTTGGAGCAAGGACAATTTTGTCCCAATTCACCAAAAGTGGAAACAACGAAGTGTGTGTAGATCTACGATTCACTGGATTTTTCTCCAGTAGAATCTAGTACCCATAAACGGTAAGAGCAAGAAAGTGCTTCTTTTTTAAGATATATGTGTAGTGGCACAACGTCGAAAAGGGCCTCGAGCGCTGCTGTGGGAGTTGTAGAGAACGCACCAGACATCGCCATCAAGCACATCCTTTGGAGATGGCCCAATTTTGATTGGATTGTTCTCACTTCGCCCTTTTGCCACCACACAAGACATCCATATGCCAATATTGGTCGAACAACTGTTGTGTAAATCCATTTGATATATTTGGGTTTGAGGCCCCAAGTTTTACCAAAGGTTCGCCGGCATTGACCGAAGGCCATACAAGCTTTTTTGACTCTGAAATCAATGTGAGGTGTCCATGAAAGTTTGGAATCTAAAATGACTCCGACATACTTTACTTGATTAGTCACATTAATCTCAGTGCCAAAAAGACGTAAAGGTCGAATTCCATCGCGGTTTCGTCTTTCCGTAAAAAGAACAATAGATGTTTTATTCGGGTTAACCGAAAGGCCATATTGGCGACACCAACTCTCGACTACCTGAAGAGCACTTTGCATCAGGTCGAATAGGGTGCTTATGCACATACCAACTATCAGAGCTAGATAGTCGTCGGCAAATCCATAAGTTGGAAAACCGCAATTATTGAGTTGCCTCAATAGCGTATCTGCTACGAGATTCCACAAAAGTGGTGACAAGACTCCCCCTTGGGGGCATCCGCAAACACTCAATTTTCGAATCGCTGCTTGACGCAATGTCGAGAAGAGATGTCGGTTTTTGAGCATTTGATGAATCCAATTGGTAATCATTGTAGGTAGCCCATGGTTTCGTGCTGCTTCCAATATGGCATCGAAAGACACGTTATCAAAGGCACCCTCAATATCCAAGAAAACACCCAAGCAGGATTGCTTCTGAGCGAATGCTTTCTCGATATCGTATACAACTTTGTGTAAAAGAGTCACAGTGGACTTTCCAGATTGGTAAGCATGTTGATTGACATGAAGAGGCATGTTTGCCAAATAAACATCACGGATGTGATGATCGATAATGCGTTCCAGACATTTCAGAAGAAAAGAGGTCAGACTGATTGGTCTAAAACTCTTCGCTTCTTCATACGACGCACGTCCTCCTTTCGGGATAAACTTTACAGTAATATCACGCCAGGATCTGGGAATATACCCGGTAGCAAAACTGCTTACAAGTAGCTTTTTCAAAACATGTTTGATAAACTCAAACCCCTTTTGGAGCAGAACAGGATAAATCCCATCCGTTCCTGGAGATTTGAAAGGAGCAAAACTATTAAGTGCCCATTGAATCGATTTAGTAGTTACGATACTGCGAGCCGAGGCCAGAGACTCGTAACTACATGAAAAGACAATTGGTTCATCCGTAGATGCTATGTCCACACATCCGGGGAAGTGTGTATTGAATAAACATTCTAAAACTTCTTCATCGGAAGAAGTAAAGTCACCATTAGGTAAGCGAATTTCGTTCACTTGGAAATCCTTAGATTTTGCAAGGATTTTGTTCAGCCGACTGACTTCACTCAAACTGGAAACATTTGTACAAAGGTTTTTCCAGCCGGATCGTTCAGCAGAACGAAGAGCCTTCTTGAACGACTTGAACGACTCTGATCCAGCTGAACGGCGTCTGTTCCAACTCCTTCTACATTGTTTCCTGAGTCTAGTCAGATCGGAATTCCACCATGGGGTCCCTCTTGTAGTCTTTACAGACCGCAGAGGACATGCTTCTTCAAAAGCTTCCATAATGTAGGATGTTGTAGTATCAACGGCATCATCCAGATCACTTGGATTTTCAATGGACGGAGAATATCCATGAAATTTGGTCGCAACCAATTCAATATAGAGTTCCCAGTTTGTTGACCGGGGATTCCTAAAACGCAAAGTCTGCGCAGTTACATTTGAATGTTCAAAGAAGATGTAGCGATGATCAGATAATGATTCCTCATCTGATACATGCCAATTTGTCAACTCGTGACTGATTCTGTTCGAGCAGAGCGTTATGTCTAACACTTCTTCTCTATTAGAAACCATGAAGGTTGGGCGATTGCCTATGTTAAGTAATCCAAGGTCTGTATTACTTAAGTATTCCATCAGACTGGAGCCTCTCAAATTGATATCTGAGCTGCCCCAGATGATGTGATGAGCATTGGCATCACTGCCCACAATCAGCGGAAGGTCTTTTGTTACACAGTGTACGAAAACTCGTTTGAAGTCATCCGTTGGGGATGGTTCATCATGTGGTAAATATACCGAACAATAGACGTATTTCCTGTTGAGGTCACCAACAGAAACATCAATTGTGACAGCACATACATCTCTGGTCGTCAACTCAGAAATGAGTGTAGCAACGATTGCTTTATTTACGAGCACGCATGCGCGGGGCATGGAGCGCGAGTTTGCCATTTCAAGTTTGCTGAAAGTAGCAAAAACTGGGTCCGCAAGGTTACCTAGATAGAAGTTTCCTCTACGAAAGTAGGGTTCTTGAACTAGCGCCACTTGGGCTGCACTATTTTGCATGAGTCTGCAAAGATTGATCGTTGCTGTTCTTTTATGCTGAAGATTGATCTGAGCTAACCTAACCGTAGCCACTACCCAAACTAGGCAGGATTAAGCTTTTTGCAATCTCAGCACGAAAAAGATCAGCAACGAAAAAACCAGATCGGTATCTATTTAAAGTCGCCAAAGGCGAAACAGCACAGAATACACTGTGTAAAACGCATAATGCGAATCCATATAGGTGATAATTTAAATTAAATGTCAACATATTCATAATCCCACCCTTATTAAGCCTCAGGATAGAGACTGAAGAAGGGCAGCCGATTATCTCGGAGAAACACAAGGTCACCTGCACCATTGCTCCGGGTAGCACAGGAAGGACTCAATACTGTGGAGGGCGCCCTGGTACCCCACAGGCTCCGTTTGCGGTTAGGTTTTATTTAGACCCCCCTAACCATTCATTCCTAGGCACGGTACGCATCACACCATAAATTAGGGGTCACCTGTGAGGTGGACTTTTACCACCGGAACAGGCAGTCCGTAGTGTTAATTCTTAGCCAGTTGAAACAACCGCTACCGACACTACGCGGCTATCTAGGCTGCTCGGGAAAAGGAGGTTAATATTGATGATTAACTCCTGACGTGCCCAAGCAGCCTGAGGAATAGAGTACCTTAAACCTTTGCAACTACATCCCTGAATCTCAACTGTTCGGCCGAGAAAAACACCCCATGCCAAAGTGAATCATGGAAGTGCCCAAGTAGCTCTGCACTCTATGTATTAATCATTGATGTCTCTTATACTTTTCAATCAAAACTTGCTCTTTGATTTCTCTAAGTGCTACTAAGCAAACATGGGTAACATCATTGTTTCGGTTTAGTTGACTTTAATTGACTGTAGTTTAGTTGAAAGCCTTTCTAAATTCAAACCTGTTTTTATAAACGAAATTACTTTTCATTTCAAAATTATAGAAAAAAAAACTGAATGTCTTCCATCAACCACCAACGAATAAATGAAATGTCAACAAGCCACCAGATTGTTCTACATATGCTCTCAACATTCCTCACTCATTGTACAATAAAAGCATAGGTATCCTCACTCGGCTCTCCTCAATCCAGATTTCCCTCCCAAACGAGTGCAGCTCGGTGCTGTTGGGTATCACTCATACCACGCACGACCAAAGAGCAAGACAGCACTTGACTGCTGCTGCTGCTGCAGCTCAGAACCACTTCATCATCACTCCATACCAAGTTCCACACGTGCATTGTTGCGGCTGTTCTCATTGCGAAAACCCCCTCCGTTTTCCATTGCAACGCCACCTGCGATCCAATTTCAGTGTCCTTTTGCTTACTAGTGGCGATCGCCCATCATCGCTCGGAACCACAGCCGCCTTTGTTGCAACGAAGAATGTTGCATGCATATAGGTATATTGATAAATAATGTCACGAAATTTAAAACATTTCCCTGTACTGGTCAAATGAATAGAGTTTTTAAATGGAAAACCACAAAATTCAATTGTGGTTCACTGGATGTAGTTTTTTTTTTTTTGCTACACAGTCTGCATTTTTGGCGACCGCTGAAAGTCATGTGCTTCCGTATTTTTCTCGTTCTCGCTAGTTTCACTAATCTAAACATGTGTCCTCTCTAACCAAAAAGCGACTTTTTAATAGAATCCGTCAACAATCCACGAACGACTTCATTCGGGCAGAAATCACACCATTTACAGCTCATTTCGAATCAATTTTCGTTTCTAGCTTTTAATTACAAAACCAATTTTCGCATTCCATACGTTTTGTGCCGTTCCTACGAGGATAATTTGCACCAGGGTGTGTTTGCAAGGTGGCGTGGTTCGGGATTGAGAGAGGACGCAGATTATTTTAAAATTTATTTACCATTCATTTCCGTTTTTTAAATACGGGCGACAGCCGGCGCTGGAATGAATGTTTCCGTTTAGATAATTTTACATATGTCATCGGTTCCTACCTGTGTTGGCCTCAGCTGGTCCGTTCATTACCGCCTCATCACCTCTCGCTACATTTTAACATGTTGGTCATTCCACACCGAGTGCCCACAGCCGATTTCGATAAAATTTTGGTCAAATGTTTATTAATTCGATACTCAATTTTAATGATTATCTGACCACCCCACGGCCTATGGGACCCCACGTTATTGTAATTTTGACAAAAATCCATAATTTTGTTTTTTTTTGTGTTCACAGCTTTAGACGCAGAGAGAAATAAACTTCAACATTTTTGAAGCACATTATTTTAGGATTCCAGAAAAAATCATTTTGTGTACAGTTTTTATTCGAATATATTTATTTTAAACTTAAACAAGGTAAAAGCACGGGGGCCTTCCTTAGCCGAGTGGTTAGAGTCCGCGGCTACAAAGCAAAGTTATACTGAAGGTGTCTGGGTTCGATTCCCGGTCGGTCCAGGATCTTTTCAAAGTGGTAATTACCTTGACTTCCCTGGGCCTAGCTAGAGTATCATCGTACCTGCCACACGATATACGAATGCAAAAATGGCAATTTGGCAAAGAAAGCTAGCTCTCAGTTAATAACTGTGGAAGTGCGCAATGAACACTAAGCTGAGAGGCAGGCTCTGTCCCAGTAAGGACGTTAATGCCAAGAAGAAGAAGGGTAAAAGCATCGGTTTTGGTCAATCTAAGAGAAAATGTCAATTAAAATTAAATAGGTAGACGTTTTTACACTACAAATATGTCAAATGTAAGCTTTCAATCCATATTATGTGTATAAAATATCAAAACTGAGCTAAAACCATTTTTTCGCTTTGAAAATCCCGTTGGTCAATATAGGCCAACGGAACCAGTTTCGGGCAGAGATTTAACTTCGGTTCCTAAATTGGCCAATCGCATTGATTTCTGATAAGAGTGGTCAAACTAGGAGTGCCCTGGACAAATTAGGTGTATGGGAGTTAAAATTATAAGGAAAATTAATTGTTATTCTTATGTAAATGAATGAAGCTCTATCATATGAATTTGATCTACTGAACACAAAAGGTTTCATGCTGATTGGTTATGTAAAACGGTGTATGGTTATGTATGGCACTATGGCTCCAACTGGCGTATGGCCAAAACCGGTGATTCTACCCTACTAAATCAATTTTTCGTCGAATTTTCGATTCGGTAAATATCAATTCCATAATGTCTTATCAAGCATTTTCTATCCAAAACTCTCTGACGTGTTTCGTGCCAATCCCGAGAAATAGTATTTTGAAAAAAAAAAATGTCCGAGTATTACATGAAATATTAAAATTTTGATAAAACAAGTTCAAGGATCAAAACAAAGTTCATATATTCGAAGCTGCTTTTGAATCATAAAATATACGAATATGTATGCACTTTGCATGTTTCAAGTGAATTAACGTTCGATAAAAATTCGGCCGAAATCTTTGATGGTAGGCGATACGTTAGTAATTTTCTGTGGACACCTGCTATGGAACGACCCATATATAATTCATAATGAACTTTTTTCCTCCACCTCTTCGTGGTCAAATGTGATTGTTTCTGGCCGATGGAAGCTGCATTTTCCGAATGAGTTTTACAAAACCTCAGAATGCATCCCACTCGCCAAGGCCAGCGCCAGTAAATGAGCTCCGGTCTACGCTGCCACCGCAATGAACGGAAACTGTTCGAGGGTGCCAAATGATTAATGAAAACCACCAGAGGCCGGAGGACCAAATTGTGACCGTTCGATCGAAAAATAAAATAAAAATCCCGCTCCAAATCGAACGACGAATCGGCGCAGGAAAATGTTTATCAAAATCATTCTCATTAATTATGAGAAAAACCAGTGAACCGCGAAAAGCAGCACTTCCTTTTCCGGCCGATGCTGTGATTGTGTCGCTGGAAAATAATAAAAATATCTACAATCGGAATTGCAACAATAATAACCATCGTGTGCTCGTGGAGTTTGGAATGCTCGTGTGATAATCGAATTGTGAGCCGTTATAATGTGCCCTGGAAAGGGAGTACAGGAAAATGAGATAACACGCATATGCTATTTGCTGGTGTCAATATTTACGTAAGACTAATGATGCGACTCAAATTAATGCAATTTGTTGATTACATACATAATCCGTTGAAAAAAGTTATAAAACAGTACTATTTTTTCGAATTTCCTCTTGAGACCTATGTCTTCAATTTTTCGTTGAACCCGTTTGCGGTAGAGAAATGTTGTTTGCTTAATTTGTTCCATAATTCAAACTTTATGTTCTGAATAATACTTCCCCCATAATCCGAAACCTTAAAAGAACCACAAGAATAACGGTGTACATTCCTTTTTTAACAATAATAGATATGGTACTATGAACCATAAACGGAAAATACTGGGATAAAGTTTCGACCTTAGTGAAAACAGTTTTCAGACACTCGATGTTTACCGTTTCAAATTCACCATTCTTCCATAGTAATTTTGTGTGCTGCACTGAAAAAAAAAAACAAACGTCAATGTCGTGTGTTTTACATACAGATTTGCGAAATAAGAAAACCACATGACTCGATTCACGGGGATCCAGGGTATCATGCAAAAGGTCAATTGACAAATTAACTAGGGAACCATTTCATATCTACTTGATTACCGATCTTGATGTTCTCCGTATGTTCATTAAGTAGATGTTCCGAAGGTGATTCCGGTTGGTGATAAACCATTATGGAGGCCAACTACGTTGATCCGAAATATTCTGCAACAATAGATTTTAGTCGGTTTTCCGTTTGCGCTCAGAAACCAGAACAAGCAAAAACACGTACCTTTATAGTTAGTTTATGTTTATCTGCTGTAAAACTTTATATAATTATCCTGCATTTTAAATCGAGCAAAATCGATGTTCGGAACAGAAATTTGCGGATTCTGTTTTATTAAGCAAACTCGAAGTGGTTTGTTAAGTTCTGCTCTGGGAACATTTCGAATAATAGATGGACAACACGTTTTGAAGTGACAATCTTTGGGAAAATTGGCCTTGCAGTCTTGATAGAACTTTTTCGAGGTTTCGATTTTGTATTGCTTTTTCACCAAGATGTTTTGCATAACGTAATAATATGTCACATGAAAGGCTATTTTTCGATATGGTCTGCCCAGTGTGATATTTTGTGCGTCGGACATATTGCTATAATTTAGGCGATTTAATTTTGGGCATTTTGGTTTGCTATTTTCCTCCATTACTTTTTATATGGAAAGCTCGATGAATAAGGACCTTTCAGCGAGCCACTTTTCCATGGTTTCCATGCTTGGGAAGCAGTGTTCTAATGGGTTTGAACCGTATAGTACTAAAATCCTTTTTTTGAAAATTTTCTGGCACGTATTCTACTAAACAGCTCGAAGATTATTATGATTTTTTCCCAGTTATACCACTTGGAAAGTTAAGGGATTCTTTTCGAATGTATTGCACAAAATCTTACGGGAATTCCACCTCTATTTATTTGTTTATTTGTTTATTTGGTTTCTAGCTTCATCTGCTTTTGCTTAATGAAGCGTTTGATGAGGAAAAGCCGATTTGAGTAGACCAACAACACGCGACTTGCTCAAAAAGGCGTAAAAACCTCATTTCTTTTCTACATAAACATTACAACCACTGTCAGTAACAATTATAAACAAAGTCAATAAATACAATACAATCACAATTACTTTTCTACAAACATTGTCAATCATCATAAAACCTAAAAACTATTCGTGCATCATCCATCCATCCAAACATCGTGGTCTACAGGAAACATTACGATGATCTCTGGTCCAGACTCGGCGACAATAGTAATCGAGAATGAGAAAAAAAAAACATCTGGTAGCACCATTTACAACCTTTAGAGTTGTTGGTTAGGAACTCACTTGTTCAAAGTCGGTAATGAGCCTTGTAATTGGCGTTTAAACGCGGTTGTAGAGACGTTAAAGTCGAATACGTGAAATACTTCGTTAAATCTGGCAGATATGAAACGGATTGGGTCATGAAAGCCATATACTGCACGGCGTGGCTCAAGCTGTAGAAAGGTGCGCTGGCGTAGAATTCTTTCAGGAGCATAGATGTTCAATCGTCCTAAAATTTCGGTAGAGTCGACTTCTCCCTGCAATGTTTTTCCAACAAACACTGCTTGGCTAATACATCTCCTTTCTTCTAATGTCTGCAGTCCAAGTAGTCCGCAACGATCTTCGTACGACGGCAAGTTCAGCGGGTCACGCCATGGAAGGCTTCGAAGCGCTTGCCTGACAAACTTTCTTTGTATGGCCTCTATTCTGGAGATCCAGTTCGCCTGATATGGGCACCATACAACAGCATTAGATTCCAAAATTGAGCGAACTAGTGCACAATATAATGCCCGCAAACATAGAGGATCATGGAACTCGCTGGTTAGTTTAAAGATGAAGCCAAGTTGTTTGTTGGCCTTAGATATGATGTGTTCGTAATGTAGACGGAAAGAAAATGCCTGATCGAGTATAACTCCCAGATCTCGGATATGGTCGACGCGCTCCAGATGTTGATTCAGTATTGTATAGTGGTGAACAATTGGTTGCAATTTTCTGTGAAATGTTATCACGCTGCATTTAGCTAGGCTTATTGTCAGCTTATTATTGTAGCACCATGCTACGAATGAGTTTAAAATCCGTTGGAGTGTGTAACAATCTTGAATGCTGTTAACTACAATGAAAATCTTAACGTCGTCCGCATAAAACAATCGACATCCCGGTGGCAGCAATCTTGAAAGCTCATTCACGTAGATTGAAAACAGCAGAGGTCCCAAATTACTTCCTTGAGGAACGCCAGTTGGATTAGTGAAGAATTTCGACGACTCATCGCCTATTTTAACTAGCAGCTTGCGATTTGTGAGATAGGAATTGAACCAATCAATAAGGTCTGATTATTCAACATAATCGTCGGGGTCACATCTACAGTGCCTTCCCGATTTTGGCAACACCCGCTTTTGTCTACCCCTGATTTTAGCAACACCCGTTTTTGACAACATTTTCTTTCCGATTAATATTTTCAATTGAATATTAAGTATTAACATTTCGAGTTTCAGCAATGTGAAAATTTATCATAAGAAGATAGTGAGCTAAGAAACGTAATATGGAACGTACTTATGAATAGAACTTTTATATTTTAAAGTTATTGTTTAACGTATAGGACAAGGTATCTAGAAGGGAGGTAGCCCAATGTGTCAGATTTCCCATTCCGCCATTTTGAAATGCCAAATGACAGCTGGCGAGTTTGTTTTTGTTGTTTGGATATCAGATGCATGGCGTGACAAAGTAGGTATAGAATGTTTCTTTTACACCCACATCTGTGTGGTATACGCGGCAAAGTATCTGAATTTACTTCACTGTGTAATGCACTGATAGTAGAATGACTTAACTGACGAGATAAAGTTACAAGAATACAACCGTCATCGTCAGACGGCGACACCGTGGCGCATCCTCTCTTTCATCGGTAGACCATCGGTGGTGGGTGGCTCTCACCCGCTGCACTATTCGAAATTTCCACATTTACATGCATTACATGCAATTGTAAACCAATTTTCCAAATAATCTGCTTTTCTTCGACACAAAACACCGGAATACTACATTAAAGACGAAAATTTGATTCGCGACAAAATGCTGGAGAAAATTTTCACTTCACTGTTTATGTTTGTTGAAATAAACATTCCCTAACAACCCCATAGAAACGGTTGAGTACACAAATCCGCCAGCTAGCCAACTCGCCAGCTGTTACTTCCGCCTTCCCCGCAGCTAATCACACCGCGCACCCACTGACTGCTAAGATCGGTAAACCTGTCATTATAATAATCTTGGTATAGGAGACGTCTTAGAAAGCAGGCAAGCTGTGTAAATTATTGCTAAAAGTATCCTGTATTCGAAAACTGCTTTTTCCAATATGATTTTGCATTTGCATTTGTGTGTTGCATTTTGCACTCTAGAACAGTCGCAAATGGCCACTTAAAGTAGTACCACGCTTGTACTGTACACAAGGTCTGAAAAGTTGTACGCAATCAGTGCATGAGTCTATGCTTTTGGGTCAAATGCTGACCTGAAGAAGGCTCCCAGATATTGTTTACATCAGCATTTCAAAATTCCCGATTTTGGCAACATTCCCATTTTGACAACATAACAATCATGCCTTGTTGCCTAAATCAGTAAGGAACTGTATAACATTTTCAGGGAAGATTTCTCTTTGTTCCAGAAAATCCTTCGTTGAATTATAAATGGATTAAAAATGAGTTCACCAAAAGAATGTCATTTGAGATTCCGCCAGATTTTTTTTGGTTATTGCGATACCATCAAAAATCAGAATACTATCATAATTTATTTTATTTTATTATTATTATCTTTATTATCGACACTCTCAGCCCTTTTATTTTATTTATTTCATCAGAATACAAGGATACATTAAGCTTCGCATGATTTTTTAAAATGATTTTGTTTGATTTCTTGAATTAGACATAAGCTCGTGGAAAAACTTTAAACATATTTTCTGAAGAAGAACTTGCCGGGCTAGCAACAAAGTGCCTGTTGTAATCCAACGCAACGATGTGAAAATAGGCTTTTGCCAAATCGACACATGAGAAGTGGAATTTTTTGAGGTGTAATTAGTTTCGTTTTTTTTTTTACTTTGATCTGACAAGTCTTGTTTTAGAAAACAAGTTGTTTAATTAAGGTTAATATGCTGTTTCGCCCAAGATAAGTAAATAAATTCCTTGACAGAATTGCTAAAGAAATTTCCTACAGAGAGCCCCATTTGAAATGACAATTCTTGTCATCTGCATACTGACATTAAGAAATGTGATTTTCTTTACAATTTCTCGGAAAGTATGCACTTCAACAGAAAAGTAAACGCTTAGAAATGCTCAAGAAAAGCATTTTTCTTTGATCACAGTACGCAGTTGAAAAGAAATGTCAATTCAAATGGAGCTCACTGTAGAAAATTTCTTGACAATTTCTTTCGCAGAAATTTTTACTTTTTTTGAGCGGAACAGCATACCTAGCTTCAGGGAAGAAAATTTTTCACGCATCGTGATAGGCGATTACTTTTCTTGTGAACAGCAAACCAGTCTTCATACATGATGTATCACACCCAAGATTACACCCTCACTAGATGGTAGATGAAATTGTTTGAATGAGTGTCCTCGCATAAGACGCAACTTTTTGAGTTCATTCGTACATTTCTGTTCGTTTCGTATGCACGAAAAAATAAGTCGAATCAATCCGTAGCAGCTGTTAAATCTTATTTGTTATCATCAGTTAAGTCGCATAAGGGAACAGTTAAGTTCGCAATAAAATTAGATACAAATGTCTTATTTTTGTTGTTTCAAAATAACATTCCGTCCGTCTAGTCCGTTGTCTAGTGTGGTGCTTCCTTCAAAGGGCAAATCGTCCACTGGAAGCATTAACGTGTCGGTGTCTTTTAAAAAAAAATATTGCTGTTTGCGTTTGAAATGCAAATATCAAATGCGGGAGCACCAAACGTGGTAAGATTTTTTACAAGAAATGCGGTGTCAAAGATAGACTTTTCTTGTTAGGGTGGCGGTGATTTAAATAATCGTTGCTAGGTGTCCTTTGATTGATTTGTGTTATCGCAGTTAGAGGACGTTTTGTCAGGATTTGCATCTCAAATGCAAACAGCAATACAATGCCTTTGAATGGCTTGAAATTAGAATTGTTGACTTTTTATTTATGCTGACATATGACTTTTTGGATTGATTTTGCATTATTATCATCAGGCAAAATTTTTGAATAGTTCGTAATCATAGGTGTTGACATATTGTGCGTTCGATCATTTTATTTTCAAACTCTTCCAATTGAGGCATTGTTATTGATTTCATTATGTTTTGGGTTTGTGTAACCAGTAAAAAATTATGCGTCCAGGATTGTTAACGTTAATCAAAGATAAACGCCGTTAACGTTGATTTTGATGGATCAACGTCGTTGCGTTGATTGCCATGCTTGTTATCGTCAACGTTAATGAGTTTGCGTTGAATCAACGTCAACGATAACCACTAACCAAAGCGTTGATCTTATATTTCGTACAGGTTCCTCGAGAATGTTTTGAAACGTAAATAAACAACATTTTTACTTGTTGACTCCACTATATTAAGAAAGTGATATGGCAGCCGATGGTGCTGGAAATGCTTCGGATAGCATAAGCTTTGAAAACCATGTAGTTTAATGCCCATATTGATATGGTTCCAGATATGTTCCTAATTGACCACTTTCCCCAGGGTACCTGGAACCTTCTGTCGAGTGGTCTACGTATCTAATGGTTTTGAATATGCTGCTGGAAACATTATTTTTAAGGTTGATGGCCACTTGGATATAGTTCTGGTTAATATTTACATAATTGGAAATACACACATGACTGACCATGTTTTCCGGAACCATTTTACGGAAATGGTCATATTTCTGAAGATTTCCTACCAATCTTGATGCGTCCGACGGCATTCGACTTCCTATTAGTTCTAGTTTCTAGGAAAATAGTAAACATCTAGCCAACTTTACACCGCACAAAAATACAAGTGACAGAAAAAATGACATTTAGACATGACCTCGGAAAATCCGGAACATCTCCGGTGTCCAGTGGCCAATTTGCATGGCCAAGCATGTTCCTGAAAGTAGACCAAATTTGCCGTCGACTGCTTCCAGATGCATCCAATTTTATCAATTTTTCATAAAGTTATGAGCATTTGAATTTAGGCAAAATTTTGCCTATCTCAATCATTTTGCCTATCCCCTGTAAGTCTAGAACCAGGTTTAAGGCTTAACGCGGATAAGTAAAAATAATTATTCGCAAAATTACAGGTAATCTATGCGCTTGGAAGATATTGGTCGCAAGCAGTTATTTGCTACGTTCTACTGCAGTGCGCTGTTGGCAATTTAATCAGCAAATTCTGAAAAATTCCCATAATGGATAATTTTGAGAAAATTGATTACGCCTTAATCATTGTTTGATCGTAATTTTGTATGGTTGTTTACTTTTTAGAACCAGCGACACGTTGGGTGTTACCTATGTGATAGGTCACAATCTTCTATTTGCTTTTTTTCCGTTTTTGTATATATATATTTTTTTGTAAACATTTATACTTTGTTTATATTTTCATCGTTTTACAAATATCTGTAAAATTGTAAATAATTATTCCCTAACACTAAGATTTCTTAAAATAAAATTGTAAATATGTAAATTAAAATTTCTGAATTTCCTTTCCTTCGATAACAAGTTCTTTTAATTATAATGTAAATAAATAACAAAATATATTCATCATAAATTATAAATTCAAATTTAAATCCTATTCTAATGTCAAAAAATCCCCTTGGTATCATAGCAAATCCATTCCTTTTATCCTTTGCCCGTCAGCACCTTTCTGCGGTATGACAACTGCGCAGAGAAAAATATAGGATGACGTCATGCTGGCAAGGATTCTGCTTGGTCATGAAACCAAATAAAAAAAGAAAGGAAAAAGGATCTTTAGGTAACAGAAATTCACAAGTAATAGTGTTCCGTGATTAGCAAATTAGAATCTATTACTCAGGAACAGAAATTTCTAGTTCGCGCCGTGTGATCTTGGTGAAGTTACCCGTTTTCCGATTAGTGGTTTCCTGGTTACCTACAGGACGAAGGGATCGATGCAGCCCTGTGCAAGAGACGCCCCTCTCGTGGTAACAGAGTGTAGGTACTCCTCATCAGCATCCGCTCGATACCATCCTGGGCCAGAACCCTAATATCGACAGGATTGACGTGCCAGAAATTCACTACAAGGCAAAAGGTCGAAAGCCGAAAAGTCGATACGCCATCCCGACTGAATGTCACCTTCAGGTGAAGTTAAGCTTCTTATACCCTTTCCTTAATCCCTTGAATTCCCCATGTAAAATGAAATAAACCTAACCAGTGTAATGAGTTTAAATTTTAGTGTTAGAGTATCATTATTTAACGAGCATTTCCTTTTCTACCATCTCTTAGTTGTGTAAATTAAAGTCGCGATACAAGTGTGGGAGGTGATTATAGAACAGAGCCAAACTTTGAATTTTCAAGTGCACAAGACGAGATAATCTGACAACAGTTTACCGTTTTGTCTCAAATTCCGAACAGACTCAAATTCCGAACAGACTCAAATTCCGAACACCTTGTCGTAATTGTTATATATATAATGGATATAGTATAATAATATTAAGATATTTTGCATTGGGGTTATTTCCATATAGTAAGAATGATTGTAACGAGATTTTTATGCATTTACAGCGCCTACTTTTAAAATAGTAAGCATTTGTAAAAAAGTGACAGCGCACAAGTTATGGAAAAGTGCACCTGCTAGCAATTTATGCTCAAACCGGCTTCGTTACTATTTCAGTTATTTCAGTGTTGTTTCGCGATTTTGTTTGATTTGTTACGTACTACAAGATAACTAAAGGTAAGAATAATTGATTGTTGAATAACTTAATGCCAATTTTGGGCAAAAATCCTACAAAAATCAATAAAATATGTAGTGTTCGTAATATGAATCATGTTCTGAAGCTTGATTCAAATGTCGAACATAGTGTAAGAATCTTTATTTCAGGTGCTTGCATCGTGTGAAATGGAAGCTAAAAAAGAAAACATTCAACGAGCGTTGGAATCTGTAGCTGGCGGTACGTCTCTCCGAGCGGCAGCTAAGATGTTCAACATCCGTGTAACAACGCTGTATGATCGGAAAAAAGCAGTCAATCGTAGAGATGCCGCTGAAAAACCCACTGTATTATCACCAAGTGAGGAGTTGGAGATTGTTGGCTGGTTGGAGGACATGGCCGCAGCAGGTCATCCGATATGCGAAGAGATCCTCAAAATCAATGTGGCCCAGTACGCTAAGCAGGCTGGGTTTTGCGCTTTCTAAAAAGGCATCTAACGATTTTGAAGCGAACTGCAAATCCCATTTCGAAAAGGCGGATTGTCACGCCGGATGAAGTTCGTTTATGGTTCCAGGAAGTTGAGCGGTATCTCGCAAAGCACGATTACCTGGACATTCTGAACCATCCTGACCGCATTTTCAATATGGATGAAAGTGCTTTCGAAATGGCCCCAAATCCTCGCAAGAAGAAAGTTTTTGCTAAGCGAGGTATACGTATTGTTATATATGTAATATATTATTCACCGGCTATTTAACATCTCTTTCTCTTTGTTGCAGGTACGAAAAACGTACAGTCCATTCAAGGAAATTCCAATCGTGAGTCATACACGGTACTGATGACTGGATCTGCTTCTGGAGTACTTGTAGCCCCTTTAGTTCTATTTCCGTACAAAGAAAGGCTGCCGCGAGATGTTGCCCAGAGTATCCCAAAAGGATGGGGTGTCGGGCGCACTGAGAGTGGTTGGATGAAGTCGGAAGCGTTTTTAGACTGCTTGAGGAACGTTTTCCATCCTTGGTTGCTCAAAAATAATGTGAAGCTTCCCGTCATTGTATTTGTCGATGGTCACCGTTCACATGCGACCTACGATACAGTTAATTTTTGTAAAAGTCATGGTATCATTTTGATCTGTTTGCCTCCGAATTCTACCCATTTCATCCAACCACTTGACGTTTCATTTTTTAAACCAATGAAAGCTGCTTGGGACACTGCACTGGTCAAGTGGCGATTCGACAACGGAGGAGCAATGATTTCAAAGCCAGACTTTGCTCCTCTTTTGAAACAAGCTATTGATTCGATGAACGGCATTGAACAAACATTGATCAATGGATTCAGAAAATGTGGCCTGCATCCGTGGAACTCCGAGGCCATTGATTATGCATCTTTTCCTGATCCATCTGCAGTTCATCAAAGCAAACAGCCAAACAATATTGTATTTACTACCTCTACGGAACCATTAAACCAGAGCATACCTTCAACAATTTTCCTTCGTGAACTAAATCGTCGGCTTTCACCTGAAGTTTTGGAAACTTTCGAAGACCAGCGGCGTAATCTCATGTGGACTGGGGAGCTTGAAGCATCGCATCTCTTTAATTTATGGAGAACCATCAAAGATGAAGTAGACGGGCCACCGGAGTACTTTGAAATAGATCCAGCATTAGTTGGCCTCGATATTACCCTTGATGGAGAAGGAAACGCTGTTTTGAATGAATGTGCTTCTAATGATGTTGATTGTAGGAAAGACGGGAGTGGTTATCTGTTCATTTTTGTAGTAAGGAAATCAAATTGATATTTTCAGATCAAAATGAAGATGCGAACTTTTTTGAGCATGAACGCCAGACCTGTGAAGTTATACAATTGGAAAATGACGAACATATGTTTGAAGAGTTAGCGTAATTGAGATAAATTAAAATTAAATGTTTTTGTTTTTAATGTAAACAATACTTTAGTTGAAGGTGATCGGTCTGATACGGTAGAGAACATTTCTCTATTACTGGGCTGTTCCGCAGAAAAAGACAGGGCTGAAGAGCGTATCTCAGAAGCTCAATCTTCTACCAAGAAAAGGAAACGATGCGCACCAGCAGTTGCGACAAGTGAGGTTTGGGAAGAGTTTTATAAAGAAGAACAAGAAATAAAAAAACAAATTCAACTTGCAAAACAAAAACGACAAGAAGAACGGAAACAAAAATCATTGGAAAAGGAAGAACAGAAGAAAATAAAAGCCGCGTTGAGGGTACTGAAGCAGCATGAAAGAGATGAACTGAAAGAACAGAAGAAGAAAGAAAGAGATGCAGTAAGAATTAAAAAAGCTAAATAACGCCTGGAGAAAATGAAGAATAAAATGAAGAAACAAGCAAAAACTATAAATTAAGACAATACAAAAACTATAGACAATTTAAACTTTACTGTAATTTCATCTCCACGATAACTGTTTCATTATTATTTCATTTACTATTGTAGTTATAATCCGACCTTATAAATATATGTATGATACACTGAGCACAAAATCAACATATTTTTCTTTAATGCACTCTCCATGTTAAACATTTTTAAAACCATTTTTGAGTGAAGGGTTTGATTTCAATTATTGTATTGCTGGTCACCTCGATAGTTGAGCAAAAAAAAAAAATTGTCAGTGATTGTAGCACAGTCCTTTGCTACATATTTTAGCATCATCTTATTGGGTCTCCAAATAGTCGAGCCAATTTTGCTGAATAATGGTGCGTCTGGTTGTTGGAATCCCGGCATAATCAAATTCAGTCTGTAACATAATTAAAAATTAAATCTTATTTATTTCCTGTTCATCAACCTGGAACACTCAAACAAACTTTTCCTTTTTCATTTAAAAATATGTGAGTGAGAAACAGCCATATTGAAAGAAGCAAAAGGATTTTTCCAAGAACAAGCCTATAATATTCGATTGATTTTCAACGACTCGTTTAAATAAGGTATTTTTCAAATGTTAATCGCATCAATGATTTAAAATGTACAATTGTACAAATTATTATATTATTTCATATATTCTGTAGTTTGTAGCTCAAATGAGCAAAATTATGCTTTATTCGATCACAATTAAAACAAAAATAATGAAACAAATTTATTCAATTCACCATGTTCGGAATTTGAGACAAAAGTGTTCGGAATTTGAGTCAGTAGCATAATTGGTGTTCGGAATTTGAATCAAAACTGACTGATATAGTTTTCAATTTTGAGCCTTAATTGTTTGTTTTTAAATATTTTTTCGATGGTAACGTGAAAAATACACAAAAAGTCATCAATGAAGTGAATAACAGCCACACGAAATTGTGAAATTAATGAATACAGTAACAATTAATATGCAAAAGTGCTTAAGTGTTCGGAATTTGAGACAAAATGGTACTTTGAAAACCAATCAAATTGCTTGCTTGCTGGGATAGATTTTCAACGCGGAGCACTGTTTGGTTCTCAAGTCTTGTGCTCTTGAAAATTTGAGGTGTGGCTTCGTTCTATAATCACCTTAAATCAACGCTGTACGTCAGCGTTATAGTTAAATCATTTTTTGAAAAAATCAACGCAAGCTTCATTAACCATTACAAGTAAACGTCAACGAATTAACGCAACGGCGTTCAGGATCTAGCAGCATATATCCACAGAAAAACAGACGTAACACTTAGAACAAATCGGACCAAAAACATAGTCGCGAGAACATGTATGTCCAATGCTAAAATCACGGTGTTTGGCCGATGGGCCAACAGGTGACGGTAGTGTGTAAACGTCAAACACGAACTAAAACGATGCGAGCGCTGCAGGTGGTGGATTGGCCACCTACCATATATTTGAATCGACCGTTAAAAAGGTGGTCGATGGACATCGATGAGAGTGTGACGTCTTTTTGTCTGTGATATATCTATCTATGAGACATTTTTGCGGAGACTTTTGCTAGGCTACTGGAGAACTGCGGAGAAACAGCGATCGTTGCAATCCTGCCACAATTTATTACTATAGTTCATTTGAAGATCATTTGCAAGCTATCTTTTACTCACCTCAATCGTATTTCCATGTTTGTAGAATTTTTAGAACACATATCTATATCGAAATAACATGGAAATGCCAAAATTCTCACTACGTCGACGAAAAAAAACATTAGTAGTTTGACACTTTAACTTTGAAAAATTACTGATTTCGGTGATCAAGTTTACCGACACTAGGTTTCGGTAATACTGGTGATTCACGAAAAGTTCGGTGACAGCTCAGCAATATATCACCGGAGATCGGTAATTTCACTTCTGACACACTGTCGAAAACCCTCCGATTATCGAAACTTCGGTATTTGTGTGAATTACAGATCTGTTTCGGTAAATTTATTTACCGACTGTTCACAATCTGTTTGAGTGTGTATAGATAATGCAGATTACTGAATGGATTATATTACAGGTCTCAAAGTTAGGATCATCAGCTGTAGCAATACTTAAGTCTAACAAAACCTAAAGTTGTTCTGCACACTAGGGGTCATTTAATATTTTTGTTTTCACAGAAATGAAGTTTTCCACAAAAACATAAAGATTGTCAAAACTAAGGTTTCAAAGCTCTGGTAAGTATCAGTGAGATAAATTTTGAAATAAGTCGCAAAAGACCCAAAGTCTTTACTAAGGCAAAAAATACCGTCGGTATTTTTCACTGCGCATCACATACCGTCACTGGAAAGTTTTGGCTATGAATTTTGCTTTGTGCGAACTTCAACACTCTTTTATATATGTATAAAAATAAAATAACAAAAATGCAACAAGTGGTCCCTCTCAATTAATCCCCAACCGCCCCTCATTGGAGTGACAGAAACTTCTCTACTTTGCGATGAGTTTCGTCATCGCAAAAATGGAAAGCGTTCATTTTTTTTTTTTTGTGCCAGACGAAAAAACGCCAAAGAAAACCCATTTCCTCGACATCCAGCAACCGCAACCGGTCGGAAAAAGAAATTTTCGGAAAGAACGCCAACCGTCGGATTCGCGTTTGTTGCCTCTTGGGGCGGCTTTTGGCGGAAAATTCATAAATTGCCAGCTTGTTTGTTCTTTATATTGTGTCAATCAACGAGTGATGCGATTTTGGTCACTCGATAGCAAAAAAAAAAGAAGTAGAAAGAAGAGGGAGGGGTCGAAATAACGCAACCGTTTCAAAGAGCACCAGCCGTGGTTTTTGTGTGTTCATTTCCTCCAGAATTTGAAATCCAAAGCCTATACACGTTGGTTGGCATTGTTTTTGCTGACCGGTGGCCATTGCGCGCGGATCAAAGGAAAAAATCCGCTGAAAAATTGCACTCACTTTATCTAAGGCCTGCGTCGGACCCCGGTTATCCCGGGCTACTGTGATCATGGCCTAGCTCGATTGAGATGGTGATGTAGTGGTGTGGTGATGAGGTCGGTTGTAGAGCAGTGGCAAAAACAACGGCGAAATCAACAATTCTCAGAGGGAGGCGAGGCCAACCAACGCCAAATGCGAATTGGCGAAAATGTGTGGTCTCCGATATAGAGGAACGAACGGGTGCGAGACTGGCCACTGGCGTGGACAAAAAACTAGATGAAAAATTCATGTTTTTATTTCTTATTCTGTGTAAAATATCGTCAAGGCGAGGACCGAGCTGTTCATCGCCGTCGTCGGATTGGTAGCAGTGTAGGCCGAATGTGATTATAGGATCCGAACGCGGCAGCAACGGCAGCCTGGAAAAAGGACATGCACTAATTCAGTGGTTTCCAACTTTGTATTGGTGTCTTCACAATTGATAAATCTTCAACTTTCAGTTTTTTTTTTGAAAATTATATGCAGTCGGACTCCACGGTCTACGGTGGGCCCTTTCCCTCATTGGCTCAAGCTCAAGTTCTAGTAGAGATAGAATTAAAACCCATAACTTGACCCAATTCTCACATGGGAAGATGATCTGTTTTCCATTCCATTGTATCTTTTTGTGTTCATAGTTTTACGTTCAATACAAACATTCTACAAAACTGTACTAAACGCTGTTGTAATGATATATTTGGATTATAAAAAAGTTTTTGAAGGTTTCCAATAAACTATTAAACATGAATCGAAATGCAAATCAATAAGAGTCAACTCCAGTAACAACAAAAAACTGACAGAAAACACATTGGAAACCACTGCGCAAAACGAACAGGACACCCTCAGCTAGCGTCTAAAAAAAGCAAGAAAACACAACGTGTTGGAAATAAGAAAAACAAACGTGACATCACAATTGACCACCGCTTCTGCCACCGTGTACCACCAAATGCTGTTCCATTCCGACCAAACAGTCAACTCCATCTCTCGTCGTCTGATCTGAATTCGCCGTAAACGAAAGGGGCAATTGCATACATTCGGGCGTTGAAGCATTCTCGCACTCTCTTTTTCTTCGCGTTGGTTCGACTTCGGATTGATGCGTGTGTGTTTGCCCCCCAAACCTGCCCCCCCCCCTACGTTGACGAGGATGACGATGATGACTGTTTTGATGACTGCAAAAAAGGGGGTTCATTTTTATCGCGCTCTATTTTTCTCCTGATTTTTCTCTCATCATCATCGTGTCGCCATCCACCAGCCGGTCATATCATAATCGACTGCCGGAAAATCCATTCACTAACACAGCCTCACTACAAAACAACCACGCGGTTTTCCCAAACCGTGCCATCCTTTTGGGTTGGGTGGTTGAGAGTTTGTGAGAAGCGGCATCCCCAATGCAGTCCTGATACTGGTGAGTGAGCAGAGGGCGACTTTGCCTATGTGTGGCGCGCGATAACAGAATCAAGAAGAAAAAAGTGAATAAATAACTCGTAGCATAAATATTATATCTGATGCTGATCAACATGCTAAACTCATGCTCTCGATGTTTTCTCTCGCGCGAATCGTGGCAATAGAAGTGTGGGGCTGTACATAGGTTGACTTCTAACCAGAATTATTGGAAGCTTTGCTGGGTGCAAGATGCGTAAAACAACGCGATTTTCGGAGCTTATCAGCAGTTAGAGTGAAAAAAAAACATCAGTAAAATTAGATGCAAACATTGGATACTCCCTCGAAGTACTGATAAAATAGCCCTGATTCGTTTTGGTATCTAATGCAAAAAACCATGGCATTACTGAAATTTTACTTCCTTCTATGCGCATAAATGAGACACGCATGATATTAAAACGTTCAGAAAAACTTATTTCATACAAAACAACAAGTTTGTCAGTGAAATTATATATTTATGGCTATATTAATATTTCAATAATAAAAATGCAGTAATACCTCAATTTAACGTTATTTCTACCTCGATAAAACGCAACTTTATTTAGGTTTTCATTTATTTTTCCAGTTTAAATTATAAACGCGATAAATAAACTAAAAACATTACTAAATATTCAACCACCAATTAAAACCAAGCCTGTATGTATTGACTGAAGCTGAATACAGTTATAAATCGATATCAAGTGAGATAATCAATTAATATAACAATACTGCCGTGAATCGCAAGTCAGTCCCATCTGCATTTTCGTCAAAATTGGATTCGAGTAATTGACTCTGAAGAAGACTGCAAGTGGTAGTCGAAATCCGCGTATATGTCAAAAACAGCAAGTCAAATTGTCCCATAATGATAAGTAATCGCATATCAGTCCCACTACGGATTTCCGCACCGTGTTACACATAAATGAACTGTTTTTCTATCACCTTTATATTTTTTTCTTTATCGTAGTGAAAATTGTGAAATTTTCATTGAGATTTGAACAAGTTTCAATCTTCTAGAATTTTTTAATATTCGTATGGAAAACGAGTTTGAAATCTTCAGAAACCATTTTCTCAAGGCCTACTTTTTACTGATGGGACTGACTTGCGATTCACGGCAGTATACACGGGAACAAATTCATTCTCAAAATCTGGAATCTGAGTCATGATTTTGGTAATAATGTTATGTTATGATTATTGACGAAATCATGAATTATATCTTCGTAACACACACCGTGCGTTACGATTTTTCCGTAGACAGCAAATCATGACTATGATCTCCAAAATCAAGAATAAGCGAACTAGGAATCACGAACTGAATTCCGGAAAACGAAAATATTATTCATGAATATGGGTGCAAATTGTTTATGGTTCCATGGCTCAGGTGAATCAAATCTTTTATAACCCGGCTATATCGTTTTAATTTTGTGTTTCGAGACAAAGCAGGAAGAAAGGTAGGGGAAGACGGGGTAAGACCGCCCGCCTAAGCAATTTAATTCATATGGCAAAATCAAGAATCAATAAATCCTTTTTCGACGCAGCATGTCGTTTTTTGAAGCCTTAGGCATGATCAAAAAATATCACAGGTGTTGTATTTCTAAAAAATATTTATTTCTTGAAGCTTTTCAAAAGGGATGTCTTATCACGATTATTTTTAGCGACGGGGTAAAACCGCCCACCTACGGGGTAAAAGCGACCACCACGATTTTCGTACACAATTTTGCGAAAAAATATATCAGTTCCCTGTGATTCATAAAAGTATAATGTTTTATGAATTCTACATTGATTAACGTAAATATTGAATAATTTTTAGGGTGAATTATTTCCAAAAACTGAAATGTATACTTATTATTACCTTGAACACTCATATTTTGGAAAAACAATGCGGATTTGGCTTGTATTTTTTACAAAATTGATTTCATTTCACCTGAACAGTAATGTACAACGTAGTTAAAACTTTGAAAATGGTTTACACAGTTATTTGTTATAAATTAGGGGTGGCGGTCTTACCCCGTCAACAGTGGTCGGTTTTACCCCGCTTGCGCAATTTTCACAACTATGGCCTTATTTCAGAGCTTAATATTTACAATTCATATTTCACTTCACCGAAGCATATTTCACATTTCTGTTAAAGCATGGACGAGTAATTTGTTATGTTTTTCAAAAAAATCCCTTCCGAAATCCTTAAGTAAGCATCTGTTAAATTTAGATCAAATTCAATATCGACGAGCAGAAACTTTGTTTTTGACATTTGTTATGAAAAATTTGATTTGAATATCAAACTTAATACTCCGGAATGTCAAAAATCTTGTGTTTATGGAAAGTGCTTGATGAACTTTTAAGAAAATTGCCATTTTAATGCCAAACTGAAGGTGGTCCGTCTTACCCCGTCTTCCCCTAATCCAAAAAACAGGCTGCCTTTCAAATTACTCGCATTTTCTCGGGCACAAGCCAACTGATCCATGCGGCGAGTAGCATTTACAACTCGATCCATGGGATGGATTGGCTGGCTTGAGCTCGAAAAATTGCGAGTAGGTTGGAAGTCGGCCATTTTTTGGATTCCTTCTAGTTTTACCACTTACCGTATGTTTGGTCGAAATCCGGTCCGCTGAATTAAATTCGCAAACACTGCCTAGTACACAACACTAGTACTTCGCGAAATTTATTTAAAAAAAATCAATATATAGTTTAAATTTAAATCAATAATTTAGAAATTTCACATTTTTTAATTCTTACGAGCAACACTGATACGTCCAGTCGCCACCGACGCAGAAAATTTTCAAACCGATTCTAACTGACAAAAATGACAGATGCGCGTAACGCCCAGAGTGATCATCACCCATATTTATTCATGGAAACGATTGTTTTTGTTCATGATAGTTTGTGTTTCCATCATGATGTGATGAATTGGATTCATGGTTTCATGAAATATTTGTTTTCTTTTCATGATTTTTTCCGTATATGATCATTCTTAAAACCAATATTTTCTCACTGCTGTATATTTGTATGAAAGGCATCAATCTCTCTATCTTTTTAAGAACAATCCAGTAATTTATCATGTAATAATCTAGGAGTTATTAAAAAAATCGTTCAAAAATATGGAAAACTTGTTGAATTTTGATGAAATTGAAGTTCACCTAAAGTGAACTTTTGGTCAAATATCATAAAAGTCAAACCGTGCATTACATCACGCAACAGTAGCATTTCGGTTATATGTCTGTCAAATGATATTTCAACAAACCATTTCAAAATATGCTTTCGATAAAATATATGTTCGATTAAACGTCATTCGACCAAATGTCATTCGATGTTCTAAAAAATTTCTACCCAGTGTCCATCCGACCAAAAATCCCTTCGACTAAATATACTTTCGACCAAATATGATTAACCTAAACGTCATTCGGCCAAATGCCTTAAAACCCTTGAAATAGATAGAACCTGGTTGGAAAATGCAAAAGTTCAGTCGGGATTTAAACCTTGGTCACGTTCAATACCTCTCGGTCAACTTACTACGTTGAGGAAAGTGAATTCAATCTGCTAAATGCGTCCGAAATGGGTTTATTGGCATTTAGTACGACTCTTGACGCATAGCCAAAAATTACGTCGGCTAATATTAATTTACGTTTTAGTGTGTACGTCTTGAACAATAGTATCAGCATCGCTTTTTTTTCAAACTTTGACTCTAAAGAACTAACATAGACCCGAATAAGGAAAAATTGAGTGAAATGCATTATTCCAGAACTGTTTATATCTCAAGTTCAGTATCATAAGGGCGTTACCAGACTCGGATTTGTGGGTGCCAAGGGGGCAAATGCTATGGCTATGTTATTTTATAATTAATAGTACATTTCATACGAATTTATCTAAATTTTTCAGTTTCAATAAAAATTTAAACTGGTGTTCTACTTCCTGGAATGATCTTGAAAATAAGGAGATACTCGGTAATTCATGCATTTTTTATATTTTACTATCAGGGTACTTTTCTTTTTTCTTCCATTTGTGCAAGATTTTTATACTTTTGCATAAATATTTCCATGATTTGGTTTAAATATTCCAATTTTAAATAAGAGCTTAGAATTTACTATAATTTCGACACAAATACACAGAAAGATCGCAGCAAGCTGTGCTCGCGGGCGGCTGCGTTTTGAATTCACTGTCACGTTTTGTTTCGTTTCCGTGATTTAAAATTCGGCTGCTGAAATATGGAAACGGCTGGGGGTGCTAAGCCACCTAGCCAAAATTGTGAAGAGAAAAATAGCTTTGTGAAGTGATAATCGTGGATATAATTAAAACATATAAGCCTCAAAATATGTAACGTTTATCAGCGTGTCACGATCGATTGTATAATATGTTGTGCATTAGGCTACTGAAGCCTACGCTTTTTGAAATTTTCGAAAATTTCTTAAACCAACAAACGCCACCAGTAGGAAGTGCGTTACTTGCTCCTGCTGTAGGAGCCAAACAAGTCAGATGTGTTAAATTAATAGTGTTCATAGTGAGATGAACATAATATGGCGATGGAATTAACTACAATACAAAATGGTGAGATCGTTCTGAACTATAAAACTTTTGAAACCACTAGATACGTGCCAGGGTAGAAAATCTAATTTTTGATTCGGGAAGTGCGAACTCATTTTACATATCCATTTGATATCTTGGTGTTTTCATGCGGGGCTTTCTGTGATGAAAATGACCTCAGAATGTGTGTTTATGAACAGCCATTCTTGAAATGGGTCGTTGGAATTGCAGTAGAGCTATCACCTTTCATCTCCAGGGCTAAAATTGTCTGCATCTATAGAGACATCAATGTGTGTCAATAAATAGCTGCAAACAAATTTCTTCCATAAACGCACTGCCGGTCAGTGGGAGGTGGATTGTACAAACACACACACACGCACACACACACAATTTTTTTATTAGTAACTTTTCCATAGTCAGGCTCCATGAATTCCCCAAAAAATTCTTCCAGAATACCGCAAATGACTATGTTTTCATCCAGGAAATTTTCCAAAGCAAATCCTACAATGATATTTTTTGTTTGGCAATATAGTTGTCCAATGATATCTTTCTGAATTCTCGTATACATTGTTTAAATTCTCGGGAAATTCAGTCTATCATTTTTCTAAGAAATTTCAGAAGAATTTGCTTTAAGGTTTAACTATGAATTCTTATAATAGTACAATTCTTGTATTGCCCTAATTGCCTCCTTCATATTTGTTTGGTCGAAAGTTTCTCTCAGGATTCCCCCAAGGATTTTTTTTTCCGAAGTACTTCAAAACATTTCTTCAAGGATTATGCCAGTAATCACGCTGTGAAATAGGCTCTGTTTCAATAGAGATGAAAAAAAACAAAAGAAAATATAAGAAAAAAATAAAAACCTTCTAGGTGGTGATTTAAAGGGTGCCCAAAGACAATGTAGGTTTATACGGGAATTACTATGGAGAAATTTTGTGATATGTTCCAAAAACGCTAGTAATGTAATGTAAGTACAAACTTATTATCCCATAGTAAAAACTCATTCTTCAAACCAGAATAAAGAAATCTACTGAAGAGAGAAATTCAATCCGCCGGACAGTAGAAAAGATATTCATGAGTTTGTTTGCTATTATTTTGCTTCATATGGAATTATAGCACTGCAAACATCTACAAAAATTCCAAACTAAATTACCTCCAAAGGAATTTGTTTCTTCAGCATCATCCTTCATTAAGGTTTGAAGAATAAGTTTTTATTATAGGGTTGATAACTTTCTACTAATATTACAGTACTAGCGAATTTGGAACATTTCTCAAAATTTCTCCATAGTAATTTCTATAATTTTCATTGTCTTTGAACCACCTTTAAATTAAGTAGATGAAAAAACCGAATTTAGTACTATACTATTTAGTCAAGTACACGACACTGAAGACGGCCTTATAGTTGAGGTCGAAATACGCGTATCTGTCAAAGCTTAGCTTAGCTTAGCTTAGACTGACTACACATATCAATGGTTGCTATTCCGTGATTGACCGAAGTCAGTGAAAATGCACAAAGAATCAACTAGAAGTTCAGCTGGGATTGGCCATAATCTTCTTCAGTGTGCATAATTCAGTGCCTCTATTTATACAAGGTCAATAACGGCGCCGGCCACGTCCTTGCAGTCAGGTGGGATTGAGGGAAGGAATGTTAGTGTGTAACCTTTGCTATTTGGAGACCGTGTTTGCCTCTGCATCTCCACAAAGGTTACTGGGAGGGATGTTTGTTAATGGGAAGGATCGTTGGGTCAAAGGATTCACTTTGATAAGCGATTAGACCATGATAAACAATGATTTGTGAGATATATACATGCTTATACGTAAATATAATTGTTCATATAATTTCTATGTAGAGGAAAATTATGCCGACACTTGAGGTGACGAACCATTCAAAGTTTGTTGAACAAATACCTAAATGTAACATTCCTACAGCTGTCAGTACGAAAGCATGTGTTATTATATTTTACTCATTTGAAAAGAAACAAAAGACTCAATTGGTTGGGACATCATAGAACACTCTTATTCTTATGCCGACACTTACAGTGGCGAACCATCCAAAGTTTGTTGAATAAAGTGAACCTTTCGCAAGTCTACTCTTGTAGTGTCGAACCATTCAAAGTTTTTTTAATTACAAAAATAAAGGTATATAAGGGGTGTTCTGAAAAAAAATGTTAAACATAAATAAATCATGAATCAGAGTTTGTGTCGACACTCACAGTGACGAACCATCCATAGTTTGTTGAAACATCATATTTACATCCCACCATTGTAACGATTAAATGTGCAGTCATACATATTTTATAGATTAGAAATAGTAGCATGAAACGAGCTCACCAATTGATCCGTTATCCTTGACTGAGCAGCCACAATCCACTTTCAGCTTCACTCGTTTGCTCGGCTAGCACCCAGAAAAAAAAAAAAAATAGGCGCGCGACCCGAAAAAAAACACGGACGACAGCTCAGGAGCAAGCGTCAAGGTCGTCGAAAGATCAAAAAGAACGAACCGATCGCGGCACTTTTTAACTTACTCCAACCGAACTCCCCGATCACGCCACTTTTTCACTTACGAGATCAACGCGCGACATGTTTGACCCTGCCCTCGTCGCTCGCTCCGGCAAAAGCAAGCATCAAGGTCGAAAGATCAAACAGAACTCTCGAAATACGCGTATCTGTCAAAGGATACAAACTCTAGTGGAATTAAATGGTATAGTACTAAATTCGGTTTTTTCATCTACTTATAGGCATTCTACACCTAGGAAGCTGAAAATTTCACAGAACACTATTTTTATGGTAAGGATGGTAAGAAGCATATGGGAGATTGGATTCTCAAACATTTTTAAAATTTTAGTCGCCCATACATACATTTTAGATTCATTTTCTCAACAAAAACTTCTCGGTTAACAAAATAAAGATACTCTTAAATCTTAAATACCCGAGACGATCCTCGACCCAATTCGGAGACCATTGGATCAATTCATTTGAAATTAATTTTGAAGTAATTGCGAGAAATTCTCAATCAGACTCTTTACCACTAGATAGTTCTTGATCTGTTGAACATCTTTGCCGAAGACACCAATGATCTAGCTGATAGGGGTTTTGAGATATGGAGGATTAAATAAAACTTGTCAATTGCGCCACCAAGTGGATGATTAGATTTTTCAACTCCAGATGGCTCTTGATCTCTAGAATAACTTTGCCGAAGACACTGAAGAAAATTTGTCACTAGCGCCACCGGAAGCATTCTCAATCAGATTTTCCATCGCCAGATAGCCCTTGAACTGCTGAATAACTTTGCCGAAGACAAGCAACCTTCTAGCTGATCAAGATCTTGAAGTAGATAAGATTGAAGATTTCTTTCACTAGTGCCACCTAGCGGATGATTTTTTAATCAGCAGCGCAAGTGTCCTATAACACTTCCCCGAAAACCATCTCCCTGAAAACCAGTACCCCGAAAACCATTACCCCGAATTCAACGTTATCCCGAATGACACATTACCCCGAAAACCAATTCCTCAAATGGGGCACTTCCTCGAAAGTCAGTAATGCACTTTGAATATTCTTTCCAGGACGTTTGATAATTCGAGCCTAGAAACCCATCTTATTCGTGATATGTACGACACGCGAGGGGTTTCTAGTAGTGTTAAACTACAAACTAAAAAAAACATCTTTTTAATAGCTGACCCAATAGGGTGGGGCTTATTTCCAAAAATCTTCCGTAGTCAGGATTTACAAAGTGGAAAATGATCATCGGTCCCAAAATAACATCCTGTGAAAAAATGAGAATTTTCGGTGAAGGTTTAGAGGTGGCGCAAAGGGCGTAAGTGCAATTTTACCATTTTAGTGAACTCTGAAAAAATTTGGTATGCTTTTCGGCTTGTTTTGGTACGAAATATATTTTATACATGCGATTTTTGACCCTTGTATAGGTTACGCTGACTGATTACTATGAACCCGAATAAGCATATGAATAGCTGGGGAGGATTCCTATGAAAGTAGAATGGAACAAAGAGCGAAGAAGAACGAGAGAAAGAACAAAGGACACAGAAGAATGTAAGGTGGGGTGAGTTAAACAAAAAAGGTGTAACTGATGATATTATATTAGAATGAACTCCGGAACCGTGAAAATATCTCGGTTGGATGTATGAGATGTGATTATATGCAAGTTTAACACTAAATTTGTGTTTTAGAATGCCCGTTTGATATAACTTCAGCAATTGCTTTTATAATCTGAAAGAAAGTACAGAGGGGCCTAAACCCATACAGGCTCAAAATCCGTACACTTCATACAAATAGAAGGAGTTTTATATGAAGTGGAAGGGTTTAGATTCATTTCATAAGTGTTCGGATTTTGATCCCGCACGATATATCCTTCCTGCTTTCTAGCAGTAACACTTCCTTTTAGAATTTCCACAGGAATTTCTGGATTATGATGCCATTTCAACAATTAATTGCGTTTGGGCTTCCAATACTTCACTTTTGCCACAACACCTTCAACATAACTTCGGACAAACGAAAATGCAGTTGAAGTTCAATACATCGTTCTACATCGGTATATGAAATCGATGTATATAAACAACAACAGAAGGAAAAAATCGGTAGTAAAAATTCAAATTACTGCACGAGCTTCTATAGGGTGCAAGAGATAAGGCACTTCAGGTTGAAAACCTCTAGAATTAAAACAAAATTAAAGCTTCCTAGTTCTGAAACATATTTTGTTTTAGGAATTGCGACAGAGCTCAATGAAGGAATTTTCACAGGATATCCTATGTATATATAAATGCTTATATTAATTTTGTTATGAATTTAATTAATACTGTGTGAGGCTGAATTTCCAGGATGTATATTTTGCAACGGTCCATATCGATAAATTGCTATCAACATCCAGGGAAAAAAAACCGAACTTAAGCAGTGAAGTGGACATGAATTTATATATACCTACCAGGAGAATAATGATGAAACTTCGCATGGAGTTGAGGACATTTTAGCCGTTACTATTTTTCTATTAAGAGTAATCTATAATCGTATGCATGGGTCGAAAACTAGAGATGGGTCAAAAATTGGTGCTCTTTCCCTACTTGAAGAAACATTGCTCGAAATATTTCTGAAGTAGGTAATATTAAATAGAAGCCAATATAATCATCGTTTTCTACTGGAACTTTTCTCCATTGCGTAAAATCGAGATTTTACAAGATTCCTCAGTTACACTCAACTCATCACTAGTTTCACCCTCCCAACTGTTTAACCCAGCCCACCTTACATTCTTCTGTGTTCTTTGTTTTTTCTCTCATTCTTCTTTGCACTTCGCTCCATTTTACTAGCATAGGAATTCTCCCCAGCTAATCATATGCTTATTCGGGTTCATAGTGATCAGTCACGTAACCTAAACAAGACCCAAAAATCGCATGCATAAATATATTTCGTCAAATATCATCTAAAGGAGTAGAGATATCGCAATTTTGAGGTGATTTTTTGCCCCTAAGGGTCCTAAAATCACCAAAACAAGCCGAAAAGCATACCAAATTTTTTCAGAGTTCACTAAAATGGTAAAATTGCACTTACGCCCTTTGCGCCACCTCTAAACCTTCACCGAAAATTCTCATTTTTTCACAGGATGTTATTTTGGGACCGATGATCATTTTCCACTTTGTAAATCCTGACTACGGAAGATTTTTGGAAATAAGCCCCACCCTACTGACCCAATCGTTAAAGTGGACGTAATTAATCGTACCATAGATCAAAATATTTTTGAATTATCGATGATGTAAGCACGAACGTTAACCAATAATTTCAACATTCGATCATCTGACTTGATTTTAAATTACAAGTAACAGAAAATTACAAGAACGATAACTAAATCATACATCTCGTCGCGGGAATGTTAAACGCCAACGGAGCAAAGTTGAAAGTGTTGTTTTGAACCAGTTGTTTAGTTTTGCAAAGACAATAACCTCTTATGAACAGTAAAAGACGTGCTTAACCTCAACTTGTTCCGTAAAATATATGGCTATAGGGTTAGGTCCATTCGGAGAAATGGTAATCGGGATAACAGACTATTCTGGGTCTTGGTTTTCGGGGTACTTGACCATTCGTGGTATTGACTGATTGGGTAATGGTTCTTCTTCTTCTTTCTGGCGTTACGTCCCCACTGGGACAGAGCCTGCTTCTCAGCTTAGTGTTCTTATGAGCGGTTGTGCTACTTTTCCCCGAATGTCAGTTCCCCGAATGTCGTTTCCCCGAACGCCAGTTCCCCGAATACCAGTTCCCCGAATATCCCGTTTCCCCGAATAGCCCACTTCCCCGAAAAGTTTTTGGCACTCATTTTTGTCATAAGATTTATACATTTTAGGGTGGTGAACGCACTGGTCATCTGATATGCACCCTGCTTTATTTGATTGGCGGTTCTTACGAATTTTACCGTCCTCAGAATTTAAGGCAATATGTGTATAGTCAAGAATGACCAAATACCTCCTTCTTGTGATTGCTTGCGTTCTTTCTAATTCACCATCCTGCCACTGAAAAATAGTATAACAGCTATTTGAACTGCTCCGCTTTTCGGGGAAACGGGTCATTCGGGGAAATGGCATTCGGGGAAACGGGTCATTCGGGGAACTGGCATTCGGGGAACCGACATTCGGGCAAACGACATTCGGGGAAAAGTGGCACAATCCTTATGAGCACTTCCACAGTTATTAACTGAGAGCTTACTATGCCAATGACTATTTTTGCATGCGTATATCGTGTGGCAGGTACGAAGATACTCTATGCCCTGGGAAGTCGAGAAAATTTCCAACCCGAAAAGACCCTCGACCGGTGGGATTCGAACCCACGACCCTCAGCTTGGTCTTGCTGAATAGCTGCGCGTTTACCGCTACGGCTATCTGGGCCCCTATGGGGTAATGGTATTCGGGGAAATATAATAAGATCACCGCCAGATAGCCCATGATCTGCTGAACAGCTTTGCCGAAAACACCAACCTTCTAGCTGATAAGGAACTTACCAAAGAGAAAATCGACGAATAGAAATCGATCACTGCAATTACACCCTTATGATACTGAAAGCGTGAATTTTATAAGACGTTGGACTTGCAATAATTGGCAATCTACCCAAGTAATAAACCTTTTATCACAAACCTTCCAACAATTTGCAATTTATTTAATTTAATGGCGGCCATCTTGGATTTCGACGCCATTTTGATTTTAAGTAGTAGAATAAGTTTTTTTCACAGGACTCAACATGTTGAATTTCGAGGGCACCACAAAAAAATAGGTTACGTATACTCTTCTTCTTATTCTTCTTTTTTCTGATGTTACGTTCCTACTGGAACCAAGCCTACCAATCAGCTTAATTGATTATAAAAACAGGTTATAATATATTTAATAAGAATTTTCTTTGGAATGCGTTTTAGATAACAGAACGATTCTTCGTCATATCATTGAATTAAAAAATAATAAATAAATTAATTCAATTAATGAAAACCATCTTAAACCATTGATTGAAATAAACATTTTTTTATTAATATGCACTGATGTTCATTTAGTGAAGTTTGTAGATTGTGCGTTGGGACATTGCCAAAAGTGCATTTATTTATAGAAAAAATCAAAAATTTTTGAAATAAAAAATATCTTTGTTTTCTGAGCTATAAAGTATGGATTTTACCAAGATTTATTGAAGGAAGGTTCAGCAATCTAAGCAGTCAGTGGGTGCGTGGTGAAGTCAGCTACAGGGGAGATGGAAGTGACAGCTGGTGAGCTGGCAAGCTGGTTAGTTGGAATATGTTTGCATGTATCGTTTCTATGGGATTATTAGGAATTGTTTACCAGAGAAAACAAATCCTACCGGTGATGTGATAATTTTCTCCCGCATTCCTGAGTAACGTTTTTCTTCTTCATGTGTTTTAGTTCGCTGAAAATAGTTATGCAATTAATGTTACACACAAACCGCCAAATTTTCAAGAAAAGTTGTACATGGTCCAAATTGTGCATAGATCTTGTACAACTGTTCTAAAATATTGTTTAACTTACATACGGTCAAAAACTTTCTGATTAAGTCTATTTATTGGGTTATCGACTACATTGAACTGATGAATTTTTGTGTGCACTTTGAACGCGGTTTCCTGCGAGACAAGCAAACAAACAACGGTTGGCACTCGTGGAAAAGATTGTGTTCAATTTGAACGATCTAAATGTTCCTTAGCTCAGGAGTATAATTTTGAGGCTGGAAAATCTGAGGGCCATCAAGGATCTTGACGCCATTTCTGTTTTAAACAATTGGATGAATATTTTCCATACAAGTGCTCATCATGTAGAATAATGAGGCCTGCTTTGAAAAACAATCAGATTCTTCCATTCTTACCTCAGCGATTTTATTGATTGTTCATTTCAATCAAAAGTTTCACACAAACAAAATATTAAAATGAAAGATTAAATGCTATTCCTGAACTCGAATATATGCCGAAGAATTGTTATGAATTATAAAAGATAATTCCTATGTAATTACCTGTTTAATAACAAACGAAACTGAGAAGTAGGCTTTGTTACAGTAGGGACGTAACGAAGAAAAATAAGCGTTAAAATCAAGATGGCGTCAAAATCCAAGATGGCCACCAGATTTTTTCACTTTAATTAATATTTTTATTCTTCACTCGACTCGAACAAAAGATTAACGATTGAAAACTAGTTTCTTTTTTTGTACAAAAATTATAGTTTCATTGATTGCACTCGCCATATACTTCAAAATCGTTGAACTTGATTTAGAAAAATGTTCATATCTAGGGTAAATACCATGGCACACCTAGTTTTTGTAGCCTATCTTACCAAGTATTTTCTCAAATTCAATTCAAGCGGCACGCTAAAAGTAAAAAAATAAAACGTTTTTCTGAAAAAAAAAAAATCAAGATTTAGATTTAACACGGCCGCCACAATTTATTTAGCTCCAAATGAAAGCTATATCCTTCCTCTATAAGATGCCACTAAGTTTGCTATGTGTTCCAGGCAACATAGGGGGCATATCACGCGAAGAAATTCCAAATATTATTAAAAAATCGGCTTCTCGCAAACTGTTTAGCTAGCTGGCGTACGAGGGGTCCACCAATATGAGAAAACCGAAAGGACCACCCTTTAGTTGCAGTATACTAGCGATCAGTGACATAAAATTTACATTTTAACGATATGTGCCAATGACGGACTGCAGTGTTTGGATTTTGATCCGAATAAGCCGTTAGAACCATATAACATGAAGAGTGTAACAGTTCGCAAACCATTACAGTTCGTGGCACATCGTATTCGGGGAGCCCTATGAATGTAAACATTCACTCTCTCGTGTGGTACATGGCACGAGAGCGTTCAAGAGCAGCAACTCTCACAGACTGCAACAGTATCGAGCCATTCGGGTGATTTATGTTTTGCATAAAATTGATAATAACTTTCATATTTTCTAATAATGAAGTCTTTAACAACCTAATTTTAATTTATTGGACCAAGCATAGCACAGAAAAAAACGCTTCTGTTACTTGATCAGAATTACAGTGCACTATGGTCCAGGAATCAGTTTTACGCGGAAAGATGAATTTTGAGCTTTAGAACAAGGTGAAGGTTTAGAGTTACAAAAATAACACATTTGTAATTTTTTGATATAATATACAATTTTATTTTGTCTTTTGAATGCCGTCAAAAGATATTTTTTATGTTTGCCCCAATCAAAAATATTCACAATCAAAGTAGGCATGTTTTTGAGAGAAAAACAACAATAACTCCCAAACGGAAAGAGATAACGAGTTTCTTCACTCACCAAACTACGCATTTTTCAAAGTTCTAAAAGTGTTTCATAGACTACTTTGATGAGAAATTTGAATTGAAAACTCTAGAGCCAGAAAACCAATTTTGTTCGGACCACCCTATGTCACCGTAGGAAAATAGCTCTAAATCGGTCAATTTAAGAGATATAAATTTTTTTTTTTTGGAAAAGTTGCTTAAAATTGAATGGTCTACAACTTTGCTGAAGCATGTATAGTATAATTTCTACAAATAAGAAAGTTAGTTACACAACTGACTGGTAAGGTAAGTAAAGTAGTTACACAATTTCTTTGAAAATGTGGTCCACCCTAATTTTCAATAACACCAAACAAAGGACCTTACTAATACAAACAACTTTGTAGAAGACCGTTTTTGTCTAATATTTCATTCTAAAGCTCAAAATTCATCTTTCCGCGTAAAACTGATTCCTGGACCACTGTGCAGTGGGTCAGCGAATGTTACAAGTGTTGACACACAGTGATCGGCGCCAAACAGTGTGTGGTGTGTGTCTGTCTTGTTTTCATTCATGGCTCGTTATCTTCCACAAACGATAAATGCCATGCGTGTTGTATGAATGCAGGCGGATTAATGCGTTGAAATTATGGCTCGTGTATCAATGATCGTTAAATTTTCCGAAGCCTGGCGGACTGGTTCAGCGACAATTCCTTATATGCTGAACAAATATTTTAAAATCGTTTGTTTTCATTGAATGGAAATCTTATGGAAAATGGTCCATTCACACCCCTTCGAGGAGATGTCATTGAATTAAACGAACTAAAATTTTTTCGCAACAAGAACAAAGCGAGAAAATCGTCTTCCGGTCACGTTTCAGAGAGCTTTCCAATAACAATTTATATGATGGCCATGATTGTGAGATTTGAAAATAGTGTTCATCCGCCTAAAAATGAAATTTATCATAACACTTTGAAAATGACAATTTATATAGGATTAATTAAAAACTTCCAGGACAGTTCAATATCTTTTGAATATTGAAAATTTCTTCGATTTTCTAAGTATTGAGGATTTTGCCCTCTAATAGACTCACACCTAAATAATTCTGTCACACCAAAATATTCTCCAACTATGTTTGCCATATATTGAATGGCGTCGTAGCTAACAAAACCAACATGTAACGCACATGAAACGTTTTATGTTGGATCGTACATTGAATGCAAGGTGCGTGCTTCTATGAAAGTGCCATATAAACTGACGTGTGAGTATTTATATTTCCTCGTTGGAATACACGAGAATCTATTCGTCAACTAAACGAACAATATAAAGTATCATAGTCCATGCCACTCAATATACGATTGCAAAAATGCCAACTATTACAAAGAATGCTTTCATTTGAAATCTGTGAAAGCGCTCTTAGAACAGTATGTAAGTTTAGAAGCAATCTCTGCCCCAGTAGGAACATAATACTAAGAATAAGAAAATGATTTTACCATATGTTCTTACATATACCACATTTCTAGCAATAATATGACTAATATAAATAAAGTTATTTCCTCGAAGCATCGTTATTGATTTCCTGGCAATTTTGCAATCGTTGGAAATCATTTATTTAACCAATTCATCCGTTAGTCGCAACCATAGTCAAAACACTCCTTTCGGTTTTGATTTGTCCCGCGGTCCATGATAGCCAATAGCAGTCCCTGGGTGTGAGTGTGTGGCTATGCCCGTTAAAAGCCAAAAAGTATGCAACACTTACTTTTCACTTCTGGTAGAATAGCAGGTAATATTTTTAGCAGCTGACGAAAAAAACTATTTGATGAAAAAAAGTCAACAAGGAAAATATGTTCCTCTATGTACAAATGGCTCTTCAAAGGACACCTCACGTACACAAGCGCAGTATTTTGTTTTTGTTAATGCAATCTCCATCGAACAATGCATGAAATATAATAATATCAAACAAAACTACTGCTGTGGGATTTTCGCGGTTTTCTTTTTGCAGCATCTCTGCCTGTTTCTCCGAGAGCGCCACACCGTCATCATCATCATTGTCATCGTCAGCAATTCCCCCTCATCATCGATCAAAGAAGGCGCGAGCCACGTGCTTGATTCCCCAACCGCCCCAGCTGCGATGAGAGAAAAAGAAAGGCAAAGGAAAAATGCAACGCTTGCTGCGCTGGGTAGGTTTGTTGTGTGTGACGAAATCCGAGAAATAACACAACAGCAACGCGCGTTATGACAACCGCGACGACGCACTCAGGAGTTGTTTGGATCAATCATGGCCAAAATTATGTTCTGCCCTTAATGGTCTTCTTGTGCTTTAGATCTAGATTAAAAGACGATTTTAGCTTAGCTAGGATTTGTTTCGAACGTTTTAACTTAGTTTTTCAAACGAGTTTTGATAATATGAAAGTTGAAGGATTGTTTTCGTGAGGATATTGCACAATAAAAATAATGTTTCTAGTATTAATTTTGCTAGTAAAGATTTTTGCACATCGTTTCAAAATTCTAACTCATGTTAACAATCGCGCTGAGCTGTCAAATAGTGTGGAATTATATCCACGAATTTCAGTTCTGGTTACTCTTCTGTGCGACGACGACAACGACTACTGAGACTTGATCCTGGCCTCGTCCTCGTCGCCACCCTCACCACCACATGTGTGTTTCCACCCCTGCACTGCACTCGAAGGCACACGAAGGAGGAGGATTTCATCTTTCGTCGCTCTGGACGGACCGTGGTGACCACCTTTATACACATTATACAAATATAAGAGTGCATTTTTTTCCGACGTCGATTGGTCAATATAATATGGCAAAACAGTTTTTTTGCGCCATCACGCCGCCAGAATGGGAAGAAAAAAGCTGCAGCCTCGCGAACGTCGATTGGTTCGGTTCCAACGACAACGACAATGACGACTAGCAGCATAGACATTTTCAGGTTTTCTTTTTTCGGCTGAGCCTCGTCGAGGACGTCGCCATGCCGGATTGTGGGAGGACTGAAAAATGAGAATGGGGACGATTCTTTTTTCTGATGGTTTTCGATCGGTTTGGGGGGCCATTATAATTTCGGCGACGGTGCATTCAAAGGGGTGTTCTGTTGGGTGGCTTATTTTTTTCGCGTTCGAAATATTTTCGGACGATTCGCTTGGTCACTTGCTCTTTGGGATTCGTACCACGCAGACACCGGGAGAAATGATGAAAGTTGAGTTGTGGTTAAGAAAAACGATTAAAACGAATGGTTAGTTGGTTGGGTTTCCTAGGCCTGGATATCGGTTTTTTACTTCGGTCGACAAGTGGCTGGTCACTGGGATCTTTTCTCTCGTTTTGACGCAGTTCTGCTGTGCTTATATAATGTGATGTTCTCTGATGGTCATCATAGTGAGCTGTGCTTTTTTGCGTCCTCACGTGCGTACAGTTTATACGCATGCACTTGTGAGCAACACTTTCTGCTGGAGAAAAAGGATTCTAGAGAAGTTTTTTTGCATCTGGATCTTGTTCAACACTCATGAAACATCTATAGGTAACCAAATACTCCTCTATGTCGCGCATTTGGTGATTATTTTTAAAGGGTTATGTTTCTGCGGGTTTTGAGATTAACATAGACAATAAAGTTGTCATTAGTGTTGGACGTTTGTCAACTCAAAAAATACAATTATTTTCGTTGTTTTTCTGTTAGTAGTGATGTTGAGAGCTATTGTAACCAGAGAATTCAATGTTAAGGTTTAAGGTGAAGATGAATCGAAGCCAACCCTCAAATTTTCAAGAGCACAAATCTGGTGAACCAAACACCCGTTTGAGCTGAAAACTTTATCGATTGGTCCTCACCAGCTAGTGACCAATCGATTAGGTTTACAGTTTAATCGGATGTTTAGTTCTCCAGATTTGTGCTCTTGAAAATTTGAAGTTTGGCTTCGATTCATCTTCACCTTAAGGCAGGCGAGGGTTTGCCTGTACCCTTAAGCCTTAAGATTGATACGTTTCTATAAGATCTAAGCAATTTTAATAAATAAATAATAATACATAAAATTCTGTGCACCTAGAACAGAATATTATGAAATTATAGTTGGGTTAAATTTTTGGTCACCTCCGCTATTGATTTGCTCCATTTTATCCAATTGCCACATTTTTAACAACATTTATAAACCTTTTGAATTTTGTATTATTTTTTGTAAATATTTTGATTAATACCATCATGACTTCGGAATCGCTTGAATAGGAACTCTTGATGTTGTTCCCTTTTGCTCCTGGATATCTTCGAAGCATTGCTTGTGACCCCAGTGCACCCTAGACAATATGATTGATACTTCTGTAAATTGAAAAAAGAGTGTTTCCATTGACGAAGCTTTGATTTCTTTCTGTTGGTGGCCTAGTGAATTCTTGGTTCACAAAAGTAATATCGGTCGCAATAATTACAATTTTAATTTATCTCATAGTTTGTCTTATATCGCTGCACATCAATGATATTTCAAAATTTCAATTTTCATACTTTGTGTAATCCCGTAAAAAAGATATTCAAGAATTCTTCCAAAGAACTCACGAGGAATATCCTTTGTGATTCATTCACGAACTACACAGGTATTCAGCCATGAGCTTTTAAGAGGTTGTTCTGAGAATTACCACGAAAATTGCTTCATGAATTTTGTCCGTACTTTTTAACAATTTTCTCCAAGAACTCCTTTACTGTTTTCACTGCAAGATTTTGTTTAATATTTTTTTTTTCATTTTTATGGGTATTATGGCTATATTTTTTTCTCAGAAAATTTGTGAAGATTTTCTCCAAAATCTTAACATTTCGTAACACATACATTCCTTAATTAAAATCTTAAAATCAGTGACAATCACGCCTATCGCTGCTGTATAAAAAATGCATTGAATCCAGACAACCCAGAACTACCGCAGAAAAATAATCAGTTTCCCGCATTTAGCGCATGTCTAGGAACTATTAATTCTTAAAACTAATGTATCCAACATAGACTACTTGATAAGATAAACGCATTCAAACTACTGTAGTGAAAATGTCCTGTCAAGAAATGAAAACAAATTATCAAGTATTATCCATCCGGAAGCACATCCTTCATTAAGGTTTGGTGAATTCAATATAGGATTATAAGTTTCTACTAACATTACAGTACTAGCATGTTTGGAAAATTTATCAAAACTTCTCCATAGTAATTTCCATATAAATTTACATTGTCTTTGGGCCACCTTTAAATCATCACCTAGAAAGCTGAAAATTTTACAGAATCGCCCTAGTGTTGATACAACTAGGAAATTTGGATTGAAGTCATGAAGAGCGTTAGCATACTCATGACCTCGCAAAAATCTTCTCTAGGGCGCTGACACAGCTTAAAAAAATTGTGGATGTCCTACAGAACGTTAACATGCTTATTTCGCAAAACTCTACTTGAGATAAGGCTGAAATTCACCAGGGCGTTGATATAGCTAGAAAATGTCTTCGAAAGTCATAGAGGGTTTTATCAAGAGCATGTTAGAACCCTCTAAAATCTACGTATGATAAAGTCCGCAAAAATCTTCGTATGATATGGCCATAAACACTCGACGCTGCGTTAACATGACCTCGCAAAGATTTTTGTGAAATAAGGTCCAAACACTCCAGGGTGCTGAACAGCTGGAAAATTTCTATTGATGTCCTTACCATGGCGTTACCATGCTCAGGACTTGGCAAAAATCTACGTAAGAAAAGGTCAAAATTCACAAAGCCGTAGATACAACTAGGAAATTTTGATTGACATACAGGACGTTAACATGCTCATGATCTCCCTCACAAAGATCTGCGTGGGAAAAAGTCACATCACTTCAGGGCACTGATACAGCTCGAAAATTTCATTTGATGCTCTACTGGGCGTTAAAATGCTCTTGACCTCGCTAAGATTTACGTTGGATAAGGTTCAACACTCCTGGGCGCTGGTACAGCAAGAAATTTTGATTAATGTCCAGGATGCTGATACAGTTAACAAATTAAAATTGATGTATTAGAAGTCATGACCTCGTAAAAATCTGGTAGAAATGAACAAGTTTAGTTATTTTTTAAGAACATTCCTAAAAATTTCTTATGATACAATTCGTGATTTTTTACATGGACTTTTAGAAATAACGTATAGGACATCTGCCATTTTTTTAAACTTCCAGAAGGTAACATTTTTTTTAAAGTGTCTACATTAGAGTGATGCAAATTTTGAAATTTTAGCTCCCCTATGCTTAAACGATTTTAATTATGGTAAATAGCATCCTCCCAAAGTTTGAAATGATTCGGAAAAAAATTGGTTGTGCACACGCCATTTGAAGTTTATATGGAGATTTTCATGGAAAACGCCAATCTTTTGTGTTCAGCCCTCTATCTCTTCGTCATAATATTGTGTGGAAAAGTGAACACACTCATTTCATGTGAAAACTTCCCAGCTACAACTTTGCCGAAGACCACTTTTTGATTGGACGTCAGGATAAATTGTTATTCATCATCATAAAGTTGGTTAGCAAGTAACATGCTTCACCAACTATTCGGCAGGCAACAGTGGTGCTCCTGGCGGGAAGAATAGATCAAAGTAATCCAGGCTACTATGTTCTACAGCAAAAAAGCAGTGTTGCTCTGAAAGTAATTAAATGATCATCTCAGCATGATATAGACTTTGGTATCAATAATAACAAATTATCCTTACGTCCAATCAAAATGTGGTCTTCGGCAAAGTTGTAGCTGGAAAGTTTCCACACGAGATGAGTATGTTCACTTTTCCATAGATTATTATGACGAGCTGTTAGAGGATTGAACACAAAAGGTTTGCCTTTTCCATAGTAATTTCCATATAAACTTCAAATAGCGTGTGCACAACCAAATTTATACCGAATCACTTCAAATTTTGGGAGGATCATTTTCATCATAATTGACATCGTTTAAGCATAGGGGAGCAAATACTTCAAAATTTGCATCAGTCTAGTCTACATAGTGTTGGTTTTTGGAGTATAAAGAGGTTTATGTACAAAGTTCCTCAAGAAAGTGTTATGCAAAGGAAGGAGGAATAACAAAATGTTGGAGTGTTTATTTACAATCTTTTCTTTTGAGGTGAATGGTTACATGATAACCTCTCTAATACAGTTTCAAAAAAGAAAAAAAAAACAAGTATCAAGGAGGTTCGTCAGAATCAAAAAATCATGATGTCGAATTCCGCAGAATTTTTCCAAAAAGCCTCTAGGAATTCCACCCTGGAGCTGCAAAAAAATTCAATCTCAGATTATAAATTTTCACAATTATTGATAAAATCATTTCTAAAGAAATGTTTTAAGGGAGATCCTTACATATTCCTTTATAAATATCTTAATTAATCTATTCCCCCTTCCCAGTTATTTAACTAAATTTTTCTCCACATATTCCTTTACAGCGGAAACATAAGTATTTTTGGGACTTTTGAACAAATTTGGATGGGATGGGATGGCACCCCCCGCCCTCGTTTGTCACGTTTTTTTGTATAAGTCCTCCGATTTTTTTTAATGCTTGTCATACTGGGTTCGACCCCCTCCTCCTTGGAGCGTGACATAATCCGAGACAAGCTTTGAATTTTTGAAAGATTAAATAATTTAGTTTTAGTTTTGGATTGGATCCAGCAACATATTCCAGATTCAATTTGTGGGTAAAAAGTAGATATAAAAGGAATTGTTGCGACAGGTGATGGATTTTCGGACAATCCAAAGAGCGAACTCGTATTTTGGGTTGTGGAGTTGCTTTTAGCTGCAAAATTTATTAATTTCATTAGTTTTAAGCATAAAAATAGTTCATAAGTTCAATTTTGCATAAATAGGAAATTTTACAATTTAGTTCATAGTTTGCATGATTTAGATATAAGTAGAATAACAAATTTAATGTTTAGCTTACATTTTTAGTCCCTTTTTTGTGTGAATCCTGTCCAACAATCTGTAATTAATTTCACTGTTATTCACTGACCGTCTCAAACTGTGTTTCTCGTGTGTGTCTAGTAGGCTATCTGTTTCTTACTGTTTTGTGTTTTTCGAACGATCGGCTGCGAAGTCATCGGTGGAGTTTTTTCTTCGTTTCTCACAGTTGGCAGCAGGTACACGGTGAGAAATTGTTCGGACGATAGGGCGCCGTCCTGAACATTCCCCGACCCGTATTGCTCCGTGTCCTCTCGAGCATTACCACCAACATCTAGGACGGCTAGTTTTGCCACCGGTCGCCGTAGTACATCAGTTGCTGTCTGTACGTTTGCACTGCGACATCTGCCATCTCGTCCAGGGAACACGCGTAGAACTTGTCCCCTTATCCATCCGTTGCGGACTCTATCGTCCACGATGACCACCAGATCACCGGCAGAGACCGGTCTGGTGTCTACGAACCATTTGGTTCGTCTGGTGATGGTGGGCAGATACTCCTTCACCCAGCGCGTCCAGAATTGGTCCAGCAAGCGCTGGCACAGGAACCAGCTGGTGTGTAGAGCCTGTCTATCGTCCACAAGTTGGGTTGAAGGCTGGTTCACCCCGCTAGTACTCAGCATGAGGAAGCAGTTCGGAGTAAGTGCCGGGTGCTCCGAAGTCTGGAGCGGCATGTAGGTCAACGGCCTCGAATTCACCATCGACTCAGCTTCTACCAGCAACGTGACCAAGACTTCCTCGCTAGGTTTGCGCTCGATCGATAGCGAAGCCAATGCACACTTCACCGACCGAACCATGCGCTCCCAAGACCCCCCCATATGTGGTGCAGCTGGAGGATTGAAGCGCCATTGAGTGACCGTATTAGTGAATGTCGATGCCAGCTCTTGGTTGATTGCTCTTACTTGCTTACTTAATTCGCCGCTGACTCCAACAAAGTTTGTCCCCCGATCACTGTAGATCTCCGAAGGTGCCCCCCTCCGTGCTATGAATCGTCGTAATGCCATCTTGCAGCACTCCGTCGACAAACTGGTTACGACTTCGAGATGGATCACCCTGATTGTCAGACAGGTAAAGAGTGCGATCCATCGCTTCACTTCACGACGACCTTGGACGACCAACAGCGGGCCGAAGTAATCCACTCCAACGAAGCTGAACGGCCTGATGCGGGGAGTGACTCTTGCCTCCGGTAGTGGTGCCATTCTGGGAACTGCGGGTGTCGCCTTGTAGATCTTGCACCACATGCAAGATTTGCCGATTTTCCGAAATGCTGCTCTCATCTCCGACAAGTGGTATTTCTGCCGCATTTCATTCACTGCTGTTTCTCCGTTGGAATGTTTGTACCGTCGATGGTACGAGTCAATGATGAGCTGGGTAACGTAGTGGTCCTTCGGTAGCACAGTGGGGTACTTGAAGTCGAAGGTAGCATCAGAGAACCCATCGATTCGTCCTTCCATTCGAACTACGCCTTGGTTGTCCAAAAAAGGAGACAGTTTATACAGTTTGCTTGAACTTTCGAGGCGCTGCTGTTGATCCACTGGTAGAGACTGGTTGTTCTGCATCGTCATCACCTCATCTCCAAAAACTTCAAACTGTGCCAGCTTGATGATCGTCTGCTCCGCTCGCTGAAGTTCTTCTCGAGTAAGGATGGCAGTTACATCGGATTCTTCTTTATTCCGCTTCCGCTTCAGCTGGTCAATGAATCGGTGAACATAGGCGACTGATCGTAGACAACGCTCCCACTTAGAAAAGCGACAGAACTGTACCACTTGTTCTTTCCGGACTTCACGATGTACGTGGATTGGTCTCAGTTCCTCCGTAGTTGAGGTAGATTGCGCCTCCTGTTTTGGCCAAAGGTTCTGAGGCTCGTATAGGAAGTCTGGTCCACAGAACCAGCAATGACTGTTGCTGATCTGGAGTCGTTCTTTCCACTTAGTGGCGTCATCTGCCACGTTTAGGTGTGAGGGAACGTAGTGCCATTCGTCGACCTTCGAAGTGTCCAAGATCTCCGATACGCGGTACGCTACAAACTGTCGATATCTTCGATGGTCCGAGCGTAGCCAAGAAAGGACAGTGGAGGAATCACCCCAGAAGAAGCGTTGTTTGATTCGCAGTGTGTGGTTTTCCGCCACGGACTTCGCCAATCTGGCTCCTAGTAACGCAGCCTGGAGCTCAAGACGGGGAATCGATAGTAATTTCAGTGGGGCAACTTTGGTCTTTGAAGCTACCAGAGCGCAGCGAACTTGGGACTGGTCAACGATCCTGAAGAAGGCGGTTGCCACGTACGCCTCTTCGCTCGCATCTACAAAAATATGTAGCTGCAAAGATTCGTAGCTTTCCGGAAGGTACCCTGGGAAGTAGCACCGTGGTATGCGAACTGTGTCGAGCTGCCCCAGTAGTTCTGTCCACCGACGCCACAGTTTGAGTAGATCTTCGTCGATTTTATCGTCCCACCCGATGTTTGCTCGCCACGATTTTTGAACGAGGATTTTTCCGTGAACCACGATAAGCGACACCAGACCTAGTGGATCAAAAATACTCATGACCATTTGGAGAAGCTGGCGTTTTGTTGGGACAACATCTCCGTGAAGCAGGGGTATTATTTGTTCGCGGAAAAACCCACGGAATCCAAACTCGTCTGATTCTGGAAACCAGCTCATCCCGAGTACACGTTCCGAAACTGTAGCTGCATGCGTTTTGAAGTTCTTCGCAGATCCTTCAGCTGAATCCCCGACCCGTAAAAGCACCTCTCTGGAGTTGGACATCCAGTTCCGAATGTGAAATCCGGCCTTAGCATGGACCGTTCTCACTTGCAGCGCCATGTCTGCTGCTTCATCAACGGTATCCCGACTATCCAAATAGTCGTCCACATAGTGATTGTGGACGATTGCTGCGGCGGCCTCGGGAAATTCGGACTCAAACTCCTTGGCATTTTTATTTTTGATGAACTGCGCAGCAGAGGGAGAACAAGTTACACCAAAAGTGGCCACGTCCATCACGTAGATGTCAGGTGCTTTTGAAGGGTCACTTCTAAACAGGAACCGTTGTGCCTGTCGATCCTCGGGTCTGATCTGGAACTGGTGAAATATCTCCCTTATATCGCCACAGATCGCCACCTGGCGTTGACGGTATTTGGAGAGCACCGACGGGAGGGAGGACAACAGATCTGGTCCCGGAAGCAAGGCGGAATTAAGGGATTGGCCTTGGACGGTCGCTGCTGCATCCCAAACTATGCGAACTTTCCCAGGCTTTTTGGGATGAACAACTACTCCCAATGGAAGATACCACACTTTCTGGGGATCCGAGCTGACAATCTCCTCCTGTGTAATTTTGTGCGCGTACCCTTTTTCCACGTACTCGATTATCTGCTGCTTCAGGTTCTCGAACAGTTCAGGTTTGCGCCACAAACGACCCTCCAGCGATTTGAGCCGACTCTCTGCCATCGGCTTACTGTCTGGAAAGTTGATGCGATCATATCTCCAAAGCAGCCCTGTCTGGAATCGTCCGGATGGCAGCCGTGAAGTCGTTTCTTCGAGAATCTTTCTGGATCGCATTTCGTCGGAACCTTCCAGCAAAGGTGCTACAGCGACGCCAACATGCTCCATCGAGAAAAACTCCTTCACTAGGTCGTGCAACACATCATCAGGGTTTCGAGCTTCTTTGTACAGATAAAACTGACGCTTCTGAGTAGAGGAACTTTCACCAGGAATGGGGCCGTATACCGTCCAACCCAGCCTTGTTTTCGCCGCTGCTGGTTGACCGACTTTGCCTTCCTGGACCTTGAGGGGAATCTTCAGGCGCGTGTTGTCCAAACCTATCAGGATTGTTGGAGTGGCATTGCAGTATCCTCGAATGGGTAGACCACGGAGGTGCGGAAACTGTTGAGCGAGTTGATCGAACGGCAAACTTTGTTGAGGAAGAGACAGTTTTTCCACGGTGTGAGCTGCTGCAACGACGTACCGTTTCTTGGCTCCACGACCCGAGATTTCGAGTCGAATTAGCTGAGAATTGTCCTCACAACGTTCAACATCACTGGTCCATTGCAAGTAAAGCGGGTGGACTTCACCTTTCAACCCCAACTCCCTGGCGATACGGACGTCGAGCAATGTAGACGAGGACCCTTCATCCAAAAACGCAAACGTGTGGACGGATCTATCGGTACCGTACAGCGTCACTGGTACTATACGAAAGAGCGTGGATACCTTCAGAGCGGTGTGAACGTTAACAGTTTCGGTCGCTGTGGGCTGTATTGCTGGAACTATCGACTGTGGCTTGCCAGGATGCAATAGCTTGTGGTGTCGCTCTTCACATCCTTCCATTCCGCACGATGTTGCTTTGCACGGGAACTTTCCGTGTGCTATCAGGCACCGTCTACACAGGTAATGCTCTTGAATACGCTTCCAACGTTCCTCCAGATTGCACTTTTTGAAATCGTCGCAGTCTCGCACCTTATGTCCTTGTGTTCCACAAATTGGGCACGGTTTTGGTTGGCTCTGCTTACCTCCAGGATTGCTTGGAGGATTCCGTCTACCAACGTTGTCCACCGTATTGCCAGATGCGTGGGTGTTCACATACAGCTTCTCCTTTCCCTTTACTTTTCCCGAACTAGAACGAGCTTCTTCAGTCGGTTGATAGGGAGCGACATCACTTGCAGCTACTACCAGTTGCGCCATGTAATCACCAAATGTGCCGAGGTCAACCGCTGGACACTTTTGTTTGAAAAGCGCCCAATCCAGTTTGATGTTCGCTGGTAATTTGCTGACTAGCTCCTGCAGCAATGCCGGATTCGAGAAGTGAGCCTGTTGTCCAGCTGCGCGCAGATGACCGCAAAGGTTTTGGCAGGCTAGCCCGAACGATATCAGAGACTCCAACTTGTCCGGTTTTGGGGCTGGAGTAGAACGTACCTTCTGCAGTAGAGAGTTCTGGTCATCAAATCGGGACGCCCGTACAGCGTCTGAAGTGTTGAGAGGATCATAGGAACCGATGATGGCTCCAGAAGTAAACTTCTCACTGCTTCCAGGGCGTTTCCTTTGAGGCTCCGTTGCAGACGCATCAAGTTCTCTCCATGGGAAAACCCACATAATTGGGTGGTGTTCTGGAAACAACTCAGGAACAGCGGCCATTCAACGGGATCGCCCGAAAAGAAAGGAAGCTCCTTGGGAACGATGTGCCTAGCAGCGAGCTGTTGAGATGTCGGAGAACTTATCCATGGTTGATGGACTGGCGCAGGTGCAGAGGTAGAGTCGAAAGGAAGAAACGCTTGTGGAAACACGTTGGGCACCACTGGATCACTGTTGGCAGCAACCGACGATGCTATAGGCACCGTATTGCTTTGAACTGTTTGCACTACAGTAGACAATGGCAAACTGGACGACGAAACGGGCGGAAAGTCAGCAAATCGCACGGAGGGGGCAGTCGCGGGGCGGACATGAGGAGTGCTTCTATGTGCTGGATTGAAGGTAAACGCATTGTTTTGGCTGATTTGGGGGGGTTTACATGGTTCGGTCAAGGGGAAGGGAGTGTGAGAAATAAATGACGACAATTTTGGTACGTCAAATGTCACATTGCTTTGTAATGGTCTAATTTGTATCGGATTAATATTAGAGCACGTTTGACTCACCAAAGTAATCGTCGCCGACGACTCCTGTCCAGTTGGTGCTGATTCGAGGCCGGATGTCTGCTGGTACCGGGTTGTGATGGGCTGCAACACCGCTTGGACTTGTCCGGCGCCACTGGCCGACACTGGGCTTGTGGTCGGCGTTTCATGCTGCTGTGTGGGAATCCCGTGGATGATATTATGCTGGGCTTCACGTAGTACCGGATCACTGACCAGTGGCGGACGACTTGCAGGATGCTGGCTTGAATTGGGTGGACGTAACTGTACTCCACAGAACTTTCGCTGGATCTCCTCCAAGTCCACGGCGATTCGTCGCTTTGGAATGGGCATCGGTTCCTCAGGGAATTCCCAAGTCAAACTCCAGTCCAACGGGTTTTGCGTTTGATTTTCTGGTGGAGCGTGGGCGACTTGTTGCTCACCCATCGTGCCCGAGAACTGACACTGAGACGCATCTTGGCTGAGTGGCTGGCTCGGATTGAGCCCAAAAGAGAGCGCATGCTGCCCTGACTTAGGAGTTGAAACTGCAGCGACTGTCGTTGGTACTGTCGGGATCGGCTTGTAGACCGTGCCTGTCCGAGACGATACACCGGCGGGGATTTCACTTTGCCCGATGCCGGACTCTACGTTGTCGGTGGGCTTGTCCAGAAGCCAATGCTGAACCTTCTCGATGCTGGACACCGATCGACGACTGCTTGCTGTACTTTGCTCTAGCAGCTCAGCCTGCATGAGCTCATATTTCTTCGCGAGATATTCCCTTTCACGTCTCACTTTTTCTTCGGCAGCCTTTTCCTGCAAGCACTTTTCTTCTTCGAGCCGTTGTAAATCGAGCAACAGCTTGGCTCGAGTAGAAGAACTTGTCGACCGCCTTGTAGTCGAAGGGGGAGGTGGAGGGTCTCGCCGATAACAACGCGCACACACGACGCGATCGCCACCGATAGATCGACCGATCATTGCACACGCGGAATGAATGGGACGTACGCACTCACTACACTGAGCCATCTTCTCTTCACCGACGATCGGTTCGCCGCACGTGCAATTGTATCTGGCCGCCGCCATCGCACTTTGTAACTCCTCGTGGCGTCGTTGAAAGCGGTCGCGGTTAAAAATCTAAAAGATTTGTTGCGACAGGTGATGGATTTTCGGACAATCCAAATAGCGAACTCGTATTTTGGGTTGTGGAGTTGCTTTTAGCTGCAAAATTTATTAATTTCATTAGTTTTAAGCATAAACATAGTTCATAAGTTCAATTTTGCATGAATAGGAAATTTTACAATTTAGTTCATAGTTTGCATGATTTAGATATAAGTAGAATAACAAATTTAATGTTTAGCTTACATTTTTAGTCCCTTTTTTGTGTGAATCCTGTCCAACAATCTGTAATTAATTTCACTGTTATTCACTGACCGTCTCAAACTGTGTTTCTCGTGTGTGTCTAGTAGGCTATCTGTTTCTTACTGTTTTGTGTTTTTCGAACGATCGGCTGCGAAGTCATCGGTGGAGTTTTTTCTTCGTTTCTCACAGTTGGCAGCAGGTACACGGTGAGAAATTATTCGGACGATAGGGCGCCGTCCTGAACAGGAATGTTTGTCCTCCATCAGGAATTCACGTTGGAAATGTGAACAAATGTCATAATATTGTTTGACTAATTTCCAAGAAATTTGTAGCATAAGTTCTGAAGCCACCCTTCAATACTCCTCGATGAATTTGATTATACAACATTTTTTCAAGGAATATCGAAGGATGGCCTAAATATATATGCTACTCATTTGTTGGAAATTAGTCAAATTATTGTTGGAATTACTTTAAAAATTTGAACATTATAAATTACTGTAAAATTTGAAACAAATTCAAATTATGCCATCCATTTGAAGAAAATTTTGCTTGTTTCAATGTATATTTAGCTTTATGTTTTGCTATATATTGTCTAAGAAATTCTTTTAGTATATATTTTAGTGCTTATATTCAAATTAATTTTGTCGGACATTATACGAGTTGTTATTAACTTATAAATTTCTCTTAAAACATGGGAGATCCTAATGTAGTTAATATGCTGCTTTATGCTAAATAATTTTAAATATTGTTTGCAATATTCAGAAAATATGAATTTTGAGAACCGAATTTTCTTGTTGTATCATGGCATTTTTTGTAACGGAGATGTAGAAAAATTGCGCTTGTAGCACAAAACAGTTCTAGCGGTATTCAATCGAGCGACAAGCGAGATTTTCTCACTTTTGTTGTACAAAATAAAAGGACGATACTACTGAAGAGTGTTTTGTAGATCACTAGAGTCATGTATATTGATTTTGAAGATTTTTTCACGTCATAGATTTTTTTTTGTAATTTTATTTGTATTATCAATAAACATTCTGGAGGAGGCTGGGTGATTCTGGGAGGGAGGATGGCCCCGTGGCCGTTTCCTACGTCAATGTTAGTTTCAGGTCGACAATGGAAACAATAAAAATTTTTGGGATCATATCGACCAAGCATGCAAAATAAGACTTAAACTTTCAAATCAGATATAATTTGGTTGAAATTGCATGGTTAAATTTAGATTAAATCGTTTTTATCAACATGCCTTCTTACAAAATTCGTTTCTCTTATATGACAAAATACAATACTTTTCTAAACCAACAAAAAATAACTACTGAGTATCGGAAGTATTATGAAGTTTGCTTATAAGTATTGTTATACTCATGAAGTTTGAGTTCTGAGGCAAATTAAGCAAATAAATTGCCATACAAACTGGCAAACTTGCATACAAGTTGGATGAAATAGTCGAATTTAGCATTCTCAACAGCCAATATCTTAAAAACTAGACGTGCTATGATATTTCTGGAAATGGCAATGGATTCAGCAATCCTTAATCAAGTAAATAGCGGTATTTTGGTGCTTGAGACAAAACCGTATTTCGCAGTGTAATGAATCTGAATCAAAAGTGTAATGAATCTCGAATCCAAATGCAATTGGTCTCATTTAAAACTTCAAAAACATCGATTCAAAAAACTCAATTATAAAGGTGAATCGATTCGAGAGCTCCAGTGTGAATCGATTCAGTAACATCTATGTAATAGAAAAAAATCCCAACGCTAGTTCATGAACAGTATATTTCTGCTGAAGAATTTCTCAAGACGTTTCTCTTGATGATTTTTGAAGTGTTCTTCCAATCACTTTTCAAAGAATATCAGGAATCAGAGCTGGGGAATTTATCAAGAAACTCTTCTAGCATTTTTCTTAGGAATTCCTTTTTGGGTACTGGGTAGGATCCCGCCGGGAACTACGACAAAGTGAAGGACTCTCGTGTCTGTTGTTCAATATTGCGCTAGAAGGTGTTATGCGGAGAGCCGGCTCAACAGCCAGGGTACGATTTTCACGAGATCCAGTCAATTTGTTTGCTTCGCGGATGATATGGACATTGTCGGTCGAACATTTGAAAAGATGACAGACCTGTAGGTACACCCGCCGGAAACGCGAGGCAGCAACAGTTGAACTGGTGATGAATGCGACCAAGACAAAGTTCATGCTAGCTGGTGGGGCCGAGCGCAACAGGGCTCGCCTAGGTAACAGTGTTACGATGGACCGAGATACGTTCGAGGTGGTCGACGAGTTCGTCTACCTTGGATCCTTGCTGACGGCTGACAATAACGTTGACCGTGAAATACGGACGAGCATCATCAGAGGAAGTCGGTGTGTGGCGGCGAAGGATGAACCACGAGCTCGCCCAACTCTACGGTGAATCCAGTATCCAGAAGGTTGCCAAAGCTGGAAGTATACGATGAGCAGGGCAAGTTGCAAGAATGCTGGACAGTAACCCTGCAAAGATGGTGTTCGCTTCGGATTCGGTTGGTACAAGAAGGGGTGGAGCGCAGCGAGATAGGTGGGCGGATCAAGGGCGTATCGATTTGGCGATTGTGGGGTAGAACCGAGGATGGAGAGATGCGGCCACGAACCGAGTATTGTGGCGTGAAATTGTTGATTCAGTGTTTTCCGTTTAGATGTTAACTAAATAAATGAATGAAAATGAGGAATTCCAATATTGATTCTTCTATAAATAACTTCACAGATACTTCTGGCTACTTGAGGCCTTCATCAGCTGAGTGGTTAGAGTCCGCGGCTACAAAGCAAAGCCATGCTGAAGGTGTCTGGGTTCGATTCCCGGTTGGTCCAGGGTCTTTTCGTAAAGGAAATTTCCTTGACTTCCCTGCGCATAGAGTATCATCGTACCTGCCACACGATATACGAATGGGAAAATGGCAACTTAGGCAAATAAAGCTCTCACTTAATAAATGTTAGAACACTACGCTGAGTAGCCGGCACTGTCCCAGTGGAGACGTTAATGTCAAGAAGAAGTTATTTAATAATTGGTTGGTCATTGGTGTTTATTGAGATTTAGTGGTTTTCATTAAATTTTACGATTATTTAGGATTTCACGGATTCCTGGAATGTCAAAACATGAATTCCGGAAAACGGGAAATCCCAAAATTTGTCAAATGCCGGGATTCTATTCTGAACCATAGCAAAATTTGATGCTTTCAGATCTTATGAATAACTCGCTAATGTTCATTAGATCTTACAAAACGCCAAATAAGATATGATAATTTCATATCGCTCTCTAATGATGATGATGATATGGTACTACCATCTATTGTAGCAAGGCATCTGCCTATAGCACTGGAATAATCTGCAAAGCGATTCGATCAAGATGGTACTGTTGTTTATGAGCAGTCAGTCTCCTGTATGAAGGGCCAAAAATGGATGTGCGGACCCGCAAGCAGAGACACTTGCACGAAACCCGCTGCAGGGGTCGAAGAGAACGCCCTCAATCTGTGGAAACTGCAAAGAGAGTTGGCAAATCACCCGGCATGCTAAAGCACAACCGACAACCTTGCGTTCCTGTGTAGGACTGATGCGGGGAGCAAATGCCGTCGCCCGTCAATGCGGACTCGTATATTGAGTATCATTCTAGACTGGTCCATTCTCTAGGCTGGCACATGCCACACACAATCCACGAAATGTTAACAACGGGGAGGAGGCAGTCCCAGGCTTCCTATCCAAATCGCTTCAATCGGGTGCCCTGTTGGTCCCTCCCTTGCCCCATTATATATAATAATATGTTCATGAAATATGCAATGGATTATAATTCATCTTACCTTTATACCTTATGTATACTATCAAGAAAATTAGAGAATTCGCAAAGTTGAAGATCTTTATAATATGTCACTAGCAAAAAAATAAATTGAATCAAGAGCTTATAAAAAACTAGGTGACTCCTCCTATGTAACAATATCGTTGACATTTCGTTAGCGGCTTCACCTTACTTGATCTCACTCGATTTACACAACCTGGGAGGGAGAAACCGATACGAAATTTATGTACGTCAAGGTGAGCCGAGATTCTGCTGTCACGAACTGTCACTGTGAGCCCAGATCTAAAACAATGGACAAACATGATAAAAGCGCGTATTCGGTTAAAACATATTTTTCCATTTTATCAAATGTGACAAAAAATCGATTGAAAAGCTATTCATGCTTACTCAAAAGTAATGTCACAACAGCACCTTTTATTCTGATTGAATATAAAGTATTCAAATACGCATCATTTTACTTTTTCCAATAAAAACAAAAATGAAATGCATAGAAAACTTTGGCCCTTTTTCATGTTTGTCCAGAACGATCGAAGGAACACAACAAAAGAAAACTAGCGATTTTCATCGAGTCTGCCTTGATTGTCGTTGGCAAGCTGGAGTTTTCTTGCAGTTCGAAATAACTTTGTGTCATATTTCGTGTGTAGTATCGGTACCTCCCTCCCAGTACACAACCAGTTGCGCTGCAACCACAATTCACAACTCAGAACTAGCTTATCCTCCTTCCTCTATCCAAATTGTACGTTTTTTTTTGTTTCAAATCAAATTGCTTTGAATCACCTGCCTTTACCTCGACGCTATCAGCTCCTATTCGTTCAAGATTTCAAAGATGCTACCGGAATTCCCGAAAATAAATAAAATAAAATGAAACTTGACGCACACTTTTGTTTATATTTGCTACTTCCTATGAACCACGGTGTACGTCTTACTCAGTTAGCAACCAAACGAAAAAATATTATTTATCCGATGTTTGGAGTTGATGCACAAATTTTATAATACATTGTCATTAGAGATACTGCTTGTGTGTTTATGATGTCCATTCATACATTCAACGTGCATACTCACACACTAGTGCAACTGGAACCTCAAACCTTTTCTTTTCATTGACTAACTTGAACACTGAATGATTGAGCAATGAATAAAGGGAGTCTAAATAGAGAAAAAAGGAAAACGAGAGGGAGAGGAGGAAAATTGTTCTTCTTCTTTTTCTAACCCGTCGAGTATAGGCCTCTGCACTGTTTTGATTTTGTATGGTGTTTTGACGTTTACTGGCCTTGTTGTTTACTAATTTTATGTAAGTGTGAAAGAGAGAGAATGATTTTTGTGCAGAGCCCCATAACCCAATGTTATGGATTCACTCAGGTGGCGCAGATCACTAATGCGTGCCACCAGCTCTCTCCCTCATCCACCCGAAGCTCCCCTGCAGAGCAAATAGTGACGTCATCATTTGCTCTGCACAAGAACTTCGGAAGAATGAAAGAGTGAACTAGTGGCACGCAACAATGATCCGCACCACCTGAGTAAATCCAGAACCTTGAGTGTTACCTATCCATCATCATTGGCGTGATGATCACGATGACACATGCGCGCAGTGCTACTAGTTTCCTTATTGAGTTCCAAACAGTACCATTGATTCCTCACCTATTTAGTTGATTGAACTAGCACGTAACTCGATTCAAAGGAAAATATATACTTGCAGTTAATTCATTTTTTTTTATATTTTTGAAAGGAACTATTAATTTATATTACTTTACATTAATCTTGAGAAATTATTACAAATTTGTTTAAAAAGACAACAGCATATTTATAGGCATGTTTGGTAACACTGTATTTTTCTGTTCCCTCAGCTGCTTCTGCCACCCAGAAACCGAGCGCTGCAATGTTTTTTTATTGCCTTCCCATTTACGTGGGATACATTACAATTATTTTCACTGCCGTTTTTCGCTTCCCTGCTTGTACAGTGCTAGCGCAAACCAATAATAAAATCTGCCGAACATAATTTGGAAATCTCTCACCATAATAAAGCCTTCCAGTCATCCGCATAACGCTGATACTTCTCTGCAACCAACTGCTTCGTTACTCAATGACGCCTGCCACACAAACTGCACTTGTACTCAAAAAACTAAAATGCTCAAAAATGCCTCTTAAAACACCTCTACTGCAAAAACTTCACAAAATTTCAATGCACTACGTGAAAATTAGTAACTGAATCACCTTTGACACAATTTAATTGCTAAAAATCACTAAAAATATCCAAATTATTGTTGTCCGATAAAATTTCACGACCGGCATTTGTCAGTGCTGCCAGAACTCAATTTCATATCGCTCTCTAATACACTCAAAATTGTACCATAGACATTATCAATAAAGATGTTTGGTCAAGTGGATGCTTGCCTGAATGAATGCTTGGCCAAATTTTCCCTTCTTAAATTAATGTTATATTGTGTTTGTGTTGCTTGCAGCAAACAAAAGTGCGCCCAACGGCCCATTTGTTTTAGATGGGTAATGATTTGAAACGAAAATACGTTACAAACGTTTCCCAGCAAAATCAAAGGGACCCTTGGGCACACTAAACAAAGGCTGCAAGTGCTCTATATTGTTCCAATAATAATAAGCACTAAACCGATAACATTTCAGTAAGTCCCACAATAAGGAATCTTATAAATGAACAGTCAATGATGTTCAAATATTCAACTAAGATCTAGAAATCGATGGTTTGGAATAGGGTCCTAAAGCCCTGTCCCAATTTTAGTGCTATACGCTTAAGTTTAGGCCAAAAACACATGTTTACTCAATTTTTTAATGTTCTCCGTTAGTTTAAGCTCGAAAACCATTTTTTATGTTTCTTTAGATTTTGTCACACCCCTTGGCTTAAACTCAAATTTTTGAGTATATTTTGTTTTCCGTGTCCCTTCTGAAATGTCAGATAGGAACAACCCCAGTGTTAAAACAAAAAGCCCTGTGGTGTTTTTGACGACTAAGCGAACGTCAAACATGATCAAAAGTGTCAAGGTTCGTTCATGAACCAAATTTTTAAATAAAAGGTTAAACATGATATAGTCCTTATTTGAGCGGGAAAAATTGCTAAAGGAGTTGCAGTAACATGCTCTTTCGTGTTATCAAATAAAAACAAGAATTCATTAAACATTTTAGGACCCAATTTGAGATAAAACGCACGTACATGCTAGAAACTGTTTGGTTGCAGAGAACAATGAATGATTTGGTTTGTTATGTATTCGTTTTTTCGTATCGATCTGTTTACATTATTAATGACGAATCTTCCTAATTCATTTTAACTTATGAACACATAATTTGTACCAAATAAGTAATCTCTTAGGCAAGGGGAATCAAAAACTGCAATAGGGAAATCGGGACAATGCGCTCCAATCGGGCAATACGCCCCACTTCGTTTTCAAGGGATTGAGTCTTTTTTAACACGTAAATATGATAACATATCTTCAAAATCCGCGAAAAAGTGATGTTGCGTATATTAGATCCTTGAGAAGTATAAACAACAAATACCAAAAATATCGAAAATCAGCTTTTTGGCGTAAAATTTTGAGTCCGATAAGCAAGCTTCGTTGTAAATGAAGCCCAACTTTACTATTGTACTTATTACAATTTTTTTACCGGAAAAAGACTTCTAATAGACCCTTTTGAGCTTAGCAAGTGGTGGATGTCTGTGGAAACATTTCTACAACGCTGTGGAACTTTTTCTATGGGAGGGGCATATTACCCGGTTTGTTTTGAACGTCAAAATTTGGACCGTTTACAGAAAACGTCTTGTACTTTTTTTAGAAGCTACCTGACAAGAAAAGTTGTATGCAGAGCATGACCCACTAAGTGAATAACACTTTGACACCAAAAACTATAGAAGTAATGCATTTTCTACTTCTATAGAGCAGTTTTCCCTTAAGGGGGGCGTACTATATTTGTTAACCCTACCCGAGGAGGAAAGAATAACTCGCAATAACTTATGCATACCATATTTTGGTATCATACCATAATTAGGTATTGTTCAGTTGTCACTACCTCATTTCTGTATTATAATGGTATTTGAAAAAAATGTTTATAACAATTAAAAAAACTTCATTTTAGTATTCGATAGGTATTGAGGACTGCTGGAGGTATTGAACATGAATCCTTCATGTCTTATTTAGGTATTGCAATAACTGATCTAATTATCAGCTTGGTGTATGTAGAATATGCAGAAGGTATTATTTGAGGTATTTTACCTCTTATGCAGTAGGCCGTCCCTTATTTTTCGAAAATGCGAAATGTTATAAGTTCGTCATTGTAAACTTCTCGTTTTGGTGAGAAAAAAATCAGGTAAACATTTTGCGTACACTAGAGCAGCGAGCTCGACTTGGCGCATGGGGGTCATCTACACCTAATACCCTTAGGGTCGTTGGGGGACCACTTAGCGTCCACGTACGGACTTCGAATTTTTACCTGATTTTTTTCTTACCAAAACAAGCACTTTACAACTACGAACTTATAACATTTCGCTTTTTCCAAAAATAAGGGACGGCCTATTATGCAGGGCTCATTCATATCTCATTCAGGTTGTAAGTATTGGAAATTATCTGGTATGGAATAGCTCAATTTGGTATTTAGTAGTTATTTTCTTCTGCTCGGGTACTTGAACTAGTCATTGATGTTTTTGAGCTCGTTCTGAAGTTAGTTGATTTGATTTTTTCTCTAAAATTTCGTTTATTTTAATACATTAATGATTTGCAAATTACGATCTCTGGATAAATGTTGTCTTTTTCTACTCCCGCTTGTCAGCCTAGTGTTCTTATGAACACTTCCACAGTTATTTACTAAAGGATTTCTTTGCCTTTTGACTATTTTTGCTATTTTATATTGTTTGACACGGATGAAAGGTCTTGGAAAGCCGAAAAGAATTACTTTACCGAAAAATCCTCGACTAGCGAGATTCGAACCAAACGTCAGAATGGTTATACTCAATAGATCTTCAAATCAAGTAAATTTGTGTTGCACATTCTATAGTTCAATAAAAAATGCTTCAGAAATCACCATTGTTGTTGATATTTTCAGGAGTAAAAATTTACATATCAAATAGCGCAAGATAAAACAAAAGTTGCTCAGGCAAAACAAATAATACATCTAATCAAACTTTCCACATCCAATAAATCGAAATTATTCAAGTCATTCCACGGAAAAATCATCTACAAACTCCATAACAACCGCACAACTTCAGCACAAAAAGGCAATTTATCTTGAAGATACCCCACCAGAGCAGGCCTCGGGTATGACCAACGCAGCTTTTCTCAAAAAAAAAAAGCACGCAAAAACACTTCCCGGGGGGTGCAGCAACACCACAAAAGCTGTACCGCATACATTTACTGTTATTTTCTGCTCGCTTCCCCCACCGATGATCGTTGGCAGAGTTGGTCTTCAGCGAAAAGTCGCATCCGGGATCGAAAAGAATCCAAAAAGAGCATGCGGTTCAAAATGAGAAAAAATGGCTCGTCTGTTTATCGCAACACTTTCCGAAAGCCGAAGCGCAACCATTGCTGTTTCGCATCTCCGGCACAGGGTTGGTAGCGACTGAGTGTATCGAAAATAGGAACTTTAGAGACGTCATGCAGACATAGACCCAACATGATCCAGAAAGATATCATATCTTCTTCATCTTCTTCTTGGCATTAACGTCCTCACTAGGACAGAGCCTGCTTCTCAGCTTAGTGTTCTTGTGAGCACTCTCATAGTTATTAATTGAGAGCTTTCTTGGCCAAATTTGCCATTTCCGTATTCGTATATCGTGTGGCAGGTATGATGATACTCTATGCCCAGGGAAGTCAAGGAAATTTCCTTTACGAAAAGTTCCTGGACCGACCGGGAATCGAACTCAGACACCTTCATCATGGCTTTGCTTTTTAGCCGCGGACTCTAACCACTCGGCTAAGGAAGGCCCCCTTATCATATAGGAATTACAGAATCAAATATTATCCAAACAGGAAACATTAGAAACGAGTTTAAATTAGATATTACAAGACAAGGCAGCTACACAGTTTTTTATTGTTATTTCCAAAGATATAAAGAAAACATCGAATTGATTGATTGATTGATTTGACTTTATTAACGAGATTTTTAGCCCTGGGCTAGTTCATCTCGGGACCAACGGCTTTACTTCCCTTCCGAAGGAAGTCGTCACTATAACTTTTTACGTCATAAGCGACTATGTCGGGGATGGGATTCGATCCCAGGTCCTCGGCGTGAGAGGCGAGTGTTCTAACCACTACACCAGGTCCGTCCCCAAAACATCGAAATTTTTGGGAACTACGATAATTATTATATGACATGACAAGTTAAGTCTCTAGAAGGCGACCTGCTACTAGCCCTGCCACCGTAAAAAAATACCCCCTTTCCAATCTTTCAATTGCCGCCCGCCAACAACGACGACGACGACGAGGTTGCGGCATTTCCATCCAAAATCAGCGTAGGGTGTGGGGTGCCCAAAAAATGAAGAAAAAAGCCTCCCCTCGTGTCGAACTGCCGGACTTGGGTGTCCACTGCACTGAAATAAAAAATCGCTGCACATTAAGGTGACCATCGTTTCGGTGGACGTCGTCATCATCGTAGTAGGCCTTGTTACTCGCACGAAGCCAGCAGATCCAGTAGTGGAAACCGTTGCTTGCTGCGTGTGTGTGATGATAGAAAGAAAACAAATGGAAAACAGGTTGCTTTGGTGGGGGGCTCCCACTATAGTTGAGCATAGAGGAGCAAATTTATGCTTGTGTGTGAGAGAGAAAGCACACAATAGGAGCAAGAAAAAGAGTTCAATCGAGGGTGGTGGTCCTCCCTCCCGAAAGTTGCCGGAGCCGCCTCCTTACAGTCAGAGTCTCGCGGATGGCCACCGTTCACATTCGATAAAAAGAGTCCCCCCTTTCCGAGTAGAGGCAACGCGGCAAGTGGACATGGACATGCATATGGAGGACTTATGGCCAAAGCAGGCAACAATAACGAATAAACATCATTCATTATACATATATTGCATGTTGTGTGTGCGATAAAGCACTCTCCTCTTCTGTTCGGAATCGCACAAACTCGAGTGCTCTTAGTTCTGGCGAAAGCGAACCATTTCGAGACGAGGCGCTAGTTTTTATTTCGGAAATTGCAATTTATTAAAAAGAAAAATTAAATCCGACTGAAAACAGTGTGGCCGCGGCTCTGGCTGGCACTCGAACGCCAAAGTGGATGATTTTTTCAGCGGAAGCGAATATGAATCAAGTTTGTGGGATATGATTTGCTCGATGCAGTGTGCGGGATGAAAACCGAATTTTCGCCAGCGGATATTTCTATTTCTATCTCTGATTGATGAACGCGGGCAAAAAATTGACGTATTGATATTTCGAATCAATGGACATTAATATTAGATTCGTCATTCAGAACCCAACAGCTAGAATGCCACGAAGATTAAATTAACACTGTTTTTATGTTTTGTTTGGTTTGTAAAACGTTTATTCAAGTGCTATTGCTAACACTGCGGAACACGTTTTTGTCTCAAGCATCAAAATACCACTATTCACTCAATTAAGGGTCGCTGAATCCATTTCCGTTTTCAAAAATATCATAGCACGTCAAGTTTTTGAGATATTGGCTGTTGAAAATGCAAAAATTGACTATTTCAGCCAACTTGCATGCAAGTTTTCCAGCTTGTAAGGCAATATATTTGCCTAACTTGCCACAGAATTCAAACTTCATGTGTATAACAATACTTATAGGCATAGTTTATAATACTTTCGATGCGGAAAATTTATTTTTTAAGGATTTGAAAAAGTATTGTATTTTCCCATATAAGATAAATGAAGAATTTTGTATTGAGACAGCAAACATGTCGAAAAAATCGGTTTAATCTAAATTTAATCGCACAATTTCAACCAAATTCAATCCAAAATAAAAGTTTAAATGCAAAATAGCATGCTTAGTGGATTAGATCACAAAAAAGTTTGATAAATTATACTTGAAATTTTATGTAAATATCAATACAATCAGTGTTTTATACAACTTTGGCGACCTGTAGCTAAGAATTGTGACGTGCTGGAATATTTTTGAAAATGTCATCAGATTCAGCAACCCCAAATCTACTCGAGACACATAATTTAATCCTTGAGACACGCAAAAATGTCATTTTTGTTAAGCTGTGTAATGCAAGTCGTAGACGACGAACAAGAAATTATTCCCATACCTACAATACCTCCAAGTCATGTTTCTTCTTCTTCTTCTTCTTCTTCTTCTTCTTCTTCTTAGCATAACGTCCCCATTTCATAACGAAAAGATCCGACCGGGAATCGAACCCAGACATCTTCAGTATGGCTTTGCTTAGTAGCCGCGAACTCTAACCACTAGGCTAAAGAAGGTCCCCGTAGTCCTCATTGGAATTTTAGCCAATACATTACTTTTAAAGGATTAAGACTCCTGAAAAATCATTTGGTTACTATGTTTCTATTATTCTGTGGAACATCTTAATTCTAAACAATATGATTATTGTCGATTTGCCTGGGTTCAAGTAAACGATACTTGAATCTTGTCGAATTGATAAATATCATACAATTTCAGTGGAGTGAGGCAGAAAGAGAGGAGCAAAAATACATATTTTAGAATACTAACATTCAGTAATTCTATGACTTAGCTTAGCTAGTGCACTAAGCAAATAGAAATCGCACTGTCGTTTGATATTTTTTTGCGAAATTTGTGCCTTTAAAGCGTAGGTACCTTATTGAATTTAGATTCCAAGCTGTTTCATCTGAAAACCAAATCAATTGTAAAAGGGTTTCTAGAAGAGTAAAAGCAAGAAGAGTTATTGGGGTACATTAAGTTCAGAAATATCCGGAAATAAACTCTTCAAATAAAATCATACCATTGGGATTTCTTTGGAAATTGGGTCAGTTTTTGGTAGGTGCACACTTTATTCCAGTGCATTGAAAAAGCAAAATGGCTGTTCCCGATCGTCAGAAGAAACACCGTTCTTATAGTTGCCGAATTAGCAGCTACAAAGCTGTAATTTATTAAACTTAGTATTAGAGCGTATACAAACGGGTAAGTATAAATTTCTCTTACAATTTCAGTGTTTTTGTATTCTTTTCAGGACTTCGCCAACCATCGAAAACGTGGAATGTATTATCTACTGGTAAGTTACATGGTTATTTTAATTTTCAGGTTATAAACTCTCTAATGTGATGCAACTTCATCTATACGGTAAGTACATTTTATTTCAGAACAAACGTACCTCGACTGACAAGCTTTTCGCCAACGACACGCTGCTGACTATCCGAAAACTGTGTTTATATATCTAAACTCAACGGAATAAATTCAATAATATGATCCAACAACTGATTATAAACTTACTTCGAAGAAAACTTCTGAATTTTCACTGCGGATTGAATGCTAACTGTCTTGTGTACAACGTGTGATCTGATTGAATCTATCTTTCCCATTCTGTCTGTTTCAACCGCGAACTGTCATTCCACTTGGCGACAACCGCTCAGTTGCGAGGGAACCGACAGTGGTTTCACCGCCGTTTCGCCGTCGACAGTGTTGCCGGCCACATTCCCCGACCCGTGAACCACTTCCGTTTCCGAAGCGACCTTATCTGACCCTATATCGCCACCTGCAACGTCCAGAACTGCCAGCTTAACAGCAGGTCTGGCAAAGACTCCCCTAGCTGTCTGCACAACAGCACGTCGCACTTGGCCTGATTTGTCCGGAAATACTTCCAGAATCCGTCCTCTTTCCCAGCTATTCCTTGTCTTCTCATCGATGATTACGACTAGATCGCCAGGCTCCAACGGCTTCACTTTCTCGAACCACTTCGACCTTCTAGTCAACATCGGCAAGTACTCCAACACCCATCTGCGCCAAAAATCGTCCACAATGTTCTTAGTGACTGTCCAACTGTCTCGGAGGCTGACTGACTGATCTGTTGGCTGTTTGACTCCGCTTGAACCGTACAACAAGAAGTGATTCGGAGTGAGTGCTTCCTGATCTGCTGCTTCCAAAGGTACATAGGTCAGCGGACGAGAGTTTACGATTCCTTCAGCTTCCAGCATTATTGTTTCGAATATCTCGTCGCTGGTGTGGTGTGGACTGTCCGATATTGCTGCCATTGCCACTTTTACTGATTTCACCATCCGCTCCCATGGTCCTCCCATGTGTGGAGCTGCAGGAACGTTGAAATGCCACTGTGTGCGAGCGTTGGTAAATGTAGATGCACAGTCTTCGTTGATTGCCAGGATTTTCTGCATTTCTTCTGACAACTGGCGACTGGCTCCTACAAAATTGGTACCATTGTCTGAGAAGACCTCTAGCGGAGCCCCTCGTCGGTTGACGAATCGCCTGAAGGCCATAAGGCGGCATCCACAAATTACGTAACACTCTAGGGGGAGGGGGGGAGTAGGCTCAAGCGTTACGACTCATACAAAAAATTGAAATTTTTCATACAAAAAGCGTTACGGAGGGGGGGGGAGGGGGTTAAAAAATTTAAATTTTAGCGTTACGTAATAAATGGATGCTGCCTAATGCATGACTTGGTTGACAGACTGTGTGCCAACTCTAGGTGAACTGCTCGTACTGTGAGGCAGGTAAACAAACATATCCACCGTTTGACAATACTGCGACCGACTTTCACTTCGAAGTGACCCATGTAGTCAACGCCAACATACGTGAATGGACGAATAAAGGGAGTCAATCGAACTTTTGGAAGTGGCCCCATCAACGGTGGTGTCGGAGCTGCTTTCTTAATCTTACAGTACTGACAACTGCGACAAACGCTTCGAACTACGCTGCGCAATCTCGGAATGTAGAACTGCTGTCGCAATTCGTTGCAAACTGTTTCACTGTTGGCGTGAAGGAACCGCTGATGGAAGCTGAGCACTATGAGGTACGTAATTCGGTGGTTTTTCGGCAACACGATTGGGTGCTTCGCTTCGTAGGAAATGCCTGGAGCGTTCTGTATTCGGCCCCCGACCCGTAAAACTCCTTTATCATCCAAGAATGGAAGCAGTGCCACGGTGCTCCCCTGACCGTTATTATCAGAAAAAAATCTCCATCAAATCTGTACTCACCAGTCGATTTCTATAGCTAAGCTGCATGTCTGGGCAAAATTTCAAAAAAATCGTAGGGCCCGTTTTGAAGTTACGCCCTTTTGATTGTAGAAATCCACAATTCCATAGGAAATCTGAGATATTTAAACGGATTTTTATTCGCCATGATTAACAGAAGAAATATACTAGCAAAATTTGGTTCAAAGTAGGTGTTCTTAGTTATTTATAGCTTCTAGGTGGAGTTTTGAATGGTAAGATTAACAAAATATGGAGTTACGCCCTTTTGGAAGCATAACAATTAAATTCACTATTTTTCAATCTACTAATTAGGCATTATAATACCGTTAAGCGTGTTCAAATGTTATCAATCACACATTGCTCTTACATGCCGTCAAAAATCTTTCACAATTATCTTTTTTTTTTCATAGGCTCAAGTGGTATAAGGCATTACGGAGCCAAATTAGTGTTTAAACAACAAAATATCTGGATAGTTTGGTGAAACAACGAACTCACGATTCAGATTATTCATTATTATTTTGTTAAATGGAATATAAAATCGTAACACTTACAGAGCTTAATTTTAAATATTTGTCTTTTTGTCACTTATGAAAATTTTGTTTAGCAAAGTATGATTTATTTTCGTGTGTTTTGATTGATAAGAGCTGCGGGTGGGTCTCAACTTCACATGCACAGTTTGCGATCGGAAAAAATGAAAGTGTTCAGATAAATCATCAATTTGTGTAGGATTCATACCTCAATGAACACTTCGACAGTTATTTACTGAGAGTTTTCTTTGCCAAATTTGCCATTTTCGCATTCGTATATCTTGTGGCAGGTATGATGATACGCTATGCCCAGGAAAGTCAAGGAAATTTCCATTACGAAAAAATCCTGGACCGACCGGTTATCGAACCCAGACACCTTCAGCATGGCTTTGCTTTGTGGACTCTAACCACTCGGCAAAGGAAGGCCCCAGGACGTCATGCCAAGAAGAAGAAGGATTCAAACCTGTTATGGTAGATAGATAAGCAGGCAAACAACTCGGCCACAGAATTTAAGATTTTAGATTTTTCAGTACCAAAAACTGGAAGCTAAGTATTTATTTTTAAGTAGATGAAAAAACCGAATTTAGTACTATACCATTTAATTCCACTAGAGTTTGTATCCTTTGACAGATACGCGTATTTCGACCTCAACTGTAAGGCCGTCTTCAGTGTCGTGTACTAGACTCGACTGAAGTCGACACTGAAGACGGCCTTACAGTTGAGGTCGAAATACGCGTATCTGTCAAAGGATACAAACTCTAGTGGAATTAAATGGTATAGTACTAAATTCGGTTTTTTCATCTACTTATAGGTATTCTACTAAACAGCTCGAAGATTTATTATCATATTTATTTTTAATTTTACCCTTAACTCTGAGCTCCATTGCCCCGAATGCCATGAATCTGGAGACCAGAACTTTGAGTTCCAGTTCCTAGAATGGCATTACTTCAAATGCCATTATCACGGGCAGTGTCATTGAATGTTGTTATAAATTCAGGACAATAGAATTCAGCATAATGTTGCGTTCAGCGTGATGACTCTCGAATTAGTGACATTCGGGGAAATGAATTTCTGGGTTTTCAGGCAGAATCTTTTCAAGAGAAGTTTGATTTAAGTTTTATTTAATTATTTTTTTAGATAGACATGTCAAATTTAGCTCTGCAAGTGTTATGAATTTAAAATCAGTGAATCCAAACAATACCGAATATTTCTTACGTCGCGTAATTTGCCACTGTCAAAACCAGCGCACTGCTGTTGTGAAAGAAAAGCGAGGTTTTTCAGCGGTGTTGTACAAAATATAACAGCGCGACGACTGAAGTGTTAATGTATTTCAAGTATTGAGGCTTACTCTTCACGAGTTAGCTTGAGAATGAGTTGATTGATTTACACAATTCTTTCAATATTGTATTTATCAAGGAGTCTTACGTGTTTATGAGGTCGAGAATACCGGGAAAGCCACAGTTAAAATTAAAGAAATGACCACAAAAGTATTAATAGTGGTCTAGAGTACCATATTTTGACAAATAGTGCAACTCAGGTTTAAGTTCTGGTGCAGTATAAAGTTAGCCATAACAGCCGGACAGCTATTTGTGTTAAAAAAATATTTTATGACTATAATAACAATTCAAAATTGGCTCCGTAATGCCTTCTGCCACTTGAGCCTATGAAAATTCAGTCAATCGTGAAAGAATTTGACGGCATGTAAGTGCAATGTGTCATTCATGAAAATTGAACATGCTTATCGGTATTAGAATGCCTAATTAATCTATTTTAAATTTGTGATTTTAATAATTAAACTTCAAAAAGGGCGTAACTCAAAATTTCGACAATCTTCTTATTCAAAACTCCACCCAGAGGTCACAAGTAACTGAAAACACCTATTGTGAACTAAATATTGTTGGTTTATTGCTTCTGATAATCATGGCGAATAGAAATCCGTTTAAATATCTCAGATGTCCTATGAAATTGTGGATTTATACAATCAAAAGGGCGTAACTTCAAAACGGGCCCTACGATTTTTTTAAAATTTTGTCCAGACATGCACCTTAGCTATAGAACACGACTGGTGAGCACAGATTTGATGGAGATTTTTTTCTGATAATAACGGTCAGGGGAGCACCGTGAGTGCGCGAATTGAACTGCTTTTCGCCACACCATGTCCTTTACTCAACAGATGAATTTCTTCTGCATACTCCTGAGCCTGAGCCTGACGCCACAGTGTCTCCTCCGCCTTGGTAAACTCACATTGGTTCAATATTCTGAGCGGTGTTGTTCGACTTGGTGAATGCCTCCATGCTGATACAGCTCGGTGAACATAAGCTGTCGCGCGTAGTAGCCGGTTCCAGTTGGAGAAACGCGTTACGTCTACTACTTCCTCTACTGTTCGATGTACGGCAACAATGCGAATTTCTTCGCACATCATGTTTGCTCCCCCGAAATCTTCTACTCTTTCCATGGGCCACTGACTCTCTGGATCCTGTAGAAATGCTGGACCTTGGTACCAACGGCAGTGCGGATCGAATGAGGGTCCTGCATTCCACTTAGTGGCGTCGTCCGCTACGTTCTCTCGAGATGGTACGTAGCGCCATTCATCTACACTGGTGAAGGACAAGATTTCGCCAACACGAAATGAAACGAACTGATGAAATCGTCGACTGTCGGAGCGAAGCCATGAAAGTACTGTTGCTGAATCTGTCCACAGGAAGCGCCTTTGAATGCTGATAGTCAGAGCCGAACATATGTTTTGTAGCAGACGAGACCCCATCATGGCAGCTTGTAATTCCAGACGCGGAATAGAAAGCGATCGAAGAGGTGCAACTTTTGTTTTCGCAGCTATTAACGAGCATTGGCTCTCTCCGTGAACTGTCATCCTAACATAGGCCACACACGCACAGGCTGACACACTAGCGTCCGTGAAGACATGGATCTGAATATTGCTGACTTGCTGCGGCCAGAAGTTTTTGAAGAAACAGCGCGGAACGTTCACTTCGTTGATGTTTCGGTACTGTTCGATCCATCTAGTCCACAGCTCGTGTAACTGCTCTGCAATTGGTTCGTCCCAGTTTTTCCCTGTGCGCCAAATCTCCTGCATCAGAATTTTGCCGTGTACAACGAAGTGTGCGACAAATCCTAATGGGTCATACAGTTTCATGACAATCCGCAGAATTTGTCGTTTTGTCGGAACTGCACAACTGATATTCAGAACCTCTTCAACTGCTTGCTGGCTGAACGTAAAGATGTCTTCTGAAGGACTCCACATCACGCCCAGGACGCGTTCGTATGTTCGGTCTTTGTCCAAGGGCAGTGGCTTACTGGTCGATGAACTCGATTCTCCTAGTCGGTCTAGTACTTCCTGCTCGTTGGACACTATTTTCCCGAATTGGAAACCAGCAGCTGAATGGATTTGTTGCACTTGTTCCACTAGTGCTACTGCCTCTTCCACGGAGTCAACGCTGTCGAGGAAATCATCTACGTAGTGGTTCTTGGTTACTGCTTCTACTGCCCTAGGATACTGCTCACTGAATACTGACGCATTCCAGTTTTTCACGAACTGCGCTGTGCATGGAGAGCTTGTAGCACCAAACATCGCAACGTTGATCACGTAAACTTGTACTTCTTCATCAGGACTTGTCCTCCACAGAAAGCATTGCGACCATTTGTCTTCATCGCGGATGAGAATCCGCAGAAACATTTCCCGGATATCAGAGCATACGGCGACTTTGCCCTGTCGGAACCGTAGCAGAACATCCAATAGCGGTACGAGCAGATCAGGCCCCTTAAGCAGCATATCGTTGAAGCAGACTCCTCCAGCCTTTGCAGCCGCATCCCAAACCATACGGGTTTTATTTGGTTTCTTGGGATTGATCACTACACCCAGAGGTAAATACCAAACTCGGTGGGGGTTCAGACTGCCAACTTCTTCCTGCGATGCTTTACTGATATACTGCTTTTGCTCATAACTGTCGATCTGTTCATTCACCCTTCTCCGAAGCTCCGGGTCTCTGGACAAACGCTTCTCCAATCCCAAGAGTCTGTTCATTGCCATCTTATAGCTTTCCGGAAACTGGACGTCATTATTGCGCCATAGCAAACCTGTCTCGATTCTTGATCCACGACGTACTGTTGCTTCCATGATACTGCGAGCTCGTTTGTCTTTTTCGGATTCGATTGTCGATGTCACTACAGCTTCCTCGACGGCGAAAAACTTTTTCATGGAATCGTACAAGTCACTGTTGCTCATTTCTTGTCCGACGTGTAGGTTTAACTGTTCCACGGATGCTTCGGTTCCGGAATTCCTTCCGTAGATGCACCAGCCGAGGCGAGTCTTCGTAGCCACTGGATCACTTCTGCCACCTTCACGAATCTTCAGACTGGTTATGAGATGCACGTGCTCGATACCGATGATCATTCCAGGTTTTGCATCGATATAACCGCTCACTGGAAGACCCTGTAGATGTGGATAAACTCTCGACAGATCGGTGTAGTTTAAGGTTTGACTGGGAAGCCCAAGCTCACGCACCGTTCGTACGTTGCTCAAGTGGAAAGTATTTTGCTTGCCAACACCAGAAATTTCCAGACAGACTCTTCTAGAACTCTTCTCATGCCTGCCAATCTTTCCGGTCCATCCTAGCCAAAGGTTGTCCAGCTCTCCTTCAATTCCCAGCTGAGCCGCGATCGCCTCCTCCAACAGTGTCGACGACGATCCATCATCCAGGAATGCGTATGTTTCTATACTTTTTCCGTCACCATGAAGTGTGACCGGTAAATATCGAAACAGCGAGAAAGATTTCGTATGGTGGTAGTTGTGATGCACTGCTTCGGTTGGCTTTGTTGTCTCCACCGGTTCGTTTCGGCTGGGCTGACTGCTGTGTAGAAGCTTGTGATGTCGAATACGACAACCATCCACGCCGCACTCTTTCTTTGAATGACAAGGCCACTTCCGATGGGGAACTAAGCACAAACGACACAAATTCTTCTGACGCATCGCTTTCCATCTCGCTCCGATATCCAATGACTTGAAACTGGAACAGTTTAGAATCTGATGATTTTCGTTTCCACAATACGAACAGGCTTTCGCTGTTGTTCGTTCAACTGAGGTCTCTTTCTTGGAAGCATCAGAAGACTCGTTGGCGTGAGTGAACAACTTCTCCTTTTGTTTTGGCTTTTCTACCCGAACTTGTTTGTAGTGATTTTGGACGGAATCAACATCGACTGTGAGCTCTGACGCTAGATTCACGAGTCCAGCCATGAAACTGTTGAACGTCGCCAGGTTGACGTATCCAACTGCTTGCTTGTACGTTCTCCACTGCATCTTCAGCGAGGTTGGCAGCTTATCGATCAATTCTTGAAGCAGCATTGGATTCGATAAATGTGCTTGTTGGTCAGCCAGTACGATGTGATCGACCAAATTCTGAATCGCAAGGCCGTAAGCAACAATCGAACTGAGATTCTCTGCTTTAGGTGGAGGCACGTTGCGTACTTTCTTCAGAAGCGAACTGATCAGTATCTCCTTTCTTCCGTATAGCTTATGAAGCGTATCCATGACGTATGGCACGGAAGCCGGTAGCAGCAGACGACTTCGTACTGCTTCTAATGCAGAGCCACCCAAACTTCGCTGCAGTCGAGCCAAATTTTCTGCATCTGTATATCCGCAAACCTCCGTCGTGTTCTTGAATGAACTGTAGAAGATTGGCCACTCCTGAGGATCGCCATTGAACTTTGGCAGCTCACGGGGCATTACCTGCCTAGCGGCCAGTTGAGCGCTTGATGGTCCTACTACAGAACTAGTTCGTACTCCATACAAACCAGGATCTGGCAATCCAACTGAAGCTAATGGTGGTCGAAACATATTTGTCACTACTGGCGCCGCTGGATTTGGAAATGACTGATGACCAACTGTTGAACTGACTGCAAATTCTGGAGGTGGAACACAACCCAAACTACTTTGCGACTGACTAACTTGAACAACTCCTCCTGGTAGTGCCGCATTTGTTGGTGCTCGAAGTCCCATTGGAGCGGCTGTGTAGTGCGGATGACTTCCATAAACTGCTGGCATCAAACCACTCGAATAAACAGAAACATGCGCTGTTGCATTCAATTCCGAATGAGCTTCTGCAACTCTGGCCGGGAATGTGACAGCGGGTTGAACTGCTGCAGTCGGTTCATTGCAAATTCGAAGATCTTGCATTCCCGAAAGTAGCGCTGTAGGATCTGCTGGCCCAAACGGAGTCGATGATGGAACAGTTGACACCGAGGAAACTACTTGTCCTGATAAAAACTGTTCATAGGATTTCGCCAACGTTGGGACATTCCCCAATGCAGGAAGACACAAGTGATTCACGTTAGACGAAGCGAAAATCTGCGACGAACTATTTGGCACCGTTACAGCTGGTAGTTGCAACTCGTTAGTCGCAGCAGGAGGTTGAACCGATTCACTAACTGTAGGAACCAGTGGAGCAGCTTGATATCCCGACGATGATGGTTTCGACTGACCAACTTCGTCTACAGCAGTTCCCTTCAACCATTTCTCCAACTGGTCACGCTTACTTTTCACACTCACTCCGGTCCGTCTACTTTTCTGGCTTATTCCGCTTCGTCGACTTGATGGTTTCTTTTCATCCTCGATCTGCATCAACAGGTTGTACTTCTGCTTCAAATATTCCTGCTCTTCATCCAGCTGCTTCAATTTGGCTGCTTCTTCTACTTGTTTCAGCTTCAATTCTTCCGCTGCGCGCAGTTTGCTCAGCTTCCGTTGCTCCTCCAGGTGCTGTAGACTAAGTTGCAATCTTTGAGACGCACGACTACTGCTCTTACTCACTGAAGATTCATTAAATGACACTCCCGATTTCGACGTAATATCAGTGCCGTCCCAATCGGCAAGACAGTCACTACATTTCCAACTTTTTTCCGCGATTGACTTATTGACACCCGCGCATCGAAAGTGTTCCCACGATTCACACCCATCGCAACAGACCCAATTATCATCACCCTCTTTCTGATTGCATTTTTTGCATGGCTTATCTATCCCTTCCGTATTAGTAACGTTTTTGCCCTTTTTTGGCATAATTAAATCTAATAATTCGCCTACTAAGCTGTCTGCAGGACTAGCTTACTCAATTGCCGTACTGCAGCAACCACAACTGTGGTAAAGGCACGAAATAGAAAAGCTGACTACTGACTTGTATTCCGATGCAATCAAACCTCCGGGATCCGGCACTGGCTGGGATGATGATGATCAGTCTTCAACTGTGGGTCGTTCGGTTGGCGGACGTCTTCCCGGTTACAGCACTACTTGGCAGCGACACCCGACGGGCAACAATCATCCAACTTCGGATGAAATTCTTTGTAGTAATGTTCCCGATCGTCAGAAGAAACACCGTTCTTATAGTTGCCGAATTAGCAGCTACAAAGCTGTAATTTATTAAACTTAGTATTAGAGCGTATACAAACGGGTAAGTATAAATTTCTCTTACAATTTCAGTGTTTTTGTATTCTTTTCAGGACTTCGCCAACCATCGAAAACGTGGAATGTATTATCTACTGGTAAGTTACATGGTTATTTTAATTTTCAGGTTATAAACTCTCTAATGTGATGCAACTTCATCTATACGGTAAGTACATTTTATTTCAGAACAAACGTACCTCGACTGACAAGCTTTTCGCCAACGACACGCTGCTGACTATCCGAAAACTGTGTTTATATATCTAAACTCAACGGAATAAATTCAATAATATGATCCAACAACTGATTATAAACTTACTTCGAAGAAAACTTCTGAATTTTCACTGCGGATTGAATGCTAACTGTCTTGTGTACAACGTGTGATCTGATTGAATCTATCTTTCCCATTCTGTCTGTTTCAACCGCGAACTGTCATTCCACTTGGCGACAACCGCTCAGTTGCGAGGGAACCGACAGTGGTTTCACCGCCGTTTCGCCGTCGACAGTGTTGCCGGCCACAATGGCTGTTATGAAAGTAAATTAGCCAATATGTGTTTCCATCAGTGCTGTATAGTGTCAGTGTTAATAGAGGGCTACGCGTGGTTCACAGAGATTTTCTTCAAATTATCTTTCATTTTTCCGTCGTTACAACATGGGACGGAATCGTATACCTACTAGACAATGTCCAATTCATTACATGGTATGATTGTTATCTGTAGCGGGTATTCTCACTTAACTGAAACATATTTACTCCCGAGATCTATCTTCTAAATCAGGCCTGCTCAACCTTTTTGAACAGCGCAAGTCAAATCTTAGAAACAGTATTTGGTTGTAGTGCACAAACAAATACATTTTCGTAATACGATAAATTCCCGCTAATTTCAACGAACCATCGGGATTCATTTTTAATTTTATCATTATATCACTTTACGGCCATGTTTCTTTTGGCTATTTTGGCCCCTGAGAGTCCTCCCAGAATACTGAGAGAATTATGCCCTGGATTCTTTAGTATTTAAAATGAATCTTGCTTAGTTTTCTGCCAGCATTTTACTTCGGATTATGTGAATGCTCTGCCCAAAATTTTGTGAGAATTATGTCCCAGATGGAAGCCTTGTGGAAAACTCTCACTGAATCTGAATGAATATGGATTCAGATTCTGTGAGAGTTTTCCACAAGGCTTCCATGAAAATCATATCATTGCCCATGATTTTCGACAAATCTCCATATTTTTCAGATAATCATTGACATTGGCATAGGTCCTGGAGTGCCTATTTTTTTAGATTAGATTAGAACCGTGTGCTCCTTATGCCTAGGATTTAAAAAAAAATCAGTCATTTATCATTGGCGTAGCTAGGATTTTTTTTCTGGAGGGGGCCTAGGGGGGGCCTGGCAAACTCTTTTTTTTTCTATCTTCATTAACGAGATTTTTAGCCCTGGGCTAGTTCATCTCGGGACCAACGGCTTTACTTCCCTTCCGTAGGAAGTCGTCACTGATTTTTTTAGTGACTATTTCGGGGATGGGATTCGATCCTAGGTCCTCGGCGTGAGAGGCGTGTGTTCTAACCACTACAGCAGGTCCGTCCCCGCAATCTCTTGGTTTACAGAAGTAATGTCGGTCACAATAATCACGATTTTCAAAAACTTCTTTCACTGATTTGTATTGATTTTATTTCTTTGTGATTTTGTCTCATATTGCTGCACAATGATACTTGTAAATTTAAATTTTTACTACGGAAAATATTCATTTCTTGTCTAGTCCAATAAACAAACCGTCAAGAATTCTTCCAGAGAACACATGAGGAATATCCCTTTGTTATTCTTCCATAAATTCTTCAAGTATCGAAGATTTCTTCATGAATGTTTTCCGTACTTTTCCAATGCATTTTCCAAGAACTCCTTTACCTATTTTCAATGATTTATTCCTGGGATTCCCACTGGAAATCTGGGATTAGTAGTTATTATTGGACAGATTTTTTTTCTTGAAGTTTCTTTATGCTTTCTGATTTTAGCACAAAATTTCTCGAAGCATATGTATGAAATTGCTTAAAATAATCTCTTGAAGAATTCAGAATTTAAATCATTTTCTATGAAGGTCCATGGTCCAATTCGGACCTAGTAGCAGTTTTTTGGTCATATCTTTTCAGCACGATGAAAGGCATGGATAGTTTTATGTTTTCGCGAAAGCCTGATTAAGCGCGCACACTTTTTGCTCAGAGAGTTTTGTGATATCTCCTACCAGGACATGACGAGACATGTTTCAACAAAATTCTCTAGAAGGTCCGAATTGGACCAACACTGTTCCAGTTCGGCCCCCCTTGTTCTAATTCGGACCACCCAATAATTTATCGTTTTTTTATTGCACGACTTATTGCACATACATTCTAATTGTTAGTTTAAAACCTCATTCAGTTGTTCATTAATAATTAAATAATCATTAAAACCGTCTTCAAGGTCATCAAGCAAGGATTCTTTCCACGAATTCTTCACCAAACTTCTTCCAACTTTGCCATTGAGATTCTTCCTAAAGTTTCTCTTCATATTCCTTAAACATATCTCTTAAAAATTCTTCAAGGATTGCTTGAAGAGATCATAGCAAAAATTGTCCAGGGTTGATTTATCCAGGTTACTCTAAGGATTCCTCCTAATATTTCACAAGATTTTCTTAAACAATTAAATAAGATTCAATTGGGAAAATATTTTTCGAGATTTCTTAGAGAAGTTCTCTACAGATCTATTTGCATTTTTTCACAGAAAATTTTCTAAGTGTTTCATTAAAGTCATCCAAAAATCAATTCAAACTCCTCGCATGCCTTCAAAGTTCTCTTTGGAAAATTTCTTCAAAAAAAACTAATAAAAATTTTCAAAATTAAAACATTCGTATAAAGTCTCTAGGGAAATGTAGGTAATCTATCATAAATTTTTCCACGAAAACTTAAAAAAATCACGAGTGATTTGTATAGGGATTATGTCGGAGAATTATATTATTGTTTCTCTGGAATGTCGTCCTACGATTCCTCTAAAAACATCCCCAGAGCTCCATCCAAGTATTTTCTAGAGATTTTGTTACTTTAAACTGCATTAGCGAATCTTCTGGGGATTTTTAGAAGAAATTTTTCAACACATTTACTAAAGAAGTTTGCAAATTCATTCTCGAACTTCTCGAAAAATATCTTTAGTAATTTCACAAAGTATTCTTCCAGGTTTAACAAATCACTCCATATTTTTTCCGAATGTTAAATCAGGGATTCATCCAAAAATAATATCAAGGAATCTATCCACTCCCCATGTTTGGTTTAAAAACTACTCCAGCAGTACCTATTTTTTTATGGATTTCTTCACAAATTACTCTACGAATCACTTGATGACAATATTCGATTTGGAATGGCACTTTTTGTTTGATGATTTCTGCTTAAATTAAATCTGGGAAACAACATACTAAATTATTGTCGGAAAATCAAGGGTCAACGTAGAATTTCTGAATTTTTTTGACGAAATTCTTGACGGTGTATTTCATAGAAAAGCTTAGTTGGTTTTTATAAGGTTTTCGAATTTTTTTTTGCTTATATTTATCCGTCTTTTTTAAATCCAAATCAATTTACGTTAAAAAGAATGGAATTTTTACTGAAAGTATTTGTACCTATTTCATGATACTGTGGCGAACAAATTGATGTAAAAACCAATTTCTTCCTACTTGCAGAAATTCCAAACAAACTTTTTGGAGGGACTAACTATTGTGCAACAACTGCAGAAGTTCAACGTTAGTATATTGCCAAAGATGTCTTATGGAAAAATTCGTAATGTAAGATTACGAAGATTTTTTTTTAAATTTGGAAGGAGAAACTCAAACAGATCGTATCGAGTTAGAGAACATCGAGTAAGAGGGGTATCGACTTACAGAGGGATCAAAGTATACTAAATTGAAGGGACCGCACATTCCATCGAGTTTGGGGGAATATCGAGATACAGAATATCGAGTGAGGGAGAGTTGACTGTACTTTGAAAATTTGTTGAGGAATTCCTGATGGACTTTCAGAAATCGGTAACCATACGTATAAAAATTCTGCAATTTCGAACGATTCCTAGATTTTTCTCTTTAGATTCTTTAAAAATTTCGTCGAAGTTGTTCAAGAAATTCCTCTATAATCCGGGGATTTGAAGTAGAATTTACAGAAAAAAAACATAGTACAAAGTGTGAACATTTCTGAAGGACTTTTGATAAACTTCGCGATATAATTTTTAATGCATGGTTTTGTGAAAGTATATGAAAATGACAAAATTAATTAATTTTTGAAGGAATTGTGAAGAAAAAGTTTGAACTTTTAAGGCCACAATTGTTTTTAGTCATATCCGGGAACATATTCTGGAATCAATTTGTGGATAAAAAGTAGACATAGGAGGAATGGTTGTCCTCCAGGAGGAATTTACGTTAAAAGTATGAACTAATCGCACATTTTTATTTGACTTATTTCCAAAAGATTTGTAATAAAAGCTATGAATCCAATCTTCGGTATTCTATGAGAAATTTGATTATATCAAAGTTTTTGAGCATATAAAACTTTTTATTTGAAAAACGTAGCCAAGAGTTTATGCAATAAGTTTATTCATGAGAAATTATTTAAAAAAATGATGCGAAATCAAAGAAAGAATTCAATGCTAGATAAAAAAGTATGGCTGATATTGTTGGACTTTTCTTGAAAGTCTTAGCTAGGTTGAAATTTCTGGAAAAGATCTGTAACAAATTCGCCAAAAATCCCAAATATCTTTTGACTAAGAAGCTCCTGTAGTAATTTTGCTTATTTTTCAATTAATTTTATCGAACATTATACGAGTTGTATACGAATTTCCAGGATACTGACGCATTTTAGTATAACAATATTTTTTGCAATGGAGGTATCGAAAACTGCGCTTATCGCACATAACATTAAGCTGGTTCTATCGGTAACCAATTGAGCGACAACCGGATGGTTAATATTTCAGTTGTTGCGCGATTCGTCGAAGTCTAACCGAACCGCTACACTGATGCTGTGTACGACAAGCGAGGTTCTCCCACTATTGATGTACAAAATAAAATAACTAGGGGAACATGGTCCAATTCGGACCTAGTAACAGTTTTTTGGTCATATCTTTTCAGTATGATGAACTATATGAAAAATATGATGTTAACGTAAACGCCTGATTCAGCGCGCACACTTTTCTCTCAGAGAGTTTTGGGATATCTCCTACCGGGACATGACTAGACATGTTTGAACAAAATGCTCCAGAAGGTCCGAATTGGACCAACCCTGTTCCAATTCGGACCCGCCATGTTCTAATTCGGACCACCCTAAGCTTTATCGTTTTTGCTATGGTAGTTATAAAATATAACTCCGATTTGTTTGGTATCAAAGCTTATTGAACTTCTTCTGTAAGCTCAAGCATAAAAAATAAACCCGATTTGTGAAAAAAAAAAATGATTTAATTCGAGAAATTTACATTTTACTTGAGCTAAATCTGATAGCTCAAGTAAAATGCGAATTTCTCAAAGAAAATAAATAAATAAAATAAACGAGGGTGAAATCCAAAACTGGTTCAAATCTAAGTACAGTTTACTCTCCCTAACTTGATTTCAAACGGACCAGATATCGAGATAAAGAAAACAAACATTTTTTTTATATTGGAGCTTTTTGTTATTTTGACAAAATGCATTCAAAAAAGTCTTGAATATAGTAAAATTTCAACACATTTAAACTTTGCATGAAAATATCGGGTTAAAAAGGTGAACTATAAAGGTTCTCAGCAATCGTAAACGTCTTTTTGTGTCGTATTGTCAAACTATTTTGGGAAGCCGTATCCAAAATAGGCTGGAGATGCTTTTCAAGTAGCTGGATTATTGATTCCTTTATTTTTTGGTGGTCTACCGTATTTCTTAGATTTTTTCGAAGACTTTTTCTTGACCGCACCAGAAACAAAGACATCATCGATCAATATTACAACTTTTGTGATTTTCTATCAAGCCGAGAAGACTTTCACGGGGTGGAGCTCTTAGAATAGACTGAGTGCTCATTGAAAACCAAGAGGTCCCTTTTGGACCATATCAAAAGGTCCGGATTGGACCAACACACATTTTGTGATTTTCTAACTAGTTGAACACAAACAGTGCATAGATATATCAAAGCCATATGATCAGATGAAAATTTAGGCTTGGAGGATTCGATTATAAAATAACACAGAACCATTGGAGATTTATTGTCACTTACAGTAGCTTGGGAAAAATGCTAACCGACAGCACACCAGAGCATCTCAAAACAACAAACTATTATAAAAGTCAAACGAATTAACTGAAAGGCGTCAAATTTATTGTGTTAGATCCAAGCCAGACGATGGGTAGAACAACGGTACTCACGATCTCTACAGTTACGCTAGCATTGAGAAATGCTTGATGGTCCGAATTAGAACAGGGTCCGAATTGGACCAGGTTCCCCTACTGAAAAAATTTAATTATTTAATTATTAAGGTTTTTCTTCACGATAGAATCATGTTATATATTTATTTTTGATGTTCATATTATCATCCAAAATTTCTGGGGGGGCCTGGCCCCCCTGCCCCCCCCTGTTCCTACGCCAATGTCATTTATACAATGGGATTTTGTTTGCCTAATTCGTCCTATCAAGTAGCTGAAAACATGGCAAGGTGAATTGCACTTGAAATCTTAATAAAAGGAAATGGAATAATTGAACTTGTTATGTTCGAACTCCAAGTTAATAGAGCAATCAACGGAAACGAGTCAGTTTCGTTATCCGCACAAAATGGAGCTGCAGGCCGGATGCGGCCCGTAGCCCGTACGTTGGGCAGCCCTGTTCTGAATTCTAATCTTAAAAATCTTTTAAACTTTTCATCTTACTGAGTTAAAAAAATAAGAAGAAGGCAGCATTAAAATTGTTCTCGTAGGAGCTCCGTCATTGCGACATGACAAAGTGAGCTCATGAATGTCTTGCAAATGATTCCCTGATATCGATTCGTGGGGCATTGATGTGGGACCGAAATGTGAGCAGCACAAACCATATCATGCAACACATCAATCTTCAATATTTTACCACTGGAGTATCATACAATGTATGTCAAGCTGAGACGAGACTCGCGAAGACGGTCTTCTTTTTCTGTGATTGCTGAGTTTTTTTCTTATTCCACTTTGTGCATACCAATTATGCGCATGCGCATACCAATTATGCGCATGCTGTTCAAATCCTCACATGAACCTCTCAGCAAAAAATGATTAAGTTTGCATCACATCGAATCATAAATAGCCATTTGAGTGAAATTTCATGCCAGCAAACGTAGCAGACATTAGAAATAATTAATCTTCTGCTTAGATTTATCAGCAACTTTGGAAAAACTGCTCCGCCGACTGAGGTTTTTAATAACAGTTTACTTTGAACACAATACTTTTCACTTATTCAGCCATAAAAACGGTGGGCTGCATTTGACGTTTCGTGAGAGGGGAATCTGGGCTGCATATGACGTTGATATTTTTCCTCTTCGCGAGTCTCTCTCAGATGTCAAGTAAATGATGCAATAAACGGTCTTCTATAAGTACTTCCGGATTATCCCAAAACCAATTCCGGGACCTTAGAAAAGGACGACAATTCGTCGATTGCAATCCATATCATACGACATATCATTCTTCGATATTTTTCACCGGGTATAATATGATACATATGGAGCAATGTCTTGCATTATAGGGTAACTTACAAGTACTTCCTGGATGTTCGAAAGCCAATTCTGAGACCCTGAAAGAGGACATCCAATGATTGCAACCCCTATCAAGCGACAAATCAATCATCAAGATTTTTCACTAATAGTATAGTACGATGCAAACTTAATATTTTGCAAAAGGGTCAACAAGTGCATGTAGAATGTTCTGGAGCCAATTTCTGACACTGGACATTCCGGAAGAACTTGTAGATGAACCTATGTTGCCAGAAATCATTCAGCATATATTGTATTATACTCCTGGTAAAGAAAATGGAAAATAATCGCCTCTGTTTCTTGATCATAATGAGAGTGGGTCAGCGAATGTTACAAGTGTTGACACACAGTGATCGGCGCCATACAGTTGGTGGTGTGTGTCTGACTTTCGTTCATAGTTCGTTATTTTCTACAAACGATAAATGTCATGCGTGTTCTATGAATGCAGGCCGATAAATGGAATGAAATTATGGCTCGTGTGTGGCAATGATCGTTAATTTTTCCAAAATCCTGTCCCTCCTGTTCGTATAAATCTAGTTTGGATTACAAGTAAAGGTCATGAAACATGAATAGTGTCGGAGTGTTGTATCAAAACTTCATTGAAATAGACTTATAAATGTAGAAATTAGAGCAAAAGTATCACGAAAGGTTGTGAAAAATAGGTCAGGAACGCAAAGGCTTGGACGACTTTTTTTGCACTTTTTTGGTTATATTGCTGTGTGCATTTGAAACGCAAATATCAAATGCGGGAACACCAAATGCGGTTAGATTTTCTACAAGAAATGCGATGTCATAGATAGATTTTTCTTGCTAGGTTGGCGATGATTTTGAAAAACGTTGCTAGGTGTCCTTTGATTGTTTTGTTTTACCGCATTTGGAGGACGTTTAGTCAAAATTTGCATCTCAAATGCAAACAGCAATATCTTTTGAGAGTGTGGGAATGCGTTCTTTCTCTGAAGCAATGGATCGGAGTAGGCCATGCGCGCGGACGGACGTTTATTTTTTTGCTGTCACGGTTTTGATCGTTCTCAAGAATTTTCAAATTGGTCGGCCAATTTAAAGTTTGGATGATGCTAAGGGTTAAGCAAAATCCAAGAAGTGAAAAAAATGTTCGGTTAACACATGGTGTTCGCAATATAAAAATCTGAAGTTCATTGTGGTCCAGAGATTTTGAATTTCTTCGCTGAAAATTTGGTCGCTGCGATTTTTTCGTCGTTTAACCGGATGATGATTAGAGATTTGTAAAGCAAACCTTCTGTGCTGTGCAAGAAAAACGAGATTACAAAATACAACGAAGTGACGGCTGTAGTGTTGTGATTGTAATAATTCTAGACAGAATCAGTGTGCGCTTGAGCGCTTGATATAACCCAAGCAAGTGGGTTCGTTTTTTTTTCTGCGTCGCCGAAGTTGAAGTTTTTTTTTTTTTCACGGCTCCACATTTTGCTCGGCAGTGCTGTGCGAAGGCCTAAGCTTATTAATTCGTTTTCGTCGTCGGAGTGATTTTATATTCCTCTTGGTGGTATTTTTTTTCCACGATTCCGCTGGTGGTTCGATTGGTACAACGTCACCCGGATAGTTTTCTAGTTTGTAGTTAAAGTGCAATTATTGAAATTGAAAGAAGATAAAAAAATGCCAGTGTGTTTTTCATTTTCTGTGCAAAATTTACTCTATCTTTAGTACGGGCGACTGCCCCCTAAAGAGTTCATTTCGAGGTGCGTAGCAGACTTTGTATTGTAGTTCGACATTTTTTTCCCGTTCATTTTTCAGTTCGGTTTACGCGTTTCTGTCGGTCTTTTTCGTGCGTCTTTTTTTTCTTATTTTTTTTATTGTTTTTTTTTTGTTCGATAAATGCATTACGAGCGGCCGGTTTTTAGTTTTTCTTTTGTATTCAATGTAAAACGTTTCCTTTTTTTATTTTATTTGGACCAATCCGATGACCCTGGAGGGATCGGTTCTGCTTTTTACTGTTTACTGAGCAGAAAAACACAACCGGACAAAATGTAATCAACAAAACTGTATATAAAAGATATTTTCGTTATTTGATTGCCGGCATTCAAATGATTAAAATATCAAAACTTACCCACAAATTCTCTGTGTCTATCACTAGCTTTTCAGGCGAATCCTGACCTCACACCTCTCCCAACCTCCACTTCCGTAGCACTTATGAGGGTGTCGCTGAGTCGGTGGCCTCTCATTAAGTAAGTGCTACATCAACATTTCCTTCCCTTATCCCAAGTTACGGTAAAGATGGGAGTGGCCAGGAATAGCTATATTCATGCTTTTGGTAACATTGTTCATGATTGGGCCAAGGTTTACTCCCCAGCCTTGTTTCTGAAAGCAGTCTGAATGAGATTATCAAATGACACATGAATGTTGCTAGTATCCAATCAACGAAGTATACCGTAACTACGCTAACGCTAACTCTTTTGGTTATATCTTTTGACTCAATTGAACAATTCTCAAAATTTAAACAGCATTGTGTAGAGGATTAGTTGCTGCAAATGCATTCACTCGCGGGGTTCTCATTAGAATATATCCATGATTGTTATCAGAGTTTATCAACATCATCGCAAGATTAATCAGATTAATCACAGGGTTCTCTTTAAAATTCTCTCACGATTTTGTTCAGAATTATCTCAGGGCTCTCATCAGAGTTCTTTTGAGAATACTCTCAGGATTCTTATCAGAGGTCAGGATTTTATCAACATCGATGCTTAATTTCTCAAGTAGACTTTGAACCGCCGTAATCCGCCTTTTTACGCTAGCCATTCTATACAATGTTTGACAGAAGCTGACTACCACCACTGAACTGAAAGTCGAAAATAAATCCTTAGAAACCATCACTCACTGAAACTGAAATAATCTTATTGCTTCTCTGTCACTCAAACTAAAATCTAATTCCGATTTGCATAGATAATGCTTTAATCGCTGAATAATCATTCCATTTTTTAGGTTTTATTTAGATCATGACCGCAATAGCTTTATGAGCTGCAAATCATTGAAACAGTATAGTGTGGTATACCACTTGCGTAAATCGAATGAAAATCAGTCAAAGGATTGTTGTCTGGGAAATTCAATTAAATTTATCGTGATAATTGAGATCTCTGCTACTGTGCAATTTGAACAAGATTTTGTGAGAACATCTCCCAGGATTTTATGATAATATTATCCAGAGTTAAAAACGTGCTCAATTCACGCCAGACTCCAGCTCTGGAATCTAAGAAAATTTTTGCCATGAATAGTGTCCAGGGTTTTGCAATATTCATAGGATCTCGCCACTCGTTAAAATACAGTTCCTAATTTTGTTGAATCTTCAATAAACGTGATAAGAGTTTCATTAGAATCTTGTCTAAAATTCTAAACTACATTCTGGCATAGAATCTGTATGGATATTGTCCAAGTTGTTTATTATAATTCAACCCAGAAATATATGAAAACCATGATTTGAAGTTTGTGAGAATTACGGCAGACAACACACTGCTTAAATTTCTTTCAGGATTGTGTAAATCTGACAAAACTCATAACATGATTCTATGAGACTGCATCCTATTATTTATTGAGGATGTTATTGAACTGTTTGATTTTTTTTTGCAAATTTCAAAAATCTAAGCCGGGTCTTTTGAATATTTCTCCTTCAAGTTGTTGGGAGGTACGGTCAACCAACTTACTTAAGCCTTAAATATAATAATAACAAATTAAAAATCATTTTATTGACAGAAAAAAAAACAATGGTATTTGATAGTTCGTCAAGGCAGGCTGATGATTTAATTCCAAGTTTCAGTTCAGTGGAGGTAGTCCGTATCTGTCAAATATTTTATGGCATATTGTTTTTATGGCGAGCATTAACAGCTGAATTAAATTAACTCATTACGCGTTGTAAAAATGGATAAATTATGAATGAAATTATGAGAAAAATCCACCAGCAGGTGACCAATCGATTAATTTTTCAGCTTAAACAGATGTTTGGTTCTCCAGATTTATGCTCTTGAAAATTTGAGGTTTGGCTTCGATTCATCTTCACCTTAAAAAGTTTAGTCACATTAAATACAAACCCTTCAAATTTGTCCCAAAATCAATTGAAAATGTCTTTCTCAACTTATTTGGCACCGGTTAGCCGGTGTCCGGCCATTTGGCCGAACGCCGTTTGCCGAATGCCGTTTGGCCGAACGCTGTTTGGCCGAATGCCATTTGGCCGAACAGGTCATTTGGCCGAATTCCGTTTGGCCGAATCACGAAAAAAATTTGCTTAAACGCTGGTAAGTACGAGTCATAAGTGTGGCCCAATAACTAATCAGGTAATTCATTCGTTGATTTTGATGATGTGGCCGAACGTCATATTTGTCGCTATATTAGTGCTCCAAGAGAATAATTAAAACGATTCGTTAATTTAGGACGGCAGTTCTTTGTAGTTATACTGATATAACAATTATTTGCATTACACTTGTTTTAATTTTTATAAGAGATTTTTCCTTCTTTTGATCATAGGCTGTTCTTTCATATTTGAATATTTTTCATAGTTTATTGGAGTTATGGCTTATAACACGCTCATAAAGAGTCTTATTAAAACATATTTTTTTTTTGCAAAAGAGTTAACTTAAATAGGTAAGATTTCATTCTCCTCCAAGATTAACTCTGTATCGTTGCTTTGGTATATCAATATATCGAACCTCAAATAGGCTCACTGTTTCTCCATCGAGAAAAGAAGAAACCAAAACTCGTTTTTGCTAGAACTATGAATAGAATCGCTTAATACGATTCGAAGCATTGAAGCGAACCGATGCTACAGAAGGACGAATAAGTCTTAAACTGTCTTTTTGTTACAGTCAAACGCAAACGCAATGCGAAAAACTCTGCTGGCTACTATTACCGCTAGCAGAGAAGTTAATAATTGCTTTCATTTAGGATGTTCTTCTTTCAGCATTGACTATTTCTTGAACTAATACTAAAGAGCTGTACATACATGATGATTTATCCATCTTTAAAAATATTTTTTTCTTTGAAATTTAGCTTTGACATTTATTAAAAATTCATGCTAACTATTAACTAACATCTATTGTTTTCAATTTCGGCCAAACGGCATTCGACCAAATGGCGTTCGGCCAAATGACCCGGAACCGTTTAGCCATAGTAGATATAATTAGCCATAGTAAAGCCGAGTCACATAAAATCAGTCTTTGTAAAGAATTCGCCTAAACTGTGATGCCGTGAAACGGGCCAAGCACTAATTCGTTCTCCACTAATGACAGGTTTATTAACTGCCATCAAAGCGCACAGTAAATTGCCACCGAAATTGACAGCAACTAATAGACCGATCGAACATGGCACTTTGCTCGTAGAAAAAGAACCAGTTATTAGAAATTTGATTCTGAACGTTTCACTCACTCCCACAGACCTTCCATTCACTGCAGCCATTCACTAATGAAACGACGAACAATTAATATGCAGCTTTTCTCACCTGACTGGCGGCGGTGGTTTCCCATCATACAGCCCAGGCAAACCGGAAGAAAACAAAAACCCCACTCAAAAAGTGCCATGGAAGTGTGAAAAAGGTATACGGGTTTACGGGCACCAGTTTGGGTCAGAGGCGCAAAAAAAAACCGGTAACATATTTTCGGACAAAAGGGCTGAGAATGAAAATTTTATGATTTCCTCACATCCTTGAGCAACGCCATCCACGAGGTACCTACTTACTGCTCCGATGTTGTCACCCAAATGTCGGAGAAGTGAAAATGATTAGAGGTTTTTTTTTCGTTGTTGGCTCGAAAAAAAGTGGTGACTTCCCAAGCGAGAACAATAAAGGAATTTAATGCCGGTGAATTCGAAAAGCCAAGAGTCACCACTTCGAGTGTTTCAGGGGGGTTGAGGGGGAGTTGGGTGTTTTTTTTTCTTCTCTCGAGAGCCTCCTCCACCCATGCAAGCTTCATATTTATCCTCGAAAAGTGAAGTACGCTTTGTGCAAGGGATTCTGTTTTATCCCAGGTGGTGGGCGCTCGTGTGAGGAGATCTTCACTCGCCTGGGTCCCTTTTCCATTATTTAAACACAATTAGAACAATATGAGGGAAAAGAGCCGCAAGAAATAAAATTAACAAAAGCAATTGCACTTCAATCGAGGCTTTTATGAGTCCATATGCTGCTTCTTTTTTGTGTTGTTATCAGCACCCAGGACATATCTTCACGGTGTTCCTTCCAGATCATTGTTATCAGAAAAAATCTTCAACGTAGCTGTGACGACCAGTTGATTTTGATAGCTCAACTAGCAGCTCCATGCCTCCATACAAGTGCTTTTAGAGGTTTTCAAGATCGTTGTCGCGATAGTTAATCGCCCAATGCACAGTAAGTTCCAAGAAAAAACAGTGATATTTACACGGTTTTACATTTACTGTCATTATCAGGAAAAACATACCATTGACACTTAATTCAAAGTAGGTTTTTAAGTGTTTTTTATTTCTGTAAAGATTTTCGAAAAGATAGTGTTGTGGATTGCGTTAGAAGTATTTGATCCTTTGAGAGCGTTGCTCGCGTAGCACGATGGAATAGTGTCATGACTCCCAGATGTTTACATTATCCCACTAAATCAATATCCTTCCCATGATTGTGGAGATGCAAAGGTATATTCGGTCTATAGTAACAATGATTGTTTCTCTTCCCTGATCATTGAGGTCAGCCGAGGAATCCCCTCGATGTGACATTCTTGATGCCGGCAAGAACATCATAGAGTGTGGAATGTCTGCACAACAGACTGTGAGAGATTCATACCGATCAGCGAGAGGATCGGTACCGTCGAAGCTTTCTACTGGAAACGAGGCGCACAGTAGATCCGCTTACTCTGGTCATCGAGGCGACCAGACGAACAAACCCCAGCCGCTGAGTGAGTCGATTGGTGCTAACGGTGGCGTCCTTGCCGCCAGCGAGGAGAGAGATGCTCAGTAGAAGCATCAGTTCCTGGTCTACGAGCCTTACCAGTCGACGAAATCCCGCCAAACATCGGAAGGATCGATACAGTCGCCTTCTACTGCACGCTCAAAAAAGAGTTCTGGAAAACGTAAACTGTCAAAAATACACCATGAACTACCATCATGTTTACATGAACGTTCTCGGAACTAGGCAACGCGTTCACATAAACATGATCAAGTTCACGGTGTATTTTTGCTCGTTGACGAGTTCATGTGTGCTGTTCACAGATATGAGAACGGATTGTTTTCTGTGTGGTCATTCGAGGTGACTAGTCCAGAAATGCCCGCCGATCTACGAGAGATCGGTACTGAGTGTGACATTCTTGCCTCCGCAAGAATACCAAAGGAGTGAGAGGCATCTACCGGTCTGTGAGGCGATCGGTAACAGCGAAGTCTTCTGCTGATTAGTAGAAGCAGATTTCCCTAAATATCAAGGCATGCACTCGATACGGCATCTTTGTCCCGTGGTCAACAAGGTGACCATTCGAGGAAGTCCAACTACAGTGAGGAATCCTGGTAGATCTACCCCATGAGCTACTACTCGTCAAAAGCTGTGACACCCCATGGATGAGATATAGAAACTTATCCATCTACGCGATCAAGTCACCCACAAGGTCATGCACATCATCCGCAACCTGGAGGAGGCGAAGGATGACTTATCCAGCTACGAGCATATGAGAAGAAGCTGGATATGTACTATCGAGAGCACAAAAACCTTCATCAGGAGATTCTGGAACGGATTCCAACGACGGAGTTCAAGGATCAAGATGAATTACAAATACGGTTCGACTAGCTTCAAACCGATGCACTGCTCAGGATTGAGCAGCTATCAGCGAGCCTGGCTGGTAAGTTGTTAATGGGTGAAGGTGACGCTCAGAGCTCTCTGACTCACCAAAAGCAAAGACACCGCCAGCGATGTTCGGTTTTTTGATAGGACCCGGAGTAATTACCGGTCGGAGTCTGCTCAAATAGAATACTCCATACCGTGTTGCGCAGATGTGCTGAGTAAAGCAGTGGCACATGCTCGAGCAGCCAAGTCGCGTGCTAGTGAAGTGACTTCCAAAAGCATCCCGGATTCATCGTCTGCCAGAGCTCACCGATGAGAAAATGTGCAAGTTGAGGCTCAAAGGCCGGTTCTTCAACTTCAGCATAATAAACGTGCACAGCCCTTACTCCGGAAGCATTGATGATGATAAAGCCGTTTTTTATGCGCAGCTCGAACGCGAGTACGACAGCTGTCCAAGCCATGACGTCAAAATCATCATAGGAGATCTAAACGCTCAGGTTGGCCAGGTGGAAGAATTCAGACCGACTATTGGAAAGTTCAGCGCCCACCGGCTGACGAACGAAAACGGCTTACGACTAATTGATTTCGCCGCCTCCAAGAATATGGCCATTCGTAGCACCTACTTCCAGCACAGCCTTCCATACCGATACACCTGGAGATCATCACAGCAGACAGAATCACAAATCGACCACGTTCTGATCGATGGACGACACTTCTCCGACATCGACGTCAGGACCTATCGTGGCGCTAACATCGACTCTGACCACTATCTGGTGATGGTTAAACTGCGCCCAAAACTCTCCGTCGTTAACAACGTACGGTACCGACGGCAGCTCCGGTACGACTAAGAGCGGCTCAAGCAACAGGATGTCGCAGCGGCATAAGCGCAGCACCTCGAGGCTGCATTACCGAAAGAGGGTGAGCTGGATGAAGTCCCTCTTGAGGACTGTTGGAGAACAGTGAAGGCAGTTATCAACAATGCAGCTGAGAAAAACGTCGGGTACGTGGGACGGAGTCTGCTTCTGCTGATAGGCACAATCTGGGAAACAGAACAGCTACCGGAGGAGTGGAAGGAAGGGGTAATATGCCCCATTTTCAAGAAAGGCGACAAGTTAGATTGTGAGAACTTTCGAGCGATCACCATTCTAAGTGCGGCCTACAAAGTATTATCCCAGATCATCTTCCGTCGTGTGTCACCTATAGTAAGCGAGTTCGTGGTAAGTTATCAAGCCGATATCGTTGACGGCCGCTCGACAACGGATCAGATCTTTACTGTACGGCAAATCCTCCAAAAATGTCGTGAATACCAGGTCCCAACGCATCACCTTTTCGTCGATTTCAAGGTGGCATACGATAGTATCGACCGCCTAGAGCTATGGAAAATCATGGACGAGAACAGCTTTCCCGGGAAGCTCACGAGACTGATAAGAGCAACGATGGAAGGTGTGCAAAATTGTGTGAAGGTTTCAGGCGAACATTCCAGTTCGTTTGGATCCCGCCGGGAACTACGACAAGGTGATGGACTTTCCTGCCTGTTGTTCAATATTGCGCTAGAAGGTGTTTGCGGAGGCTCAACAGCCGGGGTACGATTTTTTCGAGATCCAATCAATTTATTTGCTTCGCGGATGATATGGACATTGTCGGCCGAAAATTTGAAAAGGTGGCAGACCTGTACACCCGCCAGAAACGTGAGGCAGCAAAAGTTGGACTGGAGGTGAATGCGTCTAAGACAAAGTACATGCTAGCTGGTGGAGCCGAGCACAACAGGGCTCGCCTAGGTAGCAGTATTACGATAGACGAGGATACATTCGAGGTGGTCTACCTTGAATCCTTGCTGACGGCTGATAATAACGGTGAAATACGAAGGCGTATCATCAGTAGAAGTTGGGCCTACTACGGCCTCCACAAGAAGCTGCAATCAAAAAAGATTCACACTCGCACCAAATGTACCATGTACAATACGCTCATAACCCAGACAACCAGAAATCGCATGAAAGTTCACGTTATAACTCGTTTATTCATACTAATTACATCAAACCCGCACAACATCGTGGATAAACTCGTCACATTGATGAGTTTCCTCGCATAAAACACTGTTTTTCTGAGTTGATTTGTACATTTTGTTTCGTCCCGTACACTCGTACAAAGTAAATCGAATCAATCCGTAGCAGCTGTCAAATCAACATTTGGTATCATAAGTTAAGTCGCATAAGATCACAGGTTAGTTCTGTTGAATATTTTTGCACTCGCATTGTATATTATTATTCATCACATAATATATGCACGCATATCGCCTCCACTTTTGTACGTAGAAGGCCCTTTCGCGACATCTTATAATTAAAATTTTGCACATACAAAGCCTCAGGTGATTTCGTTATACGTACATTTTGGTTGTCTGGGAAGGCCGATCGTCCTCTATGGGCATGAAACGTGGACGATGCTCGAGGAGGACTTGCATGCACTTGGAGTCTTTGAACGTCGGGTTGTTAGGACGATCTTTGGCGGTGTGCAGGAAAACCCAGTATCCAGAAGGTGACCAAAGCTGGAAGGATACGATGGGCAGGGCATGTTGCAAAAATGACGGACAGCAACCCTGCAGAGATGGTGTTCGCTTCGGATCCGGTTGATAAAACAAGGCGTGGAGCGCAGCAAGCTAGGTAGGCGGATCAAGTGCGTATCGATTTGGCGAGCGTAGAGCAGAAACGAGGATGGAGAGATGCGGCCACGAACCGAGTATTGTGGCGTGCAATTGTTGATTCAGTGTTATCTGTTTAGATGTAAACTAAATAAAAGAAAGAATGAATTTCATCCTTAAGCGATACATTTTTTCTGGTCAATCCCTACATCAAATATGTAATCAAAATAAAAAATCTATGATTCATCAATCCTATCATTGCAATGGTTGACTTACTAACGTTGATTGACGCATGAAACTGGGTGGGTCCCAGTTGCTCAGCGAGGTAAATGCGTCGAATGGCGCATTGTACTACTATCTTCTAAGGTTTTCACAATTTCGACATTATTTGAAAATGTTTTGAGAATGTAACCGTGTTGATGAATTTAAAAAAATACTGGCATTTGAAAATTTTATTGAGCAATCTGTTTAAACTATCGCTTTTTTAAGTTCCAATAGCCTCGGGGTACACTGGGGCAGATCGCTGTTTTCGACGGCCAAATCCTCTAGTACTCTGGATATGCACCCTAGAGGTTTGGTGTCTTCGACGAAGTATTTTGGAATAACTTGTACTACAATTTGACACATTCAGATTTGATCTAGATAAGTGGAAACCGATCTAGATCAGTTTTATCTTTTGATAGGAGCGTCCTAGCAAAAAACTTTCTTCTACAAAGTTGTTCATTGAGGCATTTTTGACATTTCTTCGGAAGACACTTACACTCTATAACTGACGTGGATTACGATATATGACAATTCAGTAAAAACAGTCAAAAAATCGATTTCAACCATTTTTCATACAAAAAAATTGTTGAAAAATATTTTGTCATCAAGTATTAGAAGCTTAACTATAACAAAGTAAATTTACATCATTTACTATTAAAATTTCCAGATTTAATTTTATTAATAGTAAAAGCAGTCTAAAAATACTGTTTTACAAAACCCAGGATAACTCATGAAGCGGCAGATGGCGGCAGCTAATTTTTTGTATACGACTAGTCAAGAACATAAGTTTCATCGTCGCGAAGAAAGAAAAGTGGGGCCACGTGGGGATTTTTTTGTTGTGGTGGTTTGTAAATTTGATGAAAATATGTATGTCAAAAAATGCTTAAATTTGAGAAACTTATCATGAATTTATATTTTTTCAAATGTATTTCTGAAACATATTGCATGTTGACGAAGTGTTTTGAAGAAGTCGAAGTGTTTTGAAGATGCTCCTATCAAAAGATAAAACTGATCTACATCAGTTTCCACTTATCTAGATCAAATCTGAATGTGTCAAAATGTAGTACAAGTTATTCCAAAATACTTCGTCGAAGACACCAAACCTCTAGGGTGCATATCCAGAGTACTAGAGGTTTTGGCCGTCGAAAACAGCGATCTGCCCCAGTTGAAGGAAGTGTTGCGTGCCTTTTAGTCGGCCAAATCATAAATGTTCATGTGGCTGGCAACACTGTTCAAGAAGAATAAAAAAAAGATCAAAGCCATAAAATTTGAGCGGAACAGAAAAACAGAATGTTTAGCAACATAGCAATACTCTTCAACTGTGATCCAGTTTTTCATGAAGGGTTCAAAATTTTGTCGTAGCTGGCAACACTGCTTAAGTGAAATTGAGCCACCAGGCAGTACAAGTGCGCATGCAACTGTTGTTTTGCGGATATCTCAGGATCCTGACCACTTAGAAAGATGGCGTCTTCGGCAAAGTTGTTCAGTAGCTCAAGGACCATCATTATTCTAGTCAAGAGATTCGAGATTTTGCCATCAGGCGCGCTAGTGAGCATAGAACTTTTTTTTGTGGATAGCTCGGGATCCTGACCACTTAGCAGTGTCGTAAAAATTCAGCCGAATGATACCCGATCAGTGCGAAAACGAACAAAAACAAACTCCGCTAGCAAGAAGCCAATCTGACTTCGAGTGCGAATGCGACGAGAAAGAGAGTGGGTGCAACACACGCACACATTAAGTTTCACCCACTATTGGTGTCATTTCAAAATTCAGTTTCACCTAGAGGCACTAAAATTGAAAATTAAATATAAAAAATTGCAAATGAATTTTATATTACTGGTGTAAGAAAACGACAATGTGATGCCTCCAGTTGATGAATCATGATTGTCTTTTGATAAAAAATACAACTTTTGCAATTTGCGGATGTTTTGTGGGGTATTCTGACGGAAATGATTTTTTTCACTAGTGAAATTGAATTTGAATGTCAGTAGTGGATGAGAATTAGTGTAGCAAAAGTAATTGAAAAACTGAATGCACGTTCTACCAGATTCGTGCATGTATTGTCAAACAAACATTCACACAAAGAAGAATTCAACGATGACGGAGCCTACTGAGGATCGGCGTTGTTGACTGTATATTGAAATATGCAGACACTGCCACTTAGAAAGATGAGTTACTGAACAACTTTGCCGAAGACGCCATCTTTCTAAGTGGTCAGGATCCTGAGCTATCCGGAAAACAAAAGTTCTATGCTCACTAGCGCCGCTTGGTGGCAAAATCTCGAATCTCTTGGCTAGAATAATGATGGTCCTTTAACTACTGAACAACTTTGCCCAAGACGCCACCTTTCTATGTGGCCAGGATCCTAAGATAACCACAAAACAAAGTTTCATGCTCACTAGCGCCGCATGGTGGCAAAATCTCGAAACTCATAGCTGGAGCTACTAAACAACTTTGCCGGAGACGCCATCTTTCTACGTGGTCAGAATCCTGAGATAACCACAAAACAAAATTTCGACGCTCACTTGCGCCGCCTGATGGCAAAATCTAGAATCTCTTGGCTAGAATAATGATAGTCCTTGAACTACTGAACAACTTTGCCGAAGGCGCCATCTCTCTGAGTCACCAGGATCCTAAGATAACTACAAAACAAAAGTTCTATGCTCACTAGCACCGCTTGGTGGCAACATTTTGAATCTTTAGCTTTTATAATGATAGCGCTTGAGCTACTGAACAACTTTGCCGAAGGCGCCATCTTTCTAAGTGGTCAGGATCCTGAGATAACCGCAAAACATAATTTCGATGCTCACTAGCGCCGCCTGGTGGCAAGATTTTGAATCTCATAGCTTTTATAATGATAGTCCTTGAGCTACTGTACATCTTTGCCGAAGGCGCCAACTTTCTAAGTGGTCAGGATCCTAAGATAACAGCAAAACAAAAGTTTCATGCTCACTAGCGCCGCCTGGTGGCAAAATTATGAATCTAATAGCTTTTATAATGATAGTCCTTGAGCTACTGAGCAACTTTGCCGAAGACGCCATGTTTCTAAGTGGTTAGGATCCTGAGATAATCGCAAAAACAAATTTCGATGCTCACTAGCGCCGCCTAGTGGCAAAATATTGAATCTCATAGCTTTCATAATGATAGTCCTTGAGCTACTGAACAACTCTGCCGAAGACGCCATCTTTCTATGTGGCCAGGATCCCAAGATAATCGTAAAACAAAGTTTCATGCTCACTAGCGCCGCCTGGTGGCAAAATTATGAATCTCATAGCTTTTATAATGATGGTCCTTGAGCTACTGAGCAAATTTGCCGAAGACGTTATCTCTCTAAGTGGTCAGGGTCCTGAGATATCCACAAAACAAAATTTCGATGCTCACTACCGCCACCTAATGGCAGAATTCCGCAATTCAATGACCACCAGATGTTAGCCCTTGAACTACTGAACAATTTTGCTGAACATCATGATCCTCGATTTTGAATACTTTTTAAGATATTGTTCATTTATAAAAACGGTCGTTAATCTGAATTTCGGTCGTAAAAAAGTGGTCGTAAAACGAACCGTCGGTGAAAAAACGGTCGTAAAAGAAGGTTGAAGTGTAGTAAATATGATTTACGTCAACGCTTATGTTTTAAGCGAGTTATCCGATGTTGAACGCCAAAGTGATCCGTAACTGTGTGGGCATGGTACATTTATTTCGTTTGATAATGACGGATAATGAAACTGCTCGAAAATATCCCTATTTTCCTCAAAATGTGTGGACCTTCACTATCAAAAGAACTTAACCTCAAAATGCAGTCCATAACGAAATTTGGAGAACACAGATATGATTAAGATTTTTTCCTGATAATAACGGTTTGTGGTGCATCGTGATCTTGCCTTCCCGTCCAAGTCACAGGAGTAGGAGACCTACTCTAGAGGCGAGCATCCGTTTGTGTGCTGGAACTTATTTGTTCTACAATTCCCTTATATCCCCAGCGCCCGTGGCTTGTTAACACGTGTAGAATCCTATCTCCATGAGGTGAATCGTGTGTATGTGTGATAAGTTGTTCTATTCCGCCCTGTGGCCTATTTGAGTATACATCATCTATGGAAGTGTTGCATCAGCGCACTTAGGGTATCCGTCCTATTATGGAGGACTTAAGCACGGTGTTGAAATTAAAATCGTATTGCAGTGTCCAAAATCTAAATATTATAGTATTTTGCAATGTTAAGTGTTAAAACTATCCTTTGTCTGGAGTATAGTGAAGTAAAAAAGTAATATTTGGAATCATACATACATTTTTTTGACATAAATTTGAAGCTCTTCCTCTGTCCTATTATTGCGGTATCATAAACTTTATTACACTCAATATACATTCAATACCACACAATGTTCGAGCATTGAAATTATGCTCCCTTCATGTTAATGACACTGCACGGTACTGTCAGTTTGTGTGACTTTGGACATATATATGAGGAAAACTAATGCATTACTTTATGTCACGATTCGAAAACAAATCAACAGAATCGAATGATTTTCTGTCGGTTTCGTCTCCTCTTTCGTCAAAGGTGGACAATGTTAAAGTGAATAGACAACGTTCTTCCATCTGAAACCACTAGTCGCTATATAAGAAATGAATTTGTTGACTTACGTATAACCTACAATTTTGATGTTTTTAGAAATATTTACCACTAGCAACACAAGTTTAAATGATTGCTTCCTTGCGATCATCTTATATCTTAGTTTTTCAACGTATTTTTGGTATGTGTTCCGATTTTCAGTCAGTTTACGTGATGTTTTGGTAATACATTGTGTTTATTTGCAAAATATTTGTAAATAAGAGGAATCACAGGGTAAAAATAAACATAAACCTTTTGTTTGACTAAATAAATGTATGAATAACTCAAAATTATGTCCCTAATTAGAATTCTAATAATATAATTAATGTTTCCAGCAATTACGTTTAAAATTACTATTGAAATATCTAATTTTTTAATGAGATTTGCAGATACCGCAATAATAGGCAAGAAGCTATTTTTATTGTCCTATTATTGCGGTATATGCTTTTTCTCAAAAATATAGAATTTTTATTCAAAATTCAATATCTATCATGTAACTACATCCATACAGAACTGATATTGGTGCTACATATAATTGTTTTGGTTATAAACTTAAAAATTTAAGCTTATGAAAACTCTCCCGTAGATAGAGAGGCTGGTTAAAAATATAGGCTTTTCTTGAGGCATCATTTGAAACTGTTCTTTCAACGATCAAAATCGTTAAATTTTTAAAGCATTCATCTGGTACAGCTTGGGAATACTATAAGCTTTCATAATCATCAATAATATCCATAGAAAATAGAGTTTTCGATTAATAATGAGGGTTTAATTCTTATACCGCAATAATAGGGAATACCGCAATAATGGGCAAATTACCCTACATATTCTTCTTTGAATTCACCCCCTGCCAGACGGTTTCTTCCAATTGCAGCATGGGAGACAACATCCTTCTTCACAGCAGCAGCCGGACCTTGTCACATATGAGAAAATACCTTCAGGTGAAGTAACACTGTGAAAAGCTTCCCACTGCTGTGACATCTCCCGAGCCAAAAACCCCCACGTCTTTTGTCTTGATGCCTTCCGCTCTATGGGGGTGGTTGAGATGCACACAGGGCAGCATGAAAAAAAAAGTGTTGGAGGAAAACAGCAGCAAAGTCCCGGTCATAATAAGATTTCTGAGTTCATATACGTAATTCCATAAACAAAAGGAAGTCCACTCCACGTACGTGTTTGGCGGAATCCGGTGTCAGGGTGAGTCCTATTGTTGTGCCATTGTTCACCGTGAGCCATGCCGTGGAAAAATCTTCTCCTTTATGTGGAAAAATAATAGCTTTCGCGAAATTGAGTTGCTGGTGGCGCATCGGGAGGATGCCTTTGATCAATTTTATCTAAAAGAGGAAGGTATAGGGTTTTCCTCTATTGTTCGCTGTGTTGATCACTTTTACTGCAAAGATGACTTTTCAACTACTTCGATCGGAGGAAATACGGAAATCCTGGAGGAGAGATTCGCTAATTAACTGTCTCGATAGATGTATGCATTTCAATTAAAAACCTTAAAAGTAATGCGAATGATGATTGAGCCCCTCAATCAAATTTTTTTTCTCAATAAAAATTCGAGTCTAGTACACGACACTGAAGACAGCCTTACAAATGAGGTCGAAATACGATTAAAGGCAAAAAAAACTCTAGTGGAATTAAATGGGATAGTACTAAATTCGGTTTTTCATCTACTCAAAAATTCTTCGATGCTTATTTTCTATGAACATGTCTGAAAGTTGCAGTTCTGTATTATTTTGATGGGTCCCGATTATTTTGGATCTTACCCCAAAGCCTTCGTTATATTTAGAATTTCATACCAAACTAAGTATTCATTAATGAAGTGAACTCTTTAGGGAAACATATGGTTTCGGATCAAATTCTACGTAGTATTCAACATAATCAGATAAGAATCACGCAAAGATTGATTACCCCATGAATAAATTTCAATCGGAATTGCATTGGAAGACATAAAATTTCAATATATACAGTCATCTCTCCCTTACTCGATATTGAAGGGACCATCGACTTAGGGAGGTATCGAGTTACAGAACACAAAACCAATGCAACTGCGATCCAAGGGACCATCGAGTTAGCCATGAAAACCAACTTTTACTATGGTTCTCTAACTCGATATCGAGATACAGAATATCGAGTAAGGGAGAGTTAACTGTATATAAAAAGAATGAAAATTGCGGCTTCATCGGAAATTAAGACCAACGATAAAAAAAGGTTATGGGACCTTTCTTAGCCGAGTGGTTAGAGTCCGCGGCTACAAAGCAAAGCCATGCTGAAGGAGTATACCCCATTAGGCATAAAGACGTTAGGCATAAGGACGTTAGGCATAAGGATGCTAGGCATAATGGACGTTTGGCATAAAGACATTAGGCATAATGGATGTTAGGCATAATATACGATAGGCATAATGGACGTTTGGCATAAAATAACTTGCGCGTGTATCATTTGAAACTCGTCTTATATCGAAACATTTTAGGGCCCATTTACAAATTCAATTACGCTGATGGAGGTGGGTGTGCGTCCTTAAGGTGTAAGAGCACATAAAAAAGTGCAATATTAATAAAAAAAAAAAAAAAAAACGTTAGGAGGTGGTGGATTGATTGGCTGGTATTAAATGACTTTTTTCGATGCTATGAAATGTGACCTTTGTCATTGTTATCATTACAAAATCCAGTATTTTTGTAAGTATCAATTTAAAATTGCGATGTGCAATCATAGTGTTATTGGCTTCTAAAGATGTTTATTTTAATGAGTTTATGACTTATTTTTTGTTATATATCTCTTACATAATTTCGTTAATTCTAAAGAAGGGAAACCTTCCATATAAATATTAATACTTATAATGCAAACGAGACAATAATCGAGAGGTAAGTCAAGAAATTATATTATGATAGGTGACATTATCTTCAGCAATAATTTTCTGGTAGAATGCCGACTATTTTTTTTCTATCTTTATTAACGAGATTTTTAGCCCTGGGCTAGTTCATCTCGGGAATGCCAACTATCTACTTGGCGTTACATTCCTACTTCGAGTCTGCTAATCAATATAATGTAGTGAGAGCGGTTCCTTTGCTTCTTATGCAAACAATTTCCAATCAATTTATACGAAATTGGTCGGGTTTTATAAATTAAAATTTGATTAAATATTTATTTTAGTTACAAAAGTCAAGTTCAAATTCAACATAGCACAGTATCCAGCTTTAAACATGGCATACATTCAGGATCAAAACGATATTCCCAATTTTGTTGCATAGAGCTCTTACAACTTATCTGATTACCCAGTGTTCCTCATAACCAATCAACAACAAGTCGAAACGAAAATTTCGGATGGAAATATTTACACCTACAATTACAATAACTATTGGAACAACAAGAATACAAATAACAACATATTATTGGAAGAAGATGAATTCTTTAGCAGTCTTTTCCTCCAGCCATTAAATTAATCGTATAAGTATAAAGAAAAGTTTATGATTCAAAGAAGGGAAAATGTATGATGAAAATATTAAGAACAATAATGACATTAATGTCTCGAATGAACAGCTTATTTATAGAAAAAAGGAAGTTTTCTGATTAAGACATTAGCAGCAATAATTCTAATAATTTTGTTGGCATCAAAACTATAAAGAACAGCCTTCAATTTAAAGAAGGGATAATCTCTGATGAAAAATTTGCCAGTAATATGTGTAGAATCAAACCCAAAAGATGAGCAACAGGTCATGTACAGCTTCGTTCTTATTCTTGGCATTACTCCCCAGCGAATTTTTGTTCTAGGAGCACTTCCACAGCTATTAACCACAAGATTGCTTTGCCAAACTAGCCATTTTGCTTTCTCATTTGTGGACGATAAACGATTATGCTTCATGGCCAAGAAATCGAATCGAACAAAGATACCTTCAGCATGGCTTTGCTCTATGGTCGCAGAAGTTGCCAAAAAGCTAATGAAGGCCCTTTACAGCATTATAATGCTGATCGTTTAATCAATTTTGTCCTAGAAATTAACCTCAAAGGATTCAAAACTATGAATTGACTGCATGCAAGGCAATCGTATTTGAACGGACACGCTTTAGATCGTTAAAGCTTTTCACAATTATCAAAAAAGTCAGTACAGTTTTCCAGTAAACGATTTCTATTTTCATTTTGATAACTATGCCTATCGTCCATTATGCCTAACGTCCATTATGCCAAACATCTATTGAGCCAAACGTCTATTATGCCTATCGTATTTATGCCTATCGTACTTATGCCTAACGTCTATATGCCTAACGTATTTATGCCTAACGTCGTGCACCCATGCTGAAGGTGTCTGGGTTCGATTTTCGGTAGGTCCAGGATCTTTTCGTAATGGCGATTTCCTTGACCTCCCTGGGCATAGAGTACCATCGTACCTGCCATAAGATTATACAAATGCGAAAATGGCAAATTTGGCAAAGAAAGCTCTCAGTTAATAACTGTGGAAGTGCTCATAAGAACACTAAGCTGAGTAGCCGGCTCTGTCCCAGTGGGGACGTTAATGTGAAGAAAACGGTAAAAAAGGTTATTTGATTTTTTTTCTGGGAAAATAAAAAAGGCCTTCGTCGAGATTTGAATCTACGTCTCAATCCCACTTCGAAAACACTGTATCTTCGTGCATGCCACACGATATACACATGCAAAAATGGTCAATCGACAAAGAAAGGTGTCAGTTAATATAACTGTGGAAGTACTTAGCTGCGAAGCAGGCTCTGTCGCGGTTAGGACGTATCGCCAGAAAGTAGAAAGAAGAAAAAGATCATTTCTGAAGACACCTGATTTGAACTCAAGTTTGACATATCACTTTACTAAGAATTGTAAATTTTGCTCTATTATCTCACGTGCCACAAACATTTGGGCAACTGCGGGGTGCATGAATGTCTTTATTCCGTCTTTGCTCACATTACCACAAATGTCAGCGTCCATTCAAGTTTGCAAACCGCACAGATGGATCCGCCATTTGAATAATTTCATTCCTTCCCGGAATTAATTAATTTCATCAGATAATGAACCTCGAAAACAAGAAGTCAATTTGAGCGGGCAGCATATTTAACATATAATTGGCTACCCCAAAGCACAACAATGCTTGCCCACACATAATTTGAATCCCGGGTCGACTGCCATCCAGTTTCCATCCAGCGCAGTAGCTTCTGCTCTCATCATTTGCCTCGACCGGTAAGATCTCGTGTACATTTTCCTTTCGTTTCATTATTCTATATCCAGTAGATAGGTAGGTACGGTTGTAGAGTTCAGAGCTTAGCTCAGCATGTGGATTGTGCCGGACGGACGACGACGGAGCGATGACGGTGTTGGTTGACTTACCTTTCCGGAGCGCCAGCCAGTGCGACAATGTACACTCCAGTGCAAAAGTTTAGGGTCACTCCCTAAATACATACACAAGTGTTTTGTCCATATTTCTGTGATAACACGTCTAATTGATCGGCGTTAAGTAAGAGTGGACCAAGCGACATTAAAATGGGTTTAAAGTCTAACGCTCTGTAATTTTTGAACTCGTTTAAATTTTGGTTCAATATTTCCACACATCTTTGTGTCACTTCCAAACAATATAATGTGCAGTGATAATCATTAAAAATCATAATCTAAACCTCTGACAGAACAATTTTTAATGGGCTAGGGTAGATTTACCAATAGTGGAGGCACTAAGCATGATTAAAATTCATTTAACCGCCTGAATTCAAGAAGCGCAATTAATGTACAAGTTAATGTTGTACCGGGAAGTAACGACCATTGACTCAATGAGAAAAATGATTTCATCACAGTAACCCACAACATGTACTTGGTCCACTCTGATTGAACTAAAGACCACCGTTCAGTGAGTTGGTTCACTCTGATTGAACAATTTCTAGGAAAATAACAATAATTTAATACTTGCATGGTCAAACTGGGTGTATATCTCCAAGATTAACAGATTATCAGGACCCTTCTACACCATTATCGTAAATTCTTCAATAATCCATTTGTCAATACCGAAATCAGTGACATTACGTTAACTTGAATATTAAGGTTTTGCAGGGTCAGGGCATTGAAGACCAGAAATATTGAAATATGTGTTCAGTCAGAACGGACCAAGTGAAAATATTAAGTACCGTCCAAAATACACTGGTTCAATGAGCGGGTTCTAGTACATTTCATACATATACCATAGACCTACCATAAACTTCTATCGGACTCTGAAATTGATTAAAAATGCAATAATTGATCAGTTTATTGCTTTCCAACACTTGGTCCACTCTGTCTGCTCAGTAATTGTTGCAATTTCTAACCACCCATCCAAATATGGTAAATGGTCAAATATCAAAATCAAATGCATCGAATTAAGTAATATTTATAAATTTATATTGATATTTAAGTAGAAGAATCATCCGATGTCAAAAATTCTGACAAATCTCTTGAAATGTTTTTCATTTTCTCGCATTCATCAGTGCGCTGATCATTTTCGTTATTATGGTAATAAGCACTTGGTCCACTCTGACTGCACACTTTTATCGATTATTATTGATCATCCAAAGTAAATTTGTTACATATCTCTCGCAATTTTCAGCATTCATCAAATCTGGTCAAAGTGAAACGGAGATAATGTAATTTCACATCTAATGAGAGAATAATCCAATTTTCCCAAGTTTTGTACTTGGTCCCTTCTGACTTAACGCCGACCAATTGAAATTTGGGAAGGAGGCACAGATATAACACACGAAATATGAAACTAATTGCAAGATACCTCCAGCTTGCCAACGACAAACAAGGTAGGCTTGTTGAAATTCGCTAAAGTTTACCATGCAAGTAATTTCTATTTCTAATGGAAAGAGTAAAAACATATGTATTTCAATATTTCATATCCAATCGAAATAAAAGGTGCTCTCATTATATTACTATCAAATTTGTATGAAACGATTTATATTTAATTTGTGTCACCTTTGATGATATGCAAAAATATGTTGTTATCAATTACGCACTTTTATCATTCTTGTTCATTGCTCTAGATCAGTGATTCCCAAAGTGGGCGAATCCACCCCCTTGGGGGCGATTTTCATATCCAGGGGGGCGAAAACTTGGAAAATGCAATTTGGGGGGCGAAAAAACTAGAAAGGGGGTGAAAGTGTGAGAAACTGAAAACAATTATTCATAGCAATTAGGGAAGACATTAACTTTAATAAAGGATTATATTCTAAAAATCTGAAGACTAGTTGATTACACATCAAAAAAATCCCCTCTGTTTTTTATACATCTTCCATTTTATAATCACATATTGGACAAACAATGTCAATGACGAACTGTAATTAATAAACATTTAATGTTTTAAAGTTTTTTTTTTATTTTTAACGAAATTTTAGAATTGGACAGCTAATGTTACGATAACTGACATCTGAGTCACCAAAGGCAAAATTTTATTGGAAAACTTGTATTGAAATTTGTTACGCTCATTTTAATCACTACTTAGGCTGATACAAATATTAATTTTTTTTATGTCCGAGACCACTTGGAAGGCACGAGGGGGGGATAAAAATAAATAAGAAACAAACAAATAAAAATGAAAAAAAAATATTTTTTTCGAATTTTATTTTTGACGATAGTTGTTAAACTTTTTTCAATCGTCATCTGGATCATTATTTTAACCGTTTTCTACTTTAAAAATTAAAAAAAAACCTAACTGATGTCAAAAAAATGATGAATCTTGTTTTTTTTTTCTCCCCTTCAAAATTTTCGGATTTTTGAAGGGGGGGGGGGGTGACATAAAAGAAAATTAATATTTGTATCAGCCTTATAGTACACATTATTTGAGGAATCAATTTCAGAAAAATTTACCAACAAAACCATCGTTATAGCCACTTATTACCGAAGACGTTAATCAGGCAACAAAAAGTAGATTTGAAGAAATATCAGATTGCAACCTCCAAAGCTAAAAACCTGTCTTTTTTCATTAAAAAACTTTTTCACGTTACAGTGAAAAAGATGAAGAACTTTTTTTTTATTTTCCAATGTTTTTTCTAAGTTTTGGCATTTCAAAATTGTCAGACAATTGTTACTCAGAATTTGAACTTATATTAGCAATCATAAACATAGCAGATATTTCAACAGAAAAACACTTTCAACTTATCAAATTAATAAACTTCAAAATACAGAAAGTGAGCCAAACTGGAGCCCAGATAGCCGTAGCGGTAAACGCGCAGCTATTCAGCATGACCAAGCTGAGGGTCGTGGGTTCGAATCCCACCGGTCGAGGATCTTTTCGGGTTGGAAATTTTCTCGACTTCCCAGGGCAAAGAGTATCTTCGTACCTGCCACACGATATACACATGCAAAAATGGTCATTGGCATAGTAAGCTCTCAGTTAATAACTGTGGAAGTGCTCATAAGCATAAGCATAAGCATAAGCATAAGCATAGATGACTGTACAATTCGTAGTTGCTACTCCGTGATTGACCAGAACAATCGAAGTTGCACAGGGAATTAATGAATGGGGCTTGGGATTAGCTTACCATTCTTCAATGTGCACAAATCGAGAGCTCAAATTTAAAAGTCAATAACGGCGCCGGCCACGTCCTTACGGTCATCGGGGAAGGGAAGGAATGTTAGTGTGACTACCGTTGTTACTAGAGACCGAGATCACCTCTGCATCTCCACGGTTGTCATGGAGAGGATATTGGGTTAGTGGGATAAGGTAAAGATCTGGGAGTCACCAATGTTTGGTGATGCGAGCCATGATATAATCACGCCTAACCGGATTCGCGAAATAATTCGATAATCGCATTAAACGCCGAACAAGTGTTCGTCACTCGCCCACGCAAGAGCAAGCGACGCGATCAAAAGATCAAACACTACTAGCGATCCGCGGCGCTTTTTCATTTCTCTGAGCGAACGACGCGCGACAAGTTTGATCCTGCCCCCATCGCCCGCCCCCGCAGGAGCAAGCGTCAAGGTCGAAGGATCAAACACTACTTACGAACCGATCACTTTTTCACCGCTTCACTACCGACGCGCGACATATTTGATCCTGCCCTCATCACCCGCTCCCGCAGGAGCCAGCGTCAAGGTGGAAGGATCAAACACTACTAACGAACCGATCACTTTTTCACCGCTTCACTACCGACGCGCGACATTTTTGATCCTGCCCTCATCACCCGCCCCAGCAGGAGCAAGTGTCAAGGTCGAAGGATCAAACACTACTCAATTCAAAAGATGTTTTTATTAATGACGAAAACTGAAAATTACATGTATATATTTTAAATTATATGAAACAGGAATAATGCCGACACTTGTAGTGACGAACTATACATAGTTTGTTTGAAAATTACATATGAGTATTACGTTGCATTTTGTCTCGATATGGTACAAGTTTTAAAAAATACGTCAACATTCACAATGTCGAACAATTCAAAAGATAATTTTTAATAACGTATAAAAGAGACAAATATATGTATATTGAAATTGTATAAGAAAAAAGCATAATGCCGACACTTATAGTGACGAACCATACAAAGTTTGTTTTAAAATTACTTAAAAGTTACGCTTTCAAGAAAATATGTATTATCACAAGAATGAAACGAACTCACCAGTTGGTAATCCATCCTCGACTGAACACAAAACTGATACTGACAGCAAAACTTCTTGGCGTCCCGAAAAGAAACCGTCTTGCTTGTGCCTTCCAAATACCTACCCAGCAAGACGCTCCAAAACAGAAAAAAAAAATCTTAGGAGCCGAAAACACGCGCGAAACCGTGAGCCAAATCAATCGGACGACGCAAAACCGAACTGTCCTGCTTGGGCTTCACGAAGCACTACCCAGCAAGACGCTTGAAAACAGGAAAAAAAAAAAAATCTCCGGCGACGAAAACATGCGCGAAACCGTGAGCCAAATTTATCGGACGACGCAAAACTGAACTGTCCTGCTTGGGCTTTACGAAGCACTACCCAGCAAGACGCTTGAAAACAGGAAAAAAAAATCTCCGGCGACGAAAACATGCGCGAAACCGTGAGCCAAATCTATCGGACGACGCAAAACCGAACTGTCCTGCTTGGGCTTCACGAAGCACTACCCAGCAAGACGCTTGAAAACAGGAAAAAAAAAATCTCCGGCGACGAAAACATGCGCGAAACCGTGAGCCAAATTTATCGGACGACGCAAAACCGAACTGTCCTGCTTGGGCTTCACGAAGCACTACCCAGCAAGACGCTTGAAAACAGGAAAAAAAAAAAAAAAAAAAATCTCCGGCGACGAAAACATGCGCGAAACCGTGAGCCAAATTTAGCGGACGACGCAAAACTGAACTGTCCTGCTTGGGCTTCACGAAGCACTACCCAGCAAGACGCTTGAAAACAGGAAAAAAAAAAAAAATCTCCGGCGACGAAAACATGCGCGAAACCGTGAGCCAAATTTATCGGACGACGCAAAACTGAACTGTCCTGCTTGGGCTTTACGAAGCACTACCCAGCAAGACGCTTGAAAACAGGAAAAAAAAATCTCCGGCGACGAAAACATGCGCGAAACCGTGAGCCAAATCTATCGGACGACGCAAAACCGAACTGTCCTGCTTGGGCTTCACGAAGCACTACCCAGCAAGACGCTTGAAAACAGGAAAAAAAAAATCTCCGGCGACGAAAACATGCGCGAAACCGTGAGCCAAATTTATCGGACGACGCAAAACCGAACTGTCCTGCTTGGGCTTCACGAAGCACTACCCAGCAAGACGCTTGAAAACAGGAAAAAAAAAAAAAAAAAAAATCTCCGGCGACGAAAACATGCGCGAAACCGTGAGCCAAATTTAGCGGACGACGCAAAACTGAACTGTCCTGCTTGGGCTTCACGAAGCACTACCCAGCAAGACGCTTGAAAACAGGAAAAAAAAAAAAAATCTCCGGCGACGAAAACATGCGCGAAACCGTGAGCCAAATTTATCGGACGACGCAAAACCGAACTGTCCTGCTTGGGCTTCACGAAGCACTACCCAGCAAGACGCTTGAAAACAGGAAAAAAAAAAAAAAATCTCCGGCGACGAAAACATGCGCGAAACCGTGAGCCAAATTTAGCGGACGACGCAAAACTGAACTGTCCTGCTTGGGCTTCACGAAGCACTACCCAGCAAGACGCTTGAAAACAGGAAAAAAAAAAATCTCCGGCGACGAAAACATGCGCGAAACCGTGAGCCAAATTTATCGGACGACGCAAAACTGAACTGTCCTGCTTGGGCTTCACGAAGCACTACCCAGCAAGACGCTTGAAAACAGGAAAAAAAAAATCTCCGGCGACGAAAACATGCGCGAAACCGTGAGCCAAATTTATCGGACGACGCAAAACTGAACTGTCCTGCTTGGGCTTTACGAAGCACTACCTTAATAACTGTGGAAGTGCTCATAAGAACACTAAGCTGAGAAGCAGGCTCTGTCCCAGTGGGGACGTAACGCCAGAAAGAAGAAGAGCCAAACATATTTAGTGCAGCCATATCTGGGCCAGTAAGCCTGTGATGCACATAGGCTAGTTATATTTGCTATTATAAATTACTGACAAGTTCATCATTATAGTAATTGTCATTTGCTGAAATTTAAGAAAAAACATCGCACAGATTTGTTAATACAATAAAATTAATGAAGATGATAGATACATGGCTTTGCCATGGATATACGAGACAAGATGGTTTTTGTGTGTAAAATGCTTCAAAACTTAACCAATCTTCAATACACTTATGGTTATATATCGATCAAAACTTTAGCAAAGTAAAGTGTCCAATGCAAATTTTTCGAAAACATATCAGGGGGGCGATTTCAAAAATCAAATGGCTTCAAGGGAGCGAAAGTCAAAAAAGTTTGGGAATCACTGCTCTAGATCCCGGCTTACAGTGGTGTGAGGAAGTGATGAACAGTATTCAAGCAGGCTTAGAGAAATTTGATATGGAAACCGAATAACAAACATACTGTCAGTTATAGGTTTAATCTTGGCTTGGAAAGACGCTTCCAATTAACTACAACTGGCAGTTTGTGACAGCAGAATCTTGGCTCACTTTGACGTACAGTAATTTCGTATCGGTTTTTGGGCCCTACGTGCAGAGGATCATGGTGTTTTCGAACGGAAGGTGTTGCGGACCATCTACGGCGGAGTGCAGATGGAAAACGGAATGTGGAGAAGGCGAATGAACCATGAATTGCACTAGCTGCTGCACGGTGTACTGGAACATAGATATTATCGAACTTGCATGAGCCTTCGATATTTTTTCAGTAAAAGTTCGCCATGGTGGATAATAAAAGCTTGCGGCATATTAAAAAATCTTTCATCGGCAAAAATTTGAAAAAAGCCGATTTTTGTGTTTTTGTCCTCTCTCCATTTATGGAATTCATAGGAGAATAATGAGTTGCACTAATTTAGATGAATTTCAACCGCTCACATCATGAACCCGAATAAATTATAAGCCGTTCCAAATTTAGCAAAATTTCATAAATATCTACACAATATAACCAGTATGCCGTATTTTACCAACTTCGCATCTACTGACCACACATAAATATTATCTAAGTTCCCGATTTCTCTAAATAATTGGAATCAATAGGATTCGTGATTCTAAAAGGTTAGGATTATTCTTAAGATAATTGATATATTATACAAATATATAATTGCATACAGTCATTAGAACATTATTAACCACTGCACTGTTTTAATTTTGTCTGGATTTAAATTGAATGGCCTTGTTGTTTGCAGATTTTATGGAAGTCTGTTAGATAGAGGAAGATTTTTGGTGTACTTCCTAGAAAATCATAGCATTAATGCATTCTCATAAACAATTCATCCACCTTAAACTCAAAACTAAAATATATATGTTTATATTAGTTATTATGCATACCGTAATCCGGGGTAACATTGATCATTTTTTTTAGTTTTTCTTAAATTTTTCATTTCACAATACAAATGTTACAAGTTTCATGTTTTTAAAACAAGTACTGGCACCCACCGCTCCTAGCTATGTACTTTATTTTGTTTTTTGAAAGATTTAAACATGTTTAAATAAATGTTTTAAGTGATTTTTTGATTCAGCTGATATGGGGTAACATTGATCACCCAAGTAAACAACGTTCGCTAATATTGGAAATGTCGTTACTTACTAAAATCAGGGCCCCTGAAGCCGAATATGAAGACCAAACTCTTACAAGTCATTTACTTTTCGAGTTATTTCAAAATTAAAAACACCTTGAACCGCGTAATACGCCTAAAAGTATGCAATTTCCTCCTGAAATTCTACATTCGTAATAGTATTTAGTTAATGTTGCCTAAATGAATAAACTTATGAAAGATTTGACAACGGAATCGTTTTCGGCGATGCCATTTTTAGTAACACTCGCATTTTCCTTGATCACATCGTCTGCAGAACTCATGTGAGACATGAATCTTCGGTAGTGTCAGTGAAAATGATAGAAATCATTGTTTGAAAAAGTTGACAAATTTGCGCATGAACTAAACGCAATTTTGGCAAAAACCTTAATTATCATTAGCTTATGAATATACGAAAGAGAGGCACCATTCATGGTCCGCAAATGCTTCATCAATAAATCTTCATTTGAACGTTTAACAAGATGAGTCATCCCGATCAATGTTACCCCGCTGATCAATGTTACCCCGGATTACGGTAGTTTTGTATTTTCTTTGTCGGAAGTAGTGCGCTTTATACACAATATACGAGAACAACGTGCTACATCCGACAATAAAAATATGTTGCTGGTCGAAATATCACTATCCGATTTGGCGCCAGTAATATTAAAACTTTTATTTCTTTTCTAAACTGGTAGAGAATGATATAGAAGGATTTTTGCTGAATAAATTAAATCAGATTACTTTGGCTTCCATCGTTGACTGTAGCTGTAAATTGTTTTTCTTCTGGGTTTTCAGAATATTAAAAAAACAATAAAGAATGAAACCCTTGAAAAAGACCCCAAATGGGTTGAAACCCCGGGAAAGATTGAAGAAACCTTGTTTTCAATTCCTACTAAGACTACTAGGGCAATTTTTCCCAAAGATTAAATTCGCGGTCTTCAGCAATGTTTTTCATCGTAAAAATATCATTCGAGATCTGCGTATATATTTTTATAGATGTCAATGCGATTTTTCATTGCGTTAGCAAGTTCTTCCATACAAAATTCAATTGCTATAAACGTTGAACGGCTGGCGCAAAATTAAATTTTCACCAATTGAGCTGAAAACTTGAACAGTTCCAAAGAGTGAACTGGTGCGAGTATTTGAATATGATGTTCCAGTGGTGGTAGTCGTTTTACAGATGGAAGCCATACATCAATTATATGTGTTAAGGTAAAGATACAACGAAGCCACACCTCACATTTTCAAGAGCACAAATCTAGAGAACGAATCTGGGGTTTGAATTGAAAACTTGATGGATTGATCATTTGCTGGTGGTGATCAATCGATCAAATTTTCAGATGGAACGGTTTTCTGTTTCTCTAGATTTGTGCTCTTGAAAATTTGAGGTGTGGCTTCGTTGCATCTCTCCAAATGAAGTAAAGTTCTAGACATAGATTATTTGTACGCAACATTTAAATGATTTAAAATGCTGCTATTACACAAAATGCTTAACTTATGTGCAAATTCATGACTTTATTTGAAACTTTTTGCACCATTTCCGAAAATCTTATGCTCGAGCACTATCTAAACTATCTAAACGAAAAACGTTTGCCAGTAGTAACTAATTTTGGTACCGGTATCCTAGCTGCTGCAATGTGGGTAGTGAATTTTTTATTACATAAAATGCGGCATACTGCCATGGGCTGGTCATATTCTGTGGGTGTATGTAAAAATTATGCTAAATTTAAAACTTCTTATAAATTATTTGGGTTCATGATGTGTCAAATTGGTCGTTAAGCGTAGAAATTCAAATTGGTGTAATTCTATTATCGAAATTGGTGTAATTCTATTATTGTTCTATGAGCCCCATATATGGGAAGAAGGCAAAAACACAAAAATGGACTTTTTTCAAATTTTTGCCGATGAAACATTTTTTAATATGCCGCATGCTTTTCTTGTCTACCGAGGCGAACTTTTAGTGAAAAAAGATCGGAGGTTCATGCAAGTTTGATAATATCTGTGTTCCAGCACACCGTGTGCTGGTAGAACCAACCATCGTCTACCTTGCAAAAATTGGGAGGCTGCGGTGGACCGGGCATGTCACAAGAATGTCGAATAACAACCCGGTGAAAATTGTCATTGAAAACAATCCGACCGGCACAAGATGTGGTGCGCAGCGAGCAAGATGGGTCGATCAAGTTAAGGACGATCTGCGGACCCTTCACAGAATGCGTGGCTGGCGACGGGCAGCCATGGACCGAGTAGAATGGAGACGTCTCCTACGTACAGCAGAGGCCTTAGCCTGACTGGTAAGGTAAGTTGTACATTTTGTATCGTTTCGTATTCACGTGTAACATTGGTTTAATAAATCAGTCGTATGAGTTTTGTTACATATATTAAGTAACATAAGGTTACAGATTACTTCCTAATAAAGCCTGTCCACGATAAATTTCGGACACGGATGGCGGGTGTACCACAGAAAGTTCGAGAATTTTACAGAAAGAAGGATTAACATCCTTGTCAACTGTTTATTTTGTAGATATAACTCTTTTATTCTGAAATAAACAATTGTTTTTGTTGAATTATGAGTAACTTTTTTTTGCTGCCATTATTTGGGTGTCCGAAATTTAACGTGGACAGGCTTTAGAATCCTTAAACTCGCAATGTATGCTACTATTCATCGTTTAAAATAGGCACGCGTATCGCCTCCACTTTTGTACGTATAAAATCGATTTACTCCCCACTTCGGCACATTTAAAGCTGTCAAATGTATCTCACAGTATCAACGTAGCTCTGTACCCCAAGAGTACATAAGAAAACGCTATGACCGATTGAATGATTTGCATGCTTTTTCCATAGGTATTCCCATATACACTTTGAAGGGCTTGTGCAGTCTCAATTTTTATCCAAATGAGCTCAAATTTTGGGAGGACACCAAGAATTTGATCTTGAATCGAATGATCGGTGTGAAGCAAAAACGATGTTTTGAACCACTCTAATAAACATTGTATAGCGCAAATGCCGTTTTTTATGTGTGGTTTTTGGTTGTCTGGGTTAATCTTACTTCTTATGTATTCATGTATTTTGATCAAACATATTTCCAAATTTTGTCATAGCATCACTGCGAATGCTGTAACACCTGTGTGTAATGCTAGAACTTCAACAGTTACGTCGATTTATACGCAACATAGGTGATCTTATTAGCATTAAGAAGAGTCTTTTGCCTGGCTTATAAACATCTATACTAAGAAACGTTACACCAGCCTGGGGCACGGCGCTACAGACCAAGCGGAATCGAGAGAAGGTAAACAGCGTGTTTCGACTCATTACCATGTGAGTGGTGAGCGCGTACAGGACTTTACCGTCAGATGCGGCATGTGTCACTGGGATCAGATGCGGCATGAATCACTGGGATAATCCCGATTCGTATCATCCTGTCCAAAGACATTGACTGATATCAGTGAAGAGAAACCAGGCAGGCCAGGAAGTTGGCGAGAATTCGTTCGCTAGCTAAGTGGCAGCAATAATGGGATTCTTCCGAGGAAGAAAGGTGGACCCACAGGCTCATCCAGAATCTATCGGACTGGGTAAACAGGGAACACGGAGAAGTGAATTTACGCCTTACACAGTTTCTAACAGGTCACGACTGCTTCGAGCAGTATTTGTTGTATCGATTGGGCCATACGTCTTCACCATTTTGTCCTGAGTGTATGGAGATTGAAGAAACGTCAGAACATGTTATATTTGACTGTCCGAGGTTCAACATAGTACGAAACAAATTTGTGGCTGCTTTTGGTAAGTACTTCAGCGTAGAAGGAGTAGTACATCTTTTTTTATGATTCCGTTAAAATAAAGTGACCAGATTTATTTTGCTCCAAAGCGGGGCAAAATTTCACATATTGGGAAAACTAACAACAATCTTTCCATGTACGTACAGATCACTCATCTACAGTTGAAAAATGTCGTAGCAGGCATAGTTTTTGAAGCAGAAGCACAAAAACTGTTTTCAAGTGGTTGGTAGTTCCAATATTTTCCATAAAGCTACAAACTTAACTAATTAATAAAATAATTTTTACATGAGTAAGACTATCACAAGTTGTAAAACGGATGCTGACATAATCATGTGCAGCATTCCAAGAGAGTTTTTTAGCAGAAAAATAAGAACATGAATGAGATACTTCAAATTTATTGTTCAAAATATAAAAATTCTATAATAGTTTTTTTTCCAATAGATTAATTTTGGTAATGGTAATAATCACTAGTAAATTTGAAGAAATCTAATGCTAGATAATTACACAAAATTTATTATGCTTCAAATGAATAATTTTTTTGGTTCTACATCTTCAACACTTATGGTTGCACAGATTGTGACTTAATCTAGATTCCTTATCCTACTAGCAAAAACATTTTTAGAGATATTCAGGTCAAATTTATCGGAAACATCATTAAATAATCTACAACTATCGTCAAAAGGGTCAAAAAAAGCGTATTGAGTGCGTCTAGTAGGAATCCACAAAATAGAACGATTACGAAGAGTGCGTACAGGAGCATAAAAACAAATATTACCTAACAAATAATTACAGTCAATACGATTCATAATCAGGTCAAACACGAATAATCTGCGCAATTTTTTCCTACGGTTCGCTAGCGTTTCTATGTCAATTAGTTGGCAACGGTCTTCATAGGCCGGTAATTCGATGGGATTGGACCACGGTAGACGACGTAACGCGTATCTAAGAAACGATTTCTGGACGCTCTCTATTCGATGGCACTGTTCGTTATGATACGGTGCCCAGACTTGGACAGCATATTCCAAAGTGCTACGCACTAAGGAGTAAAAAAGAGTTTTTAAAGCATACACGTCGTCGAAGGCAGCTGTGTTGCGCCGGATGAAACCCAATAGTGCATACGATTTGGCTGTGACGGTAGAGATATGCTCGTTAAACCTAACTTTAGAATCAATAACGACGCCAAGATCCCGAATTTTGTCAACACGTTCCAATTGTTCACTGTCGAGTCTGTACGGGAAGAAAAATGGAGAGCGCTGACGACTGTAGGATATCACCTTGCATTTCGAGATGTTCACTTGCATTCCATTCCTTCCGCACCAGTCCAAAACAATGTTCAGATCTTCCTGAAGAGCACAGCAGTCCAACGGTGACAATACGGTGCGGTAGATTTTTAAGTCATCCGCGAACATCAAACAATCACAGCGAAGAAGACTACAGATGTCGTTGACGAAAATTATAAAAATTAACGGGCCAAGGTGGCTGCCTTGTGGGACTCCGGAGGGAACGGAGAAGGTATCGGAAAATGCGTCGCTAATTTTTACGTAACTCTTACGATTAGTTAAGTACGATGACGTCCAGTTGATGATCCAGTCGGGCAAACCAATGTGCCGCATTTTCTCCACAGCTAACGTGTGGGGCACTTTATCGAAAGCTTTGGAGAAATCAATATAAACTGCGTCAACTTGCTGCCTCTTTTCGATCCTCTTCGTTAATTTGTTTGCAAATGTCATGAGATTTGTGGTCGTCGAACGGTTTTTCATGAATCCATGTTGACTATCAGATATCACATGTCGGACGGAGCGGTAAAGAACTTCATGAACCATTTTCTCAAGTACCTTACCCAAGCAGTTTAGTATTGAGATCGGCCGATAATTCTCGACATCGTGTATACTGCCACTTTTGTGAATTGGCGTAATACATGCAATCTTCCACGCTTCAGGAAAGATGCCGTCCAATAACGACTTGTTGAAAATAATCGATACTGGTAACGAGAGCGAGGACGCACACTTTTTGAAGAAAACGGGAGGAAGGCGATCCGGCCCAGCACCTTTCGTCGGGTCAACATCTGACAGCGCTGTATGGACATCGTTTGTTGATACTTCCAGGCGAGGTAGATGTACGGAACTGTTAGAAGCAGTTTGAACGGCGTTGAATTGTTGGTTGCTATAAACGGTTTTGAATAATCAAAAGGAAATGAATTCATTATTTTCATAATTTAAATTTATTACATTCAATCCTCCATGAGTCGATATCTGAAGGGACCATCGACTCATGGAAATATCGAGTCATTGAACAGAAATGCTTTGGAATGCTGATTGAGGGGACCATCATAGTAACCATGAAATTTTGTTTTTAGTATGATTCCATGAGTCGATATCGAGTCATGAAAAATCGACTCATGGAGGGTTTACTGTAGCTTTACTCTATCGCTTAAGCATTTCTGTTTCGGCCGTATAGAGTTCAAAATTTTCAATTTATACCGTTAAAAAATGCATGTCGGGTAAGCAAATAGATAGTGGTCCAGAAGTGCGGGACACTTCTCAGCGTGGGACAAAATACCTAAACGTGGTTCGTCTGGTCTTTTTACGTTAAAAACATGTTTTGGAACATTAAAAAACCTAAACGGAAATGATTCAGCAGATCCTATGGTTACCAAAGAAATTTTCTAATTATCGAACATCGAATACAAATGAAGCTGCTGATGGAGAATAACAAGCTTTTTATTATTCAATTATGGTACAAACATCGATAGAAATTGTTTGGAATTATTCGTGTATTACGAGTGTTCCAAGTTCAACACTAAATATTTGTTGACACTTCACGATGCATGGGGAACGATTCAAGCAACATCCGGCTGGATCCCGAAAGAGCTTTCTTCATGTCTAAAAGATATATTACAAAAATACCCAGACGGATGGCATTTAAACATTGAGCTTTGAACATGTTTGGTATTTTCAAATCCTGCTCTATGAATGAAAAGCGATATGATAACATGAAAATAGTCCATTCATGTTGAACGATTTTCCGCACAACATACAGTATTACACAAAACATCTGCAAATTTTTCAAACTGAGAGTCACATTAGAGTGGCATTAACGTCCTCACTGGGACAGAGCCTGCTTCTCAGCTTAGTGTTCTTATGAGCACTTCCACAGTTATTAACCGAGAGCTTTCTTTGCCAAACCTGCCATTTTCGCATTCGTATATCGTGTAGCAGGTACGATGATACTCTATGCACTGGGAAGTCAAGGAAATTTTCATTATGAAAAGATTCTGGACCGACCGGGATTCGAACCCAGACACCTTCAGCTTGGCTTTGCTTTGTAGCCACGGACTCTAATCGCTCGGCTAAAGAAGGCCCTGGTAGATGGTATGTTTACCTCTAAACGTTCGCACCATTGATCCCTTCCAGCACACTTCCTGCAACGCTACGATGCCATCAACGCTACGCTACGAAGGCAGCCATCAACGCTACGCTACGAAGGCAGCCATCAACAATGCAGCTGAGAGCAACGTCGGGTACGTGGGAAGGAGTCGACGGAACTATTGGTACGACGAGGAATGTTGGGAGATTCTGTAGGAGAAGAACGCAGCGCGGGCGGTCATGCTGCAGCAAGGGACCCGGCAGAACGTGGAGCGTTATAGACGGAAACGGCAACAGCAGACGCCTGGAGGAGACGGAGTGCGAGGAGATAGAACAGCTGTGCCGGTCTCAAGAAACACGTAAGTTCTATCAGAAGCTCAACGCATCCCGCAACGTCTTCGTGCCGTGAGCCAAGATGTGCAGGGATAAGGATGGGAGCATTTTGACGGACGAGCGTGAGGTGATCGAAAGGTGGAAGCAGCACTTCGATGAACACCTGAATGGTGCAGAGAGCACATGCAATGAAGGACGGGACAACGGAGGAAAGGACGATGGAAACCAACCAGTCCCCACTTTGAGGGAGGTTAAGGATGCTATTCACTAGCTCAAGAACAACAAAGCCGCTGGTAAGGATGGTGTCGGAGTTGAACTCATAAAGATGGACCCGGAGAGGCTGGCCATTTGTCTGCATCGGCTGATAGGCACAATCTGGGAAACAGAACAGTAACCGGAGGAGTGGAAGGAAGGGGTAATATGCCCCATCTACAAGAAAGGCGACAAGCTAGATTGTGAGAACTTTCGAGCGATCACCATTCTAAATGCGGCCTATAAAGTATTATCCCAGATCATCTTCCATCGTCTGTCACCTGTAGTAAACGAGTTCGTGGGAAGTTCAAGCCATATCGGCCCATTTTTATTCTTGCTGTACATGAACGATGTTAATTTCGTGCTAAATTGCTTAAAACTCTCGTATGCCGATGACCTGAAGCTTTATTATACGATCAAGAAGGCCGAAGATGCCCTTTTCCTACAACAAGAACTGGAAGTTTTTGCTGAGTGGTGCCGCATTAATCGTATGGTACTCAATGTAACTAAATGCTCAGTAATCTCGTTCGGCCGCAAACATGCACTCCATCATTTTGGCTATAATTTGAATGGTGTACAGCTACAGCGTGAAACAACAATCAAGGATTTGGGTATCCTGATTGATTCCAAATTAACATTTAAGGATCATGACGCATATGTCGTTAGTAAAGCTTCTTCGCAACTGGGATTCTTGTTCCGATTTGCAAAAAAATTTAAATGCATATACTGCCTCAAAGCTCTTTACTGCTCCATTGTGCGACCCATTCTGGAGTATTCCTCTGCTGTTTGGTCGCCTTATTACCAGAACGAAATTCAACGGATCGAGGCTATCCAGCGCAAATTCATCCGCTTTGCGTTGCGTCATCTCAGATGGAACAATCCGCTCAACTTACCCAGCTACAGGAGCCGTTGCAAGCTGATAAATTTGGATTTACTGAAAGATAGACGCAACGTTGCAAAGTGCTGCTTTATTGGAGACCTCCTGCAAGGCAACATTGATTGTCCATCGCTGCTTAGTCTGGTGAATATCAACATACCCAGCCGCAACCTACGCTCGCACTCGTTTTTGACCATTTCTCCAGCCAGGACGAACTACGGATTGCATGAACCTATGCGTAGCATGTGCCGTGTTTTCAATCAATGTTATCGTGTCTTTGACTTCAATATGTCCCGTGTAGCAAATAAGTGTAACTTCCGTAGAATTTTGTGTTAATTTTTTTTTCTCCTGTTCGTAATTTTATTATTTTACTTTTAATGTCGTACTAAACTAGTCACTGGGGTAAATATTTTACCTGTTGGCATAAATAAATACTGTTTAAGCCTCAATTGACGGCCGATCGACAACGGACCAGATCTTTACTGTACGGCAAATCCTCCGAAAATGTCGTGAATACCAGGTCCCAGCGCATCAACTTTTCGTCGATTTCAAGGCAGCATACGATAGTATCGACCGCGTAGAGCTATGAAAAAACATGGACAAAAACAGCTTTCCCTGGAAGCTCACGAGACTGACGATGGAAGGTGTGCAGAATTGTGCAGAAGGTGATGGACTTTCGTGCCTGTTGTTCAATATTGTGCTAGAAGGTGTTATGCGGAGAGCCGGGCTCAACAGCCGGGGTACGATTCTTTTGAGATCCTGTCAACTTGTTTGCTTCGCGGATGATATGGAAATTGTCGGCCAAACATTTGAAAAGGTGGCAGACCTGTACACCCGTCTGAAACGCGAGGCAGCGAAAGTTGGTATGGTGGTGAATGCGACCAAGAAAAAGTACATACTAGTTGGTGCGACAGGGCTCGCCTAGGTAGCAGTGTTACGATTGACGGAAATTCGTTCGAGGTGGTCGACGAGTTCGTCTACCTTGGATCCTTGCTAACGGCTGACAATAACGTTAGCCGAGAAAAACGGAGGCGCATCAGTGGAAGTCGGGCCTACTCTGGCCTCCACAAGCAGCTGCGGTCAAAAAGGATTCACACAAATGTAACATGTACAATACGCTCATGAGGCCGGTAGTCCTCTACGGGCATGAAACGTGGACGATGCTCGAGGAGGACTTGCAAGCACTTGGAGTATTTGGCGGTGTGCAGGAGAACGGTGTGTGGCGGCGAAGGATGAACACAAGCTCGCCCAACTCAACGGCGAACCCAGTATCCAAAAGGTGGCCAAAGCTGGAAGGATACGATGGGCAGGGCATGTTGCAAGAATGCCGGACAACAACCCTGCAAAGATGGTGTTCGCTTCGATTTGGCAAGCGTTGGGCAGAACCGAGGATGGAGAGATGCGGCCACGAACCGAGTATTGTGGCGTGAGTGACGTTGAAGAGAAAATTTGAAGCCAAAGTGAATTGAGCAAGAGGTGACGAGAAGGCGTGTAGGCATCAACATGCCCTCGGCTCTCTGTAGTAATACCATGAGTTAGTTGCAGGAGGACATCGGGCATGTAGCCCATGCCAAATAAAGGTGGCGTGGTACACAGTTATTTCCCCTCTTTTCTCTGTTACCACTCTCGAGACGTGCATTCGCAATGGACCATAATGTAGTATCTAGATAACTATTATAGCAATAGATAAATATTATACAAATAGTGCTCAAGTGAAATTCCAAGTGGCTATGAATTAGTGTTAGGAAAAAATACTACTATATTTGATTACTAATGTCAATTTTCATACAAATTGGTCATGTAGTTCTGTGTGTAATGATCCGGATGACATAAACAACACCATTGTGAAATAATTACTGTGCAATGCAGAAAAAACTAGTCATGTTTTTTTTATGTACAATTTTTGAAATATGTCACGATTCCTAATTAAAATTGCGTGAACAAAATTCGATAATATTTTTGATCAAAATACTAACGAATTAATATTAAATACCAGCCTTTCGAATAAGCTATAGAGTATCAATAAATGTGTAATCACAGAGATATAAACAAAACACTTTTGTGTTATGGGTGACCCCAAACTTTTGCGCGGGAGTGTACGTCCAAATCCAGCGAGGGAAAGTGCGCGCGGATCCGTCTCGCAAAACATCATGCAAATTTGTCGCTTTTGACCGTGTCGTTTCCATTTATTATGTGCCGCGGCGTGGAGTCTTCTTGAGCCACCTCTCATCGGTTCAGATCCCTTCCTCGAAACGTGACTAATGTTTATCCACGTCCTGCGAATTCCTGCGTCCTTCGCCGTCGTATGAATGAGACCGAAAATGGGAGCTCTCCGTTAGATATCTACATGCCAGATACAGAAATTAGATGGGGGTGAACTCATCCCCCTTCCTGCTTTCCAAAAACTGCGTCGTGGACAGCAGAAATGACACTGATGATGGCGATGACGAGACGACGACAGCTTCTTCCGTCCAGCTCACAGCTCAGGCTTAGCATTAAAAATCATAAAATATGGAAATGATTTGCATACAAACTTAATTGAGGTTTAATTATAAAATTACATTTTATTTTTCGCTCAAGTATTTACAGCTTTTACTCCTTTAAATATAATTAAAACGAGTTTTAATCATATTCAAATTTATGCCGCACAACAACAGCGGCAAGGACGATGACAAAACTCACAGAGTGGACCACAGAGCGAGTATAAGTATATAGTTATCGTCGTTTCTGCCGGTGGTGTCGTCGACGATGTAATGAGGAAGGATTGTGGATTCCGGGAAATCGTTGCGCATCTGGAAAGGTGAGGAGGCGGATGGTTACACAATTAAGAAGCGAAGAAGAGATCGTTGCGACAGCTTTTCGACGATGTTCTGGCCGTTTTAGTTAATAGAAATCTGTGCTAGGGTAGGAGTACATAGCACGAAATCAAAAGTGTGTACCTTATATTCCGCCAGTTATTCTTGGTAAAATTTCATTATATACATATTATATGTATCTTTAAATCTGCGCAATTTCGATTGTTCTGGACAATCACTTAGTAGAAAATGCCAATTTTATGCTCATCTGTACTCATGCTTATGCTCACTACATTTTTAGCCATGTATCCTCGTCATCCACCGATATCAAAATCTTTGTAAATGCAACTTCCTTAAGTAGTTCATAGAAATATGTGTTAGGGTATGAATACAAGCAAGCAATCGATTGGTGTTCCAATCAGTATGATGGCGAACCTCTTGACTTGAGCATAACTGCACCAAAGCCGTCAAAACTCCCACATACGTTCCATACTTCCTTTCATAGGCAATTATAATGCAAAAAGGCTGACTACTTGCCGCAAATGAGCTTCCAATTTCATTCATTTGCAAGCGATAAAAACAATACGATCCGACCCTTCATTATGCGGCAGGCACGAATGGTTGAGAGGATTTTTTTCCTGCCGAATGCCAATAAAACTCCATCGTATTTTCCCATTCCACCCGCGTGTGCAAGCCCATATTGTGCCGGTCTTGATCTTGAGCCACGGGCATGTGTGTAAATGAAGCCCATTTTAACCCAATTGGCTTTTATTTGCTTTTCACCTCCAATCAAACCGTGGCCGTGGCGAATGGGGCTCGGGAATCGCGGGGGAGGGGAAGTACACAAATTTTTGTGAGACTAATTATCCCATCACTTCGTCAAGCGCCGTTTGGACGTCGGAGGAGCAATGGGTGGAGGCGACCGGATGTAGTCGAAACCACTGATCCAGAAAATTGTGGGCAATCAGGGTGGTGTTGTGTGTGTCGACCTTTTTATTACCAAACGAAACGATTCGAAACGAACGATTTTCCCTAACCTTGGTGACGATGTCGGGTGCTAGAGACTTCAAGGTGTAGATCTCCAGGAGCAGTGGTTCCCAAGCTGGAACACGACATTGAATGATTTGTACTACCATGTCTTTCTTTTAAATTATATAGTCTATTGGGCAAAAGCAGCCTCGAAAATCCTAGCTTCCTATAATAGTATTTGTTGTTCAAAAAAAAAAAACAGCTACAGTATTGGACAAAACATTTGTCCTCGTTTTTGATGGAGATAAAACTAAATATTTATACCACAAACTTATAAATTTTTCAATGGAGAATATTGATTCGATCTAATAAGCGAAAATCATACTTAAGCTTGGTTACACTTTTTATTGCCAACTTTTTGATTTTTAGCGCCTATATTTATTTAGTAATTGGCGTTTTTCGATATTTTAAGTGCTTAGTCTCATTTTTCACTGTATTTTTTTTTGGTTTTCAATGCAAACATTTATTTTTCCTGATGATATTTAACTTTCTATTACAATTATTGGTTACGTAACCAATTTATAAGAATAAAAATATAATCGTTCATATCAAAAACGCAATTTCTGAACGAAAGAAGAAGATTTTTGCCTTCGGAAACATGGACTCGTTTTTGACGGAGTGTAGTCTAAGGGGCGATATCTTCAGGGGGTAGTCATCAGTGAGCATTACGCTGTTAAAATTGCTGGTGGATATATGAAGGGGGGAAGTGATTAAAAATATTGAATTGTAGCCCTTGCTGAAAATGATTCGTACATATTTCTGTCGTAAGTTATGGACATTGGCCCACTGTATTGAACTTATCTTACTGTATTGAAACCAGAACAAGACAGCAGATTTGAATGTTCAGTAATGACGAAGTGTGTGACAAGTACTGAACAAAACCGAATTAAGTACTGAAATGCCAACAACACTGTTAAATAAGCATAAGTTTACCTCAAATAGATCTGACATTACTGAAATTATCTTCTTTAGTTTCAAATCAAATTTGAGAAAAACGTTTTTCAAAACCCAGTGATGGTGTTTAGTGTAATTCATTAATATACTGCCATTTCATGAAAAACCGATCTAGTGAGTCACTGAATTCCGTGAAAATTTGCTATTTTGTACCTTATCCGAAATATGGAAACTGTGCTGCTTTGGTTATACAATTAACGTTGTGAAAACCATCATAAATAATAAAACTTATATAATAATGTTGAAATGAATCGTTTAGCGGTTTTCAATTATCCCCTGAAATTATCTGTAGCTACCGGCAGCTTCATTTTTTACCGCTAAAAAAATATTCAAATCGCGATAACTTTTTTGTTTCTTGTTATTTTTGCACCATTTTTTCACAAGATCTCAAAAAACTCTTCTAGTTTTCGAATATGTGTCGATATTGATAATTGGTCATCTGGATCCGAAGATATTCCAAAATTCCTTGGGGGACCGACGCGTAGCCATAACCCACGTAAATATATCACGCTACAGAATTTTTATAGCATTCGAATATTCACTCCTCAAAATGATACCTTAATGCAAGTATGTTGTGAAAAAATGAACCAATTTGGTGCAGCCGTCTTTGAGTAATGAGCATTTATGTTTCTGGTACCACTATGGACAAATAAAGATCTTGAAAACTCTAAAAAACCTCATATCGTAATTTTCAGATTTCTGCAAGAATACTGAACCGATTTGTATGATTTTTTCAGAGTAGCTCCTTATTACCTGGTATTGTATAGTATACATGTTATTTTTTTGATAAATTGACCAAAAACATAATGGCCGTCAAATACATTTTATATGGAAAATGTCGGTCCCCCAAGGAACATCGGAATATTTTCAAAACCAGATCATCAATGATTAATATCGACACGGCTTCTTAAACTAGAAGAGTTTTTTTAGATCTTGTGAAAAAATGGTACAAAAATATTGAGAAACAAAACAATTAGTGCGTTTTGAATATTTTTTTAGCGGTAAAAAATGAAGCTGCCGCTAGAGGGGTTCAAGAAGAAAGGGCTAAAATATTGAAAAAAGTCATTGAGCCCTAATTGGAAAAAGTGCAAATATGTGCCTTCTAAATTTTTCACGATCCTTCAGTTTACATCTTTGATTTTAGCCTGGGACAACTTGGGACATTGGTTTCGGTAAAATATCGAATATATTTTTTTTCAGTGTAGTCCCCACATTTTCTTGAAATAAAGTTCGGATTTTTATTTCATTTTATTTCTCTAAGATACGTTTTTAAGTAAGCTTTCGAACAGTGTATGAAGATATGTACGAAATATTACGATTCTGCAGTATATTCCATCAAACATATACCTTGTATTTGTTCTGAATTCTTAGTTTTTCTTAAAAACTCTAACTTTGGCATACTGTATCAAAAACATACTGTATACAAAAGATTTTGCTCTAGTATTCCAGGAATATCTTAATATAAGTATTTACTATGTATTGATGTACCAGAAGAACCTATCAGAACAAGTCATTTTTTGGGCCACCTGATCGCCCATAGTGCGACCTCCAGTAGGATCCGTCATCGCTGATTTCTTCGTTGTGTGGATGTTGCTTTTATACATTTAAATTTTCGATTACTTTTTCTACACTGATTCTCATCCACCTACTGAAATTCGGTGGCAGCAAATTCAATTTAGCCTGTGGAAAACTTTATTTTCATCGAAATTGTGGGGTGTACACAGAGCTGAACACGTTTAATGTCCTTCCCCTCACATACAACTCCTGTAAGTCCTTCCCCTCACATGCAACTCTGTAAGAATCCCCGAAGGGTTCTGTAAGAATCCCCGAAGGGTTCTGTAAAAATCCCCGAAGGATTCTGTAAGAATCCTAGAAGGATTCTGTAAGAATCCCCGAAGGATTCTGTAAGAATCCCCGAAGGATTCTGTAAGAATCCCCGAAGGATTCTGTAAGAATCCCCGAAGGATTCTGTAAAAATCCCCGAAGGATTCTGTAAGAATCCCCGAAGGATTCTGTAAGAATCCCCGAAGGATTCTGTAAAAATCCCCGAAGGATTCTGTAAAAATCCCCGAAGGATTCTGTAAGAATCCCCGAAGGATTCTGTAAGAATCCCCGAAGGATTCTGTAAGAATCCCCGAAGGATCCTGTAAGAATCCCCGAAGGATTCTGTAAGAATCCCCGAAGGATTCTGTAAGAATCCCCGAAGGATTCTGTAAGAATCCCCGAAGGATTCTGTAAGAATCCCCGAAGGATTCTGTAAGAATCCCCGAAGGATTCTGTAAGAATCCCCGAAGGATTCTGTAAGAATCCCCGAAGGATTCTGTAAGAATCCCCGAAGGATTCTGTAAAAATCCCCGAAGGATTCTGTAAGAATCCTAGAAGGATTCTGTAAGAATCCTAGAATGGATTCTGTAAGAATCCTAGAATGGATTCTGTAAGAATTCCGGAAGGATTCTGTAAGAATTCCCGAAGGATTCTGTAAGAATTCCCGAAGAATTCTGTGAGAATCCCCGAAGGATTCTGTAAGGATCCCCGAAGGATTCTATAAGAATCCCCGAAGGATTCTGGAAGAATCCCCGAAGGATTCTGGAAGAATCCCCGAAGGATTCTGGAAGAATCCCCGAAGGATTCTGGAAGAATCCCCGAAGGATTGTGGAAGAATCCCCGAAGGATTCTGGAAGAATCCCCGAAGGATTCTGTAAGAATCCCCGAAGGATTCTGTAAGAGTCCCCGAAGGATTCTGTAAGAATCCCCGAAGGATTCTGTAAGAATCCCCGAAGGATTCTGTAAGAGTCCCCGAAGGATTCTGTAAGAATCCCCGAAGGATTCTGTAAGAATCCCCGAAGGATTCTGGAAGAATCCCAGAAGTATTCTGGAAGAATCCCAGAAGTATTCTGGAAGATTCTAGAAGAATTCCAGAAGGATTCTAGAATAATCCCAGAAGGGTTCTGTAAGAATCCCAGAAGGATTCTGGAAGAATCCTAGTAAGATTCTGGAAAAATCCTAGAAGGATTCTTGAAGAATTCTCGAAGGATTATGGAAGAATCCCCGAAGGATTCTGTAAGAATCCCCGAAAGATTCAGCAAGGGTCCCCGAAGGATTCTGAAATTTTCAAAGGATTCTGAAAGAATCCCTGAAGAATTCAGGAAGAATCCTTGAAGGATTCCGCAAGTATCCTGAAAGAGTTCTGCAAGCATCTTGAAGGTATTCCGCAAGTCTCCAGAATGGACTAGGAAAGCAATTCGAAAGGCTAAAAGAATTCGACAAGCATCCAGAAAGATTCCGCAAGCATCCAGCAAGGGTTCCACAAGTAACCTAAAAGGATTCCACAAACATACTGAAAGAAATTGTCAAGCATCTTGAAACGATTTGGCAAGTTATATTTTTTCCTGAGAGAATTCGGCAAGTATACTGAAAAAATCGGCAGGCTTTCAGAATTGATCCCACAAATATCTGGAAAAGATTTGCAAGCATCCTGTGGGCATTTGGCAAGTATCCTGAGAGAATTCGACAAGCATCCTGAAAAAGATTCTGCAAGCATACAGAAATGATTCGGAAACCATTCAGAAAGGATTCGGCAAGCTTACAGAAAATATTCTGAAACAATACTGGAAATATCTTGGAATCATCTCAGAATAATTTTAGAATCAACCTGAAATGATTAAGAAAGCTTCACTGAATTGATTGATTGATTTGTTTATCATCGACACTTTACACCAGTGTGGTGCATTCGTGTCCGATTGATTTCACTGAAGAATCCTGGAATTATTCTGGAAGATTTTTAGAAGGATCTCGAATGGATCGAACTCTACACTCAGAAACACGGGTAGTCACAGAATGACTAAATTTTAGTAATTTATTATTATTTTCTATCTGCCTCTCTTTCATCCTGCAGGGAATTTTATGTCCTATTTGTGTCGCTAAGCTTCAACCCAGTCGAAATGACAGTTAGTATGAAAATCCACAGCAGAATGAAAGAGAAGCAGATAGAAAATAGTCATTAATGCATAAACTTTAGTAATTCTGTGACTATTTTTATTTCTGAGTAAACATGGAACTCAAAAAAAAAAAAAGAAAAGAAAAAGGCAAAGTAATTGAGATAGGTAATATTTTTTCTAAGTTCAAATGCTTATAACTTTGTGAAAAATGGTTGCAATTGGATGCATTTGGAATCAGTCGACGGCAAATTTGGTCTAGTTGCTGTAAACATTCGAAACTTTCCGCGACGTTCGTTTCGTTGCTATGGTCAGCAGTCACAGCACGAGCAAACACATAACACAGCAGTCGACAAACACAAAAAAGTGTCAATTGATTGTCGTCTGGCACAATAACATTTGCATAAATCATAAGTTTTGCATAGAACTCAGACATCAGATCATAAACAACATTAATAGTTTGATCTTGCCTGTTGTGTCGAATATGTGACACACATACAGTGAAAGCAGAACAAAAACAAACAAAACCTTAATGTTTCCTAGCAAAGCTGTCGTGGTCAGTGGCATTCAATTGACATTTTTCTTCTCGAAATTCGTTTGATCGCTCGTGTTGTGCATGTTTAAGAGAAGCGGTGCCGAATATCAAAGAAAACGTGTGGACTACCGTGATTGCTTACAACACTGCCCCTAGGGCACATAGAACTGTAAAGTTGTCAGTGCATCTAGTGGTCCAGAATATTCTTTGGAAAGCATTATTTTGAAGTTTGATGCCCACTTGGATATAGCTCCGAAATGATTGGAAATACGAGGTACAAACATGACACATATTTTCCGGAACCAGTTTCAAGAAATTGGTAAAATTTTCAAGATTTCCAACAAATCTTCGTGCGTTCACCGCCATTGAACTTCCTATAAGTTCTAGTTTATAGGAAAATAGTAAATATCTATACAACTTCACACCACACAAAAATACAAGTGACAGAATAATGCCATTTTGGCATGACCTCAGAAGAACATCTTCGGTGTCCGGTGACCAATATGCATGGCCAAACATGTTCCTGAAACTAGACCAAATTTGCCGTCAACTGCTATCGGATGCATTCCATTTCATCCATTTTTCACAAAGTTATAAGCATTTGAATTTAGGCAAACTTTCAACTATCTCACTCATTTTGTTAATCCCCCGGAGATCATTATATCTTTTTTCAACACTTGAATTAGCCTGCTATATATTCGAGATATTTGGCTTTTCTTAATTTTATTTGAGCAATGTTGTCAACTAAATGAAGAATTCATTATCATTATATGGAACGCAGGATGACACATTACGCCTATTAAAACTTATCTGCGTCAGATTCAAAATTTTCATTTTTCTTTGATTTGAACAGGTTTGTCAAATACCAATAACAGTAATTGGATCGATCACGATTAACTTTGCCATGGATTTTTTTACTCCATGAAAATGTCCGAAACTCGGCAGTAATATGCATCTGTACAGATCGTATTATTGCCTTTGAAACTTTTTTCAAACAAATGCTAGAGAGGTCCTAAACTTTTGACGTGAACAGAATTTGGAGTGTAAACTTAGTTGTTTAGTTTTTACCAATAAACTGAATAATGAGCCTACCCACACTTTGACAACCTCTGTCCTAGACGCCCAGTGAAGGTACATACCACAGGTAACGTATGCATATAATTTCCTTTCGGTTCGTGGCCTCACATTTCAGGTGAGAAAAGGTATACCTGGTTCCAACCAGGGATGTCCCTTTGCCACAGATGGTACGGAAAATCGCCACCGAACCTGAGCACCCCCAGGCGACAATCTAATTTCCAATGAACCGACTCCACCGAAGAACATTATTACCGAAAGAGCGCCACCAAGTGGGTATTGAGTTATTCGCACTGGTACTCCACTCACTCACTTTTCCTGACACCGAACTTGGGGCCGTCTAATAACACCCAACGGCTTCGAAGCATCGTTTTCAGCCTCAGTCCTCCAGTACAGAGGCATACAGCGACCTAGAGAACGCTCCGAGTGGGAATTGGCGCAGCACTCATTTGGCCACAGAAACGGCGAAGGAAAACCGCACGCCATCCTTCCTCGACGGGGCTCAGCTTTGGGTAGCAGTGTCAAACCGAACGGTGGACAATCCGAGCATAAATGAAGCACCCCTTCCCCCTTCGCTCTCTCGCTCATGCTGACTGCCCTGTATTAATTAGGGAAAAAGTATCATGTAATTAAGAAAAATGCCACGTTTAATTGCTAATTGAGTTTCTGCCTTCTGTTTTAATCACCTAATTACGTGACTATAACATTCGAAAGAAATCGAAATAGAGGAAGTATATTGTGCATGTCCCTGATCGATCGTATAGACCGGTTCGTAGCTACGGCCAGAGTTGTAGTTTTTATTTCAAACCATGACATAAACAAAGGTCAGGACCCACTTGTCTTGAGCAAGATATTGACTTGTCATCAAATGATTAGTAATTTGCGCGGATTCGGTGTTGTGATGGTGTTTACCTAATTTTTATAGCTATGTCTTGATAAAACCTTGTTAGACTGGTTGTATTAGAACGAACTTATTTTAAAAGCAATTTTATTGACACCTAGTTATGATTTCATACATTTCAAGAAAGCTCTGCTCAATTCATCCCTGTTATGTTGCTGTCACATGCTAATATACTCTGAATTTATTCTCCTGACTGCTCATCGTGTCCTATTTTGTAGGCCTACAACCAGCGCGTCGTTGGACGAGCCTACGTGCCACATACTTAGTTATTATTAGTCTAGTATCCACTTGGCTCCAGTTCCAGAACAGTACGAGATGAGTAAGAACCATCATTGCACCTTTCTTCCAGAGCGAAAGCCACGTTCCTCGGTTGGGCCTTTGGTTGGATTGGGTCATAGTCACAGCCTAAGCGCGAGGCTCTCGGTTGGAAATGAAACCGTAGTACGAGGATTGGCCATGGCCCTGCTAACGGAGTGACGCGGACTCGGTCCTCCCATACACTGCCTCATTTCCGATGCAAGCGGTTGATTTCGAAGCAGTACACTGAAACCTTTATTTACGTGAATTCCATACGTAACACTAATAAACAGAAATGTATGCATTTGAGCCAATGCAGCTTCGATATGGCATATGCTTATGAATGTTTTGTATGCTCGAAACATGGAAACTTGTGTTAATCCAAGGGAATCATATTTGCATGGTTGTTGTCCGGCATTCTTTCAGTATTCCCTGCCCAAAGTATCCTTCCAGCTTTGGCCACCTTCTGGATACTGGGTTCGTCGTACAGTTGGACGAGTTCGTGATTCATTATCCTCCGCCATACACCGTTTTCCTGCACATCGCTAAAGATCGTCCTAAGCACCCAACGTTCGAAGACTCCAAGTGCTTGCAAGTCCTCCCGAGCATCGTCCACGTTTCATGCCCGTAGAGGACTACCGGTTTTGTAAATGGTACAATTGGTGAGGGTGTGAATATTTTTTGACCGCAGTTTCTTGTGGAGGCCATAGTAGGCCCAACTTCCACTGATGATGCGCCTCCGAATTTCACGTAAATTGTCAGCCGTCAGCAAGGATCTAAGGTAGACGAACTCGTCGATCACCTCGAACGTATCTCCGTCTATCGTAACACTGCTTCCTAGGCGAGCTATGTTTCAATCTCATGATCCATACTGAAATCACAAGATCCATATTGGAATTCCAAAAACCATAGTGGAATCCCAAGATTGACACTGAAACTTCAAAATCCTCACTGAAATCTCAGGTTCCACACTGGAATTTCAAGATCCATATTGACATACTACGATCCACTCTTAAATCCCAGGATTCACACTAAAATACATTTAACCATAATGGAAACCCAATATCCCATTCCTAATGTCTACACTGGAAACCTTGGATCCCCAAGTAAATACCGAAATCCACAAAGGAATCCCAGAATCATAGGAATCTCAGAATCAAAACTGGAATCCCAGGATCCAGCTTGGAATCCTATTCACTATACTGTAATACTGGGACTCACACTGAAAACCGAGGATTCACACTGGAATTCCACGATCAACACTACAATCAAAGGAGCCATATTAAAGTATCAGGATCCATAATGTAACACCAGCATTCACAATAGAACCTCATGATCCTAACTGGAATCACACTGGAATCCCAGAATCTACACTGAATTCTCAGGATCCATACTGGAATCCTAGATTCCCCACTAGAATATCGATATCTACACTGGATCCAAGTATCTACACTGACACCCCTGCAATCACTCTGGGATCCTAGGGTCCACATTAAAATCCCAGGATCCACACTGGAATACCAGATTTACCACTGGAACACGAGTATTCACACTACAATTCCATAGTCCACACTGAAATAGCAAGAATCAAAGGATCAACACTGGAAACCTAGGATTCCTGCCGATATCCATTGAAATTCTGCGTTTCATATTTCAATCCTAGGATCTCTATCGAAATTTCACAGTCCACGCTACACAGCAATCTCTGGAAAACACTGGGAATTCAATCTCTACACTGTAATCCCAGAATTCATACACTGTAATCAATGGATCCACATTGAAATACTATAAACCAGGCAGGAATTCCAGGATCTACACAGGTAAATTCAGGATCCAATCTGGAATCTCGTAATTACTCGAGGGTCTAAAAACCCACGCTGGAAGACTGGGACTCATTCTGGAACCCCAATACCCACACTGGCACACAAGAATCCACACTGGAATGCATCTTGGTACACTTTCACCCTACGATCCACATCACGGTCCCGGGATCCACTCTGACATCCTTCGATCTGCACCGCAATCCTAGAATTCTCGCTGGAATAAAGGGATCCACACTGAAATACTAGAATTCACACTGAAATATCACACGTGAAAAAATCTGATTCCCAAATCATGATTTACAAGCCATGAAATTCATAATTTGGTTAGGTCATGATATCAGGACCACAAATCATGGTTCCTGGAGCCATAATCATGATTCCTCATAAGCGTAACATCCAGACTGACAACATTAAACGGGGTCATCATGAGTCCAAATCATGGTGTATTTTCATAAGCTGAAAACACTCTTAAATCATGATATCATGAGTCATAATCTTGTTTTTGGATTCTGATTTCTACCCGTGCAGCATCCCCACTGGAGTTCTGGGATCCATACTGTGTGGTACTGAATGAATATTGCCATAGATCTTGTCTTCCAACCCTGTTATGATGACTAACAATCAAAAGCCTGTTGAAAAAACTCCGATCCGGACATCAAACGATCTAGTAGGCATGGCACAACTTCGACGCCTCACTCCTATAGTAACGTCAGAAAGGAATGAAAGGTTCTCCGCGGGGCTTCCGCTTGCCAACAATGATGCTGAGCTCCACATTTGGTGAACCTGTCAGAATTTTGAAGAAATTTTCGTGTTCCTGGAGAGCCTGGATTCGTTAGCGAGCGGGAGTGTCCACTAGAAAATGTGTTTCTGTCGAGTGTTTTTTTTTTTCTTAAACTAACCGCGTGTATGTTTTGTGTTCAAAGTGATTGTGAAGTGAAGTTTGATTCTGAAAACAAAAATGAAGGCGGTTATCTGTAAGTAAACAGCAATGTGGTATTTTCTATGAATAAGTGAAAACTGATTAAGATATAACATGAATATGTGTTAGCCGCTTCACTACTCATGGAAGCAGCAATGTTTCTCTCTGTTCTTGTTGTTGCTCTTATTGGAAACCAGCATTACCCCAACTATTTGAGTTGCGCGATACAGGTTTCGAAGTTAATATTTTGTTTTACTTGGATTGCTTCGATGGAAATATTCGGATGTAAATATAAATGGCAAAAGTGTTTCATTTCGATTCAAAGATTATGTTCATTTCGAGCTGATTCGTCTTATGAGGTTAGTTATGAAGTGCGCATTCTGCTTTTATCAAGGACCTATTTTTCTACATAAGTTGAACGAAGAAAGGATAAGGTTAAGAACTGAACTATTTTTTTTGCAGAAGTCAATTGAACATTTCGGTGCAAAATTTTATTCATAAATTTCGTATAATATTATAATATAAAGTATAATTTGTATAATAAGTTGATCGCGCACGGGAGGGACATTTCTTCCTACGTTGTGTTTACTTAATAGGTTTTAGATATTTTTGCACGAACGTCCGGCCATGGTGGAGGCTTAGTGTCAACTGATCTTTATCAGAACATATTCAATACATTTACATTTCATACTGGGGCAATACATTTACACAAACATAAGTATAATTTGTATCATAAAGTGATTTTGCAAAAGTGAAGTGAAGTGTTATAATTCTAATAGTGATTTGAATAATAATCAATGTATGTATAATTAGTAATTTCAATCGTACAAAGAAAAAAACAACTCTCGTAACATTTATCAACTTTGCAAGTTTCTATAAAAATAATATTAAATTTTCGCTCCGGTTGTATGTGATCATTTTATCGAGCCTTCTGTAATAATACACACATTTATATATCTTATCTGTCCTGCGTTTCAATAAAAAATAGTTCTAAAAAAGTAAGATAGAGTGAAAAATGAATGTTAGTGTGTGCAAATTTTCCTAGCAATGGGCGATTTTGAATTTCAATTGAACGTTTTTTTGATGTTGAAACAATATGAAATCCGAATGCAAGAGATTTGGTCTTATTTTGAGCATATGTTCTTGTAAATTAGCTACGAGTGGGAAAATCGAATAGATTAAAAAAAAAACATCGATACGAAGGATTCGATGAAATCAACGAATCAATGATGTGATGTGGACAATGCTGCTTTGATTCTTGCTCACATTCTCGGGCACGTGATCGAAAAGCAAGTTCTCAAAAAACTTTTGCCAGCAATGGTTTGTCATGGCAGACCAGGGAGCTTCGCACGATGAAAACCACCAAGAGAACCACATTAAGACGCTACATCAAGAACCCTACTTTGCGGTTGCGCGAGCAATATGTTAGGTTGAATACCGCCTATAAGAGAGCAAGTTGGCATTGATTCAATCGCTATCAACAACAAGTCCAACGAGACTTTACAGCAAAACTGAAATCTTTTTGGTGGTATCTGAATAAGCAGAGATTGGGTTTAAATTGAGATGTTGCTTCAGAGCAGGGATGGGGTGCGACTCAAATCTCTTTCGGTGCTACAAGCGCCGCTGCGAGATAGCACCCTAAATTCGAAGGAACCGTGCAGGAGTATTTTTTTCTGGACTGCACCCTGGCAATGCTGATTCGCAATGTGCTTTAAGCTGCATGGTATTGAGATGTCTAATTTTCACTCTTTCCGTTTCGTTCACGCGTAAAAAAAATCACTTGAATTCATTTCATTAATATATGACTGTCAAAACTCTCAAACACGATGAACATAATTCATCAACAGCTTGTGTTTCTGACTTTACCAAATATATTAAGATTTATAACTATTAGTTTTGGCAAAGCACTTTATTAAGCTTGTCCGCTTTCAAAGCATACGTTGTTGAAAATATTCTAGAGTGAATTTTTGAAGATTCAAGAAAGAGACTGAAAGAGTAGAGATTGTGCTCTGCTTTGTCTCGCACAAAAACAAATTGTCTCTTGCACTTTGCTTTGAGTTTACTCGCAAAGAATGGGAAACGCACAATTAATTTCTGAATGGCACGCATGTTTTTGGCACAGCACTGAATTTTCAGACATTCTCTGGCTTCAGAGCCTCAAAGCGTTTGTCAACTCTTTGCTCAAAAGTTTTCTAGTACCTTTTGTGATGAACACCTGAGGTACTCATTACTCAAGCCGCCACCAACGTTCCGTTGGTCAACTCTCTCATCGTCGACGATGACATGATTTCCCGAGCCACTTCTCAATTGAAATCGAAGATGAAACCTGGTCCCGATGGCATTCCATCTGCTTTCCTGAAGAGGCATATTGATAGCATGCTCGTTCCTGTTTGATATGTATTTAATTTATCCCTTATTTGCGGAGTCTTTCCGTCATCATGGAATAATGCTTTCATGTTTCCCGTGCATAAAAAAGGCGAACGCGAAGATGTCAACAACTACCGAGGGATCTCGTCTTTGTATGTACAGATAAAAGTATTTAAAATGAGGTGTAAGCTGAAGACCATAGTAAACATAAACCAAATTAATCTATTGTTACAGTATCTCGTTTAATTTTCAACGATGTATGCTTGAATGTTACATGATCGTGTAAGTTTTAAAGGCATTTGATCGTTTACTCCAAATAATGAACAAAAATTTACAACATTTTTTAGCTGTTGGCGATCTCTAAACTGTTCGAGCTCGTGGTAATAAACACATTGATGATATATTGTAAGAATAATATAAGTGACGATCAACACGGATTCATCGCGGATAGACCGACCGTCACCAACCTAATACGCCTAACGACGCACATTGCTGACAGTTTCGCAGAGAGAGAGCGCAAATGGACGCTATCCATTGACCAATGCACGAGTTCACTATTTGACGTTTTAGCGGTGCCTGGTTATTTATGCGACCATGGAAATAAGATTATCTACGCCATGGTAACGGCTGAATTTGAAAGGTCTGGCGTTGGCGGCAAGATGCTAAGCGTCGTACCTCATCGGACGTAGACTGACGGCTATCTACGGCTACCATTAAAGGTTTTCAATCTAATGAATTTCTAGCCACATACGGAATTTCTCAAGGCAGCCACTTGAGACCGTTAATATTTTTAATATATTTCAACGATGTTCACTACATTCTCAAGGGGCCCCGGTTATCCTTCGCAGATGATTTAAAGATCTAACGACGAAATCATTCGGACTACGACTCAATGTGCTTCAGCAGGATCCTCATGCATTTGCCAACTGGTGTACCCTGAACCTAATGACGTAGTTGCGAAGGCATCGAGAACATTGGGCTTCATATTTCGCTTCTGCTTTCGACTTTCACCTTTCCCGACCAACGATGCGGGAAAAGTTTAGAACCACCATTTTTTGACGAATAATGTTATTGTATTTTCATCGTGGATTGTGATTTTGTTGTAACCGCTTTATACTTGTTAAACTAGAATAAGATATACATAAGTTATACATCATTGGGACCTGTTTTGTCTGTTGATGTCATCCAATAAAATAAATAAATAAATAAATCTGAATTAAAAACCATTCCTTAGACTGCCCTTGAGCTCTTTTACAACAATGCTCAAGATACCATCCATCAATTTTGTTTAAAAACTTAACTGTATTCATAAAAGTAATTTATTCCAAAATAAATTACTGGTCGTTTGTAGGTTAAACTGCTGTAACTCAGAAATTACTTCTACAATCCCTTCCCAACCCCTTCAATGCCTTCCTAAGTTGAGTGGTTAGAGTCCTGAACCGTCCGATCCCGATGCCCACAAAAGTATCAACCTTATTCATCATCTTTCAAAAATCATTGATTACCCCTGTTGATCTGAAAACTTGTACTGAAAGAAGCTTTTAGACAACCTTCAATAGTCGTTGAACTCAGAGCTGGACTAAATTTAACTATTTAATCCTGTGTGGGTATTATCCTGAATTGCAATTTTCTGGAAGGCCACTCGTTACGCTTGCAGATCTGTTGATCTGTACTCCAAGTAGTTCTGGGATAATTCTAATCTTGGTGAAGTATAATTAAAATACCTGAAGGTATCACCCTTGCTCATAATCCTCCGAATGATCACTGAGTCTGCTTGTAGATCTGAGATTATGTACTGTACTGTACTGTAAATGTTGTTCATTAACCTACGAGAGATCATTGATTACGTTTGTGAACACTTATACTTGAATGAGGTTGTACGATTAGCGGACTGTAACGCAATGCCACGACGACGATTTCACGGGAATTTCGGAGGAATTCAGTCACATAATTGAAAATCACTTCCTTAAATTTGGTATTAATATACTGCACTTATTTCACATGGTTTTTAATGAACTAATATTATTAAAAGGAAAAAAAGCGAAATTTGTAACCGCTCGCGACGGACGCCGATAAACTTATGAAAAAGCTCTGCTGCGCGCATTGGGCGCGCTAACTCCTCTCGTCTAAAGCTCGTCTTTGAAGCGTTGCCAAATCAATCGCAGCAATCGGGTACACTGAAAATTTTCGAGCTGTCAGTATGCAGCGCGAACATCCTCCCCCCGGCAGTAACTCAATCAAGCAGAAGAATTATCCAGGATTGGAAGCGGGGCCAGCTTGTGTATTGGCCGCCTTTGTATCCCAGATCGAGTCCGAAGATCGACGACGCGGGTGAATCCATCTGCTCCGGGGAAAACCTTATCGACGACTCCAAACTTCCAAACTTGCGGTGGTAAGTTATCCTCCTTTATCATCACCACCATTTCAGGGTGTATGTTGGCAGTCTTCTTGGTCCACTTACTACGTACCTGAAGCTCCACCAGGTACTCTCGATACCAACGATTCCAAAAATTACCTCGAAGAAGCTGGACATATTGCCACCGGGACAACCTGTTGACTGGTATCTCCTCATACGTTGGTTCCGGTATGGCTGTCAACGGTCGATCCACCATAAAATGCCCTGGAGTTAGCGGTTCTGGATCCAACGCATCTTCCGAGTGAGCATAAAGCGGCCGCGAATTCAGGAGGGCCTCAATTTGACACAGAAGCGTCGAAAACTCCATCATTGTCAATGAAGCGGTATTGCAGGTTTTCTTCAGTACAGATTTTGTGCTCTTTACACCGGCCTCCCATAACCCACCCATGTGGGGGGAGCCTGGCGGAATCATTTTCCAACGAATCTCTCGTGGTTGGCAGAACTCAAAAATTTTTCTTTCAGTTGCTTGCTCCTTAAACAGGTTGAACAGCTCGTGCAACTCCTTTTTGGCGCCCACAAAATTGGTACCGTTGTCAGAGAACAGCTCTTCCGGGACACCACGACGGGACACGAATCTTTGCAAGGCACCGATGAAAGCGTCCGACGTCAAATTTTCAACCGCCTCAAGGTGGATCCCCTTCGTCACCATGCAGATGAAAATACAAACGTATCCCTTCACCGGCGCTGCCTTCCTACCAGTTTGCTTGATAAGGAAAGGACCGGCGAAATCCAATCCTACCCTTTGGAATGCTGGAGCTCGATCACAGCGACTTGATGGAAGATCCCCCATGAACTGATCAGCTGTCCTGGGATTTACCTTGAAGCAGCGAACACAACTTCGTGTAATCTTGCGCACCGCTGAGCGACCGTGCAGGATCCAAAATTGTCTTCGCAAGGTGGCTAGCAATGCTGCTGGGCCGATGTGCAGATTTTCGCCGTGGACACACCTGATAAGACTATCCACCACCACATTTCGGTTGGGGAGAATCCATGGATGTTTGCTCGTGTACGATAGATTTGAGTGGCGCAGGCGGCCACCCACACGCAGGACGTCGTCATCGAAATATGGATTCAAATTTTTAAGCTTCTTAGGGGACTCACCTGACTTCAACTTGAAGATTTCTTCAGCAAATTCGTGACGCTGCACGACACGTACTATTACCTTCAAAGCTGCTTTCATCTCGGGTATAGTAGGGAAAGTTGATACTTCACGATTCTCCTTCTTCTTCTTGCAGTTCCCGTAGAAGCGCAGCACATAGGCCACTACTCGCTGCAGCTTCCGAAAACTCTCGTACTTCTCGAAGACAGGCGGCATTTCAAGCTCCACCATCATGCTTGTGACGACGGTAGCCTTGAGCTCAGGAACTTCGTCATCCAGCAACGGTGCCGGATTGTCCATTTGGTAGTTTTCGGCTCGTAAAAACGTAGGACCGTTCCACCAAAGATCACTAACAGTCAATTCTTCAGCGGAACATCCGCGGGACACTATATCGGCCGGATTGTCTGCGGTGTTCACATATCGCCACTCAAAGTTTTTATCGTTAGAGGTAATCTCACACACTCTATTTCTTACAAAAACGTCCAACTGTTCCGGTTTCTTCTTTAGCCACGCAAGCACAATTTGGTTGTCTGACCATAGGACCACTTGCCGGAATGACATCTTTAATGTGGCTATCACTTTTATCACTAGTCGATGGAGCAGTAACGCTGCCAGAAGCTCCTTACGCGGAATTGTTAGCACTGATTTCGGCACTATCTTCGACTTTGCAGTCAAAATCTTTACCACTGGTAGGCTTCCCGGAACGATGGATCTAATATATACGCAGGCTTCATACGCTTCCAGAGAAGCATCTCCGAACCCATGTATTTCGAAAGCGGTAGCTCCAGGTGCCACCACTTGACGAGGAATCTTGATCTTCTTCACATCACTTAAGCACTTTAGGAAGTAGTTCCAACACTTTTTCAATTCTTCAGTTAATTGTTCATCCCAGTCAATTTTCTCACTCCATATATTCTTCATCAGCATCTTCCCGACGACAATCACTGGCGCAGCCAACCCCAGCGGATCGAACATACTTGCCACCAACGACAGCACTTGACGCTTTGTCGGGTTATCGCCGACAGGAGACGGCTTCGCAACGAAGACTAATTCATCGGTAGACGGATTCCACAGAAGACCAAGGGTTTTGATCACGTCGTTCACTCCCATATCTGCTATGCTGACCAACTCCTCACGTTGTGCCTCCGGTATGGAAGCCATCAGCTCCGAACAGTTTGAGGCCCATTTGTGCAAATAGAATCCCCCTCCTTCCAAGAGTTGAATCAGTTGTGACTGGGCTTCAAGCGCTTTACCAATATCATCGAATCCAAAAAGTGCATTATCCACATAGAAGCAGGTTTTGACGATTTCTGCTGCCAGTGGAAACTTATGCCCATCTTCATTTGCCAACTGCAATAACGCCCTCGTTGCCAAGAAAGGCGCCGAAGCCGTACCGTATGTCACAGTCTTCAATTCTAATACTCTGAGTGGACTCGACGGATCCAACCGGAAGAATATTCTTTGCAGGCGGCGATGGTTCTTGTCAACTAGTACCTGACGGTACATTTTTGCCACGTCCGTCGTCAGGACATAGCAAGGAATTCTGAAACGAAGGGAAATCTCGTCCAGAGCACACTGATTTAACGATCCGATCATCATCACATCGTTTAATGATAGTCCCTTCACCTTCGCCGATGCATCAAATACCACTCGGCATTTTGTGGCAGTATTCGACGGACGCAAGACGGCGTGGTGTGGTAGGTACCACTTAACACCTTCAGGATCTTCACTTTCCTTAACTTCTTCGCAGTGCCCAAGACGCTCGTACTCAGTCAAAAACTCCGAATACTGTTGTTTCAAATCTGGATCTTGAGCGAACCTTCTTTCCAGTATATAGAACCGCTTGAGGGCCATCGTCCTGGAATCACTCAATTCGGAAACGTTCATTTTCAAGGGTAACTGAACAACATATCGTCCCGTTTCATCACGGCGATGGGTCACTTGGAAATGCAGCTCGCATTCATCAGCCTCCGTGGGCACATTGACGCTTGAAACATCCTCAACTTCCCAAAACTTTTGTACGGTGCGATTCAACTCCTCCAGTGTGAGTGAATGCGAATGAACCACGGAACCATACATTGCGTCGCCGCAAACACCACCTACGACCCAGCCCAGTTGGGTCTCGCGCAGACACGGAAGGTTATCAGCTAATTGCACCTCTCCTGGCATCAGTAGCTTCAAGAATAACTGGTTGCCCAATAACAAATCCACTTTTCCAGATTGGTAGAACTTCGGGTCAGCAAGATGGACACCAGCTGGAATATCCCATTCCCGTACACTAACCGTTGAAGAAGGCAAATCCGATGTGACTTTATCAGCCACCAAGCACTTCACGTTGGCGCTGAATCCTGAATACCTTGACCGGATGTGAACCAAACTGCTGCTTGATGCGTGGCTCTTGGTGTCATTAACTCCAGCCACGACGACGTTAGACGGGCTCGTGTTCAATCCAAGGGACTCAACCATTTGCTTAGAGATAAGATTGACTTGCGAGGCACTGTCTAATAAAACTCGACAGGGGTGGGTTTTTTGGTTTTTGTCGATAATATCCACCACCGCTGTGAGCAGAAACACTTGGTGAGATGGCACCCTTTCATTGCAGCAGCTAGCGGATGTCGCTTCTTCTGTCGGAGTTGCTGGTGGTTCTTCATTCTTCGGCGATTGGAGGGCAGACGGCTTCGATTGCGGATCTTCAACGACACTTGGCTTCGGTTTTTCCTCTGCGTGCAGCAAACTATGGTGACGGCGCTTGCATCGGCCACAAGTCTTTTCAGACGGGCAACTGCTACCACGATGTCCGCGCTTTAAACAATTGAAGCACGCATTGCACTCCTTGACCTTGACCAATCGCTGCTGAACGGAAAGCGCCTTGAACTCAGGACACGCGAAGTTGAGGTGACCCTTTCCACAAAAATCACATTTTGGATCCGAAGCTGTCGTGACTGCTGCAATGGACTTCTGGCTAAACTTGGTGGCAGCAGCGGAAGGTTTTGCTTGACTTGATGCAGACTTCGTCCCAGGACCATCACACCTCTCCATAGTGAAGCACTCCTCCTTCAAGAACTCCAGCATTTCATTGTACGTGGGCAGCTCACCGTGCCTGTATGTTCCCATCGTCGACGAACCTCCTTATCCAATGCCCCTGCCAGGACATGCACCAAAATCAGCTCCGAAACTCCTAGGAACTCCTGTTCCAAGAACTTCAAACTTTCGACGTGCTTCGAGCATTCATCCAACAAATTCCTCAACTCGTCGTAGGTTCCCTTGGACATCTTTTTGAGATGCAACAAACCATGGATGTGCTTATCGATGGAATGGCGTTTGTTCTCATACCTTTCCTCAAGAATTTCCCAAGCATGAATGTAGTTTCCCTCACTTATGGTCTTGGCATCGATTATACCAGATGCGCTCCCCGTTAAGGCTTTATCAAGATGGTATAGTTTTACAGCTGGGGGATCGGGAGTATTATCCACAAGGTCCTTGAACATTACTTTAAATTTAGGCCAGCTTTCATAGCGGCCGTCAAAAGTGGGGATTGGGATCTTGAGAGGCTGATGAACAAGAATGGGGGCTTGAGCTTGGGTATTGGCAAAAGTAGCTCTTGACGTGGCAGGGTTCAATGAAACTTTAGCCAACTGCTCTTCGAGGTTGACGGATATTCGTGCTTATTCTGCGCGGCGTGTGAGTCGAGACGACTTGTTCTCACCGCGAGTGACGTGAGACGACTAATGTTAATCAAATGGGAGCGAGTCGACAATTGTCACCTCATTCGACTCGTCTCACCTCACGCGCCGCGCAGAATAAGCACGATTACGGGGCCTATTTTGTAAATCGAATAGATTCATGTGACTCATCTGTATTCATTGTCGATCAAAGCATGCATGCATATTTCAGATGTCACCCGTCGACTCTCATAGTAATCCAGTCACATAGAGTGACAACTGTCGAAAAACTCGAGTGACAGAGCTGAGTCGAGCGAATTTTTCGGTCGACAGTGACTCCTGTCGAGTCATTTTGATCGACTCGACTTTTAAAATAGACCCCTACATCCTGGAGATCATCAAACTGCACATTAGACCTGTTCATATTTAAAAAAATGTCTGGAAATCTACCGGTCAAGCAGTATTCGGAATTCTCATGCTAAGAACAATGTCTGGTCAAATTTTCAGCACATTTGATAAAGATTTCAGTATGCTTAAAGTTGAAAATATGTTTTTGGGCTTATTTCAAGGTTTGAAAAATCATAACTAGCATGTGGAAAATCAAAACCACTTGCTTTAACCACTATTTGAAAGCTAGGGGCCTATTTTGTAAATCGAGCAGATTCATGTGACTCGTCTGTATTCATTGTCGATCAAAGTAAGCATGCATATTTCAGATGTCACCCGTCAACTCCTATAGTAATCCAGTCACATAGAGTGACAACTGTCGAAAAACTCGAGTGACAGAGCTGAGTCGAGCGAACTTTTCGGTCGACAGTGACACCAGTCGAGTCATTTTGATCGACTCGACTTATAAAATAGACCCCCTAATTCTATTCTGTTAAAGTTTGTCGAAAAGGCTAACAAGATTAAAGTGAGTTTTAACATTGTTTGATCCAAATTTGTACTCCGCTGTACCCAGAAATTACAGTTTTCTCAATATACATGGTATATAAAACAAGCATTGGTATTATTTTTTCAGGCCCTAGTCAACGGGAATCAAACATAATACATTTATGAATTCATTGACCATCAACAGATTACATGTTGCTAAAGGCAATAAATTATAATAAATGCCCAAAGATCGAGCACCGCATCGTAACCTGATGATAGTTAAATCATGCATGACACATGTACCGGAAACGAATGAATTGAACAAGTTAGCATTGCTTTTTCTTTCCGAGTGATGATTGTTTTGATCGCATTTCACTGATCATTTAGAACGATTTGAAAACAATCATCATCATCGACTGAGAAAAGGCAGTGCTAACGTGTTCATTTTTTGTATTCATTGAAGCTCACGGTGGTGCTCTTGGCTCACCCACAGTGAATTTACAAATGTGCTTCATAATTACCTATTTTTTACAATTTATTTTCGTAAGACAAATGGTTACTTTGAACGGGATTGACTTTTAGATATGCATTGTCATCATGTCTGGAAATTAAAAATCCGAAATTTTCATGCAGGCATGCTGTTTAGTGAAAACAATTCCCGAAAAAGAGATTATCAAGAACCTCGAGATACAAACCTCAACCAAACTATGTTAAAACTTGCTCCAATCATAAAATTGTGTTCGGCAAAAGTTCGTAGAATTGGATAAACTACTATGTAGAAGTATTTCTGATAAATTTTGATGTTTCGTTGGGTAGCTGTGATTTTTGAAAGCTTGAAAATAGCCCAAAAACACATAATTGATTTGAAGCACAACTAAATTTACTCTAAATTGAGTGAAATTTTGGCCAGAAGTTCATTTCGTAATGAAAAATCAAAGTATTGGTTGACTGGGGAGCTTCCAGACATTTTTGAAAATATGAATAGGTCTACTGCACATAGTGCGAATCATGGTCCTCTCTGTTATCTTCAGGGACCAACGCGAGGATTCGCTCATGGACCTCGGTGTACTCCCTTTGCACTGCCTCCACTTTCTTAACATAGTGGCGAACCTGTGCCTCACTTAACTGGGGCGCTTCTTCTTCATCAGGGAATAAGTAATTGAATAGTCTTGTGAGCTTACCTTTTGCCAAACCACGACGGTGAACGAGAACACTAAGCTGCTCTGCCTGCGCCATCGTTTCCTCCAAGTTGGTTTGCTTCTTATCCTTCTTCACGCTAGGAGTTTGCTGGTTAGCTGCTGTAGTTTGCAAAACTTTCTTCTTCGGCATGGCCAGAGAATCACCGGAACATTTCGAGCCTTATGCCCGAACCAAGCACGGAAAACAGCCAAGTCTATCGTGTCAATTCTGCGCGGCGTGTGAGGTGACACGAGTCGAATGAGGTGACAATTGTCGACTCGCTCCCATTTGATTAACATTAGTCGTCTCACGTCACTCGCGGTGAGAGCGAGTCGTCTCGACTCACACGCCGCGCAGAATAAGCACATATAATCACGGTGCTTGGGGCGGAAAGGTGTTCTCCTGGTCCAAATTCACTTCACAACCACTTCACTTTTTCGCTTTTCAAGATGGCGTCTTTTACGCTCATCCAACACTTGATTGCAATGGCGACTTGTTCGCTCCTGCACACTTGCCAAGATGGCATCCTTTTTTCACTTTTTAGGGCCCTATTTTATAAGTCGAGTCGATCAAAGTGACTCGACTGGAGTCACTTGTGCTTATTCTGCGCGGCGTGTGAGTCGAGACGAGTCGCTCTCACCTCGGGTGACGTGAGACGACTAATGTTAATCAAATGGGAGCGAGTCGACAATTGTCACCTCATTCGACTCGTGTCACCTCACACGCCGCGCAGAATAGGCACGACTGTCGACCGAAAAATTTGCTCGACACGGCTCTGTCACTCGAGTTTTTCGACAGTTGTCACTCTATGTGACTGGATTACTATGCGAGCCGACGGGTGACATCTGAAATATGCATGCTTGCTTTGGGGGTCTATTTTATAACGAGTCTATTTTATAAGTTGAGTCGATCAAAATGACTCGACTGGAGTCACTGTCGACCGAAAAAATCGCTCGACTCAGCTCTGTCACTCGAGTTTTTCGACAGTTGTCACTATATGTGACTGGATTACTATGGTAGTCGACGGGTGACATCTGAAATATGCATGCTTGCTTTGATCGACAATGAATACAGACGAGTCACATGAATCTGCTCGATTTACAAAATAGGCCCCTAAATCGAGCAGTTTCGTGTGACTCGTCTGCAGTTACTGTCGATCAAAGCAAGCATGCCTATTTTAGATGTCACTCGTCGACTCCCATAGTAATCCAATCACATAGAGTGACAACTGTCGATAATCTCGAGTGACAGAGCCGAGTCGAGCGAAATTTTGGTCGACGGTGACTCCAGTCGAGTCTTTTTTGATCGACTCGACTTATAAAATAGGGCCCTTGATCGACAGTGGCTAAAGACGAGTCACATGAATCTGGTCGATTTACAAAATAGACCCCTTAGTTTTCGGTGGCCGATCACCAATTTTCGCATTCGGCCGGATCACATTTTCACATCCGGCCGGACCACATTTTTTCCACTTTATCGGCCGTTTGTATTCAGTGGTCAATTCTTCCGAAATTCCACTTCACTTAACATCCATCGAACATCCGGTTCGGTAGGACCAATTCATGTACGATTAGCGGACTGTAACGCAATGCCACGACGACGATTTCACGGGAATTTCGGAGGAATTCAGTCACATAATTGAAAATCACTTCCTTAAATTTGGTATTAATATACTGCACTTATTTCACATGGTTTTTAATGAACTAATATTATTAAAAGGAAAAAAAGCGAAATTTGTAACCGCTCGCGACGGACGCCGATAAACTTATGAAAAAGCTCTGCTGCGCGCATTGGGCGCGCTAACTCCTCTCGTCTAAAGCTCGTCTTTGAAGCGTTGCCAAATCAATCGCAGCAATCGGGTACACTGAAAATTTTCGAGCTGTCAGTATGCAGCGCGAACAGAGGTTTTGTATTACTTTTAATAGTCGTTGAGCTCAAAACTTGGTAAAACCTCACTATGTGAGTCTATATGGATATTATCCAAGTTTGCAAGATGCTAAAAGGTCACTCATTACACTTGTAGATCTGAAGACCTTATTCCAAGTAGTTCTTGGATAACCATTAAAAGTCGTTTAAATCAAATCTTGGGAGAGTATAAATATATAAGCCCGCAAAGTATCAACCACTTTTATAGTAATTTATCACTTTAACAACGTACATTCAAATGGGTTGTGTATCACACAAAATCTATCATTGGTCGCCGTGATAATATACCCATTTAAAAAGGAATCAACCATGTACGTAATCCTCAAAAAGATCACTGGTTACGCTTTGAAGATCTAAAGGCCTGTACTGAAACATTTTTTTGTATAACCTCAAACGATCTTTGAAATCAAACCTTGGTGGAATATATTTTTATAAATATATACAATTTTATATGTTTTTCAATAACGGCTTCGACGGCTTCCCACAGAGATCTCAGCTGACCTTGAACACCAAGGAAAATAGCATATGGCTGACATAGCTTTACCCAAGCTTTTATCTAACATGTCTTGAATATAGTCTATGTGATATTTAGGGGCCTATTTTGTAAATCGAGCAGATTCATGTGACTCGTCTGTATTCATTGTCGATCAAAGCAAACATGCATATTTCAGATGTCACCCATCGACTCCCATATTAATCCAGTCACATAGAGTGACAACTGTCGAAAAACTCGAGTGACAGAGCTGAGTCGAGCGAATTTTCCGGTCGACAGTGACTCAAGTCGAGTCGTTTTGATCGACTCAACTTATAAAATAGACCCCTTATTTAAGAAATTTCATTCAAACTTAATTTAGAGGGCATTCGTGACAAAAAATCCATGTACGTTATGATTATATTTGGTGGCCGTCCATAAACCCCGTGGTTATGCTTTTTTAACATCTCCAGACCATCCTCCTCCTCGTGATCTTTTGTCCACATAAAACTTTTAAAATTTGTATGGATCGAAATCCCTTCGTCCTATAAATAACCCCTTACGTAAAATTCTATTTACGTACCCCCGACCCATTACGTGAATAGAGGTTTTGGTGTAGTTGGTAGGAGGTGCCTTGGACGGGTTGGTGGCCAACAAACACAACATCCACCTCCACCGACGTCGTGTTTAGTTGTTGGAATTGAGTACTTGGGGGCACGTCATCATCACCACCGTTGTCGTTGCCGTTGTCGTCGTCTGGAAGCACACTTCATGCTGTAGGCCACACGGAGAACACGCGCGAAACCGACGGAAGAGGACACACCGACCGGAGGAGACAGACGAGCTTAAGCGAGAATTATTATTAATGAGAAATGAGAAATGGAAGAAGAAATTATAATTATTATTGAATTATAGCGAGGGTACAGTGCGCGAACAACTAAATTATATTATACCTCTCTGCCTGATTACTAATACACCAGTCGAACGGGGCTCATGAAGAGTTTTCGGGGTGTGGACCAGGCCTTGGTCGTTCGGTTGGTTCTTCCTTCGTGCAAAGGCAAAAAAGGGTAGGGGAACATGACCCGAAACGCACCGGTGGGGTAAAATGTTTCGACTCGATGAATCATTCCTAGAACGATTCAATTTGAATTCTTTGAAAAACGATTTTCAAATATTTTTAGCGAACAAGCTTTGGAGATAAACAGATAGATTTTTTTTAAATTTCTCGCTGAAGTTCAACATTTTTGCACTTTTTGTCTGAGTTGTAAGTTTTCCCACAATTTTATTGAAGAAAAACGGTTTCCATGCAACAAAGCAAACTCATGGAGGAGCATGGTTGCTGACTCTATGTTCTTTATACTAAATGACATTCTATCCCACCCATTGAGACCAACCTGATTTTTCAATTTAAAAGCTTAAAATTGGGAAGTGTTTTCACGGATGTAGTTAGCTATTATTGTATAGTTACTGTTAGCACCTTAACTTGTGGATCTTATTACGACAAACCAACAAAATCCCTAAAGTTGTATTTTGGACCATTTTACCCTATTGTATAATGACAAGTCGCTGCAGAGAGTCAACCTATAACAACAACGGCGATGATGAGCTTCCTGCTTCCTCCTTCGTGGTGACCGTGGAGAAGTGCTTGCTAGGGGGTTATGGGGAGTGGAAAGGAAGAGCTGCAGCATGATATAGTTAATGATGATTCGCACGCTCTTACTTCATTGTAGGTACCTATGCTGCTGCTTGCGGAGCTTCCTTGGTCGCATCTCAGTGCGGTTGTACGACAATTGCAATCGCGCACAATTCATGATGATTTGTAGGACGAGTTTTTTGGTTTAAATACACTTCGTAATCATGCTACGGAGGAGCGAACATCTCCGAACATAACAACTTGCTCATTGATTGTGGACTAAGCAGATGGGTGTATGATTCTTCTTCCGGGTTATTCTATTAAACTTTGAATAAAAATTTAATAATCCTTAATATTCACGAATCAAATCCAATTCTGTCAATTTCTTAATAACGCTATAAATTTCTTAAATGCCAACCGGCACATCAGGATGGATGCCAATAAAATCCTGATTATGGTATACTGGGCACAGCGCAGAACAACGGACAGGACACGGATTACGGATGGGATACGTCCACTAACAGTCGTAGGCTGGCAGTGTACTCTACTGTTCCCTGAATAAGGAAGAGTTACCTGAGTAAGGAACTTGAAACGGCGAATAAAACTATTAGGAAACTGCCTCCGTCCTGATAACATCTTGGCAGGCCTTCGTGTACGTTTGAAGCTCGTTACCAATCCCGGTAAGTAGTAGTCTCAAATGTAACATTCCTGACTTGCGCAGATCCGGCTTTAAATACAACACTCATGAAAGACCCCCCAATCGAATGTAGCAAATAATTGATTTCGATAATCTTACTTTACTTTACTTTCTTACTTACTTTTGCTGGCTCTACGTCCTTCAAGACATGACCTCCGCCATAATGTTACGCCAATTAACTCGGTCCATAGCTGCTAACCTCCAATTTCTCGATCGCCCCACACTTCCAAGATCCTGCTCCACTTGGTCAAACCACCTAGCTCGTTGCGCTCCCTTCGTCTTGCACCGGCCGGATTTGAGGTGAACACCATTTTTGCGGGATTGTTTTCCGGCATTGTCACAACGTGTCCCGCCAATCGTACCCTTCCAACTTTGGCGACTTTCTGGATACTGGGTTCACCGTAGAGTTTCGCAAGCTCGTGGTTCATCTTTCTCCTCCATACGCCGTTCTCACATACTCCGCTGAAGATCGTCCTAAGCACACGTCGTTCAAAAGCTCTTAACGCTTGCAGGTCCTCTTCGATCATTGTCCACGTCTCATGCCCGTAGAAGACTACATGTCTTATCAGCGTCTTGTACATGGTACACTTAGTACGGAAGTGAAGTTTACCAGACCGCAAGGTCTTGTGGAGTCCGTAGTAAGCACGACTTCCAGCAATGATACATCTTCGAATTTCTCTGCTGCAGTTGTTATCCGACGTTATCAATGATCCGAGGTAGACAAATTCGTCCACCACCTCGAACTCATCCCCGTCAATCATCACGCCTCTGCAAATGCGAGCTCTATCGCGCTCGGTTCCTCCAACCAGCAGATATTTCGTCTTCGACGTATTTACCTTCAATCCGACCCGATCTGCTTCACGCTTCAGCCTGGTATACTGTTCAGAAACCACCTGGAACGTTCTTCCGACAATGTCCATGTCGTCAGCAAAGCAGATAAACTGGCTGGATTTATTGAAGATCATGCCCCGCATGTGGAAGCCCGCCCGTTTCATTACACATTCTAGCGCAATCTTGAACAGGAGGCAGGAAAAACCATCACCTTGTCGAAGTCCTTTGCGTGTTTCAATAATGCACCCGATATCTTCACACAGCACTGTACATTATCCATCGTTGCTTTGATCAGTATAGTCAGTTTCCCGGGAAAACCATTCTCGTCCATAATCTTCCATAGCTCTTCGCGGACGATGGTATCATAGGCCGCTTTGAAATCGATGAATAGGTGGTGCGTAGGGACTTGATATTCGCGACACTTTTGGAGGATCTGCCGCAACATAAAGATTTGGTCTGTCGTCGATCGCCCGTCCACAAAACCGGCTTGATAACTTCCCACAAATCTGCTTGCCAGTGGCGATAGACGGCGGAAGATGATCTGGGAAAGCACTTTATAGGCTGCGTTAAGAATGGTGATCGCTCGATAGTTCTAACATTCTAACTTGTCACCCTTTTTGTATATTGGGTATGTTATTCCCTCCTTCCACTCCTCCGGTAGCTGTTCTGTATCCCAGATCCTGGCTATCAATCGGTGCAGACAAGTGGCCAAGCTATCCGAGCCCATTTTGATAAGTTCCGCTCCAATACCATCCTTTCCAGCTGCTTTGATGTTCTTGAGCTGTTTGATAGCATCCTTAACTTCACCTATTGTGGGAGTTAGCACGTCTCTCTCATCCGCCATACTGATGAAGCCATCCCTCCTGCTATCTTGATCTTCCTCCTCTGCGCCGTTTAGGTGTTCATCGTAGTGCTGCTTGCACCTTTCAATCACCTCACGTTCGGACGAACCTACCTAAGATACCTCCATCCTTATCCCGGCACATTTCGGCTCGCGGCACAAAGCCTTTGCGGGATGCATTGAGTTTCTTGTAGAACTTACGCGTGTCTTGAGAACGATACAGCTGCTCCAAATCTTCCAGGCGGCGCTTTTTATCCCAAAATAGATGGGTTTGCTGTCTTCGCTTCTGTTTGTATTGTGCCATGTTTTGACGGGTGCCTTGCTGCAGCATCATCGCCCGCGCTGCATTCTTCTCGTCCAAAACCGTCTGACACTCCTCGTCGAACCAACCGTTCCGTCGATTTCCTTCCACGAACCCAACGGCACCTTCCGCTGCGTTGTTAAGGGCTGCTTTGAGACTACTCCAGCAGTCCTCAAGAGGGGCTTCGGTGAGCTCTCCCTCTTCCGGCAACGCTGCGTCAAGGCTTTGCGCGTAATCAGTTGCGACTTCGGGTAGCTTGAGTCGTTCCTGGTAAGGGTATGCGATATGAGTATTTTCCTAGGCGATACGAAACGAAACGATACGCGGAATTTTCAAAGCTGTTCGAAGCGAAACGAAACGAGTTATTGAAATATTCCGTTAACACCGATACGAAATTCAAATCCTTACGAAATGTTTCGAAACGAAACGGAATTTTTCTGAGTATTCCGCGAAATTTTTGTGTAGTGAAAATTTTGGTTTACGTACATGTAGAATGACCTCATATATTTTTGACACCATTCAATTTGTCAGGAAAGGAGGGTCTTTTTATAACCCATCGGGATCAAAATATTTGTATTATATTACGTGCATTTTACTAGCAAAATTCAGTCGATTTTGGTGACATGAAGAAAATACACAAGTTCCCTATCTTTAATAAAAATCCAGCTTTTCTCTCAATTACCCTGTACGCATCATACGTTGCGTCCTTAGGGCGTAATCTTGCGCATTTATTAAAAATGTTATAAAAATTGTAATTGTTTTCAATTCAATTTCAGATTCATAAAACTATTGAAAAAATAAATCAAGAAAATATTGCAACATGATATTAACTGCTCCAGCCAAACACGCATTGTTTACCGCTGCGCAAAATCGATAACGTAAACGTTATTCAGCCAAACTATGCTGAGGATAACAGGTTTGGATCACAGTGCGGTTTGGGATATTTTCGTGTTGGAAAGTTTTCTGACATTCTAGGACAAACCTGTAGAAGTGAGCAGTGTTTGCCCTATGCAATCTTCTCTACATGAATAACTCACACTAGCAGTAAGCACACCTCGAACAAACGAGCCGACTTTGTTTACTATTTTTAAGTCACTAACAAATCAGTGTTTTCGATAAAGAATGTAATCTTTTTACTATCAATTCAATATACGTTTGTGAATTCGTAATTTCGCGATTGTAGTTATTTTCTTCGACTGTTCCCAACAGGTTATGGGCCCAGGGACGCGGTGCGCGAGAAGAAAGTTAATTACGGATCGGAAAGAAAGCGAAAAAGTTTGTTATTTTTGTCGTTCGCGTTCTGAGTGATTTGCGAGAAAAATATCAGAATGGCGGAATCGAAAGTTGTTATTGAACGTCTGAATAACTTCAACTGGTCCAGTTGGAAGTTTAGGATGGAGCTACTTCTTCTCAAGGAGCAACTGTATGATATGGTTATTCAACCGAAACCAGAAGCCCCACCAGGAGATTGGGATAAAAAGGACGGAGCAGCCAGAGCAACAATCGGTCTTGCGCTCGATAACGACCAACTGTGCCATGTTATGGCCGCCCGCACAGCGAAAGATATGTGGGATGCATTAAGAAACTACCACGAGAGAGATTCATTGACCAATAAAATTCATGTTATGCGAAAACTGTTTACGATGCATCTTGCGGAAAACGGAAACATGGCGGAACATTTAGTACAGATATCGGAGCTTGTCCAACGATTGGTTGCTATGGGAGAGGATTTAAAGGAGCACTGGATTATAGCAGTATTATTATCGAGTTTGCCCAGAAGCTATGACGCACTAATCACAGCATTGGAGACACGTCCGGAAGAGCAATTGAAGCAGGAGTATGTTAAGGGAAGACTTTTAGATGAATGGAAGCGACGATGCGATCATAACGATTCAGACTCGGAGAAAGCGTTGACTGTTTCAACGAGATCTGGAGTGCGGAAGAAGAAGACTTGCTACTGCTGTAAGAACGAGGGTCATTTTTGGCGTGCGTGTCCAAAACTTGAAATGAGAGATCAGCATGATGAGAGTGAAGAGCAGTCAGGACATAGTGCAAGGCTAACAAAGGCACTTGCGCAGAATCACGGAGGAGGCGATGTCTGTTTTGCAGTTTCAGGAGGAGATAATGTTGGTGTCAAAGCTGAAGTGATACATAAAACAAGCTGGTGTTTGGATTCAGGTTGCGCCACCCATCTGACTGGAGATTCAGGACTGTTAGAAGGCGTAGTTACGTGCAACAGAATAGTCTATTTAGCGGATGGACGTAAAGTGCTAGCAAAAGGTGTAGGGACTGGAAAACTACAAACCAAAGGAATCACAATCGCAGTGAAGAATGTGTTGTTTGTGCCAGGGCTTGTTGGAAGTTTCTTATCCGTACCAAAAATTGTTGGGCTTGGATACAATGTACATTTTGACGCAACAGGTGCTAACATTATGAAGCATGGCAGAGTAATTACTAATTTCGGCAAAAAGAATGGTCTTTATTTTGTCTAAATTTAGTTTGGTATGCGTGAACATATAGTACGACTATTTTTATGGGGCTCACACTGAGGAGGAGTGTAGAAGTGAGCAGTGTTTGCCCTATGCAATCTTCTCTACATGAATAACTCACACTAGCAGTAAGCACACCTCGAACAAACGAGCCGACTTTGTTTACTATTTTTAAGTCACTAACAAATCAGTGTTTTCGATAAAGAATGTAATCTTTTTACTATCAATTCAATATACGTTTGTGAATTCGTAATTTCGCGATTGTAGTTATTTTCTTCGACTGTTCCCAACAAAACCTACATGTCTTATGTCTTGTTTGATAAAAGCTCATTCACAAATTTCATACGGCTCAAGTGAATGATTCAAGTTCTTAAATTGTTACAAGTAAGAAGTAGATCGAAAACTAGATTCAAAAATGTTGAGTTGAGTCCACAAGCAATTCAGTTTTTAGAAATGCCATTTGAAGTACTGCCAGAGTAATAAATTCCAAAAGATATTGCTGGAGGGATATAACAAGGAGGCCGAGTTTGATTAGGAGCATATACATTTCCTAGATAAAATCTCTGATGAAAATGTGAATTAATTCTTGGAGGAATCACTCTTCAAATGGCTGAGATAATAAAAGGAAAAATCAGAAGGAATAAAAATGGTTAAAATAATCCATGAAGGAATTACTGGAAGTATTTTCGGTAGTTTCCTTGAGCAAATAATGGAGAATTGATCGTATTTAAAAATCTGTGAAGGAATTTCTGGACCGTTACCTTGAGAATGGAGTGTTTGAGGAGTTATGAAATTATTTCATTTTAAGATTCTTGGTCTAAAAAAAACAAAACCAAATGCCTGTGTTGGTAGCAAAGCTCAAAGCTTTGAGCCAACCCTTTTCGAGTAGAGAAGCTAGGCAAAATACAGGACGCTTCGATGCTTACTGACTTTAAAGTGGCTTGCTCAATTTTCACCACCTAATTAAATTTCAATCTTGTCGCTCCCTTGCGACGCCTATGCACCTATTCGTTTCCATCATTTGCTTCTATAGACTCCCTTTACCTTTGAGTCGCATGACCGATATAGCCATAAAACAAAAATAATTTAAAAACAATCACGGTCGAAACCTTCTCCTATAAAACCAAATTATGCATCATTAAATTTTGAGTCTCGAAATAAAATGCTGTTTGAAAATTATGCAACAAGTTCTTAGCCTGAACAATATATCAATTGAGAAACTGTAAATTACCATTTCGAAATACCTTAGTTACCCCAATCAATTTGGACTTTAATCTGTAACCATCATCAAATTCAAAATAATGAATGCATTAATCAGAAATATAACTCATTTGTGATTTTTCCTCACACAAATTAATCAAAATTGATCGAAACTAGAGTAGGTGTACCAATTATGGATGCAATATGTCAACAGTACGGATAAAAATCAGATCAGCGTTTCTAAAACAAGAGCATGACTTGTTGACGTTACTAGTTTGTAGCCATGCAGTTTGTAGCCATGCAAAACAGTTGAATTAAAACGTTTTAGTTCGAAATAAATTGAAAGCTTCTAAAAATTGATTTAAAGAAAACTTGTCTTTGTACCAATTATGGCAATAGTGTTCTTAGCATTCAACATAAAAGCTTACCAATTATGGACTATTGAATATTTGCAATAAAGGAACTTATGTGGCATCTAGAGAGAATGATAATGCAACACTAATAAAAAAGTGATTGCTTATAATAATTTTCCAGAAATTTTGTGTAGAATAAGTAATAAATCAATTTATCGCAATGGGTTCATGGGAGCGAAAAAAAATCGAAAATGAATTTAAATGCAGTGAAAATCCAAAATATGATACAAAACAGCATCAATGAACTCATAATGACTTTCAAGCGCCTACATTTTGGGAAAAAAATGGAAAATTGTGATTGAAAAATCCTAGAATTTGAGCACAAAACTTAATGACAATGCCTTACCGAACTATCCCGTCGTGGAAATCACCCGTAAAATAGATTAACTTCTTTTATTTTACTAATCAAAAAATGTAAACAAAGCGCCTCCAGAGTATCGCCATAATTGGGTCTCACACATTCTTTATACCTGTTATCGCCATAGTGAAAATAATACGATTTAAAACTTGAAGCGGTTAATTTAATTGCTCACCAGCTGCATTTGTTAGTTTATTCTCACTAGGCAACATACACTTATCGTTTGAAGCACTTTTACAGGATGAAAACATAAATTTCGTGACGGGTGTCCTTTAGCAAACTGCTAAGAAGGTGGCATATGTGTGAGGCAAGAGTTTCAAATGTTCTTTTTTCGTAGATTTTTGTACGAATGAGCTAGTCAAGGTTTAATTATCATAAAAAACAAATAGGTTTATCATTCCTGTGAATACTAGCGGTTATATTATATTGAAACAAAGCGAAAAAAAAATTTTTGTTCCCTCTATTATCATAAATGGTACTACTACCCTATAGAGTTTCGAAACTTTGATGTTGCCCAGTATTGTTAAGGCAAAGACCAATAACTTGCCATATTTTGCATTCGATACATGTAATAATAAGTGATCAATATTGAACAATACGGAAAAAAGCATTATTTTAAATGGGAGGCCGTGCAGATTCGTGCACTGCAGAAATTATGTCACGCTATAAAAGGGTAAGGGAGCCGTGAATAAACCTTAGCTTGACGTTTTTTGATATAAAATAATGAACACATCCTACAAAATTAATAAATATAAATATAGTTTCACTAATCGAGATAAAATTTTGCACTGTAGTTATGTGACCTAAATGCAATCCAAAAAGTGGATTGATGCGAGAATCTAAATTTTGTAAGACACAAATGTGCACATTGATAATGGTAAGCTAATATCAAGCCCCATTCATTAATTTTTGCAATTCCGATTGTTCTGGTCAATCACGGAGTAGCAACTACGAATTGTACGGTCATCTGTGCTCATGCTCATACTCATGCTAAACATTGAGAACTCTTGCCCCGCGAGAATTGCAAAAAGGCTTTTTTTTTACAAATGTGTGGGCGATATACTACATAGGACTAGAAGTGTGTGCTATGTAATTTTTGCTCGAAATTTAACTCGAAATTTCGCGAAATTCCGTTTTATTCCGTTTGTTTTCAATTTTCCGCGGAAATATTTTTACAATTTGGCGAAACGAAACGAAATCGTGAAATAAAAATTCCGCTTGTATGAGTTCCGTGGAATTCCGCGGAATTTCGTTTCGAAGCGTGTTTGACGGAATCATTCGGTATTTCGCATACCCTTAGTTCCTGGGCGGGTGTCAAATTCCGAACAGACTCTTATTCCGAACACTCGGTTTTTGTATGGCGATTTGGTTGAAATGTTTTGTTGAAATATGTCACCAAATATCAAGGAAACGGTAGTCAATTGCAATTCAATTATAACGTCTCCAATATCATTTATACCGCGGGAGTAGTGATGATTCTCAAGTTTGAGACTAGTAGAACTAGCTCAGATACATTTATTTGCGAAATTATTCATTTGAATACGATTTATTCGTGTTGTTTGGAATTTGAATCAAGCTGTTCGGAATATGAAACAAATGTTCGGCATTTGAATCAAAATGTTGTTCCATACTTTAACGTAAAAACACTACTAAAACTAATTAAATTAACATTATTATCGGTACACCCAACAGTTAACAATTAGACTTTGCGAAGAAATGAATATTTACATAAATATCCGCCAATTTATGTCAATCTGATGCATTTGAAGTCACTGTTGGCCTTAAGTGTTCGGAATATGAGTCAAAACGGTACACGGAAGGCAAGACGAGTTGTCGCTTGTAATGTGCGTTACATTGCGTGGTAACGGAGTAATTCGTAGCTTGCATAGTGAAAGCTGTCACGTGGGTTACTTTACCACTATTATTCCAATTGCTTATAGAAAAATATTTCGGAAAGAATAGCAATCCAATCGGAAGTCAGAGATGAAAAGACATGACAATTTCCATTGCCGGATAATGATGATATGACACCTACTTAAAGAGAGGCCAGCGACTCACCGACGCCCTCATAGATGTCAAGGAGTTGGATATAGGGTAGGGTAATAGTCTAGGATTCACTATAAGCGAGTGATGCGACCGGATTCAAATCAAGTGTATGTGTAGTTGAGTATATGTTTTGTAATTGGGTGATTGTGAATGAAATGTTTTTATCAACGTTGGGAGTGACGTAGCTAAAAAAGTTAATGTCACTCCACGCGCGCTTGTTTTCCAGGGATGGGGTCACAGGTATTTCCACCTTATGTTCTAGCCAATGAGCTTTGGTGTGAGCGTCGTTGCTCGCTTTCTGAAATGAGAAGATTAATTAACCCAATCCTATGATACAGAAGTAGCCCATATTACATTGAAAATAAGTTGTTTAATCGGAACGAACTCACCAAAGCCAGTTTGTCCTAACGCCGAATTTTGTTGAAAAATGATCCGGTTTCTCTGGATGGTCCCACATTTTCATTAACGAAATTTGTGCGACATGATAAAGCACACAAAACGAAAATAGCAAAACTTGACATTTCCTTTTGGTTTTGAATATTCTTTAATTTTTGCGTAACACAATGATCGTAATCGAATGAGGTTTTATAACTTCTTTCAATTTTTTTTAAGAAAGCACTGACCGTCACCATCAGATTTCATAACCGGAAATAATATGCTTTCTCATTACAATTTATCAGAACCACACTTTTCACTATCGAAAAACCTCTCCGGGTGGCAGCCGAAGCACCAGCGGAACTACGTAAAATCTAATACACTGAACGCCACAAGTCATCCATGAATACAATTTTCGCAAAAATAAAACTATTATATCACTTTACGAAACTTTTGCTAGAATATTTGGAATGACACCATTAGCCGATTATATTTTGCACCAGCCGGATCGAAAATTCGCGAAACCGAAATTAACGTGACAGAAAATTCCGAGACAGATTGTCGCTTGTAATGTGGTGAACAAAGGGATATCATTCCTTGTCGTTCGCTTGAAACAATCGGTTGTGTTTCTGTGTCGTAGGCTTTAGCTTCGTAGCCGGTGGAGTTTTTTTTCCCAAGTGGTTTTTATATCGATAGTTCATCCCACTGTGGACGCAGTTTAAGTGCCTAACGAACCGCGAGCAACTTAGGAAGTAGACACGTGTGACGAGATCACACGTGTACTATCCACCTATACCCAAACCGGCGTGATTCAATTGTCGGTAATCCAGAATATCATCGCCATCGTCATCATCGCGGCGCAATCTAACCCGAGTGCACGCGCACCCGCAGTACCTACGGTCGAAACGGACAAAGCTTCAACTCGTTTCGCCGGCGTGCAAACGCATCGATCATCAGTGCGAAAACAACAACCATCCAGTCAGACGTAGCTTTGTATGCATACACAATAGCACGCAGCAACAAGGTCTTCGCATCGCACTTATTGGTGCTGGTAAATATATCGATTGCAAGGTTGTTTTTCGCTTCTCCTCTGTCTCTCTCCCATTGAAATTTTGCCTGTATAGGGGAGTTGGGTACAAAATAGCCCACTAATTGCTTAAGTTTTTTTTTTTTTTCTTCTCGATATTTTTTTTTTTGTTTTTTTTGTGAATTTGTTTTACCTATTTAGGGGAGGCGTGTACAAAACAGTCCACTGATTAATAATTTTTACGCATATATTTTTTGTTTATTTTTTTTTTTTTTCATTATTATTCTTATTATAATTATTTTTTTTCTTTTCTTCATTGGTTGCGGTTGAACTTTGTTCCGCATGGATGAATCGGAAGGAGGCGATACGCCTCCTAGAGATCTCGTTGCTCGAACGCGGTTCTATCAACCGTCTTCGGCTGGGCCTTGGGTTGTCTATTTCCGGCGCAAAAAGAAGATTTTGAACGTGCTCTCGATTTCTCGGGAGCTGACGCGTAAATATCCTGGGACCGTCATTCACCAAGTGAAAGAATCCAAGCTGCGTGTAACTGCACCTAGTTACAAAGCAGCGAATGAAATTGCTCAGCATGAGGCTTTTACTGTGGAATATTTCGTCTATGTACCGGCACGAGAAGTCTAGGTGGAAGGGAAAATTATCGACGCGAGTCTGACATGCGAAGACATTAAGACTGGCAAAGGCGTCTTTGAGAATCGGTCCATTCCTGATGTGGCTATACTGGATTGTAAACAATTACAATCAGTTTCCATGGAAGGAAATAAGAAAGTGTTTTCGCCGTCAGCCTCGTTTCGAGTGACTTTCCCCGGTTCCGTCCTCCCGAAATTTGTTTGTATTGACAGTGCTTTTTACCCAGTGCGTCTTTACGTGCCGAAGGTATTCAATTGTACCAACTGCAAGCAGCTTGGTCACAGTGCTAGCTATTGCGACAACAAGCCCCGTTGTGGCAAATGCAACCAAGCTCACTTGGAAGATGCTTGCACACAGGAAGCCGAAAAATGTAGCTACTGTCGCGAGGAACTTCATGACCTGCAGAAATGCCCGGCTTACAAAAGACGCATTCGAAATGAGAGTCGCTCAATTGTGAAGCGCTCCAAGAAGACATACGCGGAAATGGTAAAATCTTTGATTCCGTCCGCAAAAGAATCTTCATCAGCCATCCCAGTTGGTAACTCTTTTCAAGAGTTGTCTTCCGATGAAGCGAACGACGACGAAACCGATGGGGGAGATTCTTCGGAGGTACACGCACCCGGTAAACGAAAGTCTCACTCTTCTCCGGGACTGCGCCGAAAGGTAATGAAATCTTCCCTCAAAAGTTTGCCTAATTCCAAAGGAGGTGGGGCAAATTTGAAATTGCCGAAGAAACAGGTCTTTGATGCTTCCGTTCCGTGTTGCAGCAAAGATCTGCCGCCCCCGCCTCCACCGATTAAATATACTTCAAAAAGAAGCTCTAGACAAGATAGCAAGAAAAAAGCTACTGATGTTCCTCGCTCTTCCTCGAAAACCCCCCGGGCCAAGCGAGGTCTGATAACTTTTACGGCTCTTGTGGATCGCATATGTAATGCTCTCGGAGTTTCAGACTCATTCAGAGGCATACTCGACCTTTTTCTCCCCGCAATAGAAGAGTATCTCAAAGAATTGACTATTTCATGGCCCCTCCTTGCTTCGATCATATCTTTCGATGGCTAATTCATCAAGTGAGGTACAAGATATGATCACTGTGCTACAGTGGAACTGTCATAGTCTAAAACCTAAATTAGACACATTTAAGTTTTTGCTTCACAACTCCGATTGTGATATATTTGCACTCTGTGAAACATGGCTTTCTTCTGAAGATGATCTTAACTTCTACGATTTTAACATTATACGCCAGGATCGAGATGATAATTACGGGGGTGTGCTTTTAGGGATCAAAAAGTGTCACTCATTCTACAGAATCCCCATCCCGACTCACCCAGGCATAGAAATCGTTGCTTGCCAAATAAGCGTAAAGGGTAAAGACCTTTGCGTAGCTTCTGTTTATATTCCTCCAAGAGTTTCAATAAACCGCCGTCATCTTTGGAATGCAGTCTCCATGCTCTCATCTCCAGTTTTAATACTGGGTGATATGAACTCACATGGTACTGGATGGGGCGAATCTTATGACGATTATAGAGCGGCTATTTTCTATGACTTATGCGACGATTTCAACTTGAACATTTTGAACACAGGTGAAGTGACACGTATTTCATCCGACGGCAAAGAAAGCCGCCTTGACCTGTCTTTAGGATCAAGTTCACTATCATTCGATTGCATGTGGAAGGTGATCGATGACCCCCATGGTAGTGATCACTTGCCCATAATAACTTCTATCAGAAATAATTTTGAAAGGTCAGAACAGTCAATTCAGGTTCCTTTTGACCTCACTAGGAATATCGATTGGCAAAAATTTGCATCAGCGGTAACTTTTGGTATCGAATCATTCAACATTCTCCCACCGTTGGATGAGTATCGATTCCTAACAGAATTGATTTATAAAAGTGCATTAGAATCCCAAAAGCAACGAGTTCCAAGTGCATCCTTCAAAAGACGACCAGCCACACCTGGTTGGGATGATGAATGCACTCAGTTGTATCGAGAAAAATCTAATGCCTTTAAAGCTTTTCGTAGATATGGTACCTCAGAACTTTATTTAGAGTACTCGAAGCTCGAAAAAAGACTGAAGAATCTTATTAAAGCGAAGAAGCGTAGCTATTGGCGACGTTTCATCGATGGCCTCTCACGAGAAACTTCAATGACGACGCTTTGGAGAGTGGCTCGCAACATGCGAAACCGCTCATCCTCAAATGAGAGTGACGAATACTCCAATCGTTGGATATTCAACTTCGCAAAAAAGGTCTGTCCAGACTCAGTTCCAGCTCAACCGCCATTCTGGGAAACCCAGAGAGACGATGCGTTGGACAGACCATTCACTATGCTGGAATTTTCTATGGCTCTTCTTTCATCAAACAACTCCTCTCCGGGACGCGATATGATTAAGTTCAATCTTCTTAAAAATCTCCCTGATATCGCTAAAAGACGGTTGCTTGACCTGTTTAACTTATTCATGGAGCACAACATTGTTCCACCTGAATGGAGACAGGTCAAAGTAATAGCTATTCAAAAGCCTGGGAAACCAGCGTCTGATCATAATTCGTACCGCCCGATCGCTATGTTATCATGTTTAAGGAAATTGTTAGAAAAAATGATCCTATCCCGACTCGATCACTGGGTCGAATCAAACAACATGCTTTCCAGTACACAATTTGGCTTTCGCAAGGGCAAAGGAACAAACGATTGTCTAGCGTTGCTTTCATCAGATATTCAACTAGCCTTTGCTGACAAGGAGCAATTGGCTTCGGTTTTCCTGGATATTAAGGGCGCTTTTGATTCAGTTTCCATAGAAATATTGTCAGCAAACTTGCACAATAGTGGACTACCTGGAATATTGAATAATTTCTTGTACAATCTGTTGTCAGAAAAACACATGAGCTTCACTCTCGGTCAACTGACAACTTCCAGAATTAGCTATATGGGCCTTCCCCAAGGCTCATGTTTAAGTCCCTTGCTTTATAATTTTTATGTTAAAGATATTGACAACTGTTTGGAAGAACCATGCACGCTTAGACAACTTGCAGATGATGCTGTGGTCTCTATTAAGGGCCCACGAGCCGACATCTTGCAAAGACCATTGCAAAATTCCCTTGATAATCTATCCACTTGGGCTAGAAATTTAGGAATCGAGTTTGCACCGCAAAAAACTCAACTGGTCGTATTTTCTAGAAAGCGGAATCCAGCCCAACTAAAGCTTAAGCTTTTGGGAACAGACATCGATCAGTCTTTGACTTCAAAATATCTTGGGGTCTGGTTTGATTCAAAATGCACTTGGCGAATCCATACTAAGTATTTGGTAGAAAAATGCCAACAAAGGATCAATTTTCTACGAACAATTACCGGAACATGGTGGGGTGCTCACCCGGAAGACCTCATAAAACTCTATAAAACAACAATTCTCTCTGTTCTAGAGTATGGCTCTTTCTGTTTTCTCTCAGCAGCAAACTGCCACCTGATTAAATTGGAACGAATTCAATATCGTTGTTTGCGTATCGCCTTAGGGTGTATGCACTCAACACATAATGCGAGCCTAGAGGTTCTGGCAGGGGTCTTACCGCTACAGAACCGATTCTGGGAGCTCTCGCTAAGAATACTTATTAAGTGTGGAGTGAGCAACACACTCGTCATCGAAAACTTCGAAGAATTGCTTAAACTGAATACTCAGTCAAAATTCATGAGAGTTTATCTCTACTACATGTCATCTGACATTAGCCTTCCATGTTATAACCCTCCACGTGTACGCTTCACCAATGACAGTTCCTCTGTTGAATATGATCTGTCCATGAAACAAGCTATTCATGGAATTCCAGATCAACTTCGATGTATAACTATTCCACGTATTTTCAACGGAAAGTTCCAGAATGTCGATTCCTACAGGAGATATTTCACTGACGGGTCACGTATAAATGGATCCACTGGCTTCGGTGTCTTCAATGAAAACTCTTCCGCCTTCCGAAAACTTCAGGAACCTTGCACGGTTTATGTTGCTGAGCTGGCAGCAATCAACTTCGCTTTGGGGATGATCTCTAACATGCCCGCAGACCACTTCTTCATCTTCTCGGATAGTCTCAGTTCTATTGAGGCACTCCGATCGATGAAACCTGTAAAGCATGCATCTTACTTTCTTACAAAAATAAGAGAGCAGATGTGTGCACTGGTCGAAAGATTATATAAGATTACCTTTGTATGGGTCCCCTCACATTGCTTAATTTATGGCAATGAGAAGGCGGACTCTCTCGCAAAGGTGGGCACTGAGGAAGGTGAGATATATGATAGAAGAATTTCACACGATGAATTGTTTCATTTAGTACGTCAAAGTTCTCTTCACGGTTGGCAAAGCGACTGGCTAAATGACCAACTGGGACGGTGGTTACATTCCATAATCCCTAGAGTATCCTTGCGAGCGTGGTGGAAAGGTTGGGATGTAAGTCGAGATTTCATTCGCGTGATGTCAAGACTTATGTCCAACCATTACTCGCTAGACGCACATTTGCACAGGATTAACCTCGCGCTGAGCAAGATATGTAATAGGTGTGGTTCCGGTTATGATGACATCGATCACGTAGTTTGGCAGTGCTCGGATATGGACGCCTCCAGAGCACAACTTTTGGATACCCTTGCGGCCCGAGGTAGACAACCCTATGTTTCAGTTAGAGATGTGTTGGGCTCCCGCGATCTCGTCTACATGTTGTCGATTTACGATTATCTTCGCTTGTGTTGTATAAAAGTTTAATTCTCTTGTGTTCTCTTCCCCAGTTTTTTTTTTTTTTCTCTCTGTGTTATGTCCCATTTGTGTTGGATTGATGTTCCTGGCCATCCGGCAATCGAAAACCCACATGAAGTTGGTATACGCCATGATACGACAAACGAGCAACCATGAAATACCACCCGGATGAGCTGCAAAGAACCCTGTAACCCAATCCCAACCTAGCCCTTCCTAAAAATATTTGTGACCACTAACCTCGAGTTGCCACGAGTACCCTGGCTCCAACCCGAACTAAACTTGGTACTTAAGAAGTTAAACAATTGTAAAAAAGTACAAAAATGAATCTCGGCTCCGTAAAGCGTTAAACGCGATTGAGCCTTAAATAAATGAATTGGTAAAAAAAAAAAAAAAACAAAGGGATAACGCAGATTATGTTGTCGCTTCAAAGGAGGTGACGTGAAGGCCAGAGAACGAGCTTGTGAAGCAGAGAGCTCCGGGCTGCGATCAAAGTAGGCTAGATCCTCCTTTGGGGACTAGACCGAGTGAGGCAGGCATAGCGTAGTATCGGTAATAAGTCGTCGGGGCGCCTGTAAACCGGAAGTCATCCTCCAACCGGCATTTCAGAACCGATCCTGAACCGAAACGACCAACATCGAGTCGGAGTCGGCTGAGTCCACCGCTGGGGTCTAGCTGAGTAAGTCGCGAAACAGCACCGGTGAATGGTCGTGGGGGGCAGCATCGTAGGGAACTACGTCGACTGTCGGGGACTAGTTGAGTACATTCAGGGTTGGGAAAAATCTTGAAATTCACTCTACAGTAGCCAAGCAAAGCAAATCACAGTCAACGAAGCCAGTGAAATACACGCCCATCGCTGCTGTAGGCAAAGAACCTTGAAAATAGCAAAACACCCGCTGCTAAGGGCAACCCAAAATTACTGTAGAAAAATGTTCTATTTTCCTTTGCATTTCCCGCATTCAATGACACTACTGATTTAGAAAATTCATGCACCCAACATAGGCTACTTGATGAGATTCACGTTTTTGAAGTACTGTACTGGGAAGAGCCACGTGATTTTTGCGAAATTCAAGCCTACTACTATTACCATTCCCAGCACTGAGTACATTTCGCTTGGGAACTGTGATCACAATTTGCCACAGTTCATCGATTCTGCCAGCCAACCTAAACACAAAGCAGCAGCAGCATCAATACCATCAAGTGTTGCGCTGCCAACGGTTCACACACTGCTTGACTGTTTTTGCCTCTCCACTATGATTGTTTTCGGGCAGCAATCTCGAGGTGAATGATTGGAAAAAATGTTAAATCATTCAATCGCTAATATTTCGCTTGTGTTTTCAACTAATTGAAATCTATTAGCGCTAACAGCAAGAGCATAATCGTTCCGTTGCGACACATATAAACAAGTTCAATTTCATGCTGCCTTTATCGAGCAAAAATGCAAAACCCTGAAAACCGGAAAAATCGTGTCACCACTGTGCTCGAGTCATTTCGCATTCGGGTTTGAAAAAACGTTGCGAAGAAGAAGATTACAGTTTTGAAGAGCCGTGACATTTTTTTGCTTTGAACGGTCATGGGTTGCTTTGGATTTTGATGGTCGTGTAGAAAAATGTGAATGTCGAGGTGGTAAATGTTTGCTACATTTCCCATCCCTGGCATAGGTACATAGTCGTGCGCATGTGAACCGCAAGCATCCTTCGACCGGAATCGCAGGACAGACTTCGGCATCTGCCCGGATAGCATCGGTTCAGGAGATCATCCGCCACCGGAGAAAACTTCGTCGGAGTAGGATAGATCCACCGTCGGGGAATAATCTGAGCAGTGCGTAACGTATCAACGGCTTGAGACGTCGGAACGTCAGTGAACTGGATTCGCTGGACCGACTTCGGCATCCAACTGGTCAACCAGGAGTCAAGCAGTAATTTGTGCAGATTAGCGGAAAATGAGTCGTCGTAGAGACGCGAAATGCACATTAGCGTCCACTAGTAGTTGTACAGAGTTCTGAAGTGAGGCCAGCCCAAGAGTAGAATGCGTCATCGCACTGAAAGCTGTGCAAATCCCCGGCGAGATTCAATCACCAATTAGTCAAAACGAGTAGTCGCAGAGATACCGTAGAAATGACGTAGTGAGCAGTTTTTGACGACATTAAGCTCCAACGACTCTATGACACTACCGCGAACGCCACTACCCCGAATGCCGTTACCCCGAACGCCATTACCCCGAAAGCCATTACCCCGAATGGGTCATTACCCCGAACGCCACTACCCCGAATGGGTCACTACCCCGAACGCCATTACCCCGAGTGCATAACATTTGGTGACTAATTCTAATTAGAAGGTCAGGAGATAATTGTACGATTCTTTATGAGTATTGAGCAACTTAGGCTTAACAATGTAAGTTTTAAATATTAAAAGATAAAAAAGGGGCTAGATTTTCAGCGCTTAATTTTTAATAAGTTTTGTTTGGATTTGTCCTCAAATTTAAATGAGATTTACACTGCAACACTCCAATGCTCTAAAGAACAGCCTATATCGAAAAGAAGGGTGAATTTATTATGAAAAGGATAGCTATAATATGCAATAAAGTCTCGTTTTGAACGCTGCTACCTACTTCCTTCTCCACTGCAAGTGATCTTCTATGGAACCCACTTAAAGACCAATTTGATAGACAATCGTTCCACTGTAGCAAAGAAACACTAATACACTTGTACATGTTAGAAAAACGGCGCCCTCCAATCGCCGCTACAGTAAATACTTTCGTTGGTTTGTAGGATCATTCTGCTAAATTTCTTTAAGGTAAAGATATGTTTGTATGTAATGTATGTAGGGACTGTAATTAGTGTGAAACTAATAGCCTTCGAATGTAAGCAAGCGGCTGGAAGATTGTGAGTTTTTATATTTGATGAGTTTCATGTGTTTTTTAAATTAAAATATATTTTAGAGTCCGCAGAAGATGGTCGAAAGCCAGTAAATCGACCGAAACGTCCGGACAGTCTGGCAAATAAAATTTGCGTTTATTTCTCCCCGAAAACCAATAGATGAACCAATGGAAAATCAAGTTCGCGGCGATTGAACCATAGAAACCATTTTAAGATTACCCACAAACATAGTTGTGTTTGATTAAAGACAATGAAGAAATGATGATGACTGAAAAGTCATGAGCAGTTCCATGAGAGACCTTACTTCTTTAATGCTAGAAGATAAAAGAAGGGATTTTTTTTATTAGAATTATAGCAGGATTAATTTCGATGAATACCTTTAGGATATCCTGCTTTCAAAAAATCAAAAGCTGTTCCATATAAAATATTAGTGACTAGTCCATCCAACGAAAGAAGGGCAAATTTCTGGTGAAATGCTTGCAGCTTTGACGTGACGTGAATAATCATTGTACCAACGTGATGCTATCACACAACCTATATTCATAACAAAGTAAAATTTTTGTTAAAAACAAAATTGAAATATGAATACCACTAAGAAGTCCAAATACCGGTGAGCACGCAGCTGTTCAGCAAGACAATATTAAGGGTAAGGGTTCGAAATCCTCCGATGGTGATGGAGGATCTTATTTCCTTGACATCCCTGGGCATAGAGGCACATATACAAGAATGGTGAATTGACAAGGAAAGTTCTCAGTCAATAAAAGGCTTGTTTTATTGAAAGCACATTCGCAAATTTCATACCCCTAAAACAAATTTTATGCTTGTCACCTCATACAAAATTAGCACAATTTCCATACAAAAAGTGTCACTACAGGGTGGGTGGGTGTCAAAAATAGCAATTTTTGACGCTATGAAATTCGTGAATGATCCCTTGAACTGTGAAAGTGCACATTGAGCTGAGAAACAGGCACTGCCCCAGAAAGAAAAAGAAGAAGATATTTTCTTACATGATATATCGTAAAAATAACCGACATATAAAAGAAGGGAAAATATATTTTGAACATTTTACCGAAGAATTTTACGCACCACTTATTACTAGGTAATAGACACGCATACATCATTGGTCAATTTATTTTTATGGTATGGTCCACGTTTTTGCCCGCGAAACAAGATACTGGCCTGTATCTCATACTATTCGGGGTAATGGCTCATTCGGGGTAGTGGCGTTCGGGGTAATGACCCATTCGGGGTAGTGGCTTTCGGGGTAGTGACCCATTCGGGGTAGTGGCGTTCGGGGTAATGGGATGGAGCCGCTCCAGACTCTATGACATTACCCCGAACGCCACTACCCCGAATGTCATTACCCTGAACGCCATTACCCCGAACGCCATTACCCCGAATGGGTCATTACCCCGAACGCCACTACCTCGAATGGGTCACTACCCCGAACGCCATTACCCGAATGCATAACCTATTGAGACTAATTTTGATTTGAAGGTGGGACGATAACTGTACGGAGTATTAAACGATTTTAGCTTTACAATGTATTTTTCAAATATTACACTATTCGACAAAAAAAATTTTTTGGCTGGATCAGGGATGCGTTTATATGGGTCTTAAAGTGCAAGAAAAGTGTAGAAAGAGGCCGTTTTTAAATGATTTGCAGCACCCTTGGATTATTTTTTGACAAAGTTTTTTATCAAAAAAAGCGTAATAAGCAAAATATCAATATATTTTCAAATTCAATTATTCAAGCATTGAATTATTCAAATCAATATTTTTAGCACTTGATCGCTTCAGGGAAACGTGCACCATTTCAGAAGAATTTTGGCAACATTTTTACATACGAGTTTGGAATGTTGACGATCATTAAGCAAGTATGTGAGGATGTGCACCATATAAATACTACTTATTTTTCTATTTCACACATCTGGTTAATTATATAATAGTTATAGGTTCAAGTAGACGCTTGATTAGGATTTGATTCTTTGCTCCATTAGATAAAGTAATGAGCAATGCAATCCAGTAACATTTGATTTCAACAAGGATTCGACTACGGAAAATTGATGTGTCTGTTATGTTTATATGGGCTGGTTGGTTTAATAAACTCTCAGCAGAAATACAAAATTTATAAAGGTTGGACACTGACATGTAAGTGGTCTTACATGCGCTAGTCGGTTTATCAGGAGACGATGTCTGTAAGAAATGTGATAACATTGTTATTTGCGATTTCTAAATATTTCGATAGGTACTCATTAAGAATTGTTTACTTATCGTGACATTCATTTTCCTCGGAATATCCCTAAAAAAATTACAGAATAACATAAAATAGCAACAAATAATTTAGTAATCATCATTATCACATTTTTTGCGAAAGCCGCTCAGGCAGGCATGAGCTCTTTTTGATTCAGTCTGTGCACAATACTAATTATTTGTGAAAACTGATTTAGTGGTAACATGCCTGCTTCTTACTTGTAAGATGAAACATTTATTTTTATTTTTCGGTTCTGAATTTCACATGTTTTTCGGCAATTTTAATCAAACTTCCAGTTTTGAGATTTGGAATGAATTTCACAAATAATTGCGATTTATTAAAATGAGTAAAACACTTGTTTTTCTATGTCTTCTTGTTTAAAGAAAGAAAAATAGAAATTACGTGAAGTTTCGCAAAATTCTTTATCATAAATGTATTGATAAATTGTTTCTTCACTTAATTGAAAAGCATTTTTACTCGTTTCGAGAATATGGGAATGGGGGCTCATAAATGGACACGTTTGTCCTTATATGGGAGACGAGTTTGAACTTCACCTTAATGGTCGACTTCTTTATGTTTCCAATGTGCTTACAACTAAACCCATTTGAAGAAAACATCCCTGTTCGCACCAGGCTCACATCAGACACCTCAACCCTAGCAATGCAGAACTATCGCCGTTGTGCTGCTTTCACTTTCATCGACGGATATCAACAAACCACCAACACCATGTTTGAGCTACAGATATCGATCGGGGTACACAGCTACCTATCATCTATCTAGATGATTGCCCTTATCGCCGTCGTCTCGGCGATGGCTTACCATGTGTGGGAATATTGGAGGATCGCTGCTGTCGGAGTTCACCCGAACGATATACAACCATAGGTCGATGAGGAACGAACCGTCGTTTGAGGTCTGCTGTGCGTCTAGACAGAGAATCTTCGTTAGAGTCGAAAGGGTCGTCGTCCAGAACAGGAGCTACTCCTGCGCGCGCGAATTGCGTTTTAATGTGTTTAGATTAAGTTGAATTAGTTAAGAATAAAGTAGATGTTGTGCCCGTTTCAATAAAGTTGAGTTTGTCCGCGAATAAATGTTTTAAGTCCAAAATGTGTGTTTAGTGTAAGAACGAAGGAAAGGAGAAATACGCCTGGAAAGTGCTGCTAAAAGGAGATGATCCATTGTCTGCTGGAAGTGCCCTACCCGCTCTCACCCCTCGTCGATGTTCGGCTGGCTGTCCTCCATCGCATAGTGGTTATCGAAGCAGAATTAAGGTATTTGGACAGATCCGTTCATTATGGTCCTTCGAGCCGGATCCTGGACCCACTAAGGAAACCAGCATTTCTCGCTTACACTGGATCAAAACGCTCGTTTCGGACAAGGTTCTATTTCGCCATCGTGATTCTGTACTGGATGGAGTCACTACTAAGGTCATTGAATGCACAACTGCCATTGCACTTTGGACAAGGCTTTATCGCTCGCCAACCGGCGCAGTGAAGGACTAGAACGCCATAGCAGTTTCACCGGCTTGGCAAGGATAGCCATTTTAGGAACTGGACATCAACTGTAATATTGCAAGCACAACATCAGTGAGACCTTATCAAGCTATTCAAGATCAGTCAAGGCTGTTTTGGAACCAGGATACGACCTTCATTGGAAACACGGAAGGAAATCTGGACGTTTTTCTGGTGCACGGATTGCTTCTTCAAACGCTGGACTAGCGCAACGCTTTCTTTCCCAGGTAAATTAAGTTAGAATAGTGTATGTCCAGCCGAAGCAAGGATTTCAATTTACTAATGCAACCATTTCGACCTGTTTCTTCGGACCTACGACCTTCGGATCAACGGCAAGGGGAGCCGTTCCATTGACGAGCCTTTGACATCCCACCCAGATTGATATCCAACGAAACTCATCAACGGAAACCAATGCGAAACGAGCGCTGAAGGGAGTTTCGCCAGCTTCATTGCATTTGTGGAGTGGATACAACCATCTTGTGGAACATCGGGACGAGTTTCTTACGTTGTTGCTGCCCACCAGGTTACTCAGGATTATCAGCACGAAGAGGTGGCGCCATCACAAGTTTTTCTCGGGTGAGTGAGCTTTAGTATACTGCCGAAGCTAGACGCAGAAAATACACCATTTTAAATCAAATTTTATCCTCTTCGGCTTTGATATTTTCCTGCTGAGCCCTGAATGCTCGTTTGAGCTACTTAATAGTGAAAATTTGGATCCTCTTCGTATATCGGACTTCTCCGGGATTTGCACTGCTGCTGGTTTCTCCAGGTGAGTTGCAGCAGTATATGCCCGGCCGAAGCCGACATACTCTCGATATTACACCTCAATTCCTCCTCTTCGTCGACCTCTGTTCTTGAGCCATTGCTGAATCAACCGATTGATGTGACGTCACTAGACTTGCGTATGCTTGGAATATCATTATCGTTTTCTACTGGGGCATCGTAATCCATTCTATCGGGTAAATTTGCACAGTATATGCCTAGCCGAAGCCAGGCCCACACTCTGCCTACTACACCGATTTCTCCCCTCTTCAAATCCACACCATTTTGCTGAGCCATTACTAATCGTGAGATGAACTGACGTTGCATATGCGGGTATTTCGTTGGAGTATCACTGCTTGGAGTATCACTGCTCGTTTCTCCGGGTAATTTAATGCAGTATATGCCTAGCCGAGGCTAGGTCTACCCTTTGCATACTACACCACGTCTCTTTATCTTCCTGCTCCGGTTTGTACGGCACGAGGGAATGACAACCATGAAACCTGACGTCAAGAAATCTCCAACTATGAGGGCGTTGACTGCCAGGTTAAAGGAAATCCAGTTATCCTTCAGCGACATCGACCGGTTCGTACAACTGTTTAAAGAAACTACCTCTTCTACCGAAGTTGAGATCCGCCTTACTAAGTTGGATGAACTGTGGGAGAGTTTCAGCGAGGCCTTGGTCGACATCTTTTCCCACGATGACTACAACCCGGACAGTGCGTCACTGGAGAAGGAACGTATGGAGTTCAGTGATCGTTATTACCAGCTGAAGACGTTTTTGGCGGACAAGCTCAAGGAAATGCAGAAGCCACAGGAGCTCGAGGCTTCGTTTCGAGGCAGTGATGGGTCGACCCATGGAGGCATGGATCACGTGCGTCTGCCGCAGATAACGCTACAATCGTTCAATGGGAACATCGACGAATGGTTGAGCTTTCGGGACCTCTTCACGTCGCTCATCCATTGGAAGACGGAACTACCCGAAGTGGAAAAGTTCCACTATCTGAAGGGTTGCCTGCAAGGAGAACCGAGAGCATTGATAGATCCTCTTCCAATAACGAAGGCCAACTATCAGGTGGCCTGGGATCTGCTGTTGAAGCGGTACAACAACAGCAGACAGCTGAAGAAGCGGCAGGTGCAAGCCCTCTTCGAGCTGCCTTCCTTATCCAAGGAATCCGGAACCGAGTTACACGTTCTTCTCGAAAGCTTTGAGAGAATTGTGAAGACTCTCGATCAAGTTATCCAACCGATCGACTACAAGGATCTGCTCTTGGTACACATCCTCACGGCTCGTTTGGATCCAGTTACTCGGAGGGGGTGGGAAGAGGTCTCATCCACCAAGCAGCAGGATACACTCGAGGATTTACGGGAATTTTTGCAGCGTAGGATCCAGGTTTTGGACTGCTTACCATCGAAGTCGTCCAATATAAAGGGGATTGTATCGGTGCAGCAACAGACAAGACCAAAAACGCAACAGTTGAAAAGCAGCTATAGCTCCACGCAATCTTCGCGAGCGACCTGTATTGTCTGTTCATCGGATCATTTCCTCTATCATTGCAAGGAGTTTCAACGGTTGACAGTCGCCGATAGAGACAACGTTTTGAAATCGAATGGACTCTGTCGTAACTGTTTCAGATCGGGGCATCTGGCCAGGGATTGCCCGTCCAAGTACAGCTGCAAAAATTGTAAAGGGCGTCACCACACACTAGTGTGTTTCAAGTTGGAAAGAGAGAAGGAGAGCAAGGTTGCGGCAGTTGCTGGGGGTAATAAGCCGTCGACTACTCAGGATCAACGGGATTCATCCAATTCATCTTCCATCCAAGTGGCTAATGTGGCATCCTCGGAGTCTGTAGTGTCCGCTACGACTCACCAGCCTTCGGTTCAGGTTTTGTTGGCTACAGCAGTCGTTGTTATCGAGGACGATAATGGTAACCGTCTTCCTGCTCGTGCTCTTTTGGATTCTGGGTCGGAGTCCAATTTCATCACGGAGAGATTGAGTCAGCAAATGAAGGTTATCCGGAATCGAGTTGATATTTCTGTTCTTGGGATCGGCCAAACAGGAACTAAGGTAAAACATAGGACACGTGCAATGGTTCGATCAAGGTTGTCCTCGTTTGCACGCGAAATGGATTTTCTCATCCTCCCGAAGGTAACGGTGAACCTTCCAACCACCACTACAAGAACGGAAAATTGGTCGTTTCCAAGTGGAGTTCAACTAGCCGACCCAGCATTCTTCGAACGTAACGGTGTGGACCTGGTACTCGGAATAGAACACTTTTTTGATTTCTTCCAAACCGGTCAGAGGATTTCCTTGGGCGTAGGGAATCCAACTCTCAACGAGTCTGTTTTCGGATGGATAGTGAGTGGCGGTATTTCGGCATCGAATCATTCACTACAGATCAGCTGCAATGCATCAACACTGGACGATTTGGATGCACTGATCTCACGGTTTTGGCTTTGCGAGGAAATCGAATCAGGAAAGGCGCTATCTTTGGAAGAAAAGCGTTGCGAAGACAATTTTCGCTCGACAGTTCAACGGGAAACCGACGGTCGGTATACCGTCTCACTACCGAAGCAAGAAGAGGCCATTAGTCGGTTGGGCGAATCAAGGGATATCGCATATCGGCGTCTACAAGGAACGGAACGACGGCTGGCTCAAAATCAGGTGCTACGGAAACAATATCACGACTTCATGGAGGAATACGTCAACCTTGGGCACATGCGATTGGTGGAAGGAACAGAAACGGAGGCGGTCAAACGGTGCTACCTGCCGCACCATCCGGTGATAAAAGAGGCAAGCACCACTACCAAGGTACGGGTGGTGTTTGATGCGTCATGTAAAACGGCGACCGGTGTTTCCCTCAACGATGTACTGCTAGCAGGGCCAACAGTTCAGGAAGACCTCCGATCAATCATTCTACGTAGCCGAACGAAGCAGATCATGCTCGTCTCAGACGTAGAAAAAATGTTTCGACAAATTTATGTTGACCCAAAGGATCGTCCTCTGCAGTGCATTTTGTGGCGGTTTTCACCAAGTGACGTTGCTCACACTTACGAGCTTAATACGGTAACGTATGGCACCAAACCAGCACCATATCTGGCCACCAAAACGCTGCAACAACTGGCTTTAGATGAGGAGAAGACGTTTCCGCTCGCAGCTAAGGCCGTTATAGATGACACATACATGGATGACGTCATCACTGGCGCCGACGAGGTAGAGACAGCAATCGAAATGCAAAGGCAATTGTCTGCGATGTCATCAGGTGGTGGATTTCGATTACGTAAATGGGCGTCAAATTGTCCTACCGTATTGGAAGGTGTGCCAGAAGAAGATCGCGCCATTCGGACACCGGAGGGGATCGAATTGGACCCAGATCCCTCAATCAAAACATTGGGATTGACCTGGATGCCTGGTACGGACACTTTGAGATTCCAGTTCACAATTCCAACTTTAGATCCTGGCAAACCACTCACCAAACGTTGCGTCCTTTCTGTGATCGCGACTTTGTTCGACCCCTTGGGGCTCCTGGGAGCAGCTATAACGTCGGCAAAAATCTTCATGCAGCTACTGTGGACTCTCCATGACGGCGAAAATAGACGGCTTGGCTGGGATCAACCACTACCTTCGACGGTGGGTGAGTCTTGGAAGAGGCTTTACGAGCAACTTCCGTTGCTCAATCAAATTCGGATTGATCGTTGTGTCATCATTCCGAAGGCCGTTTCATTGGAACTCCATTGCTTCTCAGACGCTTCCGAAAAGGCCTACGGAGCTTGCCTGTACGCGAGGAGCCTGAATGCTGCAGGGGAAGTGAAGATACGCTTATTAACTTCCAGATCAAGAGTTGCACCGTTGAAATGTCAAACAATCCCAAGGTTGGAGCTTTGTGGAGCTGTTTTAGCTGCGCTACTCTTTGAAAAGGTCAAGCAATCGATTCGATTCACGGGAAAATCGTTTTTCTGGACGGATTCAACTTGCGTCCTACGTTGGATCGAGGCAGTTCCAACTACATGGACCACTTTCGTTGCCAATCGAGTGGCTAAAATACAGTCCATTACCGAATATTCTCGGTGGAATCACGTTCCAGGGGTAGAAAATCCGGCAGATCTTATCTCTAGAGGAATCACCCCGGAAGACATCGTAGAGAACCAATTTTGGTGGAGAGGACCACCTTGGTTGGAGGAAGAGGAAGAAAAATGGCCATGCTTATCGGAAGTATTACCACCTGGTCCAGAAGAGGATCGAAAACGGCGTACAGTTGTCGCCGCTGCATCTTCGAGCATCTCCGAGTTCAACCAATCGTATTTCAGCAAGTTCTCGTCGTACACCGATCTTGTTCGCCGCACTGCATATTGGCTTCGCTTTATGAAGATTCTACGAACTCCGAAGAAGGAAAGGAAGAGTTTCACGTTCTTATCGACGGCCGAACTAAGGGAAGCTGAAAATACATTAGTCCGTTTGGTGCAAAAGGAGGTTTTCGTTACGGAATGGAAGCAATTAGCTAGCAGAAATCCGATTCTAAAGGGTTCCCCACTGCGGTGGTTCAATCCTTTTATAGCCGACGATCAACTAATTCGGTTGGGCGGCCGACTTCAGCATTCATTGGAGTCCGAGGAAACCAAACATCCAGCGGTGCTTCCAGCTAGGCACCAGTTCACTCGCTTGTTACTCCGTCACTATCACGAACGTTTGATCCATGCGGGCCCACAATTGTTGTTGAGTGTTATTCGCCTGCGATTTTGGCCCTTAGGAGGAAGAAGTGTAGTAAAACAAATCGTCCACCAATGCCTGAAATGCTATCGGTCGAATCCTAGAACCGTTCAGCAACTGATGGGAAATCTACCTGCGTCTCGAGTAACCGTTTCACGACCGTTTCTTCGAACAGGCGTAGATTACTTTGGACCATTGTACGTACGACCTGGTCCAAGACGTCCGGTGGTTAAGGCGTATGTAGCGATTTTTATATGCATGACCACGAAAGCAGTACATATGGAGCTCGTCTCCGATCTGTCAACTGACCGGTTCCTTCAAGCTCTGCGACGTTTTATCTCTAGGAGAGGTCGGTGTACGGATATATTCTCCGATAACGGTACAAATTTTGTCGGCGCCCGAAATAAGTTGCAAGAACTTCTGAGAATCCTCAAGGATAGTAGTCATCACGAAACTGTATCGAGTGAGTTGGCAAAGGAAGGAATTCAATGGCACTTCAATCCACCAAGCGCGCCACACTTCGGCGGATTGTGGGAAGCCGCTGTACGGTCTGCCAAGAATCACCTCATCAAGGTTTTAGGAGAGACTCCAGCAACCCCAGAAGATCTCTGCACGCTGCTAGTACAAGTTGAAGCTTGCCTTAACAGCCGCCCACTCACTCCCCTCTCCAATGATCCAAATGATCTTCAGCCGTTAACCCCAGCCCATTTCCTAATCGGAGAATCCTTGCATGCACTTCCTGAGACCGATTTGACCATCGTTCCAACTAATCGGCTCAATATGCTGCAGCTGATGCAACGAAGATTGCAAGACTTTTGGAAGCGGTGGAAAAGGGAATATTTATGTCAGCTTCAAGGCCGAGCAAAGCGGTGGAAACCTGCTATTTCCATTGAGGTTGGAACACTTGTCGTGATTCACGATGATAATTTGCCTCCTTTAAAATGGAAATTAGGACGAATTGTCAAGGTGCATCCTGGAGACGATGGAACCGTTAGAGTGGTCACCCTAAAAACCGCCACAGGCCTACTCACTCGCCCAGTCGAGAAAATTTGCATACTGCCAGTTCCAGCAGATGATAGCATCGAGGAACCGTCTGATTCAGCAACCCAAAACTAGTGATCACCTTCCCTTCCCTATTCCCCGAAGAGGATTTTTTCTTATTTACAGAAACTTAGTACTTTCTGGGTGGGTGAGAATGTTCGCACCAGGCTCACATCAGACACCTCAACCCTAGCAATGCAGAACTATCGCCGTTGTGCTGCTTTCACTTTCATCGACGGATATCAACAAACCACCAACACCATGTTTGAGCTACAGATATCGATCGGGGTACACAGCTACCTATCATCTATCTAGATGATTGCCCTTATCGCCGTCGTCTCGGCGATGGCTTACCATGTGTGGGAATATTGGAGGATCGCTGCTGTCGGAGTTCACCCGAACGATATACAACCATAGGTCGATGAGGAACGAACCGTCGTTTGAGGTCTGCTGTGCGTCTAGACAGAGAATCTTCGTTAGAGTCGAAAGGGTCGTCGTCCAGAACAGGAGCTACTCCTGCGCGCGCGAATTGCGTTTTAATGTGTTTAGATTAAGTTGAATTAGTTAAGAATAAAGTAGATGTTGTGCCCGTTTCAATAAAGTTGAGTTTGTCCGCGAATAAATGTTTTAAGTCCAAAATGTGTGTTTAGTGTAAGAACGAAGGAAAGGAGAAATACGCCTGGAAAGTGCTGCTAAAAGGAGATGATCCATTGTCTGCTGGAAGTGCCCTACCCGCTCTCACCCCTCGTCGATGTTCGGCTGGCTGTCCTCCATCGCATAGTGGTTATCGAAGCAGAATTAAGGTATTTGGACAGATCCGTTCAATCCCATTGAACAAGAAACTAACGCTCCATTTGAAAGTTTGATTAAAATTACCGAAAATATGTGAAATGTAGAGCGAACAAAAAAAAACGGAAATAGTTTAATCAGAAATTGAATCATCTTACAAGCAAGAAGCAGGCATGTTGCCACTAAATCAGTTTTCACAAATGATTAGTATTGTGTACAAACCGAATCAAAAAGATCTCATGCCTGCCTGAGTGCTGTCAAATGGTGTCACAATAAATGTGGAAATGTTGATTACTGAATTATTGGTTGCTATTTTATGTTAGTCTGTAATTTCTAGGGATATTCTTATAACAAATGGACCTCACGATAGGTAATCTATTCTTAATGAGTTCCTATCAAAATCTTTGGAAATCGCAAATAACAATATAATCACATTTTTCACAGACTTCGCCATCGGCTCCTGATAAACCGGCTAGCTCATGTAAGACCACTTACATGACAGTGTCCAACCTAATTTTGCATTACTGCCAAGAGTTTATTAGACCAACCAGCCCATATAAACATAACAGATACATCAATTTTCCGTTACTGGATGGCATTGCTCATTGCTTTATCAAATGGAGCAAAAAATTAAATCCTGATCAAGCGTCTTCTTGAACCTATAATAATTATTATATAATGAACCTGATGTGTGGAATAGAAAAATAAGTAGTATTTATATGGTGCACATCCTCATATGCTTGTTTAATGATCGTTAACATTCCAAATTCATATATAAAAATAATGCCAATATTCTTCTGAAATGGTGCACGTTTCCTTGAAGCAATCTAGCGCTAAAAAATATTGATTTGACTAATTCAATGGTTGAATAATTGAATTCGAAAATATATTGATATTTTGCTTATTACGCTTTTTTTGATGAAAAATGCAAAATTTTCAAACTTTGTCAAAAAATAATCCAAGGGTGCTGCAAATCATTTGAAAGCGGCCTCTTTCTAGACTTTTCTTGCACTTCAAGACCCATATAAACGCGTCCCTGATCCAGCCAAAAAAAAATTTTGTCGAAGAGTGTTATTAGATAAAAAAATGGAGCTAGCTTCAGCAAATAATTTTCACTTACAAAATTTCGTTTGGATTTGTCCTCTATTTTTGGTGAGATTAACAAAACCACACTGCAATGCTCTGAAGAACAGCCTACTTTAAAAAGAAGGATGAATTTATTATGAAAAGGATAGTTATAATATGCAAACAATTAGGATGTAGTAAAGTCTCCTTTTGGACGCTGCTACCCACTTCCTTCACTAATATTATTTTAGATGTCAGTCTACTAGCATTGGAATCTTCCAACATATTTTGTGGCAATTGAAGATCACCCTGATATTATTGCTACAAGTGTTGTTCTATGGAATCCGCTTAAAGACCAACCTGATAGACAAATGTTCCGCTGTGACATAGAAACGCTCATATACTTGTACATATTAAAAAAACGGTGGCCTCTGATGGTGCTACAGTAAAAACTTTTGTTCGGGGTAATGGGATGAAGCCGCCAACACACAACAGGCCAGGCCCTTGAAGCTTTTGAAAACGCTACTATAAATAAAAAAGAAGAGTAGAATAGAGTAGAAGGGACTTCCTTGGCTGAGTAGTTAGAGTCCGCGGCTACAAAGCAAAGCCATGTTGAAGGTGTCTGGGTTCGATTCCTGGTCAATCCCGGTTCTTTTTTTAATGGAATGTACGATGCCACAAGAATACGAAAAAGACAATTCTGACAAAGAAATCTGAGGAATTGCTCATTGAACACTAAGCTGAGAAGCAGGCTCTGTCCCAGTGATGACATAATGCCAAGGAGGAGAAGAAGAAGAAGAAGAAGAAGAAGAAGAAGAAGAAGAAGAAAGAAGAAGAGTAGCACCCTGTACTAGATGTTTATCTCAATATATTTCGCAGTATCAGAATAATGACTAGGCGGCCTACACAAATTACGTAACGCTCGGAGGAGGGGGACGTGGTAGGCTCAAGTGTTACGACTCATACAAAATTTTAAACATTTTTATACAAAAAGCGTTAGAAGGGGGGGGGGTCGAAAGTTTCCAATGTTAGCGTTACGTAATAAATGGATGCCACCCTATTGAAATATTTTTAAACTGCTCACGCTCTTCCATTTTTCATTATTTTTACTTATTACAGATTGAAGGTTTTAACTTAGGACACTTATCTTTCAAACGAATAATATGCAGGTCATTTGGATTGCTTCTATTCAATTATCTGAGAATATTTTAAAATTGTTGGTCAAGTAATAAGTTGCATGGAAGTTCTTCAATATTACATATCGCCGAACTCTAATGAAGATTTTTAATACTACGTATCTTGCTCTATCTAGAACACAGAACATTTTCAATCTCAACCTGCTTATTTGCCACGTTTGAAGGGGTGGCAGATCTAAACCACCCTATCGTCCAAGTCCTGAAAGCAAACTAAGAAAAGGACCACACTCTCTTCCCGGTTGACGATGCAATCACTTGTGTATGTGAGCCGAACGGCTCTTCCCTGCGAGCGTCCGTAGGCACAGGCACATAGCAAGTTCTCAGCCTCACAGACCACAGAATTGTAAATCTATTTTAATTAATTAATTATATTCAAATTCAGAGAGTACAAAATTAGAATATGCTAATGTGGTGTACAGTTTAATAGAATTTTGAGGGTGTTTGTGGGAGGATTGCCGGGCGCGCTGGGCTGCTTGCTACTCTGCCGGATGAGATAGATGGATCCATGTACTGGGAGTCAGGGAAAACTATCCGGACTACACCTATATTGACGGTTGGGTTCTGGACTTGGGCCAGAAGCTGCAGCAGCAGAGACACATGTACCTACTCGAAACGAATGCTGAAATGATGCCACTGGCAGATGTAGGAACGGTTCGGAGACTCTTATAAGACTACGACCCTAACCTTGCTACGCTGGTGCACCTAAGCAGGCAGGAAGAAGTCGAAACGCAAGAGCCATTGGGATTAACTCCGGCTTCTCATCCCGCCTCCTGCTCCAGAATCAGGCAACGGACGAAGGTATGGTTTGAGCAACTACCAAAGATGATGATCAGTAGCGAGGGCAAGCAGAAGTTGGACAACCGAAGCGTTGTGAAACGAGATATAGTGTGCGTCGGTCATTGGTACCTTCCTACCTTCCCCAAATGGAAAGGCGATGGCATGGGGTAGCTTCTCCGGCCAGATTGGAGATGTTAGAGATTTTCATTTCGTATAATTCAAATTCAGTTATTATAATAGTCGTTCCTCTGCGTTGCAGTGCTGCAGTTTTAGTCCGAGCCTAGTTTCGTTTTTCTAAGAGGCCCAGGAAAAAAGGGAGAGATAACGAAATTGCACAAACTAGCACATTGGACAGGATGATGATGGTAGAGCATGGGATACAATGAGTATCAACCTGTTAAGGAAAGGGGCAAAGGGGAAATTTATCCTTAAGTTGATGCGTAAAATCTTGATTGGTGAAAATGCATTGCCTTTCTGAGGTAACGTTGGAATAAAAATTGGAAGTTTATTTTATTATTCATGGAAATGTACAGAGTATGGAGATGATTTAATTTGACTCGAGTAACATATGTGTCTTATTTTGGTTTAATCTGCAAACAAGCACGCTACTCTTATGTAGGAACAACTAGCAACATCTTGCTAATGCATTCCCCTCTATGAGCTTCGACACTTTTGCAGCTCATTTGATGTGCCTTCTGCATGACTGATTTGAATTAAGGTTTTTCAGCATTGATCCACTGCTGAAGTATAATCAGGCGCCTGCAAACCTGCATAGATAAGTAAAACACGGGATCCATCGTACAGAGACATTGTACATACCCAACGTTCTTCATAGTATGCTTTCCTTGACGAAATGAGCTTGGGTGCTCTATCAGCTGACTGCTAAAGCTGGATACATTCTAAATCTGTACGAACCCAACAACCATGCCATGTTCTATGTTGATTACACGAACATAATCTGAGCATATTTAAACCATCATCCTTTTGCCTCGAAAGCAATGCAAAATTATAAACACCAACAACCAATTTCAGAAGTCTGTTGGATACGCTGTCGCTCCTATCTCGTTTAGTTCTGGTCCGTCGGTCGGAAGGTTGAATTCTGCATCGGAGTGGGAAGATTGCTCCCTCACAGCAAGTATGCTGCTCAGCTTGGACAGTCAAACACCATCACTTCAACCAACCGTCGTCGTCGTCGTCGTCGCCTTCGCCTAGGTACATGAGTCGGTATTTCACTCATAATGATAATAACACCAGAAGGAGTCCAGCATCGTGCTTTCAAATTGAGCGTACCGGATGGACGGTGGAAGGTGTTGAATATGCTGGTATGTACTTTGGGTAATCCTTCCAAGATGAAGAGCATTGTCTCAGATATCGGGGGTGGTTGCCAAATTTTATGAATGTAATTCAATTTGTATGAAATGTATAAAAGATAATCACTTGTTTTTAATTCATTATTAGCCTCATTTCAAACATTACAATCATTTCTTTTATCTAGGTGTTTTGTGTTAGGCAACATTATCATCTTAATTTGGTAGAACTAAATGAGGCTTCTAGTAATATTTTGTTAACAACATTTTACATTTATTCTGCCGTAGGAGTTTAGAATTTTTACAAGCTTATAAGACAAAAAATGTTTTTAATAAATAAAATCCAAAATATGAAACGCATTCATCGTGGCAATAGACGATTGCAACGATTTTTGTCTAAAATTATTAATAATTTGTTTCGTTATTTGTTTCAATGCTTCGAGATTGGATATTTTATGCAATTCACTAGTACTATACCAGGGAGGGGACTTTAGAATCATTTTCAAAATTTCAATAAGATTCCTCTGCAGAACTTTATTTTAGGTATCACAACAGCTAGTCCATATTGGCACAGCCTACAACATGGAAGAATTAGAAGAAATCGTGAAAAGCACTCAGGAAATGTTGTCGGAAAAATCTGAAATCTATTTAAAATTAATAAAAAAAAATTCAAGACATCTTGCAAAAGTTTGAGTTTGTATAATGTATCGTGTACAGAGTTGGGAATGGTAATAGTAGAAGGCTTGAGTTTTTGCGAAAATCACGTGGCTCTTCGTAGTTCAAAATTGTGAATCTCATCAAGTAGCCTTTGTTGGGTACATGAGTTTTCTAAATCAGTAGTTTCATTGAAGGCTGTAAATGCGGGAAATGCAGCGGGAAATAGAACATTTTTCTGCAGTAGTTTTGGGTTGCCCTTAGCAACAGGCGTTTTGCTATGTTCAAGGCATTTTGCCTACAGCAGCAATAGGCGTGAGTTTCACTGGCTCCGCTGACTGTGATTTGCTGCGCTTGCCTACTGTAGTGTGAATTTCAGAACTTTTCCCTGGGATCAGAGTCTGATCGTGTAAAAGTTTGGGTTCACCTGAACTTACTTAAATCACGAAAATTATGTGAAATCCCAAACCAATCATGTACGCGCCAATATTTGCGTTTGAAAAAGCTATGAATTATTAAATCGATTGAAATTTGGCAGAGATATTGACTAAAATGATGTGCGCGCGGCTTAGGTGATCCCAAACTTTTGCACGATGACTTGAATGACTGTTCCATTGATTTTTTATAGTTTTCAGATTTTTCCGACAAAATTTCGTGAGTGCTCTTCAAGATTACTTTTCTAATGGTTATTCAACGGAACAAAATAAGCTAGTGAATGAGTCTGATTATGAATTACCTGATGGATAAAGTTATTGGACGAGCGATAGTCTACTGAAAAAAAAAAAAAAATAGAACTTGGAGATTCTGCTTGGGGAATTCCGGCTACGAAAAACGTCGTTGTTCATCTTCCTGGTACGATCCTCAACGGTAGTGCGAAGGGCAAAAATTAAGCCGTGATTACACAGTGCTTGCAATGCACGAACATTTGTGTAAATTACACGACTGTTCGTGCGAACATTTTGTAGAAACATATTCGTGCAATCAATCATGTTGGTTCGCCGAACTTGCGTTACAAAGCAACCATATTTAATTGTGTAGTACGAGAGAAAACCAAATCATTCATTCGCCGGGGTCAGATTAACAAATAAAAACATTGATGTTGGAAAAGAATTTCTCCAGGATTTGTTTAGAAGGTTTCTTCAGGGATTCTACCAGAAATTCCTCCAAGATAATCTCAACACACATACAGCGATTTTTTCAGGGATTCCACTAGGAGTTTTGGCATAGATTCTTGCGAGAATAACTTCCAATCGCAACCAGATTCTTTCAGACCGGCTCAAATAGGGCTCCAGATGTACCTTCAGCAATTCCTCTAGGAATTCGACTTGGAGTACATACAGGATTGCACCAAGGATTATTCCAA